>NC_136059.1:957582407-958782407 GCF_964261635.1 Lissotriton helveticus | reverse complement strand
GGGAAGTTGTTGAGTACACTCCCGTGAAGGTTTCTGGCATAATTATTTTTTTAAAATATCGGCCCCCCAGGGCCCTCATAATCTTTCGAATACTGATGTACGCACCAGACGAAAAAACAAAAAAATCGTGTATCCACAAGCACTCGAATAAATAAATAGAATTAAAACAACACTTTGAAATGTTTTCCATATTAAAATGAATAAGTTTCAATAAAAATGACACAATGTAAATTGAATGTTATAACGAGTTTCCTTGAATTTCCTTTCTTCGGAGATCGCAGCAACGCGCGACGGGTAAGCTAGTTATGTTTATATTTGTAGGATACTTTTTTTTAACTTATGAATTGTTTGATTTGTTTTTGTGCTTTTATGTGCTTTGTTTTTAAAATTCTTTTTATTATGAAAAAGAAACAAACAAAACATTGCATTGGCATCAGGTGATCAACCTATGACAACATTACTAGGTTTAAATTGTCAATCGTACAGAATCATATTACAATATATTGAAATTATTGGGATCACGGGGAGTCTTGTGTTTCAACTTCCCTTTGTCTCATCGGGGGTGTACACAAGTCGCCACGATAACTATTCCAGGCCCCCCAGATCCTTCCCCACTTCTCCGGGCAGCCCCTTGCCACATACACCGCCCTTTCTCTAAACATACACCAGTCTAGATCCTGGGCCCACTTGGTATGTTGGGGCGACCGTCAGCTCCCCACAATTGAGCGACCATGTACGCCAACATCACCCATTGTTTCTGATATCCATTCAAATCCGTGGGTCCCCACACATTCAATATATATCTCCGGGCCTCTGTTCGTATCTCCTCCCCCAGCACTTCTTTAATCACATCATGTATCTTGATCCAATATGGTTGTATCTCCTCACAGTGCCATAGGATTTGCATGAAAGTGCCCAGTTCTCCACAGCTTCTCCTGCAGTCTCCACTTACTGCACGTCCCATATGCACTAATCTCGGCCCTGTGACGTATGATCTGTGTAGGATCTTAAGTTGCACTAACCTGAGCCTCATCTGAATCGCAACCACTTTGGGGAAGGAGATGGCCTCTACCCAATCTTCATCATCTAACTCTAATCCGTCCGCTCCCCACGCTGTTCTAATGCTCCCCAGTGGGTCTTCCATATCATTTTCAAGCTTCCTGTATATAAGGGAGATGTTTTTTTCTGGGATATGACCGTCAAGCACTTGATCCTCAAGGGGAGAAGCATCCGGAAGCTCCATGCCTCTAGGTATGTGGGCAGAAAGGGCGTGTCTGATCTGCCGATACCAGAAGTGTTCCCTGTCATGCAAGCTGTATTGTTTTTGAAGAGACTCGAAAGTCTGCATAACGCCCTCCCCCCACACATCCTTGATCTGACTGATTCCGATGAGGTCCCACTTATCGAACCCCTTAGTCTTCCATAAGCTTCTGAGTCTCTCTGAGTTAAACAGGGGGCTGGCCATTGTCAGAATCCCCTCCCTTCCCAAGCTCTTAGTAGCTGCGTGCCAGACATGTACAGCATGGGCCAACGGGCCCACCAAAGTGAATCTTTCAGGCTTGGAATACAAGGCTCTAATGATGTCCCCACCCGGTGCCTGCCCACGGTCCATAGCATAGCCTGGGTCCCCCGGAGGACTAAAAATCATCCGATTCACGGCTGCAAGGTGCGAGGCCCAGTAATATTTCTTCAAATCTGGGAGACCGACACCCCCATGGTACCACGGGAGAGTCAGCTTGACAAAAGCAATGCGGGGCCTTCCCTCCCAAAGGAGCTGCCGCTGGAGTGCCTCGATCTCCCCGAAATAGGTAACAGGCACTGTTTTGAAGCACGTAGAGGAACCGGGGCAGGGCCATCATTTTAAACAACACTTCCCTTCCCAGTAATGACAAGGGGAGAGCCTTCCATCGCTCCACATCTTTTTAAAGCCAACTCAGGGGGGGTTCTAAGTTATTAGCATACCTCACTTTAGGGTCTAGTGTTATATATATGCCAACGTATTTGAATCCCACTAGCTCGATCTTTATAGGACATGACTGTGGGACCATAGGTGGCTCACCCGATATCACAAATAACACCGACTTTGTCCAGTTTATAGCAAACCCGGAGTATCTACCAAATATGGCCAGTACATCCAAGAAAATGATCAGGGACAGCCTGGGGTTGTTGAGATACAGCAGGATAACATCCGCATGAAGCGAAATTTTATCCTCCCATTCTGACGTCCATCGCAAGCCACGTATCGACCGGTCCCACCGGACCCACGCCGCCAAAGGCTCCAACGCCAGTGCGAAGAGGAGTGGGGAAAATGGACATCCCTGTCTCGTGCCCCTCTTGAGACTAATATCAGCTGACTTACAATTATTCACGATCACTCTGGCTAAAGGAGCAGCATACAACAGTCGAACCCACCCGATAAACTCCGAGCCAAAACCCATCTTGGTCAAAACCGCAAATAAATACGCCCATTCAACTCTATCAAATGCCATAGTAGCATCCAGGGACACCAAAACCGTTGGTTCCAGTATCTTCCGGGATCCACCCAGGACCCCGTGGAGTCTCCGCAAGTTCAGGGTTGTATTGCGACGTGGCATGAAGCCGGATTGATCGGGGTGTATCAGGGTCGTAATGACCCTGACCAATCTAGTAGCGAGTAGTTTCGCCAGTATCTTGGGTTCAGCATTGAGAAGTGATATGGGTCGATAAGAGGAAGGGAACATCTTAGTCTTGCCTGTCTTATGAATAACTATAATATTCTCCACCCGTTGGTCACATGGAAGTTGTCCCAGCTCCCTACTTTCAAGAAAATGGCGTGGATATGCGGAGCAATTTTATGGAAATTCAATTTATACAATTCTATAGGTACCCCTTAGGACCTGTTGCCCTACCAGAATTTATGTTTCTAATTGCTTGCGCGATTTCATCATCCGTAATGGGGGAGTCTAAATATTGTCTATAGTCCTCCCGACAGGGTTGGCATGACTATATCTCTGATGTTAACACAACACAAGTCTTTATTTAGATATAAAACAATATCTTTAAAAGTTTTTCCCAAATCACATTGTATACAGTTTTGTGAGAAAAGTAGTTTAAAAGATCATTTCGCCATTTTCGGTCTCGGTATAGTCGTTCGCTGAGGTATATACGTCTTTATAATACTCAGAAAAGGTATCTGCCACTCTCTGTGGGTCCGTGATTCTATCAGGTCCCAACCCTTCCAACTCAGGCACCAAGCGAGAGGCACGTTCTCCATGTTCTAACCAGGCGATTAACTTACCGGCCCTCTCCCTATGTTCGTATACTCGACTTTGGTGTCATTGTTTTGAGAGATTGCCCTCTCCCTGGAGAGGCCCTTGTACTCATCTTGTTTCAATCGCAATGGATGCAGGTCTCCCTGAGCAGCAGTCTCAGCCACTCTTTTCTCCAGACCCACAACTTCCACCTCCACCTTGGTTAACTCTGCCTGGTGTTTCTTCTTTTTGCCTGCAATTAAGAAGAGGACCTCACCCCGCAGCACCACCTTATATGCCTCCTAGAGAGACTGTGCGGATTCGACGGTACCCACATTCTCCTGAAAGTAGTGTTCAGAGATTTGGTGTAGCTCCTTTTTTGTAGCTGGGTCTTTCAAGTGCCATGCATTAATTGGGGCTACCCTGCCAACCGCTGGTTGCCCAATCTCTACCTGCAACCACATCGGGGAATGATCCGACATGCCCCTCCCCAAGTACCTTGCCTCCCTAACTGTGTCCGCCATTGCCGCGGGTATCAATATATAGCCCAGTCTGGACATACTATTGTGTGCAGCGGACACATGAGTGAAGCATCTCTGAGTCAGATTATGCACCCACCAGCTATCTACCAGCCCCAGCGATTCGAGGAAGTCAGGGAGCCACTTCTGTGACGGTGTACAAAGCCTTGCCGGGAATCTATCTACTCCCCCATCAAGCACCGCATTAAAGTCTCCCCCGAGCACCAAAAGACCCAGGGGCAGGGTCAGAAAGTCAGCACTCAAATCTTTAAAAGTCTCTGATTGAAGGCCTGACGGTACATATATGGATAAGAAGGTAACCGTCTTACCCCCCAGCCTCCCTGAAACACCAACATATCTACCCCTCTAGTCTGACCATGTAGCCTGCAGTTCAAACAGAAAGGAGTTTTTAGTGAGGATGCCAACTCCCCTAGATGCTGATGTAAATCCAGCATGCGCCAACAGTTTATATCTCCCTTTATGGAGGGCCATGCACCGATTCCCAACTAGATGCTTCTCCTGCAATAGCGCCACTCACCCAGACCATTAACATTCCAGCTCAACACTCTTATCCCCGATCCCTGACTAGTACAAGACATTTACCCCACACCGCTAGCATTAAATTTCAAAACTGTCACCTGATGCAAAAAGAAAAACAAACCCCCAAACTGTGCATACTACAACCCCCTGCACCCCTGCTTATGGCTTACGCCCATCCCCAACTGGCAGTGTGCCTGTCGCCCCACACTCAAACTAACACACTAACTAAATGTAGTAACGGGGAGGAGAATCTGTGTACTATGCCCCTCCCCCAGCTCTGTATCAAACAATAATTTGGTTTTACGGAGTCACCCTCCCGCTTTCCACAGCCCCGCATCTGCATTCAAACATAACAGTGGGGACAGCCCCTCGATTAACCATCGTCTCAGTGTCTCAATCCCACCCTTCGTTTTCACTCTGCTTCTTGTCAGCCACCCTCTCCCTCCTGACCATGTTGCTCCAAGTCAGCCGAGTGGAAGCAGTCTATCCAGTCCGCCGCCACCTCGGGATTATCAAAAAACCAGGTCTTTCCCCTTGCCTCCACTCTCAATTTCGCCGGGTACATCATTCCATATCGCAAGCCCATGTCTCCAAGTTTCTTCTTTACCGGCAGGAAGCTTTAGCATTGTTTCTGCACGAGCTGTGTGAAGTCAGGAAAGAAGGAGAGCGAAGCGTTTTCATATTGGATGGGACCCCCCCGTGCGGGCCGCCTGCAGTATCACATCCCGGTCTCTGAAGTTCAGGACTCTTGCTATCATCGGGCGGGGGGGGGAGGCAGGCTTGGGCCTGCCTGTGGGCACTCTATGTGCACGCTCAACAGTGAAAAACTTTCCCAGTCCCTTAGGTTTAAGATAGTTGAGAATAATATCTTCAATGAACAGGTCTGGGGCCGGATTCTCTGCTTTCTCAGGGATCCCAAGGATGCGTACGTTGTTACGTGTGACCCTCCCCTCTAATTCGTCTAGTTTTTTATCTGTCAGGGCCCGAGAGGCTTTAAGATCACGTACCTCCTGCTGAAGCTGCGTCATGTCGTCCATTAGGCTGGTAGTCTTTATGTCCAACAATTTGACCTTCTCATTTGCTTTTGTGAGGTCCGCTCGGATAAGGTTTACATCGATTGTTACTGTGTCAAGTTTACTATCGAGAGACTCCATTTTCTGCCCCGGTGATGCTCGGACCCCCTCAATAGCTGCCATTACATCCGACAGCGTCAGTTCCACTGGTGCATCCAACGAGTCTCCGCCCGCTATTTGGGACCTTTTCGCCTCCACCGGCGACCCTTTAGGCATAGTGTACCTGTCCAGTTTGTTGGACTGGACCTGCTTAGGACCTCTTGATGATGATCTGGGCATAGTTCTATCCAGATCCCCCCTGGCCGCCATCCTAGTTGTTTCCCGATGGGAAGCATCACTACATCTCCGCCTGGTCTCTTGGGCCACAGTTTATATCAGATCTCGCAGTCGGAATCACCTTCTCCGCTCTGCGAGACCTCCACCTGCAGCCAACCCGGCCAGAGTGGGTCGCCCACAGGACACATCCACCCCCAGTCCGAGAGCTGGACACCAGAACCACCTTATAAATAGCGCCCAGATGGATCGCGGCCCCAGCAGCGTATGACTCACTGTGGTTTATGATGAACTGGGGTACCCACTCGCGCTTCATAGTGCTCAATGGTCCAAATCAATAGGCAGACATGCGGCGGTCCCCCCGATCAGGTGAGGCATCTCAGCAATGTCCACAGCGTTGGTGGATGCGCAGTGCGGGGAGTCACAGGGGCCACTCAAAACAATCAGGGCTTTCAGACCACCAGGAGCCCCTGCGTCAATAACAGTGGGTATTGCCGGTGCAACCCGCACGCTTTTATGTGCTTTTATGATTGTCTGATATAACAATTGGATAAAGCTTACTTTGATTGATTGATTGATTGATCTATGTTGCTTCTTTCTGCTCTTCTCTTGCTTCTTACTGCACTTCTGTTGCTTCTTTATGCACTTCTCTTGCCTCTTTTTACACCCTTCTTGTATCCTTCTGCACCTCTGTTGCTTCTTTCTGTACCTTTCTTCCCTCTTTCTGCACCATTCTTGCCTCTTTCTGCACCCCTGTTCCCTTTTTCTGCAACTCTCTTACCTGTTTCTGCAACTCTCTTGCCTCTTTCTACAGTTCTCTTGTCTCCTTCTGCACTATGTGGCTTCTTTCTGCAGTTCTCTTACCTCATTCTGCACCCTTCTTGCTTCCTTCTGCACCTCTGCTGCTTCTTTCTGCACTCCTCATGTCTCTTTCTGTACCTTTCTTCACCCCTCTTGTCTGTTTCTGCAACTCCCTTGCCTCTTTCTACAGTTCTCTTGTCTCCTTCTGCACCACTGTTGTTTCTTTCTGCACTTCTCTTCCCTCTTTGTGCACCCTTCTTGCTTCCTTCTGCGCCTCTGTTGCTTCTTTCTGCACTCCTCCTGCCTCTTTCTGTATCTTTCTTTCCTCTTTCTGCACCTCTCTTGCCTCTTTCTGCTCCCCTGTTCCCTTTTTCTGCACCTCTCTTGCCTGTTTCTGCAACTCTCTTGCCTCATTCTACGGTTCTCTTGACTCCTGCACCTCTGTTGCTTCTTTCTGCAGTTCTCTTGCCTCTTTCTGCACCCTTCTTGCTTCCTTCTGCACTTCTGTTGCTTCTTTCTGCACTCCTCTTGCCTCTTTCTGCACCTTTTTGTCCTCTTTCTGCACCTCTCCTGCCTCTTTCTGCACCCCTGTCCTGTTTTTTTGCACCTCTCTTGCCTGTTTCTGTAACTCTCTTGCCTCTTTCTACAGTTTTCTAGTATCCTTCTGTACCTCTGTTGTTTCTTTCTGCACTTCTCTTGCCTCTTTCTGCACCTTTCTTGCTTCCTTCTGCACCTCTGTTGCTTCTCTCTGCACTCCTCATGTCTCTTACTGTACCTTTATTCCCTCTTTCTGCATCTCTCTTGCCTCTATCACAGTTCTCTTGACTCCTTCTGCACTCTGTTGCTTCTTTTTGCAGTTCTCTTGCCTCTTTCTGCACCCTTCTTGCTTTCTTCTGCACCTCTGTTGCTTTCTTTTTGCACTCCTCATGTCTCTTTCTGTACCTTTCTTCCCTCTTACTGCACCTCTCTTGCCTTTTTCTGCACCCCCTGTTTCCTTTTTCTGCACCTCTCTTGCCTGTTTATGCAATTCTCTTGCCTCTTTCTACAGTTCTCTTGTCTCCTTCTGTACCTCTGTTGCTTCTTTCTGTACTTCACTTGCCTCTTTGCGCACCCTTCTTGCTTCCTTCTGCACCTCTGTTGCTTCTTTCTACACTCCTGCCTCTTTCTGTATCTATCTTCCCTCTTTCTGCACCTCTCTTGCCTCTTTCTGCACCTCTCTTGCCACTTTCTGCACCCCTGTTCCCTTTTTCTGCACCTCTCTTGCCTGTTTCTGCAACTCTCTTGCCTCTTTCTACTGGTCTCTTGACTCCTTCTGTACCTCTGTTGCTTCTGTCTGCAGTTCTCGTGCCTCTTTCTACGCCCTTCTTGCTTCCTTCTGCACCTCTGTTGCTTCTTTCTGCACTCCTCTTCCCTCTTTCTGTACTTTTTTCCTCTTTCTGTACCTCTCTTGCCTCTTTCTGTACCCCTGTTCCCTTTTTCTGCACCTCTCTTTCCTGTTTCTGCAATTCTCTTGCATCTTTCTACAGTTCCCTTGTCTCCTTCTGCTCCTCTGTTGCTTCTTTCTGCACTTCTCTTGCCTCTTTCTGTACCTTTCGTTCTTCTTTCTGTACCTCTCGTGCCTCTTTTTGCACCCCTGTTCCCTTTTTCTGCACCTTTCTTGCCTGTTTCTGAAACTCTCTTGCCTCTTTCTACAGTTCTCGTGTCTCCTTCTGTACCTCTGTTGCTTCTTTCTGTACTTCTCTTGCCTCTTTCTGCCCCCTTCTTGCTTCCTTCTGCACCCTTCTTGCTTCCTTCTGCACCACTTTTGCTTCTTCTGCTCTTCTCTTGATTCCTTCTGCACCTCTGTTGCTTCTTTTTGTACTCCTCTTGCCTCTTTGTGTACATTTCTTCCCTCTTTCTGACGTCTTTTGCCTCTTTCTGCACCACTGTACCCTTTTTCTGAACCTCTCTTGCCTGGTTCTACAACTCTCTTGCCTCTTTCTTCAGTTCTCTTGTCTCTTTCTACACCTCTTTTGTACCTTTCGGCACTTCTCTGTTGCTCACTTGCCTCTTTTAGTACCTCTGTTGCTTTTTACTGCAGATCTCTTGCCCCTTTCTGCACCTCTTTCTGCAAACATGTTCCCTGTTTTTGCACCTTTCCTGCCTGTTTCTGTACCTCTCTTGCCTCTTTATGTACCCCCATTGCCTCTTTCTGCACTTCCCTTGCTCTTTCTGCACCCCTTGTACCTTTTTCTGCACCCCTCTTGCCCGTTTCAGCACCTTTGTTGGTTCTTTCTGCACTGCTCTCGCTTTTTTCTGCACCTCACTTGCCTCTTTCTGCACTTCTCTTGCTTCTTTTTATACCTCTGTTGCTTCTTTCAGCAATTCTTCTTCCTCTTTCTGCACTTCTCTTCCTTCTTTTTGCACCCCTCGTACCCTTTTCCGCACCCCTCTTGCCTGTTTTTACACCTCTGTTGTTTCTTTCTGCACTGCTCTTACTTGTTTCTGCCTTTCACATGCCTCTTTCTCTACACCTGTTCCCTGTTTCTCCACCTTTACTGCCTGTTTATGCACCTCTCTTGCCTCTTTCTGTATCTATGAGTTAGGGGTAGATGTAACCCCCTGCCCTAATATGTACTATGGCCTTACAGGGGAGGTCATGCCAATCACATGGATACCCCAACCCATAGTGTACCCTAGTGTATGTAGGTGTTTTCACTGTATTCTAAGTGTCTTGCAGCATAGCACTGGCTATGGGCCTGGTTAGTCAGAGTCAGTTACCACCAGTACCAGTCAGCAAAATGTTGGGGGCACAGGATGACTTTGTAACAAGGCCTCTTTTTGCACCTCTGTTGGTTCTTTCTGCATATCTCTTGCTTCTTTTTGCACTTTTCTTCATCTTCCTGGACTTCTGTTGCCTCTTTCTTCATTTCTCTTGCTTCTTTCTGCCCCTTTCTTCCTCTTTCTGCACATTCCCTACCTTTATAGGCATTGTTAGAAATTATAATTTAAAAAACCTTCGAAATTCACTGAAAAAAACACAGGTTTCAGGGAAGTTATACTTAGAAATTAGCATTTAAAAAACCTTTGAAATTCACTGAAAAAACACAGATTTCAGATTGTTATAGTTAGAAATTGGCATTTAAAAAACCTTAGAAATTCACTGAAAAAACAATACGTTTCAGGGACGTTGTAGTTAGAAATGATCATTTAAAAAGCGTTTGAAATTCACTGAAAAAAACATAGGTTTCAGGGACGTTATACTTAGTTGGACATTTTACTCGTACAAAACCAGAAAAATGTGGCCGTTATAGTTAGTTGAGCTATGACGTCACATATTACATCATTCATGACATGGTCAGTGACATTACTGATGACATCACTGATGACATCTCAAATGACATTACTGATGACATCACTGATGACATCTTCCACATGAAAATATGATGCACCTCCTCACACTCTAGTATAACCTTTGATACAACCACTGTAAAATACAGGCTACCATTTTCAAAACCACAGACACACCAATACCAGTTACTACATATGCACTCACTGATTCCTAGGTCTACACATACATCTACACATTCACCCATACAGTGACTCATACATGCAGTCACTCATCAATGCAACACTATCATATGCACCCATACTCCTATACAGACACTCACACACCACCACTCATCCAGAGTTACACACGTAGTGTCATGTAAAGAATCAATCACACTCCCATTTACTCATCTATACAGTTATACACACACCACATCACTTATTCAAACAGAAACAAACACATACTTACTCTCTTATAGAATCACTGATACAAGTACACGATCATC
The DNA here is from genome assembly GCF_964261635.1 of Lissotriton helveticus. Taxonomy (NCBI): domain Eukaryota; kingdom Metazoa; phylum Chordata; class Amphibia; order Caudata; family Salamandridae; genus Lissotriton; species Lissotriton helveticus. Next base: position 958,772,157 of record NC_136059.1, on the reverse strand, counting down.
CATACAGCCACTCTTACAATAACTGACTCTTACTTATAGTCATTTATATACTTCAACTCTCACATGCACTGCCTTTTACTTATGTAGTCACTCATATATGTACCATTGAGACATCCATTCACTCACCAACACACCCATACACACATTCACCCACCCATACAGCTGTTTCCACATGCACTCTTGAACCCATACACACAGTGAATCGACCACTCAAACATCTATGCACAGTCACACACACACACACTCAGGCACCCATGCAAATACTCAGGCAACCTATCAATAACCCATATAGAACACTCATATAGCTACTGACCAACCTATGCAGCAGCTTATATAACAACAGACAGACTGATTTAGATATTCACACAGTTTAGTCACTAACTCATGCATTCAGTAAGACACATGTAATCACTCACTTAAACAGTCAGTCACGCACCTACTAAATCCTCCATCCAGACACTTGTACACCCACTCATTCTTCAATACACCTTGGCATATATATAATGCAAATTTAAATTTTAAAGAAAAACACAGTCACTGGATGATGTCATCAGTGATGTCATCAGTGATGTCACTGACCATGTCATGATTGGTGTAATATGTGACATCATCAGCAGTGCATTGCTGGTGCGCGAGTTATAGTAAGCTGAACTAACTATAACGGGGAATTTCTATGGTTTTTTACAAGAGAAATGTCCAACTAACTATAACGTCCCTGAAACCTATTTTTTTGTGAATATATATATATCATACATGTATATACATCTCTCTGTTTAGGAAGAACCATCGTGAGTGCACAAGGTAGTTTATTGGAACATTTGTCTGTGTACATTGATTACTTTTTGACTGATTTCGTAAAAACGCTCCGCAGCTACATCAGGGATACCAAGGACTTTCTTGTACATATAGAAGAACATGTGTGGCGGGAAGGGGATTGTATGCTGGTAATGGATATAGCCAGTCTATACACCAACATAGGCCACACAGAGGGCTTGAAGGCCATAGAAAGTTTCCTTGGTACAAGATCAGCAAAATTCTCTGAACATAATAACATGCTGTTGGAATTTTTGTCTTTTAGTTTGCAGAATAACATCTTCCTGTACCTGGACCAACACTACAAACAACTCATTGGAGTGGCGATGGGCACCTGTTTCTCCCCCAGTTTTGCGAATCTTTTCGTAGGCTGGTAGGAGGAGCAGGTGGCCTGGGCCGCTGTCAATGGAGAATGGACGCAGCATATGGTGGCCTGGTACAGGTACATAGACGATCTCTTCCTTATCTGGAGGGGATCTGAGGAGACAGCTACCCAATATGTGAACACACTGAACAAGAATGATTATAATCTAAGATTCACAGCCGAGATTAGCAGCACCAATGTGAACTTTCTAGATTTAGAAATAGTAGTGAGGGATGGGAAACTGAATACGAGGCTGCATCGTAAACCGACAGCCGGGAATTCGATCTTACATTCATCTAGTAGTCACCCACCCAAATTAATCCAGAGTATCCCCTATGGGGAATTACTCAGGATTAAAAGAAATTGCACTAAAGAGGAAGACTTTAAGTTCCATGCAGAAGCAAGCATCGCAAGATTTAGAGCGAGGGGCTATGACAGTAATTCTCTAAAATAATATTTCTGCAGGGTACAAAATAAGTCTAGAGGGGACTTTCTCAAACAGAGGTTAAAGTCAGGAAACGATAATCCATTCAGAATGATAACGACTTATTCGAGTGGGGCAGGGATGTTGCGCAGGGTCCTTAGAAAGAACTGGAATTTATTGAGGACAGATCCCATTATTGGGATGGACTTACCTACATGTCCGATGGTGACCTTCAGACGAGCTAGAGCCCTTAGGGATACGCTCACGAGAAGCCATTCTCTACGACCGGTACGTAAACCGTTTGGCGAGCCACTTAATGGTTTTTATCCTTGTGGCAGGTGTAAATCCTGCAAAAATAGCAAGAAAACCATATCGTATAAAGTGGGAGACACCACCAGATGGATTAGGAAGTTTCTGACATGTACCACTTCGTATACCGTATATTGTTTAACATGTCCTTGTGGACTACGGTATATCGGGAGCACGATCCATCAAACTAAAATCCACATTTTAGAACATCTACGGGCCATTAACAAATGTGATATCACATACCCAGTGTCCAGGCACTTTCAAGAACATTATAACAGCAAAAGTGACCTGATACCATACTTTGCCATAGACCATGTCCCTATAAATGTAAGAGGGGGAGACAGGACTATGAGATTAAGAAGGTTAGAGTCCAGGTATATTATTGATCTTTGTACCAAAGCACCTGGGGGTTTGAACAGGAATGAGGAAATGGCAGTACACTTGGGGTAAAGGGCTCTTTACTCCAAGGAGGGTAGTTGTTCGTAGTGTCTATATTATGGGTATATGCAAGAGAAGAGGTATACAATAGGAACTATGGTGCAATCTAAGTTTGGGATCTTGAGATGAAATGTACAGGGTGTAAATAGAAATTCTGAGAAAAATCTGCATTTTGTGAGAAAAACCTGCATTTTGCTTGGGATTAGATTTAATGAGATTTATGTGATATATTTATGATACAGTTTTGTTTAATTTTATGGTTTTGGTGATGGTGCACACACATTTTTTGTTAATTAGGACTTAGGTATTATTAGGCCAATCCACGGCTGGATGTGTGATTTGGGCGCGGAACTACGATGGTTTAGTAGGGTAAGCCCATTGAGGGCGTTATAACAATGAATGTTAACCCAAGTGAAAGGAGTTAATCGATTTACGATTAATAATGAATTAACGACCAGCACGGTAGTAAATTGATGTACAAAACTGTCTGTATATAAAATGCGTATGTATATACTTTTGTTATTTCACATCGTTCCAAGATGGCGCCTGAACTTGTGTAAATACATTTGTCCTATGTTTATGTTAGTGCTCAGAGAGCAAGTGATCACGTTGTAAATATATAAAAAATGGCAGTTCCAGGCGTCCCCTCGTACCACCGAGGAAGGCAAATGCCGAAATGCGTCTGGTGCGTTTGAGAGTCTAAATAAATCTATGACTCTCCCCCCCATGAGTGCTGTGTCTTTCTTAAAGAAACAAGGAGACGAGAAGCACGATATATATATATAATTTTTTTCATTTTTTTTTTTTCCACTGAAAATACAAAAGGTTACAGGGACATTGTAGTTAGGATTTAGCATGTAAAAAAAACCTTAGAAATTCACTAAACAAAAAAAAGTTACAGGGATGTTATAGTTGGGAAATGAAATTAAAAAACAGAGATTCACTGAAAAAACAAAGGTTACAGGAACGTTATAGTTAGGCTCAGGTTTCACTAGTACAAAACCAGTGTACTTCAGCATTTATAGTTAGCTGAGGTAACTATAACCCGCACCCCTTCAATGCACTGCTTATGACCTCGCGTATTACATCACTCATGACATGGTCAGTGACATCACTGATGGCATCACTGATGATATCTCAAATGAGATCACAGATGACATTATGGATGACATCATCCATTGACTGTGAGTGTTTTAAAAGTGTTTATGAGTGTTAAATATATATACCAAGGTGTATTGGTGAATCAGTCATTGCGTGAGTGCCTGATTGAATGATTCAGTGGGTGCGTGACTAACTATATAAGTGAGTGATTAGGTCTTATAGTGAATGTATGGGTGAGTGATTGGTTGAGAGAATGTCTGTATCTGTCTGTCAGTTGGTGTCTAAGTGGCTGTATCGGTGTGTGAGTGGGTACTTTAGTTTCTGTATGGATGAGTGATTAGTTGTCTGAGTACCTCTATGGGTGTCTGCGTGGGTGGGTGAGGGTGTGTGTGACTGCCTGTATGGATGAGTGCGTGGGTGAATTAGTGGCTGTATGGGTTAGTGAGTCTGTTAGGGGCTGCATGGGTGAGTGAGTATGTGTTTTGCTGTGTCAGTGAGTGAGTGCATGTGTCAGTGGTATATAGGTGAGCAGCTGTGTATTAGAAAGGCAGTATAGGTGAGTGATTGGGTATGTGAGTGACTGTATAGGTGATTGGGCGTGTTTGTAACTGTATGGGTAAGTGGTGGTGTGACTGACTGTATGGGTGAGTAAGTAGAAGTGTGAGTAGCTCTATGAGTGACTGACTCAGTGTGTGAGTGGCTGTATGGGTGTATAAGTCGAAATGTCAGTGGTTGTATTAGTGCATGAGTGGGTATAGGAGTGGCTGTATGGGTGAGTAAGTAGATGTATGTATTGATCTATGAATCAGTGAGTGGCTGTGTAAGTACGTGTATGGGTGTCTGAATGGGTTTGAGAATGGTAGTGTGGAAGCTGGAGTGGATGTATGAATGGTTGTATGGGTGTGAGTGGGTGTGCCAGACATTATGTGGATGATGTCATCAGTGATGTCATTTGAGATGTCATTGGGGATGTCATCAGTGATGTCACTGACCATGTCATGCGTGATGTGATATGTGAGGTCATAAGCAGTGCATTGCGGGGGCGTGAGTTATATTTAGCTCAGCTAGATATTACTGCGACATTTCACTGGTTTTGTACGGGGGAAACCTGAACCTACTATAACGTCCCTGTAACCTTTGTGTTTTTCAGTGAATATCTAGGATTTTTAAAATGCTAATTCTTAACTATAACGTCCCTGTAACCTTTGTTTTTTCCAGTGAACTTCTACATTTCTCTAAGTAGCAGTCGCGTTTGCAGAGTGACGGAGGAAGGGGGTGGGCCTCTGACCACATCTCAGGAATCCCACTGTGTATGACTTACAGGAGGTACCAGGAGGGCTTCTTGGCCCCCATGGTTCCTCTGGAGTAAAGTGGACTTCATACCCCTACATGTTTGCATAGGTTAGAGAAAGGGGGCATGGCCTTCAAAGACTTCTTAGCAATCCGGCTGTGTGGGACTTACTGGAGATAAGAGCAGGGGTAGTTGTTCCACAAGGACATCCTTGGTGGCCAACTACCCCTCCTGTTACTTCCAGTAAGTCCCACACAGAGGGATTGTTGAGACCTTGTAGGAGGCCACGCTCCATTTCTCCACCACTCTGCAAATGCGCTTCCTGGTGCACTGCTATTAGGTGGATGATGTCCCCTTGGCTCCTGAGGTTCCTTGTGGGCCAACTAGTCCTCCTGTTACCTCCAGTAAGACTGACACAGCTGGATTGCTGAGAGGTAGTCACAGGCCATGCCCCCTTTCTCCCCACTCTGCAAATGCTCCTCCTGGTGCACTGCTGCTGGGGGAAGAAGTCTACTTTAGTCCTGAGGCCTTAAGAAGGCAAGGGGACCTCATCCCTCCACCAGTAGTGCGCCAAGAAGTGCGTTTACAGAGTGGTTGAGAAATGGGGCGTGGCCTCCAATCACCTCTCAACAATTCCACTGTGTGTGGCTTATTGGAGGAAATAGGAGGACTGGTTGGCCCCTAAGCACCCTCAGCAGCCAAGGGAAATGTAACCTCCAACTAGCAGCATGCCAGGCGTGCATTTGCAGAGTGGTGGAGAAAGGGTCCGGGCCTCCAGTGAGTTGCAGGCTTTTTAGTTTTATTTCTTTTTTTTACGAAGGGGTACATTGTGGCCCCTTTCCCTGGATCATTATGGGCCACAGGGGCCTGCCCCTTTTAATTTTTTTTTATTAGAAAAAAGGGATTGGGCTGCAATCCCCTTCCCTCCCAGGCCATTTTCAGCCCCGGAGACCACATCCCCCGGGCCCCAGCCTGTAGTGTGGGTACCCTGGTCCCACCCAGAGCATCCACATTTAAAACATTGGAAACTGTGAGGGAGCCTCAAGGGCCCCGCAGTCCCTGTGGGCTCTCCGCCTCCTGCGGGAGCTAGAACTGCTTTGAGATCCAGGGAGCTGCTAATATACAGCTTCCTGGATCCCAAAGCAATGTGTCTGTTTCCCTGCTCGCTTCACAGCAGGCGGGAAAACAGACATATGCTCTGCATTCAGCAAGCAAGATAATTTTGTGCAGGTGCTCCAGCCAAGCCATATCAAACTGCAATGTCCCAAGGTGGACACCCCGGGACATTGCTGGAGCTGGTCCTGGAGGGTGGCGGTCCATAGGGCCATGTAGGCCTCCATGAGGGGGGCCATGTGGCCCCCTCCTTTGTTAGGTGAGCTCCCGGGAGGTGGTGGTCCACAACAGACCCCCTTTATTATTGTATTTGTGCTCCAGAGAGGTGGCGGTCATAGGGACTCTCCAGCATTGTTTTCTTTCAAATTAATTAATGTTTGTGCCCCGGGGAGATGGTGTTCCCTGGGGCAGCAGGGGGCCAAGCAGACCCTCCTGTATTTGGATACAACAGTGCCCAGGAGGGGTGGCAGTCTATGCGGCTGCATGGGGCTTTGCGTAAGCCCAAGAGGGGGGCCCATGAGCCCCCCTCCTTCATGCCCTGGGGATTTGGCCCACCCGGAGGCTTTAAAAAAAGACATGCGGGCACCCGCTCGTGCTTTTTCTTTTTATTTTGCTGCGGATTCGCGAATCCACCAGTGAGTCAGCAGCAACAAATTTGAAAAATGCTTTAATAATGCAGCGGGGTCCATGTGGGCCCCGACCATATCTGGGGGGCCAGCGTTTCCTACCCTGCCCCCTTTTCTTTATTCTTTACTTTTTACTTGTGCTTCAAGCTGAGTCCCAAGATGTCTGCAAACACTTCTTGGTTGAAGTGTTGCCAGCCAATCAAATTTTAGTAGGATCCGCGAGTCCACTGTAAGTACTTCCATCCCCAGATATCTATATTTTTTAAACTTTAATTTCACTTAAACTACTGAATGGATTTACACCAAATCACAATAAGCACGATTTTCTGGGCCAAAATCTAACTTTCTGCCAAATTTGGTGTAATTCTGTTCAGCAGTTCGGGCTGCAGTCATGTTCAGAAAATGAAAAATCTCCATAGACATAACATAGGGAAAAAGCATTTTATTGGGATCCCCCTTTTTCTCGGCCCCCGTTTGACGGATCACCCCGAAACTTTCAACACAGCAGCTGAACCAGAAAGGGAAAAATATTTGATGATTTTACGGAGTTTCGTGAGGCAGTGCCAAAGTTATTTGCAAAACAAAAACCCCTTTTCCTATGGAATCTTTGTTCCTAACTATAACTCTCTACAGTCAACCACCAGTAGGTAATATAAATATTTATTGCCCCTCTACCACTTTAACATTGCCTTAACTTCTGACTAACTTTGTACAGTGGTGTATTGTGGAGTGGAGGGTAGTGGAGTGGCATAGAGTGTTGTGGAGTGGCATAGAGTGAAGTGGAGGGTTGTGGAGTGGCTTAGAGTGGAGAGGAGTGTCATGCAGTGTCATAGAGTGGAGTGTCGTATAGTGGAGTGTCATAGAGTGGATTGTCATGTAGTTGAGTGGAGTGTCATGGATTACAGTGCAGTAGAGTTGAGTGGTGTGTGGTGGAGTAGAGTAGAAGAGCATCGAGTGGCGGAGCGTACAGTGGAGTAGAGTGGTGTGGAATAGAATATTGTAGACTTGGGTGGCATAGAGTGGCATTGAGTGAAGTAGTGGAGTTGAATGGAGTAGTGTGTCATGGAGTGGAGTGGCGAAGAGTGGAGCAAAGGGGCTTGTAGTGGCATAGAGGGAGGGAATGTCATAGAGTGGAGGGGCATAGAGTGGAATAGAGTGTTGTAGAGTAGAGAGGTGTAGAGTGGGGGGCATAGAGTTGAGTGGAGGGACAGAGAGGGAGAGGCATATAGTAGAGGAGAGTGCCATAGAGTGGAGTGGCATAGAGTGTCCTAGAGTGACATAGTGTGTAGTAGTGTGTCATAGAGTGGCATATAGTGGTGTTGAGTGGATTAGAGTGGAGTGGCGTAGAGTGGCTTAGAGGAGTGGTGTTAAGTGGAGTAGAGTATTGTTGCGTAGAGTGGAGTAAAGTGGAGTAGACTAGTATAGAGTGGAGCATCGTAGAGTGGAGTGGGATAGAGTGTAGTGGGATTGAGTGGAGTGTCAAATAGTGGAGTGTCACAGAGTGGAGTGTTGTAGAGTGGCTTAGAGTGTCGTAGAGTGCCATACAGTAGAGTGGCGTTGAGCGAAGTAGAGCCACATTGATTTGAGTAGAGTGGTATAGAGTGGAGTGGCTTAAAGTGCAGTGGAGTAATGTAGAGTAGCGTGGAGTGGTGTAGAGTGGTGTAGTGTGGAGTGGCATAGAGTGGAGGACACAGAGTGGAGTAAAGTAAAGTCATAAGGTGGAGGGGCGTAGGGTGGAATAGAGTGTTGTAGAGAGGAGGGGTGTAGAGTGGCAGAGGTACATAGAGTGGAGGGGCATAGAGCAGAAGGGCATATAGAGGAGGGATATAGAGAGGAGGGGCTTAGAGTGAAGGTGCATAGAGTGGAGGGGCTTAGAGTGGAGGGGCATATAGTGGAGTAAGTGTCATGGAGTGGCAGAGTGTAGAGTAGAGTAAAGTGTTGTAGAGTAAAGCTTCACAGAGTGGAGTAGAGTGAAGTGGTGTAGAGTGATGTAAAGTGTCATAGAGTTGAGTGGTGTAGAGTAGAGTTTCATATAGTGGGTTATTGTAAAGTGGAGTGTCATAGAGTGGACAGAGTTGTAAAGTGGAATGGCATACAGTAGAGGGCTCTGCTGCTGCCTGACACATTGACATGCCTGTACATGTGCCGCTGCCATGCTTGTGCCCCCCCCCACAACCGTAAAGAGCAAATTGGGCTATTTGTGTAAAAAAGTGGTACAATTAAAAACTGCAGGAGTCAATTTGGAGATGACCGAGGGTGGCCGACACACCCCTCCTGCACGCCCGTTATATTTCCCTTTAGTTCAATAGGAGAGCTAAACACAGGAGGCAGGGTCAGCGCGGGGCAACTGTGTTGGCTCCCTGCAGGGAGGCATGAGGAGCATAGGGCACAGCAGTATGCACCGGTGCCTGTGAGTCCATAAGGCTAGGGCACGCCGGGGGGGGGTGCCAGTTCATGATTTCACTTGCTTGGATTGGATGGAGGATTTGTAGGACAAGCCCATCAGCAGGGTAAGTCAAGTGGTGGCGGCGGCAGAAGTATGGCACAGCACCCTGAATTAACAGGCACAGCAGAGGTCAGTGTCCAATAAGGGTGGTGAAGGCACCCAGAAAAAAAAGGAATAATATTGTTGTGGATTGGCACTGGGGAGAGGAAAACCTTGTAAAGGGCAAGGTAGACATTTACAGATGGACATCAAAATGGGTAATGGACCTCCAGAAGAGAGTGAGGCAGTTCCTAGGGAAGAGGTGAAGAAGTCAACACGTACAAAGTTAGAAGGGAGGCGCTTCAGTCACCAAATCTATTAAGGATTTTGTGGGCAAGCATTTTAAAAGGAAAGAACTATTGTCAGATCCCGATCTAATTGGAGAAGGGCAACAAATCGATGTTGGAAACATTAGTCAGAGTTCGTTGGATTTAAGTTTAATTTTTAGTCATCAAGTGCCCCCAAGCCAGATATAATTCTCCTTTGAACCAAGTCTGTCTTCAACACCTCAGCTCCTTTCCCCTCTGGTTAGTGGAGGGTCACAAACGGTGGAGGAGAATGCTGGGGGAAATATAGAGAACAGCGGGATGGCCTCTGGTAATGATAAGAGAGATTAGGAGGTGCGGGACAAGGTGTATGCAGCAATCTCGGGCCACAGTATATGAGGTAATCACAGGCTCAGTACAACACTCTATTTAAATTTATAGATCTTCGCATCTCCTTCAGCCTCTATGCTGGATGTAATGCTGATTTTACAAAAAAAACTGCAAGGGCTGCTGGAAGTATCCATGATAAACAACGATATTTCGAAAGTCCAAACAGACCAGCTACATATCATTGTGGGTGAACTTAAATAAATCTGCGATCATCTGCTATCTATAGTTAGACCTGTGGGAAGTAATTATCAATAAATGGAAACCTAAGCTCCTCCGGTGACAAAAGAGGAAGTCACCCAGTCTTCTACAGCACAGAGTGTGTTTATCTCTAGGTGTCCTATGCTCATAAAGAAACTTGGGATGTCAACGATATATAGACAATATATACCTCGGACAAAGAGAGTGGTGAAGGGTGTGGAAAACGGGGGAAGAGTGAAACTTCAGGAAAAAAGGATGTCGTTAATGTTAGAGAGAATAATAGATCTGTAAAAGAACACATGAAAAGTATCTCCAAGGAGTCTGAAAGCAAGGGGAGATACAAAGGTGAAGGAAAGAGTTTGCGAGGTAGGTCAAGGGAGGTGGTCCCACAATCCTGGAGCAGGAAAGAGGGTAGTGCTGGTAAACAGATAGGTGGATTGAGTAGACTGAGTAGAAGGGAAAACCCAGGGGAACAAGGGACAAGTACTAGGAAATTGGAAGTTCTGGAGAGTAGGGATATGGGCATGGATAGAGAGGGAAATGAAGAAGAAAATATGATAGAAATAATTTGTGGCTATACTTTGAACCATCCCATTATAAGAAAGGGGGGAAAAGAGCGAGAAATTGCCGTTCCTTAAATTGGTCCCATCTATTACTTTCCTCCTCTAAATGTGCCACCCTAAAAGACATAGGGACAAAATACCTTCTGCAAATGGGATTCATGCAAAATAAAAAGAGCAATGCGGTCACGAACGTGCTGATGTATTCAAGGCTGGTAAAATCAACGTTAATAAAAGCAGAACATTAGATGTCAAAGGAAGGGATTAGCTTAGTCCCATAATTCGAAGTGACTATACTGGGCAATCGTGGAAAATTATTCCTGAGACATCATGCGGGACTTGGACAAAGGCAAGTTAGACTAATTGATCAGGCAATTAAGGAAAAGGATGATATTCAAATTACTGTGTCATGTGCTGGGCCTGCTAAAGTTTGGGGAGACGTGAACCGTGAAAATAGATATATGAACCCTTCTATACCAGCTTTGGAGGAAGAGGGGTGATTAAGTGAAATAGATTAGGATGATGAGTCCTCGCACAGCCTTGGGGTTCTTTCATGGAATTTCTATTGGTTTAGTAAAATATCAAAACTAGAAAGTTTCAAGAAGTTAATAGATCTCTACGAGATTGTGTGTCTGCAAGAAACATGGCTTTCATTGAAACCCCCATAATCGAAGTGTTTCTTCATGTTTGAAAAGTCTTCTACGAGGAGTCAGCAGGGACGCCCTGCAGTGCGGATGATTACCTTGATTGCCACCAGAATAGCTAGGAAAGTGACACCTCTAGAAGTAAGATGCAAATGGCTGGTGGCCTGCAAAGTGGACTTATGGGACCGATTTTTCTTTTAAATTTAAAGTTTAAAGAAAAACATAGTCACTGGATGATGTCATCAGTGATGTCATTTGAGATGTCATCACTGATGTCATCAGTGATGCCACTGACCATGTCATGAATGATGTAATATGTGACGTCATCAGCAGTGCATTGCGGGGCACGAGTTATAGTTATATAACTATAACGGGGGAATTCCAATGGTTTTGTATGGGAGAAATGTTCAACTAACTATAATGTCCCTGAAACCTTTGATTTTTTCAGTGAATTTCTAAGGTTTTTTAAATGCTAATTTCTAACTATAACGTGCCTGAAACTTATGTTTTGTTCAGTAATTTGGAAATTGTTTTGGGTGATATTTTGTAACTTTAATATCCTTAAAATAGTTTTTGTAATTTTTTATTTGTTATTAAAATAATATAATGTCTTCTGTTTTCTTAAATATTTATATATATATATCCCGCACCCATCGTGTACCTATCTCGGTGGGTGTGTGGATGCAAACCGCCATATTGGTAAAGTCATGAAGGATGCACGTTTCAGCCAGCCCACTCTGCTTACGCTTACAGGGAGGGAACTACACTACATGTCCCAGGTCTTCTCTGTAGTGATCTGCTGATCATAGGTCTAGTTGTCAGCATGCCACAGCCACTCCCTCACTGCTGGTTTACACCCACACCGCACTCATGCAGCACAGGCTTCACAGGACATGTGATCCTGCCAATAAAAAGGGCCGGGCGCACATGCTCGATGCCATTTCCACTCCACTCTCTATCTGGGTGTGTCCGTGTGCCTATTATGTTCGTTGCAGCTGAGGCACTTTGGCCGACACGGGCCTCCTGCAATGTGGCGATGACTTGAGGTGCCCAGAGTTGGGGGCAGCCAAGGCATTTTGGCCGAGACGGCCTCCCGCCGCGTGGTGATGACTTGAGCTGCACTGAGTTAGTGCTACCACAGCTGAGCGGGTGTGCAGCCTGCGATGATGCGTAGACCTCGATACACCATCCTGGCAATCAAGACCCTTTTTGAATTGTGAGCTCGGCTGGACCACGTGAACGCCAAAGGCAGCCGGCTGTACAGACATGACTCCTTGGCACGTTGCAACATGATGTGCTGTGGGCCTGTGCCACGGAATTCAGTGACAGCTGAGGAGGTTGCTCCGGCAGGTGGTAGGCCCTCTTGGAGACACGCCAGTCGAGGTCTGGGTACGCAGGGTCGGGCACTCATCGTTGGGCGGCGGACTGGTCTGGGGACCAGGGCTGGGATGCTTGCGTGAGGAAGTTTAATAGGGCTGGCTGTGAGACTCTTCCAACTCACGCAGTTGTTAGTTGGAAGGTACCAGAGGCCAACAGGTGCAGCATAGCCAGTAGCTTTGTCTGTGGAAGGATGTTGATTGTCCTCTGTGTTGGTACCATCAGCCTGTGAGCAATGTGGCAGTGTACACCAACTTGAGAATGGGGTGATAATTCTTTCACCACTTTTGCTGCACTAAAGTGCCCCTGACTCGGCGATAAGTCCCCACTGTTATAAGGTGACTCTAAAATGAGCCCTTGTGTTTATTATGACCTTGTTGTAGCTACATGCGAATCACAAGAAAAAAAGATGAAAAAACAAGAAAAGTGGGCAGGGTAAAAACACCCTAACCCTCTAGGCCTGCTCAGGGGATCACACAAAAAGCCCCAGGGCCCAAAAATTATTACTATTTTATTTTTTAAAGCGGCTGGGTGCACGAATCCGGACCAAAAAAAACAAAACGATGGGGCGTATTCTCTGGGACTTATCGCTGAGTTATCGGCACTTTAGTGCAGCAAAAGTCGCGAAAGAATTATCATCTCATTCTCAACCTGGTGAAAACTGCCGATATCGCCAATTTTCCAGCGATAGCTTCTGCAAAAAACATTGCCACGAATAAGAGAGACAACTAACACTAATGATATGCAGAGTAGGCGTTCCCATGCAAAAAAAACACGAAAACACCACTCCCCGATATTTTCAATGACCAGCCAAATTTGCGATGAGATCCAAAAACAGGCGATAAGCCGCGTTAGCAGTAAGAATTTAACATCTGCCTTTTGCTGGTGTAAAGCAGGACGACTACCTACAGTATGAAAGGGAGCCCAGCCCAGAGCCACATCTGAAGACCAACACATGTCATGGAGCTACTGATCATGCAGCTCCAACACCCAAGAAGGCCACAACACCCACCGCCACCACCCCGGAACCCTCTCCTACTACCACCGAGGCAGCGCAAAACAGGACCTTCCCAAAACTGCATGGCCCCATAGCCACACAATAGCTGAATGTTGGGAGAGGTGGGAACCAAGGATGTGTGAAGGAGGCCAGTCACCCATCAATAACAATGTACACAATGCCAAGTGTAGCAGTGATGTGCTGGACAGACCTCACTATGCAGAGCACAGACCTCTCCATGTGGACATATACTGCTGGTGCTTGTAGTGTTGTGGACAGTGGATGCAACCATGTTACCTCAGGCAGTGGGAAAGATCTCGGTCTTGTAGCTGTGTCGCCTCCCCCCTGTAAGCAGAAGCGGAGTGGGCTGGTCCAACATACACAATTCCAGCGTAGGAGTGTGAATAAATAGGCCGGGGCTCTGGGCATGGTTCACTTCTGGGAAGGCCAACACATTTGTCAGAGCGGCGGCCCTCACCCTGCCACAAGGGCACCGCCGTGACCACCGGCTTCCTTGACACAGGCCCCCTGCGAACCAAGCGGTACAGCACCGCAGAGTTATGTCTGTACAGACTACTGCCTTTGATGTACACGGCGGACAGCAAAGCTCACAATTTAGATCGAGTCGCAATTGCTGATGATGCAGTCCATTAGGCAAAAGACATTGCTCCCAGTGCGGACTGCCCAGACCACGCATCATCGCTAGCTACGCTCCCGCTGAGTGCTTCAGGTGCCACTAACTCTGTGCAGCTCAAATGAATGCCACGTGGCTGTTGGCCCTTGCTGACTGGTGCCTCTGACCTACACTACGGTCAGCAGGGCTGACAATTCAGATAGAGTTGTGATTGCAGATGAGGCAGTCCAGTAGGCAACAGACATTGCTACCAGTGCGGCCCACCCGGACCACGCATCATTGCTGGCTGCGCACACGCTGAGTGCTTCAGGTGCCACTAAATCTGTGCAGCTCAAGCGAACGTCACATGACTGTTGGCCATTGCTGACCACTGCCTCTGGCCTACACTGCGGTCAGCAGGGCTCACAATTCAAATTCAGTCTTGATCCATTAATTTCAGAGTCCAGTAGGCCACAGAAGTTGCTCCCAGTGCGACCCGCCCGGACGAAGCATCATCGCTGGCTGTGCACATGCTGAGCGCCACTGTTGCCACTAACTGTGCAGCTCAACTCAATGCCACATACCTGTGGGTCCTTGCTGACCGCTCTCAGTGCGGCCCACCCACACCATGCATCATCGATGGCTGCGCACACGCTGAATGCTTCTGATGCCACTAACTCAGTGCACCACAAGTCATCACCAAATGGCCTTATTGAGGCAGAATTCATTAGGCAAAAGACATTGCTCCCAGTGCGGCCCTCCCAAACCACGTCTTATCGCTGGCTGCGTACACGCTGAGCGCCACTGTTGCCACTAACTCAGTACACCACAAGTCAACGCCACTTTGTTGTGGGCCCTTGCTGACCACTGCCTCCGGCCTACACTGCGGTCTGGAGGTCTCACACATATCCAATCCAATCCTGACCTTCAAGGCACGGTCCATCATCGCGGGCTGCGCACACACTGAGCTCTTCAGGTGCCACTAACTCTGTGCATCACAACTCATGGACCCTTTATGATTGACTTTCGTGCTGTAGACACTGGGATGCAACAATGTCACCTCAGGCAGCTGCAATATCCCGAAGGGACATTAACAATTTCTTCACATGAGCAGGCTTATCTCTGGTGCCCCTACCTCAGTGCACCACAAGTCATGGACCCTTTACGATACAATCTTTTGTGTGTGATTTCAAATCTGGTGCCCCTACCTTAGTGCACCACAAGTCATGGACCCTTTATGATTGAATCTCTGTGTGTGATCCGATGATCACTGTTGTAGTTGTTGCCAGCACCAACCATTCCCTGAGGGCTGGCTTACACTTACCCCATACGCATCCAGCACAGGCGTCACTGGACATGTGAATCTAGTAATAAAAAGGGGCCGGACGCACGTGCCCATAGCCAGTTCCACCCTCTATCTAACTGTGTCTGTGTGTTTATTATGTATGCATGAAGGCCCTGGGCCCTACCACAATACATTGTGCTGTTGACTGAGCACGCAACCATGTTACCTCTGGCAGTGGGGAAGACCTCTGTTATGTAACTTTGTCTGGGTCCTTCTATGAGTACATGGGTAGAGACTGGGTGATTAGAGTACTGTAAGGAGAGGGTATGGTGAATTTATAAGTCCTTGGGCATTGGAGGAGTGATTGGATAAGTACATATGTTGGTGGAGCCTAACCTTGAGCACGAGCTTGGCTCTAATTGGCTGCCAACCAGTGGCAACGCCTGCGGATCATCATGATTGCACTAGGAGGTTGCGCTGAGAGCTGCGCAACCAGCGCGTTCACACTAGGGGGCCGTGCTGAGCACCACGTTAGGATCGCCATTCTAAACTTTTCTAAAAAAAAACAGTCCACTGCCATTAATTTATATTCGCCCCAAGGACCCCATCCCTCGGACCATTCCCGATTATTGAATGTTTTTATTAACCATTAGGAAGGGGTGGCCGCATGGTCACCCTTCCCTTGTCCACTTCTGGCCCCGGGACCCCATCCCTCGGTGCCTGGCTTCTTCGTTGGGGACCGTGGGGGGAGCCCCAGTGCCCGTACGGTCCTGCCGGCTCCCCGCCTCCTGCGGTAACCGGCATTGCTTTTGCGCAAGGGGAGCTGCTAACATGCAGCTCCCCATGCCCAAAAGCAATCCTGCTTTGCTTCATTAAAATGAGTGCAGGTTTTCCTCCTTTCGCTTCAAGGTAGCAAAGCAGTGTTTGCTATGACAGGGCGGGAGCCATGCTCCCACCCTGTCATAGCTAACAGCAATGTCCCGGGGGTGGGCTCCCCAGGACATTGCATGAGCCAGCCCTGGGGGGGGGGGGTGAAGGTCCCCAGGGCCATCAAGGGCTCCAGGAGGGGGCAGCGCAGCCCCCCCTCCTTCTATTTTCAAAGCCCCGGGGAGTTGGAGGTCCCAGGGGCTTCGGGGGGCCCGCCAGGCCTTCCCTGCATATTTAATTAAAGCCTCAGGGGGTGGCGGTTCAGGGGGCTTAGGAGGGCCTCGGAGGCCCCCCACTAGTTACAAAATAAGCCCAGGGCAGGTGGCAGTCCCTGAGGCTTCGGGAGGTAGGGCACCTAATTTACATAGCCCCGGGGAGGTGGCAGTCCCTGGGGCTATGGAGGCCCCGCAGGCCCCCGCAATATAATTATACGATTGCCCCCGGAACCTGGCCCACCCGGGTGCTCATTTAAATGAAGTGGGGGAGCCCCCACTTCATTTGTTTTTTAATTTTTTCATCTGGATTCGCGCACCCAGCACGCATTCTGACTTAAAAAAAAAAAAAAAAATTGGGCCTAGGGGTCCTTGTGGGACCCCCTGACCAAGACTAGGGGGTCAGTGTGTTTCTACCGTGCCCCCTTTTCATTTTTTAAAATCTTTTTTTGACAGTTTTCTTGTGACTTGGTTCTACCGAGTCACAAGATGACTACCAACACTTCCTGGTTTGGAGTGTTGGCAACCAATCTCAGTGAAGCTTGTGGTCATGGCAGCCAATCACAGTGAAGCTCGTGGTCGGGAGGGTGCTCAAACCCACCCCTGCCCCAGATATTGTAACTTTTATTTTTTACATTTCTCAGCAACTACTACACCATTTAAAAAACAAGTCACTTTCTGAATCAAGCACTACCTTTTTGCCAAATTTGGTGTAATTCCGTTCAGCAGTTCGGGCTGTAGCCTGTAATAAAATTTCATTAGAAAATTAACATGGAAAAAACACTTTTTAGGACCCCCTTTTTCTTAGCCTCTGCTTGACGAATCACCCCCAAACTTTCAGGATAGGAGCTGACCTGAATAGACCTTTTTTTGGAGAATTTTGCGAACATTTGCCAAACAACGCCAAAGTTATTAGCAAATCAAAAAATACTTTTCCTATGGAAACTAGGTTCTAACTATAACTACCTAGAGTGGAGTGTCGTATAGTGTAGTAGAGTGGCCTACACTGGTGTAGAGTGGAGTGCAATAGAGTAGAGTAAATGTCGTAGAGTGAAGTGTTGTAGAGCAGAGTACAGTGGTGTTGCAAATTGCAGTGGTGTAGAGTGAAGTGGCATAGATTGGAGCGGGTGGAGTTGAGTGGTGTAGAGTGGCAGGGAGTGGCACAGAGTTAGTTGAGTGTTGTAGAGTGGAGTGACATAGAGTGGAATATGCATGGTGTGGTAGTGTACTGCCATTACATACAACACATTTTCAATTGAAATGACCATTACATTTGCACAGACAAACTATTTTCCTGATAAAACTATCCAGTGCATAAAAGATAATGTGTGGAAATTGCATCACCTACTTTATTAATTTGTTTTGATCGTATTAAAATATTTGCTTACAGCCCACTTCAAAATTACAAAAAAGTGCTTCATTTGTGCTTTTCTAATTCTGATATATTCTGAAATGTTTGCACAGTTCATTTACACACATATACATTTTGTTTTGTGCTTGAAAAAGTGTTTCCTTTCATACCACCAGATTGTCAGATAAAGCATCTCACTTTGAAGTAATAGAAAGAAAAGTAAACACCAAGCTCCCATGGACACAGAGTCTCACATTTGATCTTTGTCTCTGATTGCACATCAAATGTGGCTAGAAAAGAACAAAATGTAAAGGCCTGTTTACAGAAAGTGAGCACTTGTGGAAGAATGCAGTAACTAGGCTATGCTCAGGGCCACTGGAATTATGCAGCAGGGAAGGCCAAATTATGCGACATAATGCTGCACTTTTTGTGATCGTATTATTACATTATTTTGTCATTTTTACAGTTGCTAACACTGTCTGGCAATTGGTTGCACCTCATTAGTATGAGTTGAACACCCAAATATAGCAATAAACAACAGAAAGAGGAACAGTCAATCTTTGCAAAGGGTCTTCCACTGCACTGCAAATCATGAAGCTGCATTTTAGTAATGTTTGAACCATATGAGCTGTAAACTATTTGTTTTGGTTAAAATCTGCAAATTATGCAGCAGATGATGAATTATCAGGCAAATGTAGCAAATCTATAATCATGCGGAAAAACAATGCGGGCAAGCAATCACATAATTCCAGTGGCACTGGCTATGCTCCACGGGAGGGATATAGGGCCATATGTATGAACATATTTTCCTATAGACACAGCATGGGTAAAACCCTTTGATACATCTGGCCCATAGACATGGTGGACAGCCTCAAACAAATACAGCCAGCAACTAGAAAGCAAGCAAATGTGAGTTACAAACCACAGAGAAAATGGTAAGCAATGGTGGGATGCATTCTCAGGTCAACTTTCAAAATGTCCCCAAGATGTCTTTAGGAAACCAGACAGCTGTGCTGTCTTGTAGGCTTCGACCTAAAAATTCATTTTTAAATCACAGTCAGTCTGTCTATCTATCTATCTATCTATCTATCTATCTATCTATCTATCTATCTATCTATCTATCTATCTATCTATCTATCTATCTATCTATCTATCTAGTCTGTCTATGCTAATATGGAATGGGATCCAAATAATAGAACAGTATTGTACAAAATAATACTACTTTCAATGCTTCTGTGTTGGTACGGTTGTACTAGGCTGCCACAAATTCCAGGCAAGCTGCCAAATGACATTTTGCCAAATATAAAATTGCCAGACCTCCCCTGGATTTTGGAGTCTCTGGCAATTGTAACTGCATGACTGTTCTGGCTCTCCTCATAGTGAACCACAAAGATTTATAGCTGTCTTGAATGACTGCATCCAATGAAAAGGAGGGCAGATTTTGAACAATGGGATGAGAAATGAGTTTGAGCAAAATATTCCTTTTGATAATAATAACAAAATATAGCTTAACATTGATAAAAAGAATAAACGTCACGGTACAAAACTAAGCTTATTTTTCTAAGTACAGATCAACATGCATCTTTAAGTAGTAAAAACCACATCAATTCTAAAACCTTATTGAAGCAAGATGATTTTGTTTGTGTCAAGAGCTTTAGAACAGAAAGAAACATCTTTAAAAAATGTAATTTGTCTAACTGTCGTCTATTAACAAATACTGGCATCCATATGGAGAAATTTACATCTGTTAAAAATAGTTCAGAAAGGACAAGCAGTGAGGAGCCTGAAAATAGGAGCCTTCCATCGTTTAGTGACCGCTATAACTGTGGAAAATGTATGGCGTGTGATTTCACAAAAAAACCTCAAAAAGTACTTCATTTAGCACAATGAATTGTGTTCTGAAATGTCTCACCAATTGTGTGTACAGAATGAGATGAATTGTCCCTGCAGTTGTATGCAAGGAAGAGTATTCAGGAAATCCAGAAAAGGATGCCACTGCATTGTCCTACTATCTGTGTACATTCTCAGATGGTACAATGGTTCAAGAAATGAAACACAGCTAGAGTGATAATTTGAGGACATCAAAGAGGAAGCAATGGTCAATCCAAGATGTGGCAATCTGAATGCATTGAACGGCAGACTTTTTTTTACTCTGTACATTTTCAATCGAGACTAGGTATTGCCTCAACCATAGTTACATTTCTTCAAATAATGGCATTATTTCTTTACTTCAGAGAAAGGTTTTTCTTTGGATATTGGTGTCTTCCACATATTTTGTCCAATATCACCTTTGTTTTGATGCATTACAGGCTTTAGGTATTATTGGGGTTTCATTTACTTATTGAGGTTTTTATATAGAATGTACTCTAGAGCATCAAATGGCTCTGAGACTGTATAGGTATACAACATTCTGCAAAAGAGTGTAAATGTAGGATATGCCCGAATGATAGGAGAGATAGCAAAAACATTCACAAATTCAAATAACTAACTAAAGCGCTTCAACGCCTCGTCAGGCATAGTAAGCGCTATAAAAATACAACTGCAATACAGTTTCAATTCAACAGTCCCCACCTGCTGAGTCCCAGACTAGCGTATCCATACACTATATACTGAAGATCTCAAGAGCAAGGATCTTTTGGACTGCACGTAGATTGCAGGTTGTCCATGAAATCTACATATACAATTTATTAAGTACCAATGGGATTTTCCAACAGTTTGGTGGCGTGACCTTCCGAGAGCAACATTAATTTAAAACAACAAGGATTCTAGTGATGCTGGACTATCAAATATGTACACCTCTGGAGTAACTGAGTTTGTGAGTTCTAGCACAGTTATGGTGCCCCAAAAGGCGTTTGTCAGGCACCCCACTGTACTTCGTATATTTGATGTAGGAGCTGAAAAAGTACTGACTGAGGAGAAAGTCCTTAAGTTGTTTTTGAAAGCTAATAAGGTGATGAGCGTCCATCTTTCTGGGGTGGGGCGCGGGGGTTGTGGGGTCTAGTTCCGTACTCGGTCCTACCAACAAAGATCATAGCGCTAGCGCTTGAATACGACCAGGAGTTCTGCAAGCTGCTATTTCGTTTTTTACAATTTTAAAAACCTATTGATTTAGAATATGTGTTTTTGAAATTTCATTTCTGCAAGCTGCTATTTCGTTTTTAACAATTTTAAAAACCTATTGATTTAGAATATGTGTTTTTAAAATTACATTCCTGTGCTCTTACCTGTTTTCTGGTCGCTACTCCCCGGTCCACCACAGCTTGTGCTGATTGTGTGGAGGGAGGCTTAAGCGACACCACTTCCTGGTTGTCCCATCCTGGGCAGCCATCTTGGGGGAGGTTGACGGGCTAGTCTCCCCCCTCGCCCTCACTATTTTAGGGCGGGAGTATTGCACGCACGATCACCTACCAACAAAGATCATAGCGCTAGCGCTTGAATACGACCAGGAGTTCTGCAAGCTGCTATTTCGTTTTTTACAATTTTAAAAACCTATTGATTTAGAATATGTGTTTTTGAAATTTCATTTCTGCAAGCTGCTATTTCGTTTTTAACAATTTTAAAAACCTATTGATTTAGAATATGTGTTTTTAAAATTACATTCCTGTGCTCTTACCTGTTTTCTGGTCGCTACTCCCCGGTCCACCACAGCTTGTGCTGATTGTGTGGAGGGAGGCTTAAGCGACAGCACTTCCTGGTTGTCCCATCCTGGGCAGCCATCTTGGGGGAGGTTGACGGGCTAGTCTCCACCCTCGCCTAATCTATATAGCCTCTCCTTATCTCGCGCAGCGGTGACGCGCAGCGGTAGCGCCGTATACGCGCCGAAGAGGCGCCAAAGAGAAGCCAGTCTGCGCCAGTCCGCGTTCAGACGCTTCTCGCTGGCCCTGGTCTGGGATGGTGACCGGCACCATGGTCGGTACTCGAGTTGCCTACAACTCTTTATGGTTACACTCCTTACGCCCCCCTGTCAGTCCTTCCTGTTGCCATTCCGTCTTTCCAGCTAACACCGACCATCACTGCAAGCACTGTACATGGAGCACCTCCTGCCCATGTAACGATTCCCTCCCTTTGGGAGAGACTTGGAGATTGTATCTCCTCAATTGTCGGTCGCTACCTAAACACTCCACAGAGTTGCATCTGTTGATTGATGAGCTTAATCCTGACGCTCTATTTTTAACGGAAACTTGGCTTCAGATTGACAACGACCCGTCCTTAATATGGGCCACACCTCCAGGCTACACCCTTAAGCACCTCGACCGCCAATCGGGGAGAGGCGGGGGCCTAGCAATTATATACAGGGACACCTTTAAGTGTCGGGTCACTCCTAATTCCTTGCTGACTTGTGAGAGCTTACACTTTGCACTTGATCTCTCCCCCACCACCACTTTTTCTGGTATTTTACTCTACCGACCACCAGGTTCCCTGAATAATTTTATCACTCAAATTACTGATCTCACCGCCAACGCAGTCGTGACCTCATCTAACCTCACTCTGCTTGGGGATTTTAATATCCATTCAGATGACCCCCAGGATATGGCAGCTAATAACTTGCGGGCCAACATGCAAGCGTTAGACCTTTGCCAGAGAGGCCATCAGGCGACCCATAAGATGGGACATCTCCTTGATCACATATACAGTAATATCAATCTTAATGTAGAGTCCCCTGTTCCTTTGCCTTGGACGGATCATTTTTTGATACCGTTCACCTGGCTTTCTAACTCTTGTTCCCCCTGTGAAGCCTCTACCAAGTACATGGGCAGGAAATGGTCCTCACTTCCCCTCACCGACTGGACAACGGCTCTCACTCAAGACCCCCCGAGAAGGGCCTCGACCCCTGCCTCTGCTTCTAGCAACTTTGATCACTGGATTTCCAGCACCTTAGACAAAGTTCTTCCCAAACGCCCCTGTAAACTCATCAGAAGACCTAAAGTTGCACCCTGGTACACTCCTGCTCTGAGGTTATTAAAGCTTGACTGCCGCAGACTAGAGAGAGCGTGGAGGAAGGACCATTCTCTGTCTAGGAAAGATGATTATAGGTCCGCAATGAGGCTCTATAAATCAGAGATTAAAATGGAGCAAACTTCCTTCTATGAAGGGAAAATTAGTGCTGCAGCCAACGCGCCTAGGGAAATCTTTAGGATAGCCAAATCCCTTATTTCACCTCCAGCTGAGCGTCCTACTGCTGAAGGGGCACAAGACCGCTGTAATGAGCTAGCTGCCTTTTTTTCCAAGAAAATCTCGACCATATACTCCTCATTTAGTAATCCTACGGTCAACACCCCCTCCGTCCCTTCTAAGCCAGCTGACTCTCCGGCTCTCTGCAAGCTGGATACAATTCCGCTTCTTGATGCCGGCAGCCTGGATGGATTAATCTCCAAAGTTTCTTCCGGCTCTCCTAATGACCCGGCACCCCCCCGGATCCTTGTCAAGGCACTGGACGTTATTCGTCCTGTTATCCTGGAAGCTTTAAACACCTCTATTGTGTCCAGGTCGGTCCCGCTTGCTTGGAAGTGTGCCATGGTGAGGGCGCTTCTCAAGAAACCCTCCTTGGACCAAAACAACTTGTCCAACTACCGTCCCATTTCGTTGCTTCCCTGGCTGAGTAAACTGCTGGAGAGGCACGCCAACAATATCTTAACAGACTATTTGGAGTCCAACTGTCTGTTGCGTGCCTCCCAGACAGGTTTTCGCCCTCAGCATGGCACAGAAACCGCCATGTTGGCGGTCACAGAGGAAGCAAGAATGACTTTGGATCGGGGAGGAAAGGTGGCCATTATCTTGTTAGACCTTAGCGCCGTGTTCGACACGGTGAACCATGCCACGCTAGTACACCGACTGGCGGGCATGGGCGTGTCGGGCGCGGCTCTGGACTGGCTCACCTCCTTTCTGAGTGAGCGCTTTTTCCGGGTCTTCGAGGGTGAGATAGTCTCTCCTAAACATCCTCTCAGGTGTGGGGTCCCTCAGGGCTCCTCCCTGAGCCCGACCCTCTTTAACGCCTACATGGAGCCTCTGGACAGGATAGTCCATCCCTTTGGTGTGCGTATAGTCACCTACGCGGATGATACGCAGCTGGTGGTCTCGTTAGACCACGCTGATGGATCATCCAACACCTTACGCCCCTGTCTAGAGGCTGTTGCCAGTTGGATGCAAGCCTCCTGTCTCAAGCTTAACGGGGAGAAGACAGACATCATTCTCCTCGGAAATCCCTCCCCTTCTGCTCTTGCACCCGTCTGGCCACCATGTCTTGGCTCTCCTCCTGTCCCCAAGTCCCAGATAAAGAGCCTCGGGATCTGGCTTGACACCGCCCTTGATTTCTCGGTCC
Organism: Lissotriton helveticus; assembly: GCF_964261635.1. NCBI lineage: Eukaryota > Metazoa > Chordata > Amphibia > Caudata > Salamandridae > Lissotriton > Lissotriton helveticus. The sequence continues at coordinate 958,748,054 of NC_136059.1, read as the reverse complement.
AGGCTACTAAGACTGCGGCCACTTGCTTCGGACTCATGAGGATGCTCCGGCGGGTGCTCCCTTTGCTCTCTTTCCAGGCGAGGAGGATCATGGTCCAGGCCCTGATTCTCTCCCGCCTGGATTATGGGAACGCTCTCTACCTGGGAGCACCGGCTTCGGTTCTTCAGAGGCTCCAGGTCACACAAAACAGTGCGGCCCGCCTACTGTTCAATCTGTCCCGTCGGCAGTCGGCGAGGAAGGCTCTGAGGGACCTCCATTGGCTCCCAATGACTGCCAGAGTGCAGTTTAAAGCTCTGTGCATTATGCACAAATCCTTTCATCGTGTAGGCCCAGCGATTCTGCACCCTCTGGTCACGCCTTATGTCCCTACACGCCCCCTTCGGTCTGGTACTCTGCAGTTGGCCACCTCCTCTAAAATTAATAAAGCCCGTTGGGGTGGCCGTTCTTTTTCTCACTCGGCGACCAGACTTTGGAACGCCCTTCCCTTTCCCATCCGAGGAAATAGCAACCTCCTCTCGTTCAGAAAGGCCTTGAAAACGCATTTGTTTGCTAAATCCTGCTGATCTGCCCTGAGCCTGCGCTAAACCATTTTATCTTCAAGCGCTGCGAGGCCTCAGGGCAGTTATGCGCTATACAAATGCAATTTTTCATTTCATTTCATTTCATTTCGGTGCACAGCTCCCGGACATTTTTGCAGCAGCAAGCCCGTACTGCGAAGTTGACTGGAGCCAAGAGAGAACTTTTGTAGCCAGGTAAAGTGCTTGAACTAAGTGGATGAGTTTATGAATTATGTAGGCAACTTTGAATGTGGTTCTCTCTTGACCTGGCAGCCAGCTCATGAAGCTCAGGATAGGGTGATGTGATCAAAGCGTCAGCTGCTGAGATAAGATGAGTTGCAGCAAATAAGCACTCTTGAAGAAGGCCCAGGTGCATTTGGGAGTAGTAGATGGGATGGCATTCCTGTATTTTAGTCTTAATAAGTTACCACTAATGACTAGTTTAAGTAAAAAGGGATTCATGGTTGGAACCTATGTTATTTAGCCGCAAAGCAAACGGAACAATTGAGGCTGGGGTAACCTTTCTGCTACTTATGAACTCCCTTTCCACTATCCTTCTAAAGAGGGATGTATGCTCAACATATATGTAGTAGAAAGTCCATGTTGTGAAGTACTTTAACGCATACATAGCTAAATACTATACACAAATTTACAAGTACGTACAAAGTTACAGGAGGCAGAATGACAAGCAGCGCCACCTAAGTGGTCTAACACAGTGGTAATTCCAAGATACAAAATATAGGGTATTAACAATCAAGAAATGCAGACCTACTTCATTTCATGTATGCATTTCACTGTAATCAAAACCAGGCCGAAAGACTTTGTGATAACATGGGGTCTCTCCTAAGAGACATTTCAGGTAGGAACTAAATTGACAAGTCTCTTACTAAAAAGACAAAGTAAAACATTGGTCACACCTTTCAGAATGTGAATTCTCTCACTAAAGAGACACAGCTTTCTAGACCCAATTTTAACATGAAGGCTCTCATTAATTAGCTGAAATAAAACTTCGGCCAGGTTCAATTTCTTTTGATGGAGCCACAGGGTCTACATAGCACTCATTTTAATCATATAGTTGCTTAGCAACCAACATGCTTGCCATTGCTTTCAATTCCTTTTCTTAATAATAGCTGGCTTTGGTGTCCTACCATGGAGTGCCACCATCTGTGAGCACTCAACCACTATTCCCGCACCACCCTTTCCTGCCAGAGACACACGTGTGCACTCAGGAAAGCAAGCAGCAGCCATGCTGCTTGGTTGGGTCTAGTGACCAGGTGCTCCTCTGCTTTCTGACAGTGAAGCTTTTCTGGTGGGTTGCAAGCAAAAATTGATAAACAGTCTTCCAAAGACCCTTTGGGAACTTTTCAGCAGCTCTGGTGATGTAGCAGAAGCCGCACTAGATTGTGCATGGGTTCTTACCACACCAGGCCCTCTAATGCTCGCACCAGAGCAAACAGCTCACCTTCCGCTCAGTCCCACATTTGTAGGAAATCTCCAGGGTTGCACAGCCTCCAGGCTAATGCTTCCTCCTCCTGACAACATAAACTTCTCTGTGAGGTCTCTGAGCATGCTTTCCTTCCAAGCCTTGGTCATCTCCTGACGAGGAGCAAGGCCAGCTACACAGGGTACCCCAGAGGTCTACAATAGCAGGCCACACTCAGTACTAGCACCACCCAGGTCTGCAGAAGCTTCCACGGTGACAGAGAACACCAACAGGAGCACACAGTGCTTACTTCTTTAGGGGGAAAGTCTAATAAGGCTACCCCAATGGCACAACAGGTCTACTTCACACTCATTCTTTAAGAGATTCAGGGAGCTAGCCCCACCAGGCCTGGAGACAGTCCAGATGAAAGTCAAAGATACATAGCAGAAGCCACAAGTGCTTTAGACGGTTCACACAAAAAATGGCACTTTATTTTTCTTCCTAAGCCTCTCCAAAGCTTTGTTCTTAGCTTATCCTCTCTGTGCAGGTGATTATAAAGAATTCTGTGATTGGTTGGACTCCCACAAAATCTAGCTTTGCCACAGAATCCCTCCAGCTATAATTTACACTAATAGTGGTCAACCCAGGGATTGCCCTACCCCTGCACATCATAATGGATTTTCTTTCAGGATGGGAAAACATTCTGACCTATGGTCAGATACGCTTTTTTGTGTGCTTCCTCAGCCCCTCAGGCCTTCCCTTTCTTTCTTAAACGTCAAAGGTGTGTATTGGCGCGCACAGAGATGTGAGTCTGCCCTCTCTTTATTGTTTGGTTGTAAACTTCCCTATACTTAATTAACATTGGAGAGCAGTAATCAGCCTTTGAAATTTACACTCCCATTCACTTCCTCCAAGATAAGATTTAATCCATATTGAATGGGGCACATTGTTTTCAGACCCCTGATCTGTCAGCTGGGAAGCACAACAGTTATCTCCATCCAGCCAGGCAGATCAAAAGCAAATTTAATTCATTGGAGTTTTAGTATCATATACTTTACACACAAGTATATGAAATAATCTAGGTAGCGTAAAACTGATCTTAGATCTGCAATCTAAACCCAGACAAATGCATACAAGCAACTTGTAACAGGTATCAGTCAAAAGTTACACTTTTCACACATTTTAGCCATAAGGTGCACAATTTAAAGCACTGTACCCAAAATAAATGGTTTACTCCCTTTTGGTACCCAAATGGATTACAAAGTGTTGGTGCCACTATTTGCCAGGCTACAACTGATACTGGGTCCATCTACCAACAAGCTAACCTGTGTGGCGATGACCAGTCAGGCGACCGTCTTCCTAAGTCAGTCTACATGTGTCACACACAACCTGCTCACAGCCTCTTATCCTTGCTGTCTGTAGGCAATGACTTTTATTAAGAGGTAGGCACTGCAAGTTGCAGCTCATAACCCAACGTTCATGGACCATTATAAAGAGTGAGACTCCATTCTGGAGTCTAACACCATTGCAGAGGTCAAATGTCAGGTGTCCAAAAATGAAACAAATCTCACGTTGTCATTGGTTGAACCCACATCCCTACAATAAGTATTCTCTGTGGTTTTTAATTTTAGTTGTTATAGTTTTGTATAGATTACAATGCTCAGAGCTATAATTAGATGATTAAATAACATTTGTAAAAACAATCATAACTAACCATGATCGTGTTGAGGTAATGATCCGGTCCAGAACATTTAGGGGCCGATTCTGATTCGGTAAAATCCCGTACGAATAGCCGTACGGAGCATTTTCCCCGTGCGAATCGTATCCTGGAACGTCCCCGTACGTACGATGTAGACGATGCGTACCCAAAGCAGTTCTCCGTCCGAATTGTACCAAAGCCCGTACGACTCAATAATCTGTACGAATCGCATTCAGAACGCGCAGCACGCGATGTCCGTACGGATCGAAGCCTCATTTTCCGACCCAGCAAGTACGATTCGTCCAGTCAACACTCTGTACGACTCTTTTTTTTATGAGAGCTCAAAATGTCCGGAAAAGCAAAATTCGACTCGAAGTGCGTGCAAAACTGACCCCCGGTACGGGTCGTACACCCCATGATCGTAGGGGTGCGGTTCGTACACTCCATGATCATAGGTGTACGAACCGTACCCCTATGATCATGGGGTGTACGAACTGTACCCCATGATCGTAGTTGTACGAACCGTACCCCTACGATTATGGGGTGTACGAACCGTACCCTATGTGATTGTGTGGCATGTTTACGATTCGTACGGTTCACTTTCAGGGTCCGTATCGTACAGATTTTCCCTTGCTTTTCGTACGGGTCGCAACAATTCGGACGTATTTTTTTACTGCAGATCATACTACGCAATTCGGACGGATTTGTACGATTCGTACGGAAACGGCTACGAATTCGAATCGTCGTATGGATTTGTTTCCCGAATCGGAATCGACCACAAAATGTTAGCAGTTCATTTTTGGCTTTAAACACTTTCTCATGTAAATACATTTTTACCTCCCGGAGTTACACATCCATGGTCAAACCCCCATGTTTGCATCTTTGTCACCAGAATAATTGATGTCGATTGATATGTTATTGAAAGGTCCTATGTTTTGAATACATGAACAATACAATTTATAGGCTCTTCTAAATATGCATCTGATTTAATGGGTTCACCATTTGGAAGATTTTGTTTTCTCAACTCACATTTATAAATTATAATGGGGTGTTGGATCAATTCTATGCAAGTAGCAGATATTGTTGCACACAGTTCAGTCTGGATAATTCATTCCGTGTTATAGAGCGCTCTTCTTTGGAAACACTATTTCCTGTGTATGACTGGGTTTGAACACAGCACTGCTCTATCCATCGAGATGAAAGCTTGGGCCAGGGCAAGAAAGGCAAGAGGTGTTCTGCGGATCCCAGCTGATTTGTTAATGTGGATATTTTAGGCCCTGCAGTGGTTGACTATGTCATGACCATTACAAAGTCTGCTAGTTCCTGAGAGATGGTGTCAATCTTTGCAATACATTCTTAAATGATTACTATGCCCCGCTTTTATATTACACACCACTTTCATAGGGTACTCCATTTCAGCCTTCTCTGGCATCTGCAATCAATTGGAATAGCTTGTCAGACCCTGGACTGGCTCTCCTCCTTTCTGCAAGGAAGAAGTCAACAGATATGGATCCCTCCTTTCCCCTGGGAGCCCTGTGAGTTGACAATGGTAGTGTCCCTGGGCTCTACTTTGAGCCCCACATTATTTAATGTATATCTCACTTCTGTTGCTCAGTTAGCGGAGCCCCTGAGCCACAAAGTTATATCTTATGCCGATGATACTCTCATGTGGCAAGGAAGAAGAACTTACATGTAGTCTGAATAAAATCTGTCTGATGGCTGTTTTTTATTGAATGGCTATACACCAGCTTAAATTTAATGCGGAAAAAGTAGATATTATTTTCTTTGGCAATAGCTCTTCCGATAGCTGGCAGGCTTTCTGACCTGATATTGCCCCACATCTGGGTCTTCAGGGAGGCATTGCTAAGAACTTAGGAGTTAAATTCGATGACTGCCTGTCATTTAAGCCACAAATTAAATTAGGGGTGGGCATCTGCCCTGGTGTATTGCGCTAGCTGAAAACGTTCTACATTTCTTTTCTTTTTTTGATCGAAAACTGTCATACAGGCCCTGGTCATGTCAAGTCTGGATTATGGCAATGCACTCTATCTAGGTTTGCCAGAGTACCTGCTGGAGAAACTGCAGGTGGTCCAAAATGCTGCAGCACGTATCCTCCTGAAATTGCCTGTAAGAGCGCTTATATCACCTAATTTGAGCACTTTACACTGGCTTCCAATTAGGAAGAGAATTCGGTTCAAGGCTCTAGTGTTAGTGCATGGAGCATTGTACTCATCAACTGCAAAATATCTTAGAGCAAGGTTTAATTGTCATTTCCCAGCTAGAAACCTAAGGACAGCCAACAAACTACTGGCAGTGACACCCAGAATTCGAAAGGTCAGATCCAGAGGCAGATTTTTGACTCATCTGCATGCCACAGCTTGGAACAAGCTCCCTCTGGACATTTGTGCTATTAGTCACCCAGCAGCATTTAAAAAATGGCGGAAAACCTGGCTTTCTAAGCAGGATTAAACAATGGAACAGGCCTTTCTTTTTTCTGACTTGTGCAAATGCGCCGGGACACTCTGCATAGTAGCCATGCGCAATAATGGTTGTATTTATCATCATCAAATTTTGGCAACAGTATTCTGGTACCACACCTTTTCAGGAGTTAAAATTTAGAAAATCATTTGGAAACAGGGGTGCTTTTGATGAATTTGCTGATGCTGCCTTCCTAAACAAGGGCCAACATGAACTTGAATTGTGCTCTGTGTGCGGGCAATGTACTGATTGATGTTATTCTGGGTGTGTGCTGATATTGCTGTAAATGCTTTCACATCTTTGTTAGGAGGTAGAGTCTGTCTCATGCACCACAATATTTTTCAGCATTTACCACTTCTGTTTTGCAATATCATCCTCTGTTTTGTAGAAATTAACCAGATGGATGAGAAGTCCCATCGTAGGAATGTCAGAGCTGAATGCCCGTTTTGTATATTCAAATAGCATAAGACTCTGAATTATTGAATTCACAAGCTCCTACTGCTGAGGAGTCATGGCTGTTCCACATGTGTAGATTCATGTAAAGACTTGAATTCCATATAGTTATGTCCTTCTGTTTGAAGAAATGCTGAGGAAGCCTGCTAGATTTTTGCAGCCACATAACAGCTTTTGGGTTTTAAAGGAATTGATGAAATGCCAAAGCAGTGGCGGCCGCTATTAACAAAGAGTGGGGGGGGGCAAGTAAGAGGAACGCTGGGGGGTGAGAGTGAGCGGGAATGGGTTAATAATAATTTTAAAAATTTACCTGACGCCGCAGGCTGACTCCCACATCACGTCGCTCCTGTTGGCCCCTTCCTGGGTCCTAGTAGCCCCTTGGACAGACTACCAGCCAATACCTGTGCTGCAGAGAAGTGCAGGGATTTGTTCTGGGCATGCTCAAAAAACGCCCTGCTCAGAACAGGGAGCCTGTGGGGGGTTCTCCAGTACGGCTGCTGAATGCAGACGGGCTGGAGAAACCTAAGTGCGCATGTGTGTTTTGGTCGGCCTGAGACAGCCGCCCAAACACACATGAGTACTTAGGGAGTGCACAAGCACTCCTCCTCCACCCACCCATGTCCCGCCCCTCCTTGCACAACCTGGGAAACGAAAAATAAAATGATGCTAAAGCATTGTTTTATTATTCTTTGCTGGCTCTGCGCCAGGCAGTGTGGCGATGCTCCTCTGCCATTGTGGAAGAGCCGCTACTGTGCCAAAACTTGCAACATGTGACTATTATGTTTGCAGCCTCTGTGGCTATTTTAGGAGATCCTTGCCAATTAGGTCCAGAGAATGTGCAAAAGAGAGCAAACAGAACACCAAGTTCATCGGTACACTGGTTCAAGTATTCCGCCAACAGAGGCATCAGGGGTACACCTAGTGGAAACATAGTAGACTGAAGTGGACCACTTTCATAGTGGTCCACTTGAATATAATAGAGCATGCGAAATGTCATTTTCGCAGATATGTTACTCTGCCACATTAGTCAGAGAGTACCTGGTCTGCAAAATTCTAAGTCAAGTCCAGGATTTCTATATGTATTTAGGAAATCATGATGTACAGGGATTTCGTGCGGAAATACACATATGTATGTGGACAAATCTGCCTCCTTAATGGATCTTTCACAAGAATAAGTCAGTAATAGGACGAGTGTGTTAATTCCTAAATAAAGATAAATCAAGTAACAATGTGAATCACTCCTGAATCTAGATTTCCTTTGTGATTTGGATTCAATATTTTGCTTTGTTTTTTGTGGATGCCTGTTATTGGATAGTTCCACTGCCAATCTGTGTGTTTCGAATTGCAACCACTCACTCACATAATCAGAGTCAGAAAGTCAAAAGAGGAGAAAAAGCTCACTTCACATAGGAAACGACTGAGTACTCCAGCATTTAACAATTCTTGTACAAATGCTTGTATGTGCAGGCATCACAATTACTTATTATGCAATGTTTCCAGCAAATAGTAATTCCACACCCTGACGCTCATAAACGAGGATCTAGAATACTCCTTCACCACATTTAAGAGGGAGAGTCATAGAAAACCTGTAGGTTAGATGGCATATGATTGACAAAGGAAGGATATGTGAAGTAGTGTGGCTCACTGGTTAGAGGCGGCAGACCCGAGAGCAGAGGACGGCCCGGGACCAGGGTTCGATTCCCGGCGCGGCAGGTTTCTGGACCAGGGTCAGCGGACTCGATAATTCTCTCGCCTCGGTGCCCACTCTGATCAGCGTTCACACTCGGCAACTCTGGGCATTAGCTTGCCTCATCTTCACTAACGGCCCCACCAGACCGCCGGGGATGCCTGGTCTCACCCTGGAGACACCCATTAAGGGACCATCTCTCAGGGAAGCCAGGAAGGGTTTCGCAGCGGTCGAAGCGCCTTGGGACCCTACGGGTAAGTAGTGCGCTATATAAATGCCTATACATTTACATTTACATATGGATGTGCATGGCGCAGACTGTGTAGGCAGTGCACGAATGTAGATGGTTTTAGTGTATTATGTTGAAGAGTTGGTTCTGGTGTAGGGTTAATTCACGCTCCCAGTCATTCATCGATTGCTGCCAAAAGACATTTGGCAACAGCTGTAAATACCACCCCTTTCCTGGATTTAGAAGCCTGTGGCAATGTGCGATTTGGCCATTCTCCAAATGAACACAACCCAATAGATTTATGGAGGGCTGCAGAAACTGAAGCCAGTGGGAAGCCTGGCATCGATGTGAGCAACTCGGTGGGTGGGGCTCATTCTTACTTTATTTCTCGCAACAACCAAATTAAGATTCTTTTTAATAGTACTAACTATATCTATCAAATTCCTTTTATGCAACACGTCTATTCAAAATTATTGGTATAAAAATGTTAATATCCCTATATGATCCCTTAATTCGCACTGATACAGATGGAGAAGGAGAGAGAAAGAGAGTGCACATTTGTATTAATTTTAAGTCAATCTGACTCACATATGCAATATTTGCAAAGTTTAACATATTGGACAGTTTCAAGTTTGATGCCAGAGTCGTCTATTTCAATGTTTGGAATATAAATGTCTACAGTGAACAATGTACATGTGCCGTTCTAGAGGTTTCTTTCTTTTTTAAACATTTTATTTAAGATTTTTTTGCAGGAACAAGGTACAGCATGTCATCATACTGCATAGCATACCGGGATCTTTGGGAAGCAGATCACACAGATCCAAATACAGAAAAGAAAAAAAGAAAAATCATAAGTGGTATATTTCTCACTGTAAAAGAGACAACTTAACAACCCTTAGCGATTCACAATGTAAAATAATCGCACCAAGGGCATCCTATATATCAGACGATACCCCAACCATCTACGGTATCTTCAAGGCTATAGGCATAGGTAATACATATTTGGTCCTTGAACATTCTCTTTCAACAATCGTTTTTGAAAGGCAGCCAGGACTTGGCAAACTTGTACAGTCTGTCATTGTCCAGCGCTGATATTCTTTGCATAGCATAAATGTTCTAGGCTGTGCTCCAACACGAGGACTTGAGGGGGAGGGTTGGAGGTGATGGCAGAAACCTTACATACATGTGCAATAGTGATTTTCCATCACAAGTGAATGCTCACCGCCATCTCTGGGATTCCCCCAAAACAAGACCACTGGGGTGAGCGGGGATTCATGGTTTCGTTTTGGATTGCTCTCGTATGATTAGAAGTCCTTCCAAAAAGCATATACGGGTATTCATGACCACCCAAAAGGAAATAAGAGACCTGCATACCATAGCCTTTCTAGCAGAGGTCTGAGCTACTGAACATTGCCTTCATTCCGACAAGAAGGAAGTTCGACCTAGTAAGCACTTTAAAGGCGTTAGTATTGGTCTGACAGCAGATAGATGCCTTATCCTCCCTTTTCCAGTTGTGTGTCTATGTTTCTTTAGACCGTTCATTATGCAAATCTTCTTCCCACCATGATAGGCAACTATGCTGAGAGTGGGGTAGGTTGGCCAGAGATCCCCTTCTTTGGGCAACATTACAAATAGAGACTTTGCATTGGAGTTTTTACATGACTCAGCTTTCTTTTAGAACTGTTGAGTTTGCCAGTGCAGTAACTGAGTGAATGGGAAGTCACCTCTCTGAGGGCCAGATGTAGGTAGGCTTTTACCGGGTGGTAACGGCCGAATTCGGCCGTTACCACCCGGTAAAAGCAATTTGACATGTAGGTCCCTGTAATTTACAGACTCGGTAAATTTACCGATAGGTAAATTTACCGAGTATGTAAAATACCGAGTCGGTAACATTACGGATTCCGGTAAATTGGTATGTAGGTGGGACTCTTCTGAGTCCCACAAGCAGTACAAAATCGGTATTTTACCATCAAATAATACTTGATGGTAAAATACCGATTCTGGTGTGCATGCACATGTGTGCATGCACACCTATGCCATATGACAGGCAGACCTGCCCTTAGGGCAGGTATGCCTGCCACATGGCACCCGAGCCTCTTTTGGGGGTGCCAGAGGGTGTCAAAGTGACACCCCCTGCACCCTTGTGACAGTCGGTATTTTCCGACGCGGTAAATACCGACTGGTAAATGCCCAATCATTCCTATGGGCTTCAAAGCCCATAGGAATGCATGGGCATTTACCGGTCGGTATTTACCGCATCGGAAATTACCGACTGTTTCCGATTCGGTAATTGCACATCTGCAATTACCTACATCTCGGTATTTTTATTTTCCGACCTCTGAAATACCGAGTCGGTATGACTCGGTATTTAAGAGGTCGGAAAATAAAATTTACCTACATCTGGCCCTGAGAGAGGTAAAAGGATTGGAGGCATGTCACACAGTCCAATATGGGTGGATCACTTGATCACCTTTCACTGAATCCCGAATCCTGCTTCTAGGGCTAAAATCAGGATTACACCAATAAGTGTCATATGTGAGGAAAACTGGGTCTGGCGTTTAATTTTGAGAGTGCACGATTTGGTGTAAGAGACATAACTATGTTGGTGTTTAAAATACTTTATTGAGTTCATTATATACTGCAAACGAACAGCACACTGAGATCAACAAAGATAATCAAAAGTACATATTCAGTGTAAGCACTATCGAGAAAACCATACAAGTCTTTATATTTTAAGAGGGAGGGGAAGAAAGAGAAGAAGGTGGTGGCCGGGAGGGAGGATGAGATGCAAATCATATAATGAATCTTTAGTGCTAATAAAAAATAACAATAACAAGAGATTGCCTCTAGGTTGACCTTACATTATAAACATTATATCGATAAAGATATCATAAAGTTACTCTAGCATATAAAAGAAGGACAGAGAGAGAAATTCATGGAGGGCGGAAATGTTCAGAAAGTATAGAAACAGTACCTGATATAGCCCTATCAACTTGATTAAGGTATAAGTAAGAGGTAACCATAAGAATTGTGTATTATGTTGAGACATACATTGTATAGCATACAAAGTATCTAATTTATGACCGAATCCCATGATACTTTATAGGAGAATGTATCTAATGATTTCCAATTTAAAGTGATCTGGTGAAAAGCTATCGCTAACATTCATAATAGTAAGGGGAACACTCTCAATAATGAGGGTCACTATGATCCACCTACCCATATCATCCATTTGTTGAGAAACCAAATTGACATTAAGGGATTTTTGTACCCAGTATGACAACCCCATTCTGCTAATCCTATGCTTAAAATTTTGATAGAAAAACAGACATTTGAGGTGAGCAGATCTAGAGTGTCGCTGGTGTTGAGAGTGCTCTAACAGGGGCTGCTTTCCACCCAAGCTTGGAGACTACCCAGAGTTCTCTCCTTCTTTTTTGCATATATATATAAGAAAAGGCAAGATGCCAGCCTTCTTTTCACGAGGAGTTCGATCTTATCCGCCAGAATTGGTTGAGGGATGGGAAAAAGCGCCCTCCGGAAAAACAACAAATCACAAGCAGAGGGGCATTACGAGGAGAGGAGGGAGTAAACACAGAAAATACAACTCGACAGTTGAGGAATCGACAACCCAGAAACAAGAGGAAGTGACAGAAGATTTAAATATAATCAATCTATCGTCAAGAGTCCTCACGCAGAATGAAGAGAAAGTATTGAAGTTAGGATTGACATTCTGCCCTACCAACTGTTAGGAGTATACGCAGACGCGTCTTGATTTATTTCTGTTTATCCGCAAGATGAAATTGTGGAAGTTCTTCAAACAGAAAGCCCTCAGAGAGAATGAGCAAAGAACAATTCTGGAGGGACAAACTGATCCAGGTGATCCTTTTGACATCAACATCAGGGATCTAGAAAATATGGCAGTTTTGGAAGAACTATTGGAAGAAAGTGACCCCCATCCTCTAGCTCGGACGACGGTAGCCGACAGAGGTACAAGTATCGGCATTGTTCAGATTGGGGAAAACAGCAACTTGAAGCCCCCCTCATGTTTCCTACCACAGACACCTATAGATGCCATAGACATCTTCTCAGAGACTGTAAATAGAGAATTGCAGAAATTGTCTAAAGAGGAGTCAAATAATAAGAACAACATAAGATGGAATCTGACATCTAATGAAAGGGCTGCGATCTCAAACTTAGAGAAAGACGACTCCATTGTCATTAAGCCCTCAGACAAAGGCGGCAATATTGTCATCCAAAGCCGCCTAAACTACTGCAAAGAAGCCCTTAACCAGCTCCAAGACCATATTAATTATTCACCGACCACAGAACAAGAGTACCTTACCAGCATTCGTGAATATCATCTATTAATTGATTACTGGTACAACAGGGGGACTCTAGCCAAGGAAGAACATCTTTATTTACAGAATCAACAACCTAGACTCCCCTGTTTTTACCATCTGCCTAAGGTACATAAAGACCCCACTAGACCACCTTGGAGACCTATTGTTTCCTCCATTGGAGGATTAACTGAGAAAATGTCCAAATTTATCGATTTATTCCTAGTACCATGGGTCATGCAATTAAGTTCCTATACCAGGGACACTAAAGACTTTTTGCGGCAAATACAAGACATCAAGTGGGAGGAGGATATGATCATGATAACCATGGACATCTCCAGCCTGTACACTAGCATTGGACACTTGGATGGGATAAAAGCAGTTAAAACATTTTTTAACTTACGTTCTGCAAGATATTTGGAGCATAGCAAGATGATTTTAGAGTTCATATCATTTTGTTTGAACAACAACATTTTTGTCTTCCAGGAACAGAGGTATAGACAGACAAGAGGGACGGCGATGGGTACCTGCTTCGCCCCCAGCTACGCGAATTTATTCGTGGGCTGGTGGGAGAAGCAGGTAGCCTGGGCCGATGACAAGGCAGTGTTGGTGGATCATCTAATTTGCTGGAGGAGGTATATAGATGACCTCTTCCTCATCTGGAAGGGACCAAAATCCTCGGCTGAGGAATATATCAGGGCCCTCAACACAAACGACTTAAATCTGAGATTTACTTATAAGATGAGCAAAGAAGAGGTCAGTTTTCTTGATCTAAAGGTCTTCGTAGAGTCAGGTATGATCCAAACAGCTCTCTACAGGAAGGAGACAGCAGGGAACTCTGTCCTTCATGGACGTAGCAACCATCCAAGATCTCTCATTAGTAGTATTCCCTATGGAGAGCTGTAAAGGATTAAACGTAACAGCTCCCTTGAGAGAGACTTCACAATTGCAGCAGAGAGTAGCATTAGTCGCTTTGAATCCCGCGGCTACTCCAAGAGAGTCCTCACAAAGGCAAAAGGAAGAGTAGCACAAATGGAAAGGGAATCTCTTCTGAAAGAGAAACAGAACAAGAATAGTAAAAGTGGCAATGGCATAATACGAATAATCACCAACTATTCGGTGGCAGCGAATAAGATCAGAGCTATTATGCTTAGGAACTGGAACATCCTTAAATCAGACACAGTCATTGGCAGAGAGTTGTCGGACCATCCTATGATAACTTTTAGGAAAACTAAGTCCTTGAAAGACAAGTTAGTACGAAGCCACTTGCCCAAAATGAGCCCTAAAAAAGAACTGCAGTCTATGCATGGATCCTTCCCATGTGGGAAATGCAAAGCCTGCAGTTCAAGCAAGAGAGTGCTGTCCTACAAAGTTCCCCACAAAGAAGAAAAGATCAGAATTTCTAAATTTATGACATGTTCAACACCCTTTGTTGTTTATTGCTTACAGTGTCCCTGTGGACACCGCTATGTAGGGAGCACTACTAAGGCAGTCAAGCTGAGGATATTAGAACATCAACGTGCCATCATGAATAAAGATGACAACTACCCAATGGCCCGTCACTTCGCATTGCATCGTGGTAGTGACAGAAACCTTCTAAGCTTCTTTAGTTTAGACTGCATCAAACAAGATTTGAGAGGAGGAAATTACAAATGCCAGTTGAGACGTTTGGAGTCGAGATACATTATCGAGCTCCAAACAAAGTCCCCAGGAGGTATGAATTCAGGAGAAGAACTGCTGTCACACCTGTAGTGAGCAATAGTATTGAATGAATTTGAGTATCTAGCTGCGCGAGTCCACTATGTCTGTGCTTCAATGTAAATATATGTATATGGTCAAAGTTGGAAGAATGCTGTCTTAAAATCTTTAAGTACACGAACAAGAACGATTCTATTAATGATGACTGAACAAATATTAACTTCATAAGAATCACCTATTAGGAGGTGTCTTGAGTTCGTGAACTATAAGGAGAATATGCTCTTCCACAATCTGATTATGATTATTAAGAATGTGTATATAACTGTCATGATTATTGTTTAATGAATTCAATCGTTTGAAATATGATGTACGCCCATCCAGGGCCAAATGAACTTAATAACGATCTATTAATCAAGACAGCGTTACACGACGTTACAAATTGATTTGTGTTAATATTATGTGTTTTTTACCACTTTAAGATGGCGCCTATGATTTTGGACTAGTAGTCCTATTTTTATGTTTCTTAATTTCGCCACTATTTACGTTTGCCTCACCGACGCCAGTTTGAAACTGACGAAGGCAAGAGCCGATACGCGTTTTTCCTTTTGTGTGCAAAATAAACCAAACGGTTTTACTCACTACGAGTGCTGGGTTTTCTGACTTTGTCAGGGGAGCTGTTATATATATATATGTATATATATATATATATATATATATATATATATATATATATATATATATATATATATATATATATATGTAAAACCTGTGCATTTATGGTCAGTGAATCCCCCATTCAAGGAACTTCTGAGGCCAAGAGAGGACAATATGGTGGGCCAACAATCATATATATAGGATTTGGCGTGTTGTCAATAAGCTCATTGCTTGATTATATGGAGTCTTGTGGATTGTTTGGGCTTTGATAAATGCTTGGATTTGATATGAATCGGGATCGGACCCTGAACCATGGACACCGTAGCAAAGCGGCAGGATATTCGTGATTGATTCTGGCGAAGGGAATATATATATATTTTCACTGAAAAAAACAAAGTTAAAGTACCACTATAGTTGGGGAATTTGAGAAGTCATCCGTGGTATCAAAAATGATGTCATAGAACTTGTCATATGTGAGGTCATAAGCAGTGCATGGGGGGCGCAAGTTATAGTTAGTGTCGTTAACTATAACCAGTGAATTTCTGTGTTTTTTAGTTCATAACGTTAATGTTGTCACTGAGAAATTTACCTAACTATAACGTTACTTTAACCTTTGGTTTTTTTCAGTTATTTTTTTTTAAGTATATTTTTTTAAAGTGTATGTATGGTAAAATAACTGAATATTGCATTCTGTGTGTGGGCATTATCCTGAAAGGAAATTGCTTTCCTATTGAAACTTAACAGGAAAGGGTGTACACTTTGCAAAATGGTTAAAAAAAATAATGTTAGAGTATAAAATAGAGTAATGCAACAACGTTTGTGTAGAAATTGTCTATGTCCTCTGTTCCTCTGACTCTCTTATTGAGACATTGTCCCAGCAAGTTCATTAATATTGTCATAGCATACTTTTCAAAGCCTTTGTATGTGTTTTTACCTGAGAGTCAGGCTCTGCGGCCAAACCCCTGACATGCACAACGGCGGTTGGATTAACATGTGGTAAAAAAATATTACTTCCGTTAAAAAAATACCAGAAATTCACTGAGAAAATAAAGGTTACAGGGACATTATAGTTAGGAATTAGAATTTTATACAAAAAAATGAAGGTTACAAAGAAGTAATAGTTTTGTTCAGATTTTACACATAGAAATTCAGCAGTTATAGTTATACCTATCTCAAGAAACTATTACTTGTGCCCGAAGGTAACTATAACTCACGGCATCGCCATGCACTGCTATTTATCCCACATCAGTCATGACATCTTCTATGACATAATTGATAATATCACTCTAACCAATACAATTATTGATGAGAAAACTTACATAGGGTTATAATTACTTGAGATAAGTATAACTATAGCTGGTGAATTTTTATGGTTTTATGTGTTTAAAATCTGAGCCTAACCATAACATTCCTGTAATCTTTGTTTTTTTATTGTTACCTTTATTTTGCCTCTTACTGCTCATTTTAGATCTTTATTCTGCCTCTATATGCTAGTTTCTGATCTCTATTTGGCCTCTTGCGGCTCACTTCTGTCCTTTATTTTTGCCCCTTTCTATCCATTTCTGACCTTTATTTTGCCTCTTTCAGCTCATTTCTGATCTCTATTTTGCCTCTTGCTGCTCGTTTCTGACCTTTAATCTGCCTGTTGATGTTCGTTTCTGACTCAATTCTGTTACTTTCTACTAATTTCTGACCTCTGTTCTGCTTCTTCCTGCTCATTTATCACCTTTATCATGCCTCTTTCTGTTTGTTGCTGACCTTTATAATGCCTCTTTCTGCTCATTTCTCCCCTTAATTTGCCTCTTTCTGCTCATTGCTGACCTTTATTCTGCCTGTCCTGCTCATTTCTCACCTTTGTTTTGCCCTCTTATGTTGGGGACTGTGGGGGAGCCTCAATGCCCCCACTGTCTCTGGCATTGCCGCCGTGCTCAGGTAGCTGCTTTAAATAGCACAATAGTACATATGCTACGTTTATATTTGTAAATGTCTCATGTAGAGTTTTAATGTTTTCCAAAATTAATATAAAGACTTGAATGGAATCTCATTTTTAAAGAAGATTCTATATATCTCTCATCTTCTAAGCACAAAACACCTACAGCGTATCTCAGAGGTGACGTATGTACTAAAACATAGGTTGGAGGCTTGTGAAACAGATTTTACATGCCAAGTGAAGCTGGCAGTGAACGTGCACAGACAAGACAGAGGTAGTAGGCCTGATCCATGTATAAACGTGGCATGTTTAAGTGTGCCTATTAGTCTCATACTAAACATTAAACTCAGTATTAGTTTGAAGAGCGTGTCTTACCACCTAAGCACAAAGAAACCTCCCCTAAAATTTTCCAACACCTACCCTAACGTATATCTAATACATAGTTGGCAAGTTTCACAGATTCATACCTCATCTACACCTACAGTGCATGCTTTTTCCTTTCAATTCTGAGTCGTGTACTCCTCCTTTAAAATACAATAAACAGAATTTGAAGAAAAACATTCTTTGTGAGCAGCACATCATATATAGACATGTACAACTTTCCACATCTTCTAATAGAACAGATATATAGGGAGGGAAATCAGAGAATAATTTAGAACAACCAATTTCATATAGTAATGTCCTTAGTAAACTGGTCATGGTTTACAGGTTACTAGCTGTTTCCTGATGGTGCACAGAATATACTCCGTGTGCCATCAGGAAACAGCAAATAACCTATAAAATCTATAAGAGACAGGCCTCATTGTAAGACTGGTGTTATTGTAAACCACGACCTGTTTACTAAGGACATTACTACATGAAATTGTTCTAAATTATTCTCTGATTTCCCTCCCTATAAATCTGTTCTATTCTCATGAGCACTCTCCTTCTTTACACTCCCCCCTGGAGAATACCTCTTTCCGTTTCAAAGCATTATCTACATTGATCTGTTATAGTAACTTCGAAATTAAACACTGCTGGAGCTATTTTTGGTGCTTGTGTGTCATTTTGAGGATATACTGAATTAAATTGAGAATTAACTGTGGTGCATTTATGATGCAACTTGATTTCTATGTGTACCAGGTGTATAGATTTTGATTTAAAGAATACCTTCCTAAAAAGAAATAGTCTAGGACCACTGTTCTTTATAACGATCATTACCCAGGTTCTTGGACTAATATGAGTCACCCCATTATTACATAATGGCACTAATTAAGGTGGGCACCTTGCACCAGTCCAAACAACCCTTATGGTGATTTAAGAAGTCAAAGACAACCTTAGAAAAGCTATCCAAGTGGTAGCTATGGAGAGCAGCCTCAGGCTTAGTCTTGAAGGAATGTTAAGCAGCTTATTTTACCAGAATGCAACCTTAATGTATTGGTTAAATGAAAGGAGAACCATACAGTAGTTAAATAAATATGCATTTATTATTATAACACACCTTAAATACCTCAAAGTATTTGCTACATGCAGATAAACACAAAGCACACAATACTGTAGCACAGAAACAAATGTAAGTAGCACTAATACACAGTGGGCTCAAGGGGGGAGACCAGACCATATACTAAAATAGTGGTATAAGAACAACGACTCGAGTCAAGACTATGTCTAGAGGTTGTAGAATCACTGAGACCCCAAGGAACCACCCAAGGTGAGTAAATATAGACCCCACGGAGGACGGTTGTATTGTGAGAACACGACCACGTGCTATGTACAATTCAATGGGAGAGTCGCGGTTGCAGGTTTTGTGTTTAAGGACCCTTCCCAGTGGATTACCAAGAAACCCTTTAGAACATAGAAGGTTGGAGAGCCACCCCACCCATGGATACCGAATTACCAGAGTTACCTATCCCAGGGAAGGCGGGTGCATAGAGTCGACTGGCGTGGAGACTGCCATCGTGTGGTGAGTAGGCAGTGGCAGTGTCCCAGCCGCTGTATACTGCGCTATTTGAAAGTTTTACTGGCTGCTTTTTAAAAACTGTTTTTGAGGCATTGTGAGGATAGCGATTTAGGCTTCCTCTTTTAACATTGTATTTTATTATTTCTGCACGGAGTTGAGCACTTAGTGGGCTTACCAGAAGGGACGCTACACCATTCCGGAGGCTGCTCTCGTCTCTCCTCCTTCCCGCCCTGGTCCGACGCGGTGACAAGCACGTTGCGCAGAGGGCGAGGAAGGTTAGAGGCAGCCACTTCCGGTGCGTGGGGGGGGGAGGGGGCGGTCAGCGGTCTAGTGATCAGGAGATCTAGACGCTGGGAGGGTTAAAAGGCACAGGAATCCGGGCCACGAGGTGGTGAGTGGGCAGTGGCAATGTCCCAGCCGCTGTATACGGCGCTATTTGAAAGTTTTACTGGCTGCTTTTTAAAAACTGTTTCTTGAGGCATTGTGAGGATAGCGATTTAGGCTTCCTCTTTTAACATTGTATTTTATTATTTCTGCACGGAGTTGAGCACTTAGTGGGCTTACCTGAAGGGACGCTACACCATTCCGGGGGCTGCTCTCGTCTCTCCTCCTTCCCTTCCTGGTCCGACACGGTTACAAGCACCGTTGCGCGGAGGGCGAGGAAGGTCAGAGGCAGCCACTTCCGGTGCGCGGGGGGGCCGGTCAGCGGTCTAGTGATCAGGAGATCTAGACGCTGGGAGGGTTAAAAGGCACAGGAATCCGGGCCGCGAGGTGATGAGTGGGCAGTGGCAGTGTCCCAGCCGCTGTATACGGCGCTATTACTGGCTGCTTTTTAAAAACTGTTTCTTGAGGCATTGTGAGGACAGTGATATAGGCTTCCTCTTTTAACATTGTATTTTATTATTTCTGCACGGAGTTGAGCACTTAGTGGGCTTACCTGAAGGGACGCTACACCATTCCAGGGGCTGCTCTCGTCTCTCCTCCTTCCCGCCCTGGTCCGACGTGGTGACAAGAACCGTTGCGCGGAGGGCGAGGAAGGTCAGAGGCAGCCACTTCTGGTGCGCCGGGGGGCTGGTCAGCGGCCTAGTGATCAGGAGATCTAGACGCTGGGAGGGATAAAAGGCGGATGTCCACTCGGCCGTCCGCAGCCGTGCGGGGACCGGTCCCATAACCCCTGGACAAAATGGGGTAAGAACACAGTGGATTTTGGGCCAATTCATGGAACTCCGTCCTAAAACCCCTAACTTATGTAACCATAGCATGAAGGTGGAGGAGGATGTATGCTGAAAAAATTGCCAATATACGTTCTGTGTGGCAGATGAAGGAAAGTTGGAGGAAATTAGGCTGGCATGTGGGTTATTAAATGTCAGATCTATGCGCAAACACAAGCTAAATGTTTATGACCTTCTTACTGATAAAAAATTGGACCTCCTGTTCCTCACGGAAACATGGCTGGATGCTGATTCGGAGTCAGACATAATTGAGGCACTCCCTGAAGGGTATACGATGGTCAGGCAGGACCGGGCCTTAGGTAGAGGGGGGGGGGAATAGCAATTGCTTCCAAACAGCCGCTGTGCTGTCAATTGGAACAGCTAACGGTAGCGGATAGTGAGACGGGAGCCTTTACTATTAGGGTAAATGCCCGTGCCACGATAAAAGGGTTCCTGATTTATAGACCTCCAGGCCCCTATACCCATTTCACTGACAGCCTGGTGGAGGGAATTACGGAAGCGGCTCTACGCAGGGATACATTTCTTGTGCTAGGGGATCTCAACATACATTTGGAGAACTCACTTGATAGAGGGGTGGCAGGCTTCTGTCAGGAATTGCAGGCACTCCAACTGGATCTGAAAGTAAAGGTCCCACCCATCAGCAGGGTCACTTATTGGACCCCGTATTTACCAACTGGGAGGAAGTGGAAGTAAATCCCCCTATCCCCGTCCCCTGGTCGGATCACTTGTTTGTGCCCTTTATGGTGCGAATTCCCGATGTTAGAGATCAGGAACAGCCTCTCTCTAACTACCCCAGCCGTAAACGGGCCAAATTCTCCCTGGCCAAGTTTAATGCTGCTTTGACTAAAGGAGGGAGGCCAGGTGGGATGGATGCTGAATCCGCACATAGCAATCTGAATAGACGCATAATTGAGGCCTTGGATAGTACAGCCCCACTATGCTTGAACAACCCACGGGGGCGGTCTCGTAAATCGGCTCCATGGTATAATGAGGATTTGCATCGAGCAAAGGCAGAATGCAAACATCTTGAGAGGCAGTGGAGGGTTGCCTTTTTAAATCAGGCCAAGCAGGAGTACAAAGCTAAGCGGAGAGCCTACCATGGACTTATTAGAAGGGCTAAAGCTGCCTACTATGCAGGTAGAATTGACGATGCGGAAAACTCCACGAAGGAACTGTTTAAAATTTACAGGGAAATTTCCTCGTCTAAATCACCTGCTATGCCCATGGAAAGCTCAGTAGACTCATGCAATTGGATTGCGGAATTTTTTTCGGAGAAAATAGCCAAGATCAACTCCGCCTTTTCGGGAGATACTAAAATGGGATCTGAGTTCATGGAGGATGAGCGGTAAGTCAGGGGTTTGAACACACTAGAGAATTGTATTACTCCTCCCACTGAAGCACTACGACAGATCTACAGCTCGATAAAGTCGGGCTCTCCTAGGGATCCTGCTTCCCCGAAGCTGCTCACAGAAAGCCTTGCGATTCTGGAGCCCTATATGAGACATCTGCTAGATGTATCTTGTTGTAGGGGAAGCTAGAATGATCACAACTAGTTATAAATATGAAATAAGATATTTATTATGATAAATAGATATAAGCTGGTGTCCCCTTCCGAGCTAGCAGGCAACTGCCCTGACAAGCTAGAAGGTAGACAACCATAACGACAGAGTTCCAAAAAGAATGGCAAACTTAAAGGAAAAGTAGAAACTCAGAATAAAACATATCCTCTTCTCTTCACTTCTTTAAACAGTAAAAGTAAGTCATAATAAAATGGCGTAAAATAAAAGAAGAAACAAAGTAAAGAAAGAAAAAAAAAAATTAGACATCCTCACAATAATAATCTTGAAGGTAAGAAGGTGGTCTTCTGCTCCTTCTACTTGAGGGAACAAGCTCACTACATTTAAATTAACTTCTATCAACTACATCCATTCCCTTCGCACCTGAACCCGAAAACCCACAGGCAACATGTTTTTGGTACAGGGCTACCCTTCTAAGATTCCAATGTTCGCCATTTTCCAAAGTCACAAACCTGTTGTGAACTGACTTAACTCTAAAGGGTCCCCTAAATTTCGACAAACCACCTGTAACTCTTCCAGGTTTAACTTTCACCAAATCATTCACACTTATAATGTTCTTCTTGCCTAGAGCAGCATCCTCACATGGCTTTGAAGTCATCTCCATACTAGCCAAATCAATGCATTCTTTCATCCAGGCCGGTATAAGCTTTGTGCCAGCTGAACGCCCTCTCATGACGTTAAACGGAATTTGCCCAGTTACATGACTTTCAGTAGTGCGATAAGCCCATACTAGATCATCCACCATATTCTTGACCACACCACCACTGCTAGTAGCCATCTGAATCGCACCCTTCACCATCCTATTCGCTCTCTCAACCATTCCGTTACCCTGTGGGTTGTATAAAGATGTTCTGGAATGTGCAATCCCACAACCACTCAAAAATTTCACCATCTCATCTGAAGTTAATTGGGTACCATTATCAGTGATTAAACGAACTGGATATCCTTCCTCTCTAAATATCTCTTTAAGCAAAGTTATAGTGGACCTTGTTGTTATCTCTCTGCTAAACTTTACAATAAGCCATTTTGAAGTTACATCAACTAGTACCAGAGCAAACTTCAACTCACTGCTCAAACCATTAAATGGCCCAATAAAATCCATACAGACGGAATGCCACGGGGATTTTGGATCTCCTATAGACCCATGAGAGACCTGACTGCCCACTTTTAACCTTTTTTCAGATTCTAAACAATCCACACATCTCTCAACCCAATCAGAAACATTACTGTCCATAGCTGGCCACCAAAAGTATTCTCTCAGCCTTGTCTTGGTAAGTGATTGACCTAAATGGCCCTCGTGTGCCAATTTGAATAAAACAAATCTCAAATCACTGGGTGGAATAAATTTCTCTCCTTTCATCACTATATACCCATCTTTATCCAAAACTGACAATTCATCTAAAACCTTCCCAAAAGGCCTAACAGCAACTTCTAAAGTACTTTCACGCCTAGCACCCTTAACTATCAAGTCTTTAACTTTGCGTAAAACTTCATCTTTTGCATTACACTCATTCCATTGTTCCCTGCTAATTGCTCGAGAGCAAAATTCCACTACATCTCCAACGGCGGCAACAGAACCCTCATGCAAAAATGACTCTACACCAGATTGATCCACCTCATTCCAAGGTAAAGGAAGCCTAGACAATCCATCCGCTTGATTATTCTTCCACCCAGGAATATAAACAACCCTATACAGGAATTCCTGTAATCTCGCTGCCAATCTGGCTAACCTCGCCGAACCTTTCCCTGCACCACCCGGTGATAATATCTTAACCAAAGGTTTGTGATCAGTTTCCAACTTGAATTGCTTCCCCACAGATACATCCTAAAGTACTCACAACCCCAAGCTGCAGCAAGTGCCTCCCTTAAAATGATGGAATAATTCCTCTCTGAACTAGTGAGAGACCTAGATGCAAAGCTACCGTCTTAGTATCACAAGAATGCACTTGCGCAAGGACAGCACCTAAACCTACTGCACTCGCATCCACGGTTAAAACAGAATCCAAACTTGTATCAAAAGGCGTTAAAATCCCAGCTCCACAAATCTCCTCCTTGATACCTAAAAACGCACTCTCTTCCTCTTCGCCCCATCTGAACCTGCAACCTTTCCTGAGTAACACCCTTATTTTTTCAGTCTTGCCTGCAAAATTACGCACAAACTTTGCGTAATATTCTATGAGACCAAGAAAAGATCTCAACTGATCTCTGTCCACCGGTGATGGCGCTTTACGTATGGACTCCAACAAGTCACGCTTGGGCTTGACTCCCAGGAAAAGTAGAAACTCAGAATACAACGTATCTTTTAGGATGCATACGGTGTCTGAGGGGTGGAAGCAGGCGGTGGTTCTCCCCCTTCAGAAAAAGCCTAATATCAGCTATGAGAAGTTGGAGAACCTTCGCCCGATCTCGCTTCTACCCTATGTGGCCAAAGTGGCAGAGAAGGTCGTGAATTCCCAACTGATGACGTATGTGGAGGAAGCCAATCTGCTCCACTCGACACAGTTTGGATTTAGAACCCGCCATTCTACGGAGTCAGCTTTGCTAATGGCTGTTGAGACCATCAGACAGGGGGTGGATGAGGGTTAGACTATGGCCCTGATCCTCCTTGACCTGAGCGCAGCCTTTGATACTGTAGCACTTTTCACCTTGCTACAGTGTCTGAATAAGGGTGGGATCTCAGGGGCTGCGCTGACATGGATTCAGTCCTTCCTGTCTAACCGGGGATTTCAGGTTAGGCAGGGAGATTACTACTCTAGAGTGGTCAACTTGGGTCAGGGTGTACCACAGGGTTCAGCCTTGAGCCTGACTCTATTTAATC
The DNA here is from genome assembly GCF_964261635.1 of Lissotriton helveticus. Classification (NCBI taxonomy): domain Eukaryota; kingdom Metazoa; phylum Chordata; class Amphibia; order Caudata; family Salamandridae; genus Lissotriton; species Lissotriton helveticus. The sequence goes on along the minus strand of NC_136059.1, from coordinate 958,723,343 downwards.
TTTATGTTTCTCCTGTAGCAACTATAGTAGAGGGCTATGGTTTGCGAATTGTGTCCTATGCCGATGACCCGCAGCTGGTCATCTCCCTGTCGCGGACACCTGATCTGGCTGCGGTCAACTTCAGAGCATGCATGCAGGAGCTTGCCGCATGGATGTCTACCAACTGCCTGAGGTTGAACGGTAGCAAGACAGAGGTGCTCGTGGTGGGGGGAGGCCCGTCTGTGTGGTCATCGGCATGGTGGCCCACCTGTTTGGGACCGGTTCCCACGCCATGCCAGCAAGCCAAAAATCTAGGCGTGTGGCTCGACGCGGATCTAACATTTGTGCCCCAGATTAGTCGGGTGGTGGGGGTGTGTTTTGGGGTCCTGAAAGGTCTATGGAAAGTGCTGGACCTCCTCCCGACGGAGGCTAGACGGACGCTAGTGCACGCTCTTGTCACCGCACGACTGGATTTTGGTAATCTCTATCTGGGTGCCACGGTGAGGAGCCTTGATCGTCTTCAGGTGTTACAAAATGCCGCATCCCGGCTGGTCCTGATGCCAGCAAGCCAAAAATCTAGGCGTGTGGCTCGACGCGGATCTAACATTTGTGCCCCAGATTAGTCGGGTGGTGGGGGTGTGTTTTGGGGTCCTGAAAGGTCTATGGAAAGTGCTGGACCTCCTCCCGACGGAGGCTAGACGGACGCTAGTGCACGCTCTTGTCACCGCACGACTGGATTATGGTAACCTCTATCTGGGTGCCACGGTGAGGAGCCTTGATCGTCTTCAGGTGTTACAAAATGCCGCATCCCGGCTGGTCCTGAGGCTCCCTAGCAGATCTGCCTCGAAGGCCGCGTTGCAGGCACTACACTGGCTTCCGGTTAGAAGGAGAATTGAGTTCAAGGCTCTGTGTATGTGCCACCGTATTATCGGGGGCAAAGCACCGAGGCCGCTACATAGCTTTATTACTAAGTACAGGCCGGCCCGTTCCCTTAGATCTTCTGGTTGTGGCCTATTAGTGATCCCCAGAATTAAAAAAGCCCGTATGGGGGGCAGGTCCTTCCGGCTCCTTGCAGCAAGGAGCTGGAATACACTTCTGCTGGAGCTCCGTCTGGAGCCATCAGAGACAAGGTTCAGGGGAAAGCTCAAGACCCATCTGTTTGTACAGTAGCTAAGTAGCAGTGAGCAGAGCTGAGCTGAGGGCATGCTGCTTCCACTTACTACAGCGCGGGGACACACCGGGGTGCGTAACCAGGCGCTTTATAAGCTTCCCTATTATTATTATTATTATTATCGTTCTCAATGGAAGTCTTCAAAGAAATGCCACTGCTGGAAAGAAGAAAAGTGTCTGGTGGTACCCATAGGTGTAATCTTGAAGGAGGGAACCTGAAAGCAGAGGTGACAGAGTCTGGGTCACTCAGGTATGACCAGGGCTCGGTAGACGAATGCCCAACGATATCGGGTTCTTCAGGTGTGAAGATGGAGGCCTTGACTCTGCAGCCAAAAATGACCAGAAGTTGTAGAGGATGGCCAGGAGCCAGATACAACTGTCCCATGAAGAAAGTCAAGTGCTGAGGGGTCGGTTTACGCAGGGGGCACCAACAAGCCTTGGCAGCAGCAACCCACAAAGAAGGTTGAGGAAGGCCATGGTCTGGCCCAGCAAGGACCAGGAGATTCACCACAGCAAACGGAGTCAGGGTAGGCCTGAAGCAACCAGGGAAGCCCAAGAAAATCAGTGTTGTCCCTCAAAGGGACCCACGGCCCAAAGGCACAGGAGTTGCAAAGGGACCCCTAGCTGTTTCACAAAGTCACAACTTGCAGGGCACAGAGTGTGAGGAGGCCAACGTCCTTTGTATGAAATGTGGGTAGAGGTTGGGGCTATAAACAGCCCAATGCACTAAGGGGCCTATTATGATTGCGGTTTTTCCGCATCCTCCGTGCCGGCGGAAGCCACCGCCGGCCCGGAGGATGCAGAAAAACCGCAGCGGACCCACCAAAGACCCACCTCCACATTAGGATGGCTGGTGGGTCCTGGTTTCCGTCCGCAGCTTTTCCGCCGCGGTTGGCTTACAACCGCGGCGGAAAAGCTCTAATATGGTGGCGTTGTCTCTCAGACACCATCCGCCATATTAGGAAGGGCTTTAAAAAATGCTTTTCCGCGGCGGGTTTTCCGCCGTGGAAAAGCATGTGTAACTTCACTGCGGGGGCCCGTTGCGGGCCCCCTAGGTGAAGGGGGGTGGGGGGTGCACATGGGGGGTACCTATGGTACCCCCCTGCATTTGTATGCAGAAATCGGCAGGCACCACACGGTGCCTGCCGCTTTCTGCATACAAATACAATGTATGCATTTTTCCCATTGCGGCAGATGCAGCTTGAAGCCGCACCCGCCGCAATGGTAAAAATAGAGGATGTGACCGCCAGGGTGGAGGTCACATCCTAATTGCACAGGAGGGAACTCCGCAGGCAATGTGGAGGTTCCCTCCTGCTCTGTGGTCCGTCCGCCAACATAATCGGGCCCTTAGTTGGGAAAGGCCAAAAAGCATATGTAATTGCAAATGTATGATGTGCATAGTGCTTTTGATTATGCGGCCCCCACGTGGGATACTGGCCTCAAACTTGGTGAGAGAGCTGCCAGACCTCAAGAAACATAGGAACCCACCTTCTGTGTTGCTGGAGCCTTTGGAGTCCACAGGAGCTCAAGATCAGCAGACCAGTTAGTTGCATTACTGTGTCTGGAAATTCAGGGGAGTGACTCCTTCACCCCAAGGGAGATACTTCAGATGTCCTTGATGCTCCACAGGTCCTGCACAGAAGCCTGTATGGTACATGGATGCAGACGATGTTTTGGACGGTGAGGGAGACAAAGTCAGGCCCAGTCGAAGTCCAGCGAAGTCCAAAGTGTTTAGACAGTCGAAGTTCAGTGGTTTCTTGATCAGAATCTTATCCATGTTGAATATGGTGGCCTACAGCCAGGTAAGCCCTTTTGTACCCACAGGAGAGGATTGGAAAGATTCAGGGGACCCTCCCAGGAGGGGGTCTTGACAGAGGGGAGGATATTCCTATGTCCTTTGTTCCGTTTCACACCAGAGAAGGAGGAAATGGCTCCCAGGACTTGTTTGAAATGGACTATGCACAGGGACACCAAGTGTGCCCCAGATGCAGACTTTCAGTCACTTTGGAAGTGCACCCACCCAGCCTCAATACACTAAATCTGGTCTGGGAGGTGGTCACACCGCCCTGTGACAGGATGCCTATTGTCCTGCCTTCCCCTGCTCAAGCTTGGCTCAGCAGCAGGAGGGCAGAAATGTGTCTCTGGTCGACAGCAATGATTTTGTGCTGCGTGGGTCGAGAAGGCTGCTACCGGGAAGACCAGTGGCCCCACAATGCTTGCTTCAGAAGTATAGAAACATACCTTCACACCGGTTACCAGTGTGAAGGTATGATTCCAAGGCGTTTGATACCAAACAGGGCATGTTTTGTTGCATCCGTTTTCGAGATAGCATTTTATGCGAGCATATAATGCACCTCTACCCATATGTCGGGCTGCAACCCGGGAGAATGGTCTCTGGAGGCTGCAGAGAAGCTCTGCTCAAGCAGGGACACCCTCTCACGTAAAACCCAGGATCCTGCCTACAGGATTGTCAAAGCCTGCTAGAGGGGTGACTGATAGGTTTTAAGTGTAGTGACCTATAGATATACTAAACCTATATCTGAAGTAAGTGGTGCATGCACCATCTTACATAGGCTGCAATGGCAGGCCTCTCATGGGTGCCAAAGGAGCCCTCAGGGGTACCTATGCCCTGGGTACATGTGCACCATATACTAGGGACTGACAAGGGGATCCAAGTATCCAATCTGGAGTATACCTAAGTACATAACACAACCAATTTAGGGAGAAAGCAGATAGACGGGGGCCCTGATTAGCAGGATTCCAGTCAGACTAGTCAAAAACCAGCAAAACACCACACAGAAAGTGGGGTTAACTATGCTGTCAGATCCTACCTTCCTACAGAAGCAAATAAAAACATGCCTTTCATATTTTAGTTTTATAAGTCCACTTCTGAATGGTTAGTATCTGTTAACCCTTTCATGCGTGAAAAAAAGGGAGCCCAAAAACATATTTAGCTTGGTAGTTTTATGACTTTAAGAGTACTGCATACTTTATAAAGAAACTCTCACTACACAAAAATTACTCTAAGGACCTGAAATGTCTTAAAGGAAACAACTCTCTATTTAACACCCTTCCCTCATTACACTCTTAGCACATTCTCCATAGATCTAGAAGGAGTATACTAATTACAAAATTAGTTGTAGCAAGTGCGGTTTACTGTACACAATAAAAAGCATATCCAAGTCTTCATTACACTTTTTTATTTTTACCACAGCCAGTCATAGATCTAGTTACTTAAGCTTTCAAAACACTACCTAATTGTATTCACCTCCATATTCACAGCATTCAATCATCTAAGTTTTTTTAAAATTCAGGAGCTCACCTCCATTTCAACTGCCTTTCATTTTCCAAACTGTCTCATTCAGCTCCTGCCTTCTCCTGTCTACTACTCCTGATTCACTTCCAAATGTTTAAGTTGTGGATTTTGGGCTGGAGAGGCTACTAGAAAAGTAGTACTGACAGGGACTTGGGTTTGGCTAATTTGGTAATTACTTGGATTGGCCAGAGAGGGTTGAATTGGCTTCAATTGCTGCCTTTGGTTAAAAGCATTGTGGATTCTCAACCCCTAACCTTATTTGTAAAATATTTTTTATTGATTTTTTTCAAGCAAAACATGATTTGATGTCAATATCAAAGAATCACAGAAGCCTCTTAACCATCAGTTGTTTCGAATCAGTTCTCAGTCTATACTACCCACTTCAAATAAAAGAAACATTAATACAAATCCTCTATATCAAATATCAGCATATATGCGTGGGATATATGACTGAATGACGATTTGGCACACATTATTATCCAGAAGGCACCTCTGCAACTCTTAAGCAACCAGAATAATAAAAAAGGACATATAAACCCCTCCTCCCACCCACTCTCCCAGCCCACCCATGTCCCCGGTGTGTCTTGTACTACGGCAATTCAATATGATTCTGTGCTACACATGGATCAGCATTATATTGCAGTAGCATATTAAAGTCAGTGAAGATCAGCATTCCCCCGGTCAATGACCCTATCAGTGTTACAATAATCCCCACCAATCAATCAATATACACAGAACTCAAGGCGAGATCCCTGGTGTGCTTACTGCCGAGGTTTCACCCGAGTCTATCCTCGGTGTTTGCAATGAAACCGCCAGTGCTTCCCAGGCTCTCGCGGCCTCCATGGCTTTATCCCCCTGTGCTCGTCTAGCTAGTTGAAACCTGGTTGTACTTTCACTCGTGGCCCATTTAATCAATCCCATTTTCCATCTCAGACACTGAGGCCCTGTACGGCCATCCAGTGTACCGTAATAGCCCCAAATCCAGAAATGTGCTTGTAACTCTCGTCTTGGGCATATGGGGGAACCAGTGAAGTAAGCAGGTGTCCATGTCAGGTGTTATCTGTCGTTCTGTGATTTCGCATAGTAGAGCGACTACCTCCTCCCAGTATGTTCCTAGCTGCAGGCAGTCCCACATCATATGCCTGAACTCTGCCCCTTCTAAACTACAAAGTGGGCATTTCGCAGTGTTTGTATCAAAATATTTATTAATCCTGGCAGGAGTGAGATACACTTTGTGTAGTATACAAAATTAGACCAGTTGAAAACAGGTGTTTCTTGTGTTTTACCATGCCCTCTGAACTATCTTGGTTCATGACTTCTCGGGAATCTCCTTATCCAAATCTAGTTCCCACTTCCGTTGCAATTCCCTCAATGGCAGCAGCCCTTCCCCAGTCATACGCCTATATAAACATTTACCTGCCTTAAAGGTCCCTGCCGCCATTACTACATACTGACACGCCATGGACTTCTGTGGTTCTGACAACCCTTCCCACCAATGCCGCTGTATGGCCGCAACGAGAGCCGAATGAAGTAAGAAGTGACCCCGAGGGAGATCATATCTATCTTGCAAGGTTTGAAACGGGAGGAGGACTCCATCCTCATATAAGTCCCACAGCACCTGTAACCCCATAGTCTCCCATTCAGCCAGTGCAGACCAATCCCCTCCAAGGGGGAGGACCGTGCACATAGCCAGAGGTATTTCCGGGGCATAGGGTTGGTCAATCACGGCTCGGCGCTGACACCCGTTCCAGCATAACCTCATCGTCCGAGCCTCACAGGAGAGTGTCCTGAGTCCCACCCGACCCCATGATTGTTCACTGTGGTGACAGTGACCTAGGAAAACTGACTGGGGTAGGACTGGAGATCCTAATGAAGGATACCTTTACACAATTGATGACATTTTTTCCTCACACTATCTCGGTGTACTCCAACATATAACAAATACAGAAATGGAAGTGGTCAAATCAGTTGAGTTCACAGATTGACAAAGGGAGGAAACATGCATTCTTCAGAGACCATAACATGGGCTCTATCCATAGAAGTGATCGAGTTCACTTCACAGACTGAGGCAACCTGAAACTCTGCACCCAGTCGTATGTGTAGCTGTCACATACTCACAATAAACACAAAGGCTCTTCTCTTGTTTTCAATGTTTTGAAATATTCGTGACGCTGACGCGATATTTGTGCTGCAGTCGCGAATACGCAAAACAAAAGCAGGCATTGAATAGATACCCAAGCAACTCAATAAGGGGTTATGCCCAAATCACCCTCCTATACATGAGCAAGAGACATCAAAAGATGTATATAAAAAAGAGAAAGTACAGAGGGATCGATTCAACATTTATTTTCATACAAGGTATAACTAATTACCCTGATGTTCAATATATTATTTACATGTTCTATATATCCTTAGGTCAAGAAAAAGTATATACGTGTCAAAGGACGGGGTAGGGCACCAATCAACATAAATGTATATATACACTTTATAAATGTTAAACAAAAACGAAACACTCTAAATCACAAATAAATCACATTCATATCTATCTTACAATACATAATACATTATATACACCACATGTACAACATCTGCAATACATACACAAACCAAAAAATATATACAAAAAGAATATACCCTAAATAAGCAAAGCATTCTCACAGTGTGCACTCCTAACTACAAGTAGTACACTCAAAGGAAATCCTAACAGCGCCAGAGATGAAAAACACCCCAAACAAATTATTTTTGACGGCGCTTCGATCTTTTTTTGGACCAACTCAACACTTAAGGGACTACTCATCAAAGTGTCGACGCAGTCGTGTTTCAGCCAATCATTTCTATAGGCTTCATCAGGACAAGGGTATAATGTCACTAAAACAATAATAATAATCATTGACAACAACAATACATGCTACGAGTATTGCACTATCCCCTGTGTGACCATGCAGTGCCAGAGATGTCAAGTGGTACTACATTGAAAGAATGAAGCAAAGAACCTAAATCCAAAACCTAGTAAAGAATAAGGACATAATGAATAAAGAACCGTAGTGTGCAAAAACATGCAAGTGCCTAAGGTGGCACAACACACACCCAAAAGACCCAAGTGTATCCAACCAATGCCACAGACATGGTGACAATCACCATAGTGAGGCACTCATGTACCTTCGATAGCAGCGAAGAAGAACACTCTCAAATCCCTGAATTACAGGGAAGGTCACCACGGCCACTCAATCTGTTGGCTCACTATGTATCTAGAACAACAAACAGATGCACATTTCTCGGCCATCAAACAACGTAACAAACTCCAGCAAACTAATTTGGAACAGTGAGGTCCAGGTTAATGAAAAGCCCGATATACCTGAAAAGACACAGTCCTTCGGTGCCCAATATAACATCCACAGAGTCACTTCTCAATTTTCAAAATATCGCGGCTCTCCTTCTCCTGGTAAAAGACCAAAGAGAGCCAAAAGTCAAAGTACATTCGTACCCTAAACGCACACAGGATACATCTGTGCACAAAGTAATACTCTAGGTTTTTTAACAGGCGACCCCTCAAAATATGACTCCAGGTCTAAACAGGCGACCTCTCACTTCGTACCTCTCAAGGGGGGTCCCCGTCATACAATCCAAATCCTCAGTGTAACTGCTCGGTATCCGTACACACAAAAAGGTCATGGACGGCTTCCACACTGGGCGTATAGCCCGGAGCAAACGCGCTGACGTCATGCGTCTTGCTCAACCAACACGAAAAACGGACTCACGGAGCCACATCCAACGCGCTGTGTCAACGTAACGCGCAAAGGAAGAACAACACAGAGGACGGACTCAAAAGGATACGTCCTGACGGCTGCACCAGCAGGTCACGTAATTCACCTACAAGAGAACTGTCCTTAAGCTGAAATACGAGATAGGCTCAACAACTACCGGTACACAAACTAAACCGTGCAGAATACAAAAAATTCCAAGATCAAATGAAAAAAATAAATTAAAAGCTACAACCAAAGCAGACATCACAAAAAAAAGCTGAGGAGGAGGCATCTCATGTGGGGACAGGGGAAATCGTGAGAAAGCCACGAGATACTATTTCAACCCTGCCCATGTATACTCAATGAAAGGTCCACCACGGCAAGTCCACAGCACTGATCAGGCTCACCGAATTATATCCTACAAAAAATAATGAATAAGGGAAAAAAAATCTTAATATCCACAGCGCAAACCCAATCAAGGGCTGTATTCACAATTGAACCACCCAACAGTGAACAAATATATATTAAATAACACTCTTCTTGACACTGCATGTTCACACCTGGACTTACAATTGTATTCCAACACAATGTTAAAAAAATATATACCAATCAAGTTCAAACATCTGTATCTCCACCCACAGGGGTCAGAACATTTAGTTCTCAGTAAACTGCTATTCAAAAACAGGGAAACTAGAATATCTAAATCAATGCCCATAATTTGTCTCTGTCATTCAGTCCCTTAGTAGCAGTATGGTATCTTTCAATTAGCCTCGCCTCTGTTCGAATCGATTTCATCTCTAATTCGCCCTTGTTATTTGCTTTAATTACTACTAGCACTGTCCAGGTTAAATCATCCTCACTGTGTCCAGCGTCGTTAAAGTGTTGTACCAATGGCGCTCCTTGGGTCCTACATCTTATGCGGGACTTATGTTGGCCAATGTGCATTTTCACAGCTTGAGTCGTCTGGCCTATAGAGGCCAGACCACATGGGCACATTACCACATACACCACGTTTTTGGTGTTGCAGTTCGAGAAGGACTGCATAGTGTGGATCTTATCATTGATTACAATTGATTTAGAGTCTGTAGAGTTGGGACAAGCCGCACAATTCGTACAGCGATAGTATCCAACCAAAGCTGGCAGACCTAACATGCTTCTGGTATCTTTTTTAGCCAATGGTTCTCTGCTTGCTCGGACAAGATGTTGTTTTAAGTTTTTTCCTTTCTTGAAGGCAAACAGTGGCTTTGGGATATTCAGGTGTTCAATCAGTCTCCAATTTTTAAGGATTATCTGTTTGACTTTATTCGCTTTAGGATTAAAAGTCAACACACAGGTCATTTGTGTAGCTTCAGTTTTCACTTTAGGGGTGAGTAGGGTTTCACGAGGCGTATACCAAGCCCTTCTAAGGGCAGCTTTAACTAATTTCCTCGGGTAGCCTCTTATACACAATTTCTTTTGCAGGATTTCAGTGTTATCGAAGTAATCGCTCTTGTTAGAGCAGTTAGGACGAATCTGCAAAAATCGCCAAAAGGGCACATTTTCTTTTAAACTCCTTGGGTGACCACTTGTAAATTCCAAGAGAGTATTCCCATCGGTAGGTTTGGTAAAGAGGCTGACATCTAGTTTGCCATTGTTATTAAAAATCCATAAATCCAAGACATTAATTCTTTCTCTACTGAAGGTTTTAGTGAACTTTAAATCAGGGGTACACGAATTAAGCCACATGTGGAATAGGTCAAGTTCTTCTATATTGCCATTCCATATTAGAAATATGTCGTCGATGAAGCGCACCCACCTCGACATATGATGTTGAAATGGGGTCGCTTCATCGAAGACATACCTCCTTTCAAAATGGTCCATGACCAGGTTTGCTATCTCTGGGGCATAGCAACACCCCATTGCCACTCCTTTTAATTGCAAGACAGTTCACCCCTAAACGCGAAGAAGCTGTTTTTAAGATAAATTCTAGCTAAGTCCAGAATGAACTTAGTCGGGACCTGATGGGGTCTGCTCCTTTGATCCAAAACCAATTCCATCAACAACAGCGCCTCATCCTGCGGAATATTGGTGTACAGGCTCTCGATGTCGAAGGAGACCAACAACTGCTGGTCTCCATCGAACATCGAGTTTTCAATTTTATGGATAATATCCATAGTGTCCCTTACGTAAGCGCGAGTGGCACTAACAAATGGTTTACTAAAAGTATCTACGTACTTGGCTAAAGGCTCAAGTAATGAGCCATAAGCGGCGATAATGGGGCGCCCAGGAGGTTTTTCAGCATCCTTGTGCACTTTTGGAAGTACATACAAGCTAGGTACTTTTTGCATAGAGGAATTTAAATACTCATACTCGTTTTTGCTCAAATACCCACAATCTAATGCCTGTGTTGTCAGATACAGAATCTTGGCTCTCAATATAGCAGCTGGACTGTCCTGAATTTTACGATAATGTATAGGATTACCTAGTTGTTTCAACACCTCATTATCGTAATCATTACTGTCCCACGAGACAATTCCCCCTCCCTTGTCGGCAGGTTTTATTACTGTCAAGGGGTTATTAGCTAGGTTAAAGCAATATGTTCTTCTTTATTAAAGTTAGATTTATATGAGATTTTTTTCATACTCAATTTATCTAATTCCCTCAAGATTTGGTTTTCGAAGAGTATAATTTCACCCGGCATACTCGCACTGTCAGGGCAGAAGGTAGATTTCAACTTCAAGCCACTTACATTCAATTCTGATATCTCATCTTGTTCTAAGAAATAGGTCTTTAACCTGATTTTTCGCAAAAATTGTAATACTTCGGTCTTGGTATCAACAGGGTCTTATACCACTAAAGGGACAAAAGAAAGACCTTTTTGCAACACTTATAGTTCCCACGGGGTCAATGAATGTTTGGATAGATTGTATATCGGCATTGGTTCAACATCATTCATGGTGGCTAAGGTTACAAAGGGAGCTATCCTAAGCTCAGCATCACCCATATTTTTGGCTACCGCCTGTATACTATCTGTCTGGTTCGAAAGAGATTCTGGTCCTGGGGTGTTGAAATTGTGGGGACCTCCATCCTCTTCTGAATCCTCTGCCTCTGCGTCCCCCTCTGTCTAAAAAATGTGGCGGCGTTAGGGTATTGATAGAAAGGTTGGTAAGATTGATAGTAGGCACCCCCATCTTGATCCGAATCAGAAGATGAGTTGGAAAAGGTTAAAAATCCGGTACGAGATCTGCCCTTGTATTGCGAATTCAAAGCACCCGGGTTAGTATTTTTAAAGAAATCTTCTTTAAGGTATGGATATACCTGATCTTGATTGAAGTTTTTAATATCCCTGCTTAACTTAGATGTTTTTAAGTTCACTGTATGGGTTTTGAAATCAGACAAAGTTTTATTAATACTCTCCAAAAGAGTTTTGGCATCAACAATGGTGGAATCTCCCTCTATCTCTTCCTCCAATCTCCTGATCTCCTTCAGTTCCTCTTCAGTGATACGTAGAGAAGTTTTTATAGATAAAACTATCCAATCACGGGAACATTTAGTTCCTACTTCACTGAAGTCGATCAAATATGGTTTATCATTAAGGAAATCACTTGGATATTTTTAACTTGTAGTCCAACAGGTATCGTATTAGTCTTCAAGTATCCCAACAGGACCTCAGCGTGTAACAGAGTTCTTTTTCTTTCTTAGTTGGATAAGTCTTTCTCCTTTATCAGAGCTGATTGGCCTATCTTCTACAATATCAGCCCCCAACAAGGAAGGTATCTGTTTCAATCTATTTATCTCCTCTTCGGTATAGATTACCAAATGAGGTTCTGACATAATTCTTAAACATATAAACTCATAAGATTGCAATCACAATACAGTCACTGGGAGGACGGCAAAATATAGGTAGAAAACAGTGTATACTCAAAATACAACAATACCATTAATACAACCCAACACCCAGTCAGACGAGCACGTATATAAGAAACACAAACAGTGATTCACACAAAGCCTACCTCAATTAGGTTAAATCATGGGAACTACCCTCACACTTAACAAAGTGTAAAGAAACGCAAGCAACTCAATAAGGGGTTATGCCCAAATCACCCTCCTATACATGAGCAAGAGACATCAAAAGATGTATATAAAAAAGAGAAAGTACAGAGGGATCAATTCAACATTTATTTTCATACAAGGTATAACTAATTACCCTGATGTTCAATATATTATTTACATGTCCTGTATATCCATAGGTCAAGAAAACGTATATATGTGTCAAAGGACGGGGTAGGGCACCAATCAACATAAATGTATATATACACTTTATAAATGTTAAACAAAAACAAATCACTCTAAATCACATTCATATCTATCTTACAATACATAATACATTATATACACACATGTACAACATCTGCAATACATACACAAACCCAAAAATATATACAAAAATAATATACCCCAAATAAGCAAAGAATTCTCACAGTGTACACTCCTAACTACAAGTAGTACACTCAGAGGAACTCCTAACAGCGCCAGAGGTGAAAAACACCCCTAACTAATTATTTTTGAAGGCGCTTCGATCTTTTTAAAAAGAAAATTATTATTATTTTTTTTTTTTTTTTTAGATACCAGCACATTCGTAATTCATAAATATAAATAAGGAGTTAGGTGCATCACACTATGTGCATCACTATCTAAATAACTATAAAAACATATATGAATCTCTGAGAGTGTCTGTGAGTGCTTGTATCAGAGTTTGAGTGGGTCTGTTAGTGGGTTCATAACTGTCTCAGAAGCTCTGTCAGAGGGTGTGTGAGTTTGACTAGGTCTATTAGAGCATGTGTGAGTGTCTGAGTGCATCTGTGAGTGAGTTCTGAGTCTCTAAGTGGGTTTGTGACTGTGACTGGGTGCATTAGTCTCTGGGTGGGTGTGTTAGTGATAGCATGAGACTGTGAGTGGGTCTGTGAGTGGATGCTTGAGTGTCTGAGTGGGTTTGTGAGTATGCATGATTGCCTGAAGGGGGTCTGTGAGTGGGTGTGTGAGTCTGTAAGTGGATCTTTGTGGGGGTACATGAGTTTCCGAGTGAATCTGTGAGTAGATGCATGAGTGTCTGAGTGGGTCTGTCAGTGAGTGCAAGAGTGTCTGAGTGGGTACCGATTTGGTATTTGGGAAGGGTGTGTTTGAGGTGGGCCTCCAAATATCGAATCAAAATTGAGTTTTAATGTCTTGCTACTGAAATCCTGTTGCAAAACATTAATACTTCATCGGCTACAAACATATAGTGATAACCACTTCACAAATGCGAAGGGGTCCCCAAGGGACCCCTTCCCTCTCTGTGAATGTTGACAAAACATTTTTAAGAGAAGACAGTAGTCCTATTGACCACTTCCTACTCTTCAAAAATTTTATTTTAACTTTTCTTTTTTTTAAACGCATACCACTTTCCTTTAAAGAAAGTGGGTTGCATTAAAAATGTTTTATTTAACACTTTTCACAGTGGAGCTGTCCTCATGACGAGCTGAGCTCGTCATAACTGCCGCGGCCCTCCCACCCTTGGCTAATTCCCGTCTGTGCGGGCGTTCTATTGGAGTGGGCGGAGTCATGACGAGTCCAGCTCGTCATGAGCACAGCTCAACTGTGCAGCATGACGAGCTGGACTCGTCATGAGTACCGCGGTGCCGCACTTGGCCCCTCCCCCCAGCACCACAGTGGAATTAGCCCCGCGTGGAAGAGGTTAAAAGCAATCAAAGACATGGTGGGCTGCTGACCTCAGCAGGTCACCATCCTTGTGATGACTGCCATTCATGGTGGGTCACAGTTTGCAACCTGCCTCATTATTATTCATGATGTAGGTTGAATTGCGACCTATTACAAATTGGGTTTTGCTACTAAACCTATTATTTTGTGAAAGTTGGTGCACAATTGGCAACCAAATTTACTGATTCCATTCTTAGTTCATCAGGCGCCAAGGGTGCAAAAATCCACACACCCCTCTGCAACAGACACAATAACCTGCTGAGCTTTCTCTGTGTCCTTCAGGTTACACATTGATCTTCCAGTAGTAGGAGCATTGACCTGTTGAGCCATCTTACTGCATGTAAGAATAATAGTCCACAGTTTTACCACAAGGCTATCCCACCCCTCTGTTTTTCATTCGCTCTCAGAATTTACTAATGTCTTTTCTTGACTCCAGGGATGCTCTTGGTTTCAACTTTGAAACAAGGGATATTTAAGAAGTCTCCCCACCCTGGAATTCTTAACGGTTTACCTGCTTTGGTCTTAAGTCTGCAAGATCCTAGTTGGTGTTAGTTCTATAGTTTTTGATCATGCAGTGTGGTTGCAAATCAGGGTAGAAATATCTTATATACTTGCCCTGCATTGATAAAATCTAAAGACACCCCCACACTTCACACTGCTTTTTTCCTGTAGAATGATTGTGAGTATTAGAATACCTCTGAGCAGAACGTTGATCACAAACAGCAGAAAGAATGTGGACAAGAAGCCATTGAGTAGGCCTGGGCGGTGAACTTCGCTCTGTTAGTGGAGTGTACGAAGTTTTCTGCACTCCACGGAGCTCAGGGAGCGCAGAAAACTCCGCTTCACGATGTGCAGCGGAGTTTTTACCCCGCTTGCAATCGCGAGCGGTAAGTTCGTGAGTCCGAGCTGCTGCTCGGGTAGAATTTCTACCCGAGCAGCAGAAATACCAGCACAAACAGCAGTCCGCACTGCACTCCGCCACTTGCGGAACGTCGCTGACTTTTTTATAACTTCGCGGAGTTCCGCTTAGCAAAACTCAGCAAACTATGCCCAGGCCTGCCATTGTGTTGACTGTCAGTATCTCTTTTTTAGGGTTTTCCATTGAAGACCACAAACGACACTTCGTGCTAAGATGCCAAAGTCATCTATGTTACCTGACTGGTGGCATATCGCCACTATGTGCTAAATGTAAGCCTAGTGCTGTAGAAGACTGATGTGTCCTGCAAACTCTGCTCCCCAACTGTGTGACTGTGAATATAAATATTTAACAAAACAACAAGCGGTCCTGAGCATTCAAGAATGAGAGAAAACAATTGATATTTATAGATCACAATGGAGTTCTATAAGGTTCAGTATTCCTAGACCAGCCGGGTAAGGAATGTTTAATAGTTTAATGAGTTTAAGATCTCCAGAGTACAACAATTAACCCGAAAGTAAGGGTTAAATTGGGACACAATCCTGTGCCAACCAGAGAAGAGAAAGCAAGAGAATAAAGATAAGAGAAGGGAAAAGTTATCAGGCAAACAAAGTGAGCTTACAGGTCACTGATATTAGTTATACATTAGCAGTGTATCCTGGAGTCATTCATACAAACAATAATATAAGGGAAGTACACGTATGAATTACTCTATGGTCGACGTTTCGATCCCCAGCTCGGGTATCACGGGATCATCATCAGGACAAGAAAATTAATTTTGCCTGAACACAGTTTTTTATAACACCCAGTTGGCTGTGTGAAGACGCTGTGGGGCAAGACGCTGGAGGACGGCGATCTTGCCCCACAGGCTACCGAGATTAGCGGGAACTTGGGCTCCGATTATATTGCAGTCATAGTAACTGAAACGGATTTCTAGAAACCCTCCTCACCTTGATGTTAGAAACGCGCAACAGATCAGATGCCCTCTACTGACCATCTGCAAGAATCGCTGATTTCGGGCGTCAGTAACCCCCAAAAAGCTTCGCCTCCCTTGTGCTGCATTATCTCGCAACCCAAAAGGCTGGGCTTCACTCTTAATTCAAAATCAGCGCCTAAATTGAATTCTCAACCCGACCACACCCAAAGTAGCGGCCCACACGCAAAGAACGAATCGCGTGTGGCATCCGGAAAAATCCCCTTGAAGTTTATCTCTCTTCACACAGCCAACTGGGTGTTATAAAAAACTGTGTTCAGGCAAAATTAATTTTCTTGTCCTGATGATGATCCCGTGATACCCGAGCTGGGGATCGAAACGTCGACCATAGAGTAATTCATACGTGTACTTCCCTTATATTATTGTTTGTATGAATGACTCCAGGATACACTGCTAATGTATAACTAATATCAGTGACCTGTAAGCTCACTTTGTTTGCCTGATAACTTTTCCCTTCTCTTATCTTTATTCTCTTGCTTTCTCTTCTCTGGTTGGCACAGGATTGTGTCCCAATTTAACCCTTACTTTCGGGTTAATTGTTGTACTCTGGAGATCTTAAACTCATTAAACTATTAAACATTCCTTGGCCGGCTGGTCTAGGAATACTGAACCTTATAGAACTCCATTGTGATCTATAAATATCAATTGTTTTCTCTCATTCTTGAATGCTCAGGACCGCTTGTTGTTTTGTTAAATACTTGCCACCCATGGTCCCGAGCGATCTAATGGGTTCCCCTTGTCCTTTCTTGTGAATATAAATAGGTCTGAGGTGCCTAAAAGCTTAGTAAAGAGTTGCATTGAGACTTGACCTGCACTGACCTTCCTTAAGTGCTTCCTTACTATTTGAACTGTGATGCTCATCTCCTCAAGCCTAACGCTGAATTACAAACCCTGCTAATATTTTCTGTTCTGCCATGCTGCAGCTGCTACTGTACTGATGTGGTAGCCCAAAGGCAGTCCAAGTAGGCTGGAGAGGTTGAGGGTGAGGTTGATTGTGAGTCCTTTTTCTCCTCACCAAAGATCAGAGGAAGACTGTCCAAGAACCTACCTAGTAAGTGCAACTTTTCTTACTGTGTGGGACTACCACACTTTGCTCCATCTCATACACCCATAGGCTTCCACCCGGTGTGCTGTGATCAAGGTGTTTTCTCATCCCATCCTTTTTGGCCTCAGTGCCCAACCCTCAATTGAGGTTTTTGCACTGCTCTAGCATTTGTGACTTAATGCCACTGACAAACCAATAGTTCAAAATGACCAGGGAAAAACTATGTTTGACCATGGTTTGTCTAATTTTACACTGCTTTTCAGGTCTCAAGACCTTCCTACATTCTCTAGAGCATCTGTGTATTCACAAGCACTTTCTACCCTTGTAGGATAAAACACTTATTCATGGATTTATTTATTTGAATTATCAAACAGTTTTCATTATCTAAGTACAGAATATAATTAATGTGTTCCCTACATGCAGCCTTCTAAAAAAACAGACTGCCACGTGTTTCTAGCAACAGAAGTGTATGTCATGCAACAGCTGTTATTCATTAGTGCTGCGTTCAATTAATGTGTTTCATCATGTCTATTATAAGATGATGTGAATGTTACAAATGATTTAAAATGAACGAAAGGAAAGATTTATGCAATTTTGGGTGAATTATAGTGTAGGAAATGTAATTTCTTCTGCTGCGCCCGTTCTCTTTCTAGGCCTGCCTGAGTGGGTCTGTCAGTGGGTCCAGAACTGTCTGAGTGGGTCTGTGAGTGGGTGTGTGAGTGTCTTGACTCTCTAAGTGAGTCTGTGAGTGAGTACATGAGTCTCTTAATGGGTCTGTGAGTGGATACATGAGTATCTCAGTGGCACTATGAGTGTGTGCATTAGTGTCTGAGTGGGCCTGGGTGTATGAATTTCTGAGTGAATCTGAGTGAATGCATGAGTAGGTCTGTGAGTGAGAGTTTCAGAATATCAATGAGTCTGTGTGTGAGTGAGTGTGTGAGTGCCTGTATGGGTCTGTGAGTGAGTGCATGAGAATATCATTGGGTTTGTGATTGAGTGTGCGAGTATCTGAGTAGATCTGAGAGTGGATACAGGAGTGTCTGAATGGGAATGTGAGTGGGTGCGTGAGTGTCCGAGTGGGTCTGAGAGTCAGCACATTAGTGTCTGAGATGGTCTGGGAGTGAGCGAATAAGTCTCTGAGTAGGTCTGTCAGTGGGTGTGTGAATGTCTGAGTTGGTCTGTGAGTGAGTGTATGAGTATGCGAGTGGGTGTATACATGCCTGAGTGGGTCTGTGAGTGAGTTCATCAGAATATCAATGGGTCCCTAAGTAAGTGCGTAAGTGTCTGTATGGGTCTGTGAATGAGTGCATGAGAATATGAGTGGGTGTGTAAGTATCTGAGTGTGTCTGTGAGTGGATGTATGAGTGTCTGAATGGGTTTGCGAGTGGGTACATGAGTTTCTGAGTGGGTCTGTGAGTGAGTGCATCAGAATATAAATGGGTCTGTGAGTGAATAAATGAGTATATGTGTCTGTGAATGAGTATATGAGAACATGAATGGGACTGTTAGTGAGTGAATGAATGTGTGAGTGGGTCAATGAGTGGGAGCAGCACTGTCTGAGGGGGCGTGTGAGTGGGTGTCTGAGTCTCTTACTGGGTCTGTCAGTGGATCTGTGAGTGGGTGTGTGAGTGGTCCTGTATGTAGGTTTATGAGTGTCTGAGTAGGACTGTGAGTAAAAAAATGTAAATGTAAATTGATACTTGTATAGCGCACTACTCACCCACAAGGGTCTCAAGGTGCATGTACGAATACCGCTGTGGAACCCATCCGGCTTTCCCTGTGAGGTGTCCACTCCTGGGCACCCCCAAGGTGGAGGCCAGGCATCCTTAGCGTTGTGGAGATTAAGCAAGCTATTGCCCAGAGTTGCAGAGTGGGACTCTATGATTGGAATTGGCACCGAGGCGAGAATTATCAGGTCCGTAGAATTTTTGAGCCCAAGACCCGCGGAGGCGGGGAATTAAACCCTGGTCCCGGGCTAGACCTCTGCATCAGGGTCTGCCGCTCTAACCATTGAGTCACACTTCTCCACAGAGAATGTGAGTGGGTTCATGAGTGAGTACATCTGTGAGTTGGAACATCATTCTCAGAGTAGGTCTGTAAGTGGCTGTGTGAGGGTCTAATTGAGATTGAGGGTGGATTTATAAACATATTTTTTTTTATTTTTTCAGTGATATTCGCGAAGTCGTTGTGAAGTATATTCACAAATTCGTTGCGATGTTACATGGGGGCCACACAGATGGTTGCAACAAATTCGTGAATATCGCGAGTGAAAAAAAAACAAGTTCTTCAACATATTATACTCATAAGAAGTTTCTCAAACATGCCTATATTCCTCTCATGGGCTCAGGCCACATCCAACCTAACCCCTTGTGCCATTTTCTGCCATTTGGTTTGAGTTTCAGGAACTATTCCGATGAGGTAAAATGGTGGCCCCAACTCTCTGCTCAGGGGGGGACGGCCAGCCAATTGCGGCATTCCTGTTAATTTACTCATTAAATCATTGTGAATTAGCCATGACTGTAGATATACTTATTTGGATTTCCTTAAATTTCTCAACAACTACTGAACAGATTTAAACCAAATAACTGAAAGCATGATATGCGAACCAAAATGTATTCTTATTGCCCAATATGGTGTAATTTCATCCAGTTGCTCGGACTGCAGACGTGTCTAAAGACTCAATGTGAATTAACATGGGAAACACACTTTTTTGACCCCTCCCCTTTTTCTTGGTCCCCACTTCACAGATCACCTCAAAGCTTTCTATGCACAACAAAACTTACAATGACACTTTTTTGGGAAAATGTCATGAAGATTCATCAAATGACGCCAAAGATATAGGCAAGTCAAAAAACTCATTTTCTCTGGAAACATGGTCCTAACTATACCTACCTACTGGTGACCGCCAGTAGGTGATATATATATCTCATGTCTGTTGTGTGTGTGCACCTGTATTCATATAATTGTAATGTAGTGTTCGTTTAGGTCACTTACACACGCCAATGTCCTTTAACACCATGCAAATACATGTCTCAAAATGATGCAAAGATATTCATAAGGTGTCAGGCATCAGAGACAGAAGCTACAAGCAAATTAGTCATAGCATTGAGTCGAAGCAAGCTGTGGCACGTATGCATGGAGCGGCTAAGGGGTCGAACACACAAAGAATCGTAGATAGAGCATAGGTTTTGAGGACAACCCGGCCAAAAGAAGAAACTTAAGCGCAGATTAATCACGGCTCTAGGAAGGTTAAAACATAAATAAGTTAGAGCGCCTATTGATCTTCATGTAGTAAGGGACTTGTTTTGAAGTAACCTATATGCTAATGCTGTTAAAGTTGGCCTATATTTAAGGCTGTGCAGGTAAGTGCCAAACAAAGGACAAAGGGGCATATTATCAAGTAAGGGCGTTACATTATCGCCGCTTTTATCGGCAGGAAACGGCCGATAAAGCGGCGATAATGGGCTTGATAATATGCTCTATGAATTCCAATCGAAGCCCATGTTAGATGTCTTCACATAATGTAACGCCCTTACTTGATAATATGCCCCACAATTATTTGGATTTAGTTTTGCGCAATATGCATTTATCAGAAACAGCAAGTTTTTTCAGCACTGGTCGGCCTTGCTGAAAATGACCAGGATAAATCTTATTCACAGATAATCAATTTTGGTGGCTCTGCATATAGCAGAAGTGAAGTAGGTTTGGTTATGTGGTTCAGAGCAGGAACAACCTACCAGGCTGAATACTTCCTCACCACTAAGGGACTAAGGCCAGATATACATAGCTTTTTTGCATTTACAAAAACATCCGATTTGCAGATTCGGGCCGTTTGGGTCTGCAAAAAGGCTTTTTCGCAAGCATAAGACCCAAATTACAATTCGGTAACACATTACCAAGTTTTCAGTTTGCAACCAAATACCGATTTGGTATTTGGAAAAAGTGTGTTTAGGGTGGCCCTTCCAAATATCAAATCAAAATTTTGTTTTATTGTCTTGCGACAGAAACCCTGTTGAAAAACATTAATACTTTACTGGCTACAAACATTTAGTGATAACCAATTCACAAACGCAACGCCTTCCCTCTTTCTGAATGTTAACAAAAACATTTTTAAGAATAGACAGTGGTCCCATTGACCACTTCCTACTCTCAAATATGTTATTTTAACTTTTTTTTTTCAAGCGCATCCCACTTTCCATTACAGAAAGTGAGTTGCATTAAAAAATGCTTTATTTAAAAGCAATCAGAGACATGGTGGGCTGCTGACCTCAGCAGGCCACCATTCCTGTGATGACTGCCATTCATGGTATGTCACAATTTGCAACCTACCTAATTAATATTCATGATATAGGTTAAATTGCGACCCATTACGAATTGAGTTTTTTGTTACAAAAGCTTATTAGTACATAAGCCGGTTTGCACAAACAATGCATTTGATGAACGTTGGTGCAAAATTTGCGACCAAATTTACTCATATCATTCTTAGCTCATCAGGCCCCCAGGGTGCAGAAATCCTGCATACTTGCATACTGTTACTTGTTGTGCACGTGCACACACACACACGTGTGCGTGAGCGCGCACGCGCAGACACACACACACACACACACACACACACACACACACACACACACAGACATATACACCTCTGCAGCAGACACAATAACCTGCTGAGCTTTCTCTGTGTCCTTCAAGTTACACATTAATCTCCCAGTAGGAGCCAATTTACTGCATGTAAGAATAAAAGTCCACAGTTATACCACAAGGCTGTCCCACCACTCTGTTTTTCATTCGCTCTCAGATTTCACTATTTCTTTTTTAAATTTCTTGACTCCAAGTATGTTTCAATTTTGATACAAGGGATACTTAAGAAGTCTCCACACCCTGGAATTCTCAAAGGTTTGTGTGGTGATTACACCAGACAAGGTAAGTGTAAGAGCACATACTTTATTTACTGTTCATCTCCACAGCTTCCAAGATCTAACAACCTCCTGGATTCAAACAGTAACATTCTATTGCCATGACAGTGACATCATAGGACTAAGAGTATTTAATAACAATATGCTTATTAGAAACTAATACAACATCTCCTTTCTTTCCATAAATAAATAAAAAAGGAGATAGAGGAGGAAGGAGAAGAAAGAAGACATGGACAAATGTAAATGCAGTGAATAGGTAGAGCAAACTAAAGAAAATATATACATATAGGCAAATACTACTGCAATACATAGACAGAATAAGCAAAAAAACAGAACATTATGGGTTTAACGATTTAAACGTTTTGGCGGAACACTCGTCCTACCACTCTTCCAAGGAGGAACATATCTCAAGGAGGACTTCCCCATCTGAGAAGAATGAGGCATATTCTCATGGGTGTATGTCATTACAACGCATGCTTTCACAATGCATGCCTTTACCACGCAAGTTTTACAACGCAAGTCGTTACAACAACTTGCGTTGGGGGTGCTGGATAGTGAGTAGTTTAATTTACTATTCCAAATCCAGTCCCCGTGGATAGTAGGGAAGGTGTTGGATAGTAAATTAAACTATTCCCTATCCTAGAGCGCCCCCCAGCGCAAGTCGTTGTAATGACTTGCGTTGTAATAGTTGCGTGATAATGGTATGTCGTTGTAATAGTTGCGTTGTAATGGTTGTTCACCTATTCTCATGTACATTAGCCTTTTTTGGAACAGAATCAGACTGGACAGTGTTGTTTGTCTCAAGACCCAATTGTGTAACCACCTTCATTGGAATCTTATATATCCTAGAAAGATTCCACCAATTTTTCCCGTTGACTCTAACAGCAAAATGAGAAATGCCATCAACCCTAACAGGAGACCTAACTTAGAAATCCCCTTAAGAACATTTAGAGGAGACTTGATCTTGACCCAATCCCCCACAGAGACCGAAGATTTAAAATTAGACACACCAGGAACAACATGCTGTGTCAGGACTGTGGGAAAAGATTGTATGTCCCTGCCTCCCTGTGTCTCCCGGCACTTTGACACCAAACCCCACTTTTTCATCCAAGCAGGACACATGTGAAACGAAGCTTCTCTTCCACTGAGTAAAGCGAAAGGACTAGAACCTGTGGTGGAACTAGGGGTAGTGCGGTGTGCCCACAACATATACTGGACAGTCTCTTTGATGTCAACGCAAGAGGAAACAGTCCACTGAACACACTCAACAAGAATGCGGTTGTTGCGCTCAATAAAACCATTGGCCTGAGGGTGATACAAAGCCACACGCCGGTGGGTGATGCCTGAGTGAGACAGAAAAAGAGACATCTCCTTAGAAGTAAATTGTAGCCCATTGTCAGATATGATCTCTTTGGGAAAACCCTCTCGGGCAAACAAACTCTGGAGAAACCTGATAACTTCCTGTGAGTTGGGATCTGTTATGAAACGAACCTCTCACCACTTGCTGAAATAATCTGTGACCACCAGAGCAAACTTGTATTTTTTCCCCAGCACATTGAAAGGTCCCACAAAGTCGATAGCCAACCTCAACCAGGGACCATCAGGTGCCTCAACTTGTTGTACTGGAGGTGAAACAATTTTTACAACCTTATCACTTGTGGAACATGTAAGACACATCTCCACCACATCATTGATTTGACTGTCCATGGAAGGCCACCAGTAAACACTGTGAATCCTTTTCTTAGTGTGTGTCTGTCCAAGGTGTCCCTCATGACCATAGTCAATGATGTGACCTCTAAGAGATTCAGGAGTAACACATTTATCTCCATGCATGATTATCTC
This sequence comes from Lissotriton helveticus, assembly GCF_964261635.1. Classification (NCBI taxonomy): domain Eukaryota; kingdom Metazoa; phylum Chordata; class Amphibia; order Caudata; family Salamandridae; genus Lissotriton; species Lissotriton helveticus. Next base: position 958,699,686 of record NC_136059.1, on the reverse strand, counting down.
TCCAACCTCCAATGTAGGCTCATCAGATACTTTGGCAAAAACATGTAAATCATTGTCCAGATGCCTTCCTTAGGCCAACCTTTAACAACAAACTATTTCACCCTCTTAAGCAGAGGATGTAACTCTATAGCACAAAACCAATCACGTTCAGTGAAACAACTCACTCCACAAACATCAACCACAGCAATCAAACAGTCTTCATCAGCATCATTGTCATGTTCAAATTTACCTAAGGATAGAGGAGACCTAGATCGATAATCAGCTTGTGTGTTTTGCCCACCAGAAATATGTGCTACCCCAAAATTGTATTGCAATAATTTCGAGTTTAACATTGCAATTCTGGGCGTATGGTCTTTGACACTCTTACCCTCTAAAATTGGAATGAGGGGTTTGTGGTCAGTAAGAGAGTAAAAGTCTTCCCCCACAAAAAACACTTGAATCGTTCAACAGCCCAGCAGCATGAAGCAATTCTCGTTCAATGACAGAGTAATTTTTCTCACTCTGGCGTAATGCTCGTGAAGCAAAACCCAAAGTGAACTCCTTTCCGTGTTTGACCTGAGAGATCATACCACCAAGACCATCAAGGCTCGCATCAACAGACACTGTACAAGAAAACAGGGGATCAAACAGGGTGAGTATGTGGCATGAGGCTAGCTCTTTTTTGATCTGCACAAAGTCTCCCTGACACAAATCATCCCAGAGAAACACAGATTTTTTCTTGAGGAGCTCCCTCATATGGACAGTCTTTGCCGCAAAATTAGAAATGAATTTCGAGTAAAATTCACACAAGCCTAAAAAAGAAGATACCTGTTCCTAGGTAGTAGGATCAGGAGCATTATAAAATGGCATCAATAAGACCTTCCCGTGGCACAATACCATCTCCAAAAATACGATGGCGCAGGTATTCGATAGAATCAACACTAAGGACACACTTGAGCTCGTTAGCAACAATGCAGTTACCTTCCAATCGTCCCAAAACATTAGCAAGATTTCTGCCAAGCGACTCCTTGTTCTTTCCAGCAATCAAAATATCGTCCTTGAAGACAACCGTATCAGAAACACCCTCCAACACCGTCTCCATAACAAGCTGGAAAACTGAGGCTGCCGAGGCTAGCCCGAAAGGCATCCTCCTAAATTTGACAGTACCAACCGGTGATACAAAAGCGGTTAAATGCGTGCAAGAAGGGTCAAGCTCTACCTGGTGATACGCTGATGGTAAATCAATTTTAGATAAATTGCACCTACAAATTTTGAAAGTATGTCATCAATGCGGGGAAGAGGGTGCGAGTCAATCCAAATCTCTCTATTGAGACTGCGCAAATCAATACATACCCTGAGGTTACTATTTTTTTTTCTTGCAACGACCAAGGGACTTAACCAAAGAGAAGACTCTATGGGTTCAATAACCCCACCCTCACACATTTTCTTGAGTTCTAAAGAAAGGTCATCTCTGATACTGAAGGGTACATTACGTAGCTTGTGTTTAGTCAGACGTGCCCCCTCCTTGACCTTAATAAAGTGTTTGAACCCTCTAACACAACCAAGTGTATCCTCAAAGACTTTGGGAAACTTCATGGACCAAGAAACAAAACTTCCTCCTTCAGGTTGTTCACCCACCACAGAAACCTGTTCAGAAGTGCCAGGCCTAAGAGTCGTTCCGAACAACCCCTGGTGGTATCACCCCAGGATGTTGAGACCCTTTTTGACCACATAAATCTTCCTTTGGATGTGCCTGTCTTTAAAAACCAAGGAAGTCTCAAAGAAACCTGTCAAATCAATTTTCCTCCCTTCATAAGAGACAGGACTTCTGTCAGGTGGCTTGAGAGGTCTGTTCCCCCAAGTACTCTCAAATAGCTCATCTGTAATCATAGTCATCTGCGCCCCCGAATCCACCAGTAGGTGCAGACACTTCCCATCAACCAATATATCTACAATGGAATCAACACAATCTTCGAATTATCATCCTTAACAAATACTACAAAATCAGTAAGGGAACTAACAACTTCACAACTAGAATCGCTCTTAGGTTCCTCAGAATATACAACATTTATACTCCTCCGGAAACCACACATTTTTGCGAAATGACCTTGTTTCCCACATTTACAACAAGAAGCATTCTTGGCCGGACACACCTTTGAATTGGGAATATGCGAAGGAAACCCACACTTGTTACAGACATTCTTTGAGTAAGATTTCTTCTCAACCTTATTAGACACACATCTGTTACTTCTTTGTTCAAATTGATGCTTAGCTTTGTCTATCTGATTTTTTTCACTTAAATCCTTATGATCTTTAATTACGGCTACAGTGTTCTTCTCAGCTTGGAGTTCTTTAGATACTTTTTGAGAGAGTTCAATACTCTTGACAATGGCGATTGTCTCATCTAAAGATGGATTTTTTAAAGTAAGTAACTTTTCTTGAACTTTTTTCTCCCAACAATGTACAACAATTTGGTCACGTATCAGCTGGGATGTAAAATGTTCAAATTCACATTCTGAAGCGAGAATGCGCAAAGCAGCTACATATGTCACAATGATCTCCTCACACTCTTGTTTTCTAGTAAAGGATTTGTGCCTAGCAACAACTATGCTGCTCTCAAAGTCAACTGTTTCTCAAGCATACTGACAGCTTGATCATAAACATTCAATTGCTCTTCACCTGGAACTACAATTAAAGGAGGAAGATGTTCTAAAACAGCTTGACCCTCAACCCCCAAATTGTGTTCTAAAATGAAATGCTTCCTTTCTGCACTAAACCTTGAACCCCCCATAGCACCTAAATATTTCTCAAAAGCTCTATGCCACACTTTCCACCTAACAGGTGGATCACCTGGAAGCTGTAAAAAAGGGGAGGAGGTTGTACCTTCTGCATGGCAATAACAAACACTACGTTTGAGGACTACCTGTGGAAACAAAATTCAGTTTTGACAACCAATAATAAGAAAGCAAATAATCCACCCGCGAATATAAAGAACAATGGTTACTAATAGCAGAAGAAAACAGCAGTTTGAATTTGACTAAAGAAAAACTTTTCAAAAGATTGTTGCAGTGAAGGTTAATTTGTTGCTATTTAGTTTAGGTAAGGAAACAAAAATGTTTAGACCAGGTTGACTGAACAAGAAAATAACAATCTCAAAAGTTGTGAGATACTTGTCATTCCACCATGTGACACAGTTGTTCCTGTAATGTTAAACATTTCAAGTGAACGATAGGCAAATACATACAGTGTGTTAAAAAAACAAGAATACAGACACCTCTTGCCTTCACAAAACTCAGTCTCGGTTTCTTGTGCAAAAATGTTACTGCTTTGACTTCCACTTCCTCACAACTCAACCGCTGGCGTGTTTAATTCAGTCCATAAAATTCAAACGCTTAACTTGACTCCGTAGCCAAAGTACGCATACCAACATCCGATGCGCTGCTCAGCAAAGAAATGCCCTGGTAACCACCAAAAATGGGAGAACTCGAGCAGCACTATGTTGCATAAAATATTCAACGCAGAAGCCAAAGAAAGCAAAAGAAGCGGTACTCTGCTCGACACACGTGATGCAGAAATGAGATGTCTCACCTCACTGCATAGACTCCTCGATATGGTAACCAAGGAAACAACGTGGCGCTGAAGTGCTGCTCTGCTGCATGCCGATGATGCGCTGATGTCAGCAGCCTCTCCTTCATTAAAGAACAAAGACTGATCTGACACGCTGCTCGAAGGATCAAGCTTCTGAACCAACCTACGGACGCTGCAGGTAAAGGGGAACCAATGGGCACTGCAGGCAAAGGGGAAATCCAACAGGTTAAAGGAAACTCGCAAAACCGCTGAAAAACTTACACTCCCCAGCACAGGAACCAGGAAGGAACGTGTGTCAGGACCAAAACACAGAAATATCCTCCACAGACACAGTAGCCAACCATCAGCAACGTTGGAGTACTTGAGAAGGAAACTCAAGACACGCTCACCAGTAGTAAGAGCAATGTGGAAACTTTGGATAGTCACGATAGATGTCAAACATGAATGGACACCAGAAGAGTTTAAACATCACAACACGGGAGACTGCAGAGATGACTCTAGGAGACAGGAGCAGCTGGAGACAATCTCTGCACACATGGGTAGAGAGAGGAACAATCCCATCCACGTCGCCAAATTTGTAGTGATTGCACCAGACAAGGTAAGTGTAAGAGCACATACTTTATTGACTGTACATCTCCACAGCTTCCAGGAACTAACAACCTTTTGGATTCAAACAGTAACATTCCATTGCCAGGCCTGTGACATCATAGGACTAAGAGCATGTAAGAACCGTAAGTCTGTGAGATCCTAGTTGGCGTTAGTTCTATAGTTTGTGATCATGTAGTGTGGTTGGAATTTAGGGTAGAAATATATATATATTGGCCCTCCATTGTAAAATCTATAGACAGCCCCCACTGCATACTACCTTTTTCCTGTAGAATTGTTGTGAGCATTAGAATAACTCGGAGCAGAACGTTGATCACAAACAGCAGAAAGAACGTGGACAAGAAGTCATTGTGTTGACTGCCAGTATCTGTTTTAGGGTTATCCATTGAAGGCCACAAACGACACTTTGTGCAAAGATACCAAAGTCGTCTATGTTACCTGATTAGTGGCATATCGCCACTGGGCCCTGAATGTAAGCCTGGTGCTGTACAAGACTGATGTGTCCTGAAAACTCTGCTCCCCAACTGTGTGACTGTGAATATAAATAGGTCTACGGTGCCTAAAAGCTTAGTGAAGAGTTGCATTGAGACTTGTCCTGCACTGGCCTTCCCTAAGTGCTCCCTACTATCTACTATTATTATTATTACGGAGATTTCTAAAGCGCCTGGTTACGCCCACCGGCGTGTCCCCGCGCTGTGGTGAGAGGCAGTGAGCAGGACAGTAAGCCATTAATCTAGTGTAGAACAAAATAGATGGGTTTTTAGAGCTCTCCGGAACTTAACCTCCGAAGGTTCAAGACGCAGTTCCATAGGGAGCCTGTTCCAGCTCTTAGCTGCAAGATGTCTGAAGGATCTGCCTCCCATTCGCGCTTTCTTGACTTTGGGAACAGCTACTAGGCCAACACCGGTGGATCTGAGTACCCGACTAGGTTTGTACGGTGTGATGAGGCTCAGCAAGGGGGCGGGCGCCTTGCCCCCAATAATGTGATGACATATGCATAGCGCCTTAAAAGCAATCCTCTCCCTGACAGGAAGCCAGTGGAGAGCTTTTAAGGCGGCTTTGGAGGCTGCTCTATTTGGGAGCCTCAGTACCAGCCGTGCTGCGGCATTCTGGTACACCTGCAGGCGACTTAGACCTTTAACCGTGGTCCCCAGATAGAGAAGGTTGGCATAGTCTAGCCCTGAGGTCACCAGTGCATGCATCAGCGTACGTCTCCCATCAACCGGAAGCAAATCAAGAGTCTTCCGCAGATTTTTGAGAACGCCATTGCATGTCCCAACCACACGACCAATCTGGGGAGTGAATGAAAGGTCCGAGTCAAACATTACCCCAAGATTTTTGGCCTGCTGGCAGGGTACTGGAGTGTTGTCAAGGCATGCCGGCCACCACGCCGATGACCACACAGACGGGACGCCCCCCACCACGAGCACCTCAGTTTTGGCACCATTCAACTTCAGGCAGTTGTTAGACATCCAGGAAGCAAGCTCCTTCATGCAAGCACTGAAGTTAGATGCCGCCACCTCTGGTGCTCGCGACAGCGAGACGACCAGCTGAGTGTCATCGGCGTATGACACAATTTGAAGGCCGTGACTCTCCACGATGTTTGCTACAGGGGCCACATAAAGGTTGAACAGGGTTGGACTCAAGGCAGAGCCCTGCGGCACTCCTTGATCCAAGTTGATCATACGGGAGTAATACTCCCCCTGTCTAACCTGAAAGCCCCTATTAGACAAAAAAGATTGGATCCACTTCAGCGCAGTCCCCACGACTCCACCCTTGTTCAGACACTGTAGCAGAGTGGAATGAGCTACAGTGTCGAACGCTGCACTCAGATCGAGTAAAATAAGGGCCATCGTGTGCCCCTCATCCACTCCTTGTCTGATGGATTCCGTGGCCATCAGCAGTGCTGACTCAGTGGAGTGATGGGAGCGAAAGCCAAACTGAGTTGGATGAAGCAGGCTAGTCTTCTCCACATGAGCCATCAACTGAAGATTAGCCACCTTCTCTGCCACTTTGGCCAGATAGGGTAAGAGAGAGATAGGACAAGGTTATCCAATTTTTCCCAGCTCACATTTGGCTTTTTTTGAAGTGGAAGTACCACTGCTTGATCCATCTGTCAGGTACAGTATGAGTACTAAACGAAAGATCAAGTACATCTCTGATATAGGGCTCCAGGATCTCAATACTCCCCGGGAGCAGCTTGGGTGAAGCCGGATCTAGGGGGGATCCTGACTTGATGGATTGGCATATCTGTATCAGGCTTTCATATGGTGGTGTAAGAAAGCTCATGAGCCTATTTTCCTCCACAACATCCAGTTCTGTCTCTCTTAGAGCTGTGAGATGCTCATCTCCTCAAGCCTAACGCAGAATTTCAAACCCTGCTAATATTTTCTGTTCTGCCATGCTGCAGCTGCTGCTGTAGTGATGTTGTAGCCCAAAGGCAGTCCAAGTAGGCTGGAGGGGTTGATGGTGAGGTTGATTGTGAGTCCCTTTACTCCTCAACAAAGATCCTACCTAGTAAGTGCACCTTTTCTTACCGTGTGGTACTCCCCACATACTGCTCCATCTCATACACCCATTAGCTTCCACCCGGTGTGCTGTGATCATGGTGTTTTATCATCCCATCCTTTTTGCCTTCGTGCCCAACCTTCACTTGAGGTTCTTGCACTGCTCTAGCATTTGTCACTTAATGCCCCGGTCAAACCAATAGTTAAAAATGACCAGAGAAAAACTATGCTTAACCACGGTTTGTCTAATTTTACACTGCTTTTCAGGTCTCGTGACCTTCCTACATTCTCTAGTGCGTCTGTGTATTCACAAGCACTTTATACTCTCATAGGATAAAACACTGTTTCATTAATTTATTTACTTGGGTTATCACACGGATTTAATTCTCTAAGCACAGAATTTAATTAACGTGTTCCTTCCATACATCCTTCTAAAAAAAGAGGCTGCCACGTGTTTTTAGCAACACAAGTGTGTGTCATGTAACAGCTGTTATTCATTAGTGGTGCGCTCTAGTAATATGTTTCATCATGTTCATTATAAGATGATGTGAATGCTACAAATGATTTAAAATGAACGAAAGGAAAGATTTATACAATTTTGGATGAATTATAGTGTTGGAAATTTAATTTCTTCTGCTCCGCCCTTTCTTTTTCTAAGCTTGCCATCTGTCCCTGCCCATTACACTCACACTGTGGGGAAGCATTCATCCACAGCCCAAGTGAGCGCTTGCAGACGGTGACCTCAGAACTACCGAGACAGGACATCACGAGGCAGCGGAAAAAAGACAGCATTTCATATTTATACACTTTGCAAGCACCGTACAAGGCAATTCCATAAAAAAGGTAGGACGAAACAGCAGCACACAGCAAGCATTGTCAAAGTGAGTAGATGTGACACTTGCACAGTGCATGCACGACACAGAATGTCCTGCACCTATGCACACATTGACATAGATTACCCATAGAATATACCATAAATATATATGCAGACAACCCTGCAGACGCAGTCCAACACACTTAAAGACACCGAAGCACAGCGACCACTAGACAGAGGTCGCTCAAGCCCACAGACCTCCCACCAACTATGGTGATCATCAGACACGCAGTCACAAATTTGACTGATTGCTTCTTTTCCTCATTTAAAAATAAGAATGTAAAAGATATTTATTTTCTTCTTTTCTCAAAATGTAATCCACATGTTTAAGGCTTTACTGTTTTTTGATTGTAACTGCTGAAAACATTTAAAAAAGAAAGCTAATTGTGGAAACTAAACTTTGCATTTGACAGTACCATTCTCATTATATCCTCTTCATCTTCATAATAATGGAGCCTGGCCACTGTGTACTTACTTTCCCATCTAAGCGAGTGGATGGTTGTGGAATGTGATAAGATCTCTTGCCCAATGTGTTTTAGATGTGAGAAGGTGAGAGGATCCCTCTTCCATATGGTTAGGGAATGCCCCATGATCAAGGTTTATTGAGGACCACTATTGTCTACTCTTTCGAAACTGCTGGATACACCAATTGAGCCATTTCCAAGATTTGGTTTACTGGGGATCTTGGGCGACTTTGTGGGTGGCCGGGGAGGGAGAACATTGGTGGACGTCTGCACCCTGGTGGCCAAAAGAGACATTGCAAAATATTGGAAATGAACTGTGTGTCCACCACTAAAGGAATGGCAACAGACAGATGTTCTAAGAGACAGGGCCATCTTACCAGTGGCAAATAAGCACAGAAATCTCTGGAGTCGATGATTTGAATATTTTGGTATCATGAATTTGAGAGAAGAAATCATTCTGTGCCCGTTGAGGAATGACAGAAACATTGATTAAACATAATGGGGCCGATTGTGATGGAGGTCGGAAAGACCCATCGTGGGCTGATTATGTATCAGCCGGTCTGAATTGAAACTGGCCATTCATTCCGGCTGGATTCTGATGGGCTCAAGGAGCCCGTCGTCCATTCAGAACCCGCTTGTAGTCCCAAAGGACGGGCATTTCTCAGTTTCCGGCATGGTTTCCATGCCAGCCTGTCTAACACGGAAACCATGTCGGAAAGCGTGTTGAGGGCCCCCAGCTGGGCCCCCTTGTGTGTGCGGCCTCCAGTTTTTGGCCAAGAGGGCCCCCCTGTTGATTCCTGCAACTTGTGGCAGGCACCTGCCACGGGGTGCAGGGATGAACAGCACCTCCCATTTCCCTATAGGAGCATGTATTAGGGCCGGAATACGGCCGTATGGCATGATCCCATAGAGAAGTGTAGGAATTCGACCAGGCAGTGTTTGGTCGCATCCGAATAAGGGGGTTGGGCGGTCCCAGGACCGAAACGGTGTAGTCCGCCCACCATTGTAATTAGGTTCATTGTGTGACATGAATATCGTGTCAAAAATATTGCCCCTACAAAAATACTGTGACAAAATATAGAAGTTAACTATATTTTTTTATGTATGTAATGTCGTTTTTTACAAATATTGTTGTACATAATATTGTTTTCTTTAATACAGACTATTTAATGTATTTAATAATAAAATTAGAAAAATCTATTTGATATATATTCTTTATTTAATTGAATTACTATTTTAATGTTATAGTTCAATTTATAATTTATTATATTTTTTGGGGGTGTGGCTGTTTAGATTGTAGAACGAGAAGTGCATTTCTTAATATATTTTGTATGTGCAATTCTTGTTGTATTATTTTTTTTTTTTTTACATGTAATTTTATTTATTACTGATAAGACCACTAACCTGCTTTGTTCCCGGAGTTGCAGGAGCAACAAGATTCGGAACAATTCTTGTCCCTGGTTGGTTTACCAATTGAAAATAACAATAGGTCTACACACCAGAATGGCAGAAGGTGGGTGTTTTGGGATGAAAAGAGATTATTCTAGCTCTTGTTTTCTCATGGGACTCTCTCTTAGTACCTTCAGTAAATATGCTGTACTAGCCCGTAGTATTAACTGACTTCCTTCTCCCTCAGGCTATAATACAAAACAACAGTTTGGGCCTTATTACGATGTCGGGTGGACTTGCATCCGACCAACACCATGTGGGTATGGGAACCACCCAACCATGGACCGGTGGTTCCCCATCCCTTTTTACAATGCGATCGCGTATGGTTCAGTCACATACTCCCATTTCCCTAGCGGAGCTTGTGCTGCTGCTGTAAACCGGCTGTATCACAAGCTCCCATAGAGAAATGGGACAATCTGTTCATCCCTGCATCGCTTGGCAGGCACCTCACGATGCCTGCCACACAGTGCAGGGATTAACAGGGGGTCACCATAGGTGCCCCCTCGCCCCCCAACTGAAGGTCACAGGATGAAGGGGGATCCTCCTAAGGGCTCTTGAAGTCAATTTCCAACAGACTTTCCATGTCGGAAGCCCAACATGGAAAGCCTGATGGAAACCGACATCTTAATCGCTACGGCGGGAAACACCCTCCATTGGGGTTTTGTGCCAGTCTCCAACTAGCCGATGGGCTCCTTGAGCGCATCAAAATCCAGCTAGAATGACTGGCTGGTTTCTGTTTCGAGTGCCTGCATTATAATGCAGCGGTCGAAACTGAAACCGCGATGATGTTCGGACAGCCTGCAAACTGTGGTTGGAGGCTTTCCGACCCTCATCATGATTGGGCACTTAGCGATCTTTTAAACTAAAACAAATTTTTCTTTTTCACACTTAGATGTGCTCAATTGTGAATTATGAACTTGTAAACAAAAACTTACTACAGTTCCTCGAAAAGGGGGTTAGCACAGGAGTCCATCATTTGTGAGAAATAACAATGTCCCTTAATTTGTGGTTTCGTCCTATAACCTCATCTGAGGTAAAGTGTGACTCTTCAGGGTCTCTAGTCTTGGCTTCTTGGATTCTCTGTCCTTTATCTTCTGGAAAGCATGTGAGTATGGGCGCTGGTTGGAGATCTATAAACTTGTGGTACAATCTTTCACAAGCCATTTTCAGTATTTCACTTCAAAGTGCTCCTTATAAAAGTGTTGCAATTATACTTGTTTTTAGAAGAAACAAATTGGTCTTTAATGCCTTTTGTTTCAATTGAAGATGTGACTAATGTTTGTCTTTTCTTTTTCAGGAACTGCGGTGGTCGATGTAGCCACTCTGTAAACATAAGCAGGGAATTCCTGGGGACGTGTCACTTAGATCGAATTACTGACACAACATCGACAGACAAAATATCGAGAGGACAAAATATAGAAGTAAAAATATCGACTGCAAAAATATCGACTTCCTATCTACAAACAGGTAAGTACAAAAATATCGACTCCAAAATATCGAGTGTAAAAAATATAGACTGTCAAAATATCGATTTTTTTAAATGTCTTAAAAGTGCATTAAAAGTAATATAATAGTAAATTAAATTAATTTAAACATATTTAAAATACTTAAATAAACGTAAAATTGAGAAATAATTAATGTAACTAAAAAAATATATATTTTAAATACATATATATATATATATATACATATTATTTACAAAACATATACAATATTTTTACCGTAGGATAGCGAAAGGGTTAAAATTACTATTCCCACTCCAGTGAGTGCAACAGTAGGGAAAGAGTTGGATAGCGTAGGGGTAAAAATTACTATTCCCACTCCAGCGAGTGCAACAGTAGGAAAAGCGTTGGATAGCGTAGGGTTAAAAATTACTATTCCCACTCCAGCGAGTGCAACAGTAGAGAAAGCGTTGGATAGCTTAGGGGTTTAAATTACTATTCCAACTCCAGTGAGTGTAACATTAGGGTAAGCGTTGGATAGAGTACGGAAAAATATTACTATTCCAACTCCAGAGAGTGCAACAGTAGGGAAAACATTGGATAGCACAAGGCTAAAAATTACTATTCCCACTCCAGCGAGTGCAACAGTAGGAAAAGCGTTGGATAGCGTAGGGGTAAAAATTACTATTCCCACTCCAGCGAGTGCAACAGTAGAGAAAGCGTTGGGTAGCTTAGGGGTTTAAATTACTATTCCAACTCCAGTGAGTGTAACATTAGAGTAAGCGTTGGATAGAGTACGGAAAAATATTACTATTCCCACTCCAGCGAGTGCAACAGTAGGGAAAGCGTTGGATAGCGTAGGGGTAAAAATTACTATTCCCACACCAAAGAGTGCAACAGTAGGGAAAGCGTTGGATAGCGTAGGGGTAAAAATTAATATTCCAACTCCAGCGAGTGCAACAGTAGGGAAAGCGTTGGATAGCGTAGGGGTAAAAAGTACTATTCCCACTCCAAAGAGTGCAACAGTAGGGAAAGCATTGGATAGCGTCGGGGAAAAAATTACTATTCCCACTCCAAAGAGTGCAACAGGAGGGAAAGCGTTGGATACCGTAGGGGTAAAAATTACTATTCCAACTCCAGCGAGTGCAACAGTAAGGAAAGCGTTGGAGAACGTAGGGGTTTAAATTACTATTCCAACTCCAGTGAGTGTAACAGTAGGGTCAGCGTTGGATAGCGTACGGATACAATTTACTATTCCAACTCCAGAGACTGCAACAGTAGGGAAAACATTGGATATCGCAGGGGTAAAAATTACTATTACCACTCCAGAGAGTGCAACAGTAGGGAAAGCGCTGGATAGCGGAGGGGTAAAAATGACTATTCCCACTCCAGTGAGTGCAACAGTAGGGAAAGCGTTGGATAGCGTAGGGGTTAAAATTACTATTCCCACTCCAGCGAGTGCAACAGTAGGGAAAGTGTTGGATAGCGTAGGGGTAAAAATTACTATTCCCACTCCAAAGAGTGCAACAGTAGGGAAAGCGTTGGATAGCGTAGTGGTAAAAATTACTATTCCTACTCCAGCGAGTGCAACAGTAGTGAAAGCATTAAATCCCGTAGGGGTAAAAATTACTATTCCAACTCCAGCAAGTGCAACAGTAGGGAAAGTGTTGGATAGCGGGAGGGTAAAAATTACTATTCCCACTCCAGTGAGTGCAACAGTAGGGAAAGCGTTGGATAGCGTAGGGGTAAAAATTACTATTCCCACTCCAGCGAGTGCAACAGTAGGGAAAGCGTTGGATAGCGTAGGGGTAAAAATTACTATTCCCACTCCAAACAGTGCAACAGTAGGGAAAGCGTTGGATAGCGTAATGGTAAAAATTACTATTCCCACTCCAGAGAGTGCAACAGTAGGGAAAGCGTTGGATAGCATAGGGGTAAATTTTAATATCCCCACTCTAGTGGAAATAAATTAATATAAATCACATAATTATAATTTAAACAATTAATAAATTTTAATTACCACTTAATAATTAATTAACTACCAATTAAAAATTAATTAATAAATTATTTAAAATAAATACCAATTAATTAATTATCATGTTTAATTAATTATATTAAATTACTTCCCACCCTATTCCCCTATAAACCCACAACCCGCTACTAAAAATAAAATAATATTATTTACATAATTATCAATTAATCAAATAATAAAATGTAATTATCAATTAACAATTAATTAACTACCAATTAAAAATTAATTGACAATTTATTCAAATTAAATACCAATCTATTAATTAATTAACATATTTAATTATTATAATAAAATTACTTCCCACCCTATTCCCCTATAAACCCACAACCCGCTAAAGAAAATAAAATAATATTCACATAATTTTGAATTAAACAATTAATTAAATTTCATTATCAATGAACAATTAATTAATTATCAATTAAAAATTAATTACCAATTAATTCAAAATAAATACCAATTAATTAATTAATTAACATATTTAATTAATTGTAATTAAATTACTTCCCACCCTATTCCCAAATAAACCCACAACCCGCTACAGAATATAAATTACTAAAATTAAAATATTTAACAATTAATCAATTAAAATTAATTACCAATTACATTTTAATTAATTACCAACTAATAATTAATTAACAATTAATTCAAAATAAATAACAATTAATTAATTAACATATTTAATTAATTATAATTAAATTACTTCCCACCCTATTCCCCTATAATCCCACAACCCGCTACAGAAAATAAATTACTAAAATTTAAATATTTAACAATTTAATCAATTAAAATTAATTACCAATTACATTTTAATTAATTACCAATTAATAATTAATTAACAATTAATTCAAAATAAATACCAATTAATTAATTAACATATTTAATTAATTATAATTAAATTACTTCCCACCCTATTCCCCTATAAACCCACAACCCGCTACAAAACTATATTACACAAAAAATAAAAATTAATATTAACTTACCCAAAATTCAATATTTTTGTTGTCTATATTATGTCTAGTCGATATTATGTGCATTCTATATTTTTGATTCGATATTATGTCCATTCTATTCGATATTAAAATGTTCTAGTCGATATTTTGGTAGTCTGTATTATGTCTAGTCGATATTATGTCCATTCTATATTTTTTACTCGATATTATGTCTAGTCGAAATAAAAAATATTTTGACTCTACACCACTTAGATCAGCTTTCTCAGGGTAAGAAACATCAGGATAAGTGCTGAGGTCCTTCTCTTGTCAAGCTTGGAAAGCCAAATGCCTCCATTTGGGTGGAGCGTGACTTAAATACTTTTCTGTCTGCCAGAGCACACGACTCAAGGAAGCCTTATTCTGATCTTGCAAGATTCCTGTGCACCTTTGCGAAGTTGTAGCCTCAACAAGAAAGGTTGGAAGTGTCATGAGCAAAAGGCCTTATCTTGTCCCTGAGAGTAGTGTTGAGCTGGGAATGTTTTTCTGTGTGTGCTGGGTCCCAAGGAGCACTCAAGGCAGTACTGGACACAGGGGGCATGCACAAGGAACAGGTACAGATCACAATAATCCATTTATGATATATATTTTTTATTTTAAATATATTTGAATAATTTTCATGTTGTTTGGTATTTAAATGCATGTTTAAATATGATTAGTATTTGGGATGCTATATAGAACCCTTCCTAACTACACAACTTTCCCTGAGTTTGCTTCTGTTGAAGTGGGAATAGTAAATTTAACCTCTTCGAAGTCCAACACTTTCCCTACTGTTGCTTAGATTGAAGTGGGATTAGTAAATATAACCCTTCAAGGTTCAACACTTTCTCTACTTTTATTTAGATTGGGGTGGGAATAGTAAATGTACCGCTCTAAAGTTCAACCCTTTCCCAGAATTACTTACATGTAGGGGTAGTAAAACTCCCCAAAACTTGAAGTAGTTGTGGCAGAGGTTCCACTCAGGAAGAAAATGTTTTAGTATTGTAAATAGAAAGAATTGCTCCAGAAGGATTACACCAAATCTTTTCAGATGCTCTTTCAAATTAAGTTAAACAAAATAACATAGTCAACTATGTAAAAGACATTGCAAGCTGAGGAAAGCATTATCAGGCAGAGAGTTCAACCAATTCACAGCTACATTAACATCCCAAAATGAATGATATTTTATAACTTGTGGAATACTCATTCTTGTTCCCTTTAGAATTCTGTGAATCAGAAGGTGTTCATCAACTGGATATTCATCGATGTAAGCATGATTCAAGGAAGTAGCTAACCTATGAATGATGACCATTATGTTACCTGAAGAAACCAATTGACTCGAGTAATTTCCCACTAATGAGACATTTGCCATGATGGCATTGATACTTATTCTCAAACCACAATCACCTTGCAGTATCCCACCCTATTTTGAAGTCACATCGGTTTTGAAAATAGTGAGTGTCACCCTATGCAATGAAAAACATTTTTTTTTGTTAGACCCCACCCACTCAGTAGTGGCATGCTTCATTAATGGTCTCATCCTATACCTTAACCGCTTCGCTGCGGACGAAATTCCCCTGAGGTGCGTAAGAATTCCACGCGTGCGCGTTTCGGACGGCCCCAGGCCGTCCTCCGTACACGCCCACTATGACTTCAGATGGCCGGGGCCGTACGACGCATGGAAGCGGCTAAAAATCAGGATGGGCTGGACCATATTCCAGGGAGCACTTTTGTTATAAATTGCAACCGGGGTCTTCTCAAATTAAAAATACCTAGAAAAACCAAGGTATCCCTTTTATTAGTGGTTGTTAAGGTATGATTAAAAACCAAAAGGTAGGGGTACATCATGGGATGTACTGATCCTATTACCCAGGTTAAGTTTCTTGACATGTTCCAGCCCCCAAAAACAGGGGCTCTGAAGGTCCAGGTCTTTCATCAAAAAAACAAGTGCACCAGAAAAAGTTATTTATTATTAACCATCCAATCTCACTAACTTAGGGGGACAAACACACATGCAACACATAAATCCATGCATATAATGGCTTACTAGCCTGCTTTACAATCGGAATTTTTAATCTTGATTCCTATAAGTGTAAAAGGCACACCATATTGTATTCAGAGTATACATACATCTGGGTGAACTCATGATCCACAGTGAAACTGATGTTTTTTTCTTTTGTGATCTTGCAGGTACATGTGATTCTCTTTAATTGCAGCACACCCATATCCTGCCTCGAATGAAATAATGCCTGATTCATATCTAAAGTGTAGCACATGGTTTCATGCTGTGAGCAAGAACATAGAATTGTGTCAAGGCTAAGAACATCTATGTAAATGAGACATGAAGACACATAACACATATTAGAATAATGCCACACATAACACAACACCGCAAACGTTTTTCTCACTCTGTTTTGGAATCTCTCAAGGCAGCATGGGAGGCAAAGGGGGACAAGCGCCCTACAGTCAAACACTGTGAGTAAGTAGTCACAATATATAGGAGATAAAATATCATCATGATAGAAAAATGAGTAAAATCAAAGGAAATCACCAAAACGATCGAAAACTCGTAAATTAACAAATTTGCTTACATTATGAAGGGGTCCGTGTCACCCAATACCTGTCTTAGCCCTCACTCTTGCTGTTCATTGCAAATGAAAGCCAAGAGGCCTCTGCTTTTGAAGCCATCTTCCTATGAGAAGGCAGGCAGCAACTCCATGTGATTACCTCAACTTGAGAAAGTGTGCCCCTGAGAACCATGGGAACTGAAATTCTATTTGAAAACACACCAGTGTTGCCAGAATGTGCTGTTTTCCGCACAAATTGGCAACATTTTTCCCAGATGTGCAGGTAAAAACAACGCCTGGCAGGTTGTGTAAAGTTGGGTGACATTTGCCCTTGTGTGTGCAATATTAGTGGTATGGCGGCACCCGCATATGCTCTGTACTATATATCACCATGGGGCGACCCAGTATCCCTCAGAACCTGGGCAATATAAATCAATATAAACAATGGTTCTGTCGGGTTTAGCACTTATTTCTTCAGCACATGAACCAAATTCTATTTCAGGTACAAATCATAGTTTTCTCATTGTTCAAGAAAAAAGCTCCAAACCAGGAGCTTGCTCACCACATAAATCCAACTTCAAGAAAATTCAAGTTATTTATTCGTTTGAAATCTATGAATTGATTTTTCATTCATAAACATCCATTATGCATATCATACTTTTTGTTAAAACTTCATTACAATTCATAAATATTTTCAAAATACGGCGCAACACAATAGAAAGTGATTGTAATGTGACATAAAGTGAAGTAGTGACATTCAAACAAGTGTATATACAAATCAGTGAAAAGGGGAGAAAGAAAGTATTTTGGCCAGTTCCCAAATCTAGTTAAAATTATCACAGTAATCCACTTCAATTGGATGTCATAAACCGGATATTCTGTACTGATTGTAATGAAGTTCTAACAAAAAGTATGATATGCATAATGGTTGTTTATGAATGAAAAATCAATTCATGGATTTCAAACGAATAAATAACTTGAATTTTCTTGAAGTTGGATTTATGTGGTGAGCAAGCTCCTGGTTTGGAGCTTTTTTCTTGAACAATGAGAAAACTATGATTTGCACCTGAAATAGAATTTGGTTCATGTGCTGAAGAAATAAGTGCTATACCTGACAGAACCATTGTTTATATTGATGCATATGCTCTGTAATCACAGTTTCAAATCAAGGGCGTCACTCATTCATAGCTCAAGTGCGTTACTTATGACGGCCCTGTTTCCTGTTGCTGTCTGCCTCCAGAGAGAATGGACCAATGATATTACGAGGGGCAGGTCTGTTCATTTTGTTATTTTTCGTTTTGAATCATTGCTCCTTGGCGCACGGACTCGTAGTGCTGTGGAGTTTGAGAGAGGAGGCGTCAGAAGTGTCAAGGCAATGGCTGGTTGGCCTACCCTGCAACTTGAGTTGATTCTGTTGTCCATGAGAGTCCCTAGGTGCCCAGCAGGTTTATTCAGGTAAGATTAGTCGTCGAAGAGTCCACTTCTCCTGCTCCGCCGCTGTCAGCTGCCCCCCTCTCTTTCTTCCTTTCTCTCTGTCTTTCTCTGGCTCCTCCTCACTTGATGAAAACCGTGACTTCAATAAACGTCTCTTACCCTCTGTTTCCTCTACTTTCCTTCATTCGTTCCCCTGTGAAATGGATCCAAAAAAGAAAGCAACACTTTTGCTGAAAATTTCTTTTTTTACATTTTGTGTTCCAAAATGTAGCCTCAGGGCGAAAAGAAAACAAAGGTTCAAAATACGAATAAACAAAAAAATCAATAATTAAAGCATGACAGAGTGGTTGCAAAGTGGGCAGATTATTTTTTTCACACCCAAACACATTAGCTCCACTTTATAGAGTTTGCTAGTGAAGCACTACTTTCGTTTGTCTCTTCTTTCTTTGAACAGCCTTGTTTTCCCCGGGTTGGGGAACAGCACCATTCCTGGAGGTACTGCAATACCTAGTTGATGGATGGAGTGGACAACGTTTAATGTGATCCTTATCAGCTATTTTCCTTATTTTAGTTTAAAAAATGTGAACTGCAGCTCTATGTTCAGGGATGTGGTATTTTTAAACCATACTGCTCACGTTTTGTAAAGATATAAGCAATGGACATTGAAACGGGTCCCTTCTGTGCCCTGCAGTCATGTCCTTAACTTTTTAGGCAAAATCACTAACTGATTTCTGAATAATGAGTGTAAAAGTGTTAATGTAACCATGTTGTTCTGCTTACATTTTGCATGCTTTACTAAATCTTGCATTTCCTATGAGGGTTTGCTTTTTCCAGGATGTTTCTTTTTTTTTGCCAGCATATTATTCTTGTCTAGTGCATAATTTGAATTGAGCCGCATTCAGGTGTTTATAGCTGATCCAGCGGGCTACCAATCTGCGGACATTTATCACTACATACTCATCTGGGCCCATAAGCACACTCACTCATATTGGCCGGTGACCACCGCTGGGGATCAATTTTTAGGGCTAAAATTGTATATTAATTGCTTATCAGTTCTTAAATCAATTAATAATACAAAGCCCTTTCTAAAGCCTATGGATCTATTTTAGTTGATTCGGTTTGATGACTATGACATAGGACTCATTTACCTCATTTCCTCATTGAATAACCACAGACTCGGGTAAGATTTAAATGTTTATCTAACTTAATCAAAAGAGCAAAACAATTTACAGTGTTAACTCCATCTTTCAGAGAAGATAAGATCAATCTATCCAATTAAATAAGATTTCACAATAACAAGTCCCTCAGGAAAGAGAGGATAGAGAGAGAAAGGTACATTGACACTATACTCAGAATTATTTTTACCTAGGATGGTGCGAAAATCAGACCCCTCTGGCCAAGAGTTATGGGCCCCTTAGAAAGTTCTGGTGATAGGTTCTTCAGGACAGGTTAGGACAGGACAGATGACCTCTTCTGGATTCGACGCCTGCGTCTCACCCCTCTCTGATGCCACCTTCTTCCTCGATTCTTCCGCGATCTTCTTCTAATTCTATTACCTCCTCGATTCTTCCGCGATCTTCTTCTAATTCTATTTTGCTTGAATTTTTTTTTCTTTTTTTTTTAAAAACCTTTATTGTAGCATTCAATAAAAATACAAGCATGGGCCTACAACCGCAGGGGGCGGCCGCTAAACAAAATGTAAGACCCCCTATATCACAGTACGACACAGCTCATCAGCCGACAGCCCTGAGGTCCGGCAGCGATTCAGGATAGAACTTGTATTAGAATGCACAACTGAGTCCCAGGATGAGACAGAGGTTCCATTTTATATTATGTAAGAAAGGATCAGGTGCCATACAATCAAACAGAAGAGTACGGGGGACAGGACAAGAGACAGGATATGCACATAAGAACCGCTATAATGGAACATTGGCGCCAAAGCATATGGATCGATGCGAACGACAATACATTATACACTCAATGTTGAGCGCCAGTTCTCAGGGCCTGCCCGCCCGGGTATCAGGATATCATATAAGCATAAGCACTAAATACAAGTACGCGATAAGAATCCGAATGATTCACAAGCTATACTGATCCCTTAAGGAAGAAAAAGGGAAGGAAAGAAAAAGACACAATACAAAAAGTAGTGGAGGGTCAAGAGGTATGGGGTTCACAAGAGACGACTATGTGGTGGGTAGTGATACTAATTCACTAGACCGGGTACAACAATCATAGTTAATGAAAAATACCCATCAGTAGCTCTTCCTGGGCGCCCTTTTCATCATGTGGGTTCCTTCTAACCATGAAGGACAGAAAAGAGTTTAGTCATGAATGACAACAAGGGAACCAGTGATGTTATATCTGGGTCACAGGTGGCTACTGAAAAGCAGTGCGAGGGAAAGTGAAATAGTGCAAAGGTGCAAAATAGTGATGTTTTAAAATTAGATGGCTCTGAGGAAGGTACTTATTTATTGGAGACCACAGAGTCTCTAAGACTTAAAAAGAGCGAGATTGGTAGTTTTAACTCATAGCTACCAACAGGTTGGTCGACATGTTTCTGCAGGAATTACGGATCACACTGGTATCCACTGCATTCTTCAGGACCTGTGTCGCTACTGCTAATATTGTGTAAAGAAAATATGAAAAAAAGAAAAGGTATCACCTGGGTATTAGTGAAGGATCATTCTCCCAGCTGCGAAGTCCAAAGGAGAACAAACAGGAGAACAAACATAGTCGAAAACAAGGGAAAAACATACAGTTAGTATATCTAAGGTATCCAAAATATTTACATGGTATACCATATCTGCTAAGAGAATTTATAAAGCAATCCTCTTGGTAGTGTTTTAGTTACTACATATAACTACAATATCTACATATGATCTGTAGTAAAACTCCCACTTACCATATTGTGCAGGAGAGTACTGCCTCACCTCACCTGGCAAACAGCTCAGGTAATTGAAGCACCGCTCTAGTGGAAAGAGAGAGACATACAAAGACACGTCAGCAGGCAGCTGACTTCACACTTAATCACAGCTTGTTCCGGTGGTTATAGTAGGTCAAATAAGCCAAAAGGCCCAAACTTGGGCTTTGGCCGCAGTTGGACAGATGGCAAAAAGCAGACCCTTATCGGTCTGGAAATTTGAATTATAGCGATAAGGTCAGTGCATAGAATAAGCATATCTGTTCCCAATGCTGATAAGTTAAGAGGTTCGCCTGCGCCTCATTACATAATTTTGTCTGCAGGAATCACTGAGTCAATATAAAACTGTCCCTAGTGAATGTAGTGACAGAATCCCTGCTAGAGAGGCTGTATTTTAATTTCAGCTTGTGCGTTCCAACAATTGTAATTAACACGCATTCCATTATCTAGTCACAGTGCAAGCACATAAATACATAAATGCTTTTCAAGCACTGCTCGCTTATGGGTTGTGAACAGTAGACCAACGCGAGAGACCAAACTGATAAATAATGCCCATAAAAGATGTAAAGCTCTAGTGCGCTCTAAATCTGATGTTAATAACCGCGCTGGGGGTTTTTCAAAATACACAAAGGCAGCGGCGCTTTTCAAGCTTCGCTCGCGTATAGGTTAGAAACAGCAAGCCAAAGCGAGAGAGCACCCAACTAAATCAAGCCCGTAAACAGTATTCAGCTTTAGTGCGTCTTACAGTCAATAATTAGATAAGTAGACAGAGAGGGCTGCCGCCTTAGTGGGGATTATGTCCGCAGCGCGGTGAAAGGTAATTGACTAACTACGGACCCGAGCCCTGGATTTCCAGTTGAGCGCTGCTTTCTTTGCTTAATTTCTGTGTGTATTTCGATCCCACAGTGCGGCTACAGACATCTGACTGTAAGACGCACTAAAGCTGAATACTGTTTACGGGCTTGATTTAGTTGGGTGCTCTCTCGCTTTGGCTTGCTGTTTCTAACCTATACGCGAGCAAAGCTTGAAAAGCGCCGCTGCCTTTGTGTATTTTGAAAAACCCCCAGCGCGGTTATTAACATCAGATTTAGAGCGCACTAGAGCTTTACATCTTTTATGGGCATTATTTATCAGTTTGGTCTCTCGCGTTGGTCTACTGTTCACAACCCATAAGCGAGCAGTGCTTGAAAAGCATTTATGTATTTATGTGCTTGCACTGTGACTAGATAATGGAATGCGTGTTAATTACAATTGTTGGAACGCACAAGCTGAAATTAAAATACAGCCTCTCTAGCAGGGATTCTGTCACTACATTCACTAGGGACAGTTTTATATTGACTCAGTGATTCCTGCAGACAAAATTATGTAATGAGGCGCAGGCGAACCTCTTACCTTATCAGCATTGGGAACAGATATGCTTATTCTATGCACTGACCTTATCGCTATAATTCAAATTTCCAGACCGATAAGGGTCTGCTTTTTGCCATCTGTCCAACTGCGGCCAAAGCCCAAGTTTGGGCCTTTTGGCTTATTTGACCTACTATAACCACCGGAACAAGCTGTGATTAAGTGTGAAGTCAGCTGCCTGCTGACGTGTCTTTGTATGTCTCTCTCTTTCCACTAGAGCGGTGCTTCAATTACCTGAGCTGTTTGCCAGGTGAGGTGAGGCAGTACTCTCCTGCACAATATGGTAAGTGGGAGTTTTACTACAGATCATATGTAGATATTGTAGTTATATGTAGTAACTAAAACACTACCAAGAGGATTGCTTTATAAATTCTCTTAGCAGATATGGTATACCATGTAAATATTTTGGATACCTTAGATATACTAACTGTATGTTTTTCCCTTGTTTTCGACTATGTTTGTTCTCCTGTTTGTTCTCCTTTGGACTTCGCAGCTGGGAGAATGATCCTTCACTAATACCCAGGTGATACCTTTTCTTTTTTTCATATTTTCTTTACACAATATTAGCAGTAGCGACACAGGTCCTGAAGAATGCAGTGGATACCAGTGTGATCCGTAATTCCTGCAGAAACATGTCGACCAACCTGTTGGTAGCTATGAGTTAAAACTACCAATCTCGCTCTTTTTAAGTCTTAGAGACTCTGTGGTCTCCAATAAATAAGTACCTTCCTCAGAGCCATCTAATTTTAAAACATCACTATTTTGCACCTTTGCACTATTTCACTTTCCCTCGCACTGCTTTTCAGTAGCCACCTGTGACCCAGATATAACATCACTGGTTCCCTTGTTGTCATTCATGACTAAACTCTTTTCTGTCCTTCATGGTTAGAAGGAACCCACATGATGAAAAGGGCGCCCAGGAAGAGCTACTGATGGGTATTTTTCATTAACTATGATTGTTGTACCCGGTCTAGTGAATTAGTATCACTACCCACCACATAGTCGTCTCTTGTGAACCCCATACCTCTTGACCCTCCACTACTTTTTGTATTGTGTCTAGTTACTTTCGGGGAATGTATTGTTGAGTGGTCATTAAAAATTTCTCCCTGAGACCCAAACCCATTCTGATTTGTTTAAGGAAAGAAAAAGGCCATAGAAATAAAAAAAGGCAAAATAAAAAACCCGTTCCAACCCCCCACCCTGCACCCCTGCAAATGGCTACAGCCTAACTCCACTAGCAGCGTGCCTGTCACCCCTAATAACTAAAAACCCTAAAAGTAGGAAAAAGAATGGAGGAGGGCTATCCATTTGGGCTCCCAGCCCCTTTAGTCCCCCCGCCAGAAACAGACACCCCCTATCACTAAAAGACCGACGTATGACAACACTTGTTGAAGAAATTAGGGGGCACCGTAATACACCGCCCAGCCGTTTAGATCAATCAGTTGCAGGTCAAACACCCGTAAAAGCCACTCTAACCTGTCCCGACCTAGTTGATCTTAACCTTGGCCCTTCCGAATCAGCACACAAACCCCCTCCAGCGAGACCCAAAGGCACACAAAGGAGTAATAGAGGAGAAGGGAGTCATCAAGAATCAAGCTATGGCAACTCTCATGCAGTGAGTCCACAAGAACTTCAGACGCAGAAGAGCTCTCCCTCTTAGATGGACAGTCCCAATGTATCTTGCCCAGGAGTCGTAAAGTCACCAAAAAAGGAGAAGACGACCACAAAATGAATGGAAAGTCAAGAACAAAAGTCTCCGGCAGGGGAACGCCTTTCGATACCTCCAAAGTCGATAGTGGTGGAAGGTTCGGCAATACACTGACGACCTCGGGGACACCTTCCTCCAGGGCACCATCCGACGGTTGCGATACTTGCTTCCTCACGGGGTTCTCGCACAGAGGCAAAATGGCCACGGTTTGAATGGCTGCAGATTGCTGTTCCAACAGTAAGGCTGGGTCCGGTTCTGCCAGGAGCATCTCAGATAGGCGCGTGTCCAATTTGCACAGTAAGACATCCACATGTGAATGAAACGCCCTAATTTCTGCCAATATTGACCTCAGCGATGGCTCAAGCACCGTTCGATCCATAATCTCACACCCGACACCAATCACAATCACCTCCCCGGGTGAATCCGGCATCCTCAGGGGGGACAAACAGGGTCACGAACGTGCAGATGTGGAGGGTGACCAATCTTTATTCGCAGCCACGGTCAACCCGGTTATGGCCGCAGGCCAGAGACCCCGGCCCACTGAACACCGGCGGGCCCAATACCGGGTCCGCGGGATGGGGACCCCCACCTGCAGCCAACAGCGAGCAGAGTCACTCCTCCATCGATGCTGAGCAATAGAAACGAGCGCCGCCAAATTCGGGCTTAAACAAAGCCTCCACTCCGATTGACCGGCCCCAGCCTGGGTCTCCCGGCCGATGTTGTTGCACTGCAGCCCGGCTGTGAAAGTACTCAAGGCCCCGGCTTCACCGCTGGAGTAGGCCACAATCTTCAACTCAATGTAACTTCGTCAAACCAGCCGATAAAGGTTCCCGGATTTCACCATCGGAGTGCGGAACAGTTCATAGACACAGAGGCTAGGCGAAAAATCAGGAGAATGTACAGGATAGTGTGGCGGGATACGGAGGTCGGCAGAGCCGGGAGCCTAAGCGACCATCTCGTTTGCTGACGTAGCTCCTCCTCTGCTTGAAAATTCTAAGTCTGCTTCCTCAGGTATTCGATCAGCATTTCGGACAGCATCTCTGTCTCTCAGCGTTCTGGCTGCAGCTGCTCTAACTAACTACCCTAATTATACTTTTTAATGGCATTTATCACCCCTAAATGATTCAACCTTAGGAAGTTCCTAATTCTGATTGGACAAACTGAGGTGATGATCATCACACCGTGCTAGGTTTTAATACTTTTCTTAAAGATCATTGTTTTAAGTTCCCGCCCATTCATTTGTTTTCCCAAGCTTTATTTTCCACCCATATTTGTAAACGTTATCTACAACAATGTATACAATTTCACAGTTGTTCATCGAATCTTCAGGATGTTCATCTGTTTCCCAGGACATGAGTTGAGAATGTCCTTGGACGAGTCCAAAGATTTGAGCTCATTGCTCCGGAGTTGTCCCTCTTGCGCATGCGGCAAACCCACGTGGGTGTCAGACTTTAGCATCTTTCAGAGGCCCAAATACTAACTAATAGAAAAGTCAAAAAGACTAAATATTAAATTCAAATAAAATGATTTCGCTGTATACCACCTATCGCTACTCTAATCCTATTTACTTATATAGACTATTTATGCATTAGTGTGTCAAAACAACTAAAGAGCGACAAGCTACCCAATGTCTCCACAAATCAAGGGGAAGAACAGTAGCAAAGCAAAACAAAAAGGAGAAAAAATAACAAAGAATAAAGGAGAAAGAAAGAAATAAGAAGAATGTGTTCAAAATAGAAAAACGAACCCTCATACACCAAACAAGTAGGTGTTTAATCTCATCATCGAACTCATTTTAAATGCACTAAATGTTGATGGGCTTAATGGCTACGCCCTTTTCTAAGAAAAAGAACCCAATGATGAGATTAAACACCTACTTGTTTGGTGTATGAGGGTTCGTTTTTCTATTTTGAACACATTCTTCTTATTTCTTTCTTTCTCCTTTATTCTTTGTTATTTTTTCTCCTTTTTATTTTGCTTTGCTACTGTTCTTCCCCTTGATTTCCTACTTTTGATAGTTTGATTGTCGGTTATAAGGTGGAGACATTGGGTAGCGTGTCGCTCTTTAGTTGTTTTGACATAGTTTACTCTGGGGGTCCAGGAGCGATCTTGTTGTAGCCCTTTCCCTCATTTTGTTTTGATTATTATTTATGCATTAGCCCTTAGTATATAACACGGTTTAGTTTCCAAGAAAGCAGATGCTTAGCACGTGAGTTCTCAAGCTGTCATATTAAATGCTATTGCGTAGAAGCAGAATTTTCCCTCCAAGCGTTAAGACGTCATGCAGCTGACGCATGCGCAGGTCATTTTCCTGCATTAGCAGCCATCTTTAATTACACCCTGGTTACTTGTTAGTAAAACACTTAGGCAAGCTTCCCCCTTTCTAGAAAATATGGAATGTTGTGCAAAATTAGTATTACAGACATTATTAATACTTCGTTACCGGTTTATATGAGAGGATAACGTCCGAGCAAGTCTCTTTTTCATCAGTACTTGCTCAATCAATACACTTTCTGATGGCATTTATGCCATCAATAACTACCCACACCCAAATCAAATGCAAACTTAAGCACATCTCGATTCCCTTCTTTGTCTTTTTACTTTCCACTTCATCTTTCTCTTTCATGTTTTTCATCTTCTTGTATAATTCTCCTTTTAATTCTTCCAGCTTAATCTCTTCGTACTTTCTTTTCTTTCCCTGTTTATTTACCTCATACCTTCTTCTCTTTCTAGAACATTTGCACCAAAATCATTATTATCAAACCTATCATAGTTATTCCGAGTATAGGTAGTATTGCTTGAGTTACAACTCCTTTACCAAATTTAGCAAACCATGATCCTATTGATGTTAGACTATTTGTTGATTTCTTCTATACACTGTCAACTTCCAGTGGTTTTAAGTCCTCTTCCAACTTTGTAAAATTTGTAATGTATTTTCTGATTTCTACACTTTTGTCAGGTATGTAAGTGCAACAATGTTGCGCTTTCAGCATTTTACTGACTCCACCCTCTTTTGCCAATAAAATGTCAAGGGCAAGTCGATTCTACAAAACCATTGATCTGATTGCAACCATTCGGTATTGATCATCAGGAAGCCTCCAGTAGTATCAGTTGATAAACGATCAACTACTGTGGACAATTGACAAATTCTTCATGAATTCAGAATTACTCCCACTGAAGGTATCAATGCACTAAATATGTCCCCTCCTATTTCGGCAAAAATAGCTCTCTTATTACTGATTAGTACATTATTGTTTTCATTGCTTCCAGTGATTCTTTTCACATGATAGACTTTAGGGAATACTATTCCAAAACAGCAACTTCCATACCATCTTGCAGGTAGCTTGAAATACGCTTTATTTTCACACATGTAATAAATTCCAAGAAAAACTGGATCAGTCCCCCCTTTTAGTCCCCATCTTCCAATAACCAGGAAATTATGTTCACATTCACTGGAACCAAAAAATACATTGTTATAATCAGCCTTTAACCTATGGAGACAGATTTTCTCTTTCTTATCGAAATCTATGGCCATCGCAGCCTGAGTCTTGCCAGATGTATACCTTCTTTCCTTCTCTGCCCATGGTGGAATATGATTTTTCTGTTTGCTGGCCTTCTTCTGGAAATCCTGTCTCCTTTCTTCTACTAAATTCAAAAATATATTTTCTTCTACTTTTAGTTAACATGTTAAATTAAGCTTGTGAGCTTCTGCTAGGTCTATTGCATTTTGTGCTAAGACAAATTCACCCATAAACTGTGCTGCTAGGCTACTAAGTACTGGATTCATATCCTTTCGAACAGGAACCTCTGAAAATATTACATCTAAGTTTGAATAATAATACTGCAATTTGCCTGTTTTATAGAACAGACTTGTTAATACACTACATGATATGCCATATGTTAGTGGTAAATGGTGCTATGTGACACCTTCTGCTACTGAAGCTGGTAATTTCATACATACATAATAATCACTAATTTCCATAGTGTCTACGTATTGAAACAATAACTTTGTGAAAACATTTACATCTGTGTAATTATCTGTTACCGTGTGATGTATTTCGGACTCATCTGATGCTTCTAGCTCTACTTATCTCCCTTTAAGTTAGCTAATTTTCCTTTTGTATCTGTACTATTTCTCTTTTCTATGTTCCTCAAATATGGTATCGCTATAGTTAAGACTAACCATACTACAATCACTATTAAACTGCTACATATACATATTCTACAGCATTTCTTTAAACAATTTCGTTTTGGTCTTTCAGCAACTCTATCCATTTTAAGAATATTTCTCTTCTTTCTTTACTTTTGGAAAATGTTAACCTTCTGGTATTATTTCAAGGGGGTCTCACTTCTCCTTCATCAATCTGAGCTGCAATTATTTCTTCGTCTCTCTCTTCGTTTAAATGTAAGTTCTCAAGTTCTTCAGAATCACATGGGTCCACTCAGGGCCTTTGAATTTGTTATTCAGTATTTTTAATCTTTGACTCCTTCGTCTGGGTTCTCATTTGCCTGTCCTGACTGACTAGTGACTTTATTCACCTGGTCAGGTTCTTCATTTATTGTCTTTAGATGATATCTTAATCTTTTGATATACCTAGGCCAATTATCACCTTTCCTATCCTTTTTGGGTTGCACTGTACATTCACTTTCCTCGTCACTCTCGAGTGTTCTTTTATTTACATTATGGTGTGGCACTATTTGATTTTCCTTGTCTTCTGAATCCCTCTCTAGCTGACCTAGTTCTGAGCTTCTTATTGTGACACCATTTGCCTGAACGAGTTCTGCTTCTTCTATCTGGTTCTGTTCAGGTTTTATTCTAATTTGCTTTTCTTCTTCCTGAACTTGCTCTTTTTTTCCTAACTGGTCCTGATAAGGTTTTATTGCACTAGACTGATTTGCAGCCTGAACGTGTTCTTCTACACCTATCTGTCCCTCCTCAGATCTGTGGATATCTTGGTTCACCTCTGTCTAAGTGTATTTTTCTTTCCTAATCTATTCCTGCTCAGGAACTTCGACAATTTCAAATTCAATTTCCTGAGCTTGTTCTTCTATACCTGTCTGGTACTCACTAGTTTCCTGCTTTTTTAATTTTGTTCTACTTCTTGTTCTTATATTTACATCAGGTATGCCAACCACTGGTATCCAAGCCTCCTGACTAGTGCTAGATTGTTCTTGATCAGCTATTCAGAGTCTGTTATTCTAGACTCTTCAACTGCACAAACTTCTGCACCCTCAGCTGCAGGTATCTGTTAAGGATTTTCCTCATCAGGAGCTGGTACTCTCTTGGTATGACTAGCTTGAATCCAGTTAGGCAATCCTGCACATTTCACTGCTGTTGTTGTAACCAGTATGACCTGTTTTGGAGTTCTCCACCTGGGTGCTAGACACGTCTCTCGGGTGTGATTCTTCACCACCACCCGGTCTCCAGGATTTAGATCATGTGCTTGGTCCGGCTGCCTGGCAACTGCGTCTTTTCGGACCTGGAGAGAGACAGAACGCACTATGTCAGCCAATCTTTTACAATAGTCTAATACCAGATCATCAGCTATACTCAACAGTCTGTGTCGTGGTATAATGGCTAATCTCATTGTTCTTCCCATGAGTATTTCATAGGGACTCAACCCTGTTTATCTGGCAGGATTGTTTCTGAGTCCCATCAGAACAAGAGGTAATATATCTGGCCAACACAGTGATGTGAATACGCACACCTTTGCCAATCTTGATGTTATTGTGCCATTCAATTGTTCTACCACCCCAGAAACCTCTAGACGGTAAGCACAGTGCAATTTCTGACTATTTTAAATGCTTCACAGGTCAATCAAATGATTTCATTATTAAAGTGAGATCCTCTATCTGATTCCATAGCTACTGGAAAACCAAAACGAGGTATCAGTTCCCTCAACAATAGTTTGCAACTGTTATACTGTAATTTCTTCTGGTGGGATAGGCCTCCACCCATCGTGTAAACAAACATACTATGACAAGGATGTACTTCAATCCCCTACATGGTGGTAACCGAATGAAATCAACCTGTAACCTCACAAATGGTCCTTCTGCCGTTCCAATTCTTCCCCAACTGATCACTGTCTTCCTACCTGGGTTATTCTGTGGACAAATTCAACATCTCTGGCAAAGGCTCTCTGCGACAGTCCTAAACCTCGGATTGTAACAGACTTGTCTAAAGAGTCTGATCATGGGGGGCGTGGCAACGAAGCCACAGATGGCGGACGCGTGAGCCGAGAGCCACGCGCTAGCCAGGTTATTTATCCTGCCACAGCAGTGCTACGGCCTGGACCTGGGGGCGCTCTCCTGGGGCTTCCGTTGAGGGACCGCCTGCGGTGACTGTGACATCCTCATGAAGCCTGCATGTCTGATTCTGAGGTGGAGATAGGACAGACTGGTCGAGGCTGTAAGACAATGGCCGCTGGAGAAGGGGAGGCGAGCTACGTCACAGCTGGCAAGATGGTACTGCAGCACTGAGATGAGCGGAGGGGGCTACTGATGACCCGGCCGCCGACTGCAGACCTGAGATCTTTCCCCGGGACAGCGAGGACTAGGGCCTGTACCTGATTACCCCATTGTGCAGAGCTGCGGCTGGACCCGCAGATGTGTGGTGGGGCACTTACGAAGGGGTTGGAGCAGCTGGCTTGGTGGTCGGACCGGGCTGCTGCGGACCCGGGGTTGGTGTTCATTGGATGATTTCTGGGCGGCGGTGAGGCAGTAGGATCTGAGATCTCCGCGGGGAGGATGGCTGTCATCTCAGCATGCTATTACAGTGGAGGGTAATTACGGCGGACTGGGTGCTTGTCTCGCTGCGGGTGACGTGGGACACTCGGCGGTGTAGACTTGACCAAGTGGAGCCTGGCAGCAGCCCCCACGCTGGTTGTGAGAAGGTGGTGGTCTAGGAGGGGACTGGAGGTGCAGTGAGGAGTCCCGCTGGCGTGTGCTGGCCTGCTCGGCCGTGTGACCTCCTGTTGGCAACGCCGCAGTGGGAGCAGCGCATTGGATGAGGTCTCTCTTCCCCCCTGAGCAGTGGGGCGTCGATGGCTGGAGGCCTGCCCCAAGTACGGGGAGAAATGGAGTGATGGTAGTTGGCAGTCTGTAGGGGCACACAGGCCTGTCGAGGTACACACATTACGGGGCGTTTTTTTGCTGCACCTGAGACTGCAGTGACTCTCCTTGGCACACCATTGTTGGGCTGTTTGATTGTGGTGACCCCCCGCCTGGCTGAGTGGGGCTGTGAGGCTTCGTGCATTGTCACAAGATTGTGCCGCTACTGGAGGAGGCCAAGCGGGAGCTGAAGGTCAGTGTCGGGCGGAGTTGAGAGCGATACTCTGCGGAGCTGCTCCGCTCATCGGACGGGACACGGCGGCCCTAGTGGTGGCCTGGACTCGAGGTGAGAGGGCTTGTGGAGGGCTCCTGCCTGGGGAGTGGACTAAGCTGGCAGTGGATTCAGGGGAAGTCCTGGGACACAGGTGTACCATCCGCACGGTCTGAGCGGGAAGTGCCGGTCAAAGGGATCCGGGCCTGGAGCAGATGGGGGCCCTCCTTGGGCTGCTGGAAGTTGGCACTGGGGAAACAGTGAGGGGCCTGGGTGCAGAACCCTTGTGCACCCTACATAAGGATCTGCGGCTGCCCTGTCCCAGCTGTGGTTGGCGCTGGGTGTGGTGTGGAAAGGACATTTCTGGGCTCTGGACTCATCGGCGGCCAGTGGAGGGGTCTTTGCAAGTTCTACCTGACATTGTGCGACCCTGGAGTGGTGGGTGAGCAGGGGATAGTGGATTGCGCACCTAAGGCTAGCTGCACCAGGACGGGGGCAGAGGACGGAGAGCCTTCAGCTATGGGGAAGCCACGGGGGAAGCAGATCGGTCCCCCACTGACCTGGAGGACGGCAAGGTGGACTCTGCCTCAAGAGATGCTGGGAAGGAACAGGCGGAGGAGCCGGTTCATCAACAACTGGCCAAAATCCTCGAGGCCATAGCGGACACCAAGGCGACCAGGACATTAGCACGGTAGCGGTCGGCCTTGGATTGTTGCGCGCCGAACATTCTAAGCTGGCTAAGAGGGTCAAACAGACGGAGTCATCATTGGAGACTCTGGAGCCAGTCCAACAGGCGCTATCGACCCAGGTGGGAGAGCTGGGCTCTAAGGTCAGTTACTTGGAGAAGAGGGCAGAGGACGCGGAAGAGCGCAACAGGCAAAACAACGACTGGGTGGTGGGCCTTCCGGAGGGAGTGGAGGGGCAAGATATGGTTGGCTACTTGGAAACCTGACTGAGGGATGTTGTAGCACCTCATGGCCTTTCTTCCGTCTACACTTTGGAATGAGCTCACTGCGTGCCTGCCCGACCCCTGGCGCCTGGCCGGCCGCCTCCTGCTGTGGTGGCCAGACTGCTCCATTTCCGGGACAGAGATTTGCTTCTCAGGAAAGCCCGGACGGAAGGGATACAGTACTCATTGATGTTTCTGGCCCGGCTCAAGAACATGCTCGGTGGGACAACCCCCTTCTACGAGGACCTGAAAGCAGCCTGGAACTGGATTGAGTCCTACTATGCGGGGGGTACTGGAGTGGAACATCCGGGGAGGAGACTGAGGAAACGGCAGAAGAAAACGGAACTCAAGAAGCCGAGCCCGTCCAGAATGGCTATGGAAAGAGCTGAGGCGTTGGAGGCTGTCTCTCTCATGGGGAGATCTGGAACTTCTGCAGCAGAGACGGATTCTGAAGCAAAATATGGCAAGGAGGGGCCTGAAGCGGATGCCTCACAGACCTCAGGAGATAACATGCCAGTTGTGACTCCGCAGCTATCTAATGACTTGCAGATCTGGGTGACTAGGAGAGGAACAGACAGCTTTCTCCTTTCATCCTTTCCCCTGCCTGGTTGTGTTGTGGACTTATATCCTTTGTTACTTATTGGGGCAGGGAACTGTCTTGGGTGCACATATGTCATTGCGGGATGCTGAGGGTGATCTGGGTTTACTGGGGGGGCGTCCCCGGTTGTGGGTTGGAATGGCCTGGCATGGCTATTGCTTAGTAATGATAGTTATTCAGAAGTTTGGTTGGTATTCTGTCACGCTGCGCCCCCACAGGTCCTAGCACTGTTGGCCGTGGATCTTCCTGTATTGGTGTGAGTTTTCACTATGCGATTTGCTGGTGTGTTTGGGCAGCTGACCGCTGTCAGTCCGCTCTTGGGATGGGGAGTAGTTTTGAGGGATTGTGTTGTTCTCTGCCAGGAGGGCGGTGGGGGGGTTGGTTGGGGGAGTAGGGGGGCTTCCCGGTAGACCCGATGGCTGCATACATGGGCGGCCCTGAGGGGGTTAAGGTTATGACCTGGAATATTAGGGGCTTGGGGACACCTGCGAAGCGTTATAATGTTTTCGATTATATTAAGAGACGGGGAGCACAGGTGGTTTTCTTACAGGAGACCCATCTCACTGAGGGAGAGGTCTTACGCTTGCAACGCAGATGGCGGGGCCAGCTCTTTGCCACGACCTACTCGGCCTTCTTCCGGGGGGCGCTGATATGGATCAGGCCGGGGGTGCCCTTTCAGCTAACTCAGAAGGCACTAGACCCTGAGGGGCAGTATGTAGTGGTCACGGGCACTCTGAAAGGCAGGGAGATCACTTTGGGCAGTATCTATGGCCCTAATTGGGAGCAACTTCCATTCCTAGATAGGTTATCTGGGGTGTTGGCGGGGTTCCCTCCCAAGACCTTAGTGTTGGGTGGCGATTTTATTTGTGATTTTATATACAGCAGGATAGGTCCACCCCTTCCCTGCGGGGTGTCGCGGGGGCTTCCACCGTTAAGGGACTACGGGCATGGGCAATGGGTTGGGACCTTCATGAGGTGTGGCAATTGCACAACAAAGGGTGTAGGGAATATTCCTACTATTCATATCTTTATGATCTGCACACATGTTTGGACATGTTTTTTTTGTTCTACACCTTTGGTGCCCATGATGACCGGAGCGGAATACCTCAGACGGTCCCCTTCGGACCATAGCCCTTTGCTAATGGGGTTTGTTCCGGTCCTGGAGAGGGCCCCGATCCCGCGTTGGCGGCTGGACCCGGCGCTGCTGGAGGATGACAGCTTCCACCAGGGGCTTGCTGAGGCCTTATCTGCATATTTCTTGGTCAACCAGGTAACCGCCAGCTCTCCGTT
Source organism: Lissotriton helveticus (assembly GCF_964261635.1). Lineage (NCBI taxonomy): Eukaryota > Metazoa > Chordata > Amphibia > Caudata > Salamandridae > Lissotriton > Lissotriton helveticus. The sequence continues at coordinate 958,665,586 of NC_136059.1, read as the reverse complement.
GGTGGAATCGGAGGTATTTAAGATTGTGGTGCGTGGACATTGCCTGGGCAAGAATGTGGGCGCTCGACGAATGATCACCCAGGAATTGACAGACTTAGAGGCCCAGATTCTGCTCCTGGATAGGGGAGCAGTGGGGACAATTCCAGATCTGGATAAATTAAGGGAAGGGAGGAGCCTTTATAACGCTACTTGGGACAGACTGAAAGCTCTTGATTTAAACAGTACACAGACCACGCAGCACAAGGAAGGAGGCAGAGCTGGGAGACTCCTGGCTTGGTTAATTAGGCCCGAGAGTAGAGCTTTTGCCGTGGTGAGCATCACAGACTTTCAGGGTTGTGTTCTCTCCTCCCCGAAATTAATCAATGATGCATTCAAGGTCTACTATGAATCGTTGTATAGTTCCCTGGGACCGACTCTGGGAGAGGAATTGCAGACGTATTTTGATTCACAACAGCTTGTTCAGGTAGAACAGGATGTACGGGACCTGTTGGCTTTGCCTTTTAAAGCTGGTGAAGTAAGGGCAGCTGTTAGGGAGATGGCTAGAGGGAAGACACCTGGGCCAGATGGCCTTCCAGCCGAATTCTATAGTGCTTATGTAGATACTTTGGCCACGAGGTTGGAACAGATGTACATCACCGCGCTCCATGACATGCGCCTGCGCCCTCACTCAGGGAAGCGTTGGTGCACCCTCTGCCAAAATCTAAATTGGTTTATCCCAAATTGACGGAATTCAGTCCATTGTCCATGTTAAACATGGATCTAAACATTTTGAGTAAGGCACTGGCCCTAAGACTTTTGCCCCACATGTGCAGACTGGTACATTCCAATCAGTGTGGGTTTATTCCCTCGCGCTCCAGGTCCAGTAAACTTCAGAGGTTGTATCATGTTATGTTTCATCCGGCACTGTGAGATTACCCTGACGCAGTAGTAGTGGCGATTGATTTAGAGAAAGCTTTCGACACTGTACGTTGGGACTTTTTACTCGCCGTGATGGGTGTCTTGCTATTGGGGTATGGGTGGTTGACTAAGCACTCCTTCTCCCCTTGTTGGGGTAAGATCCAATATTTATACTCTGGAGTCTCAGCGAACCCGCTGAGAGAGTCCACTGCGCCAAGGGAGCCACTCACAGCTGAGGTATGGTATGGCACCCCTTGCCAAAGCACTCCCTCTCCCCTTATTGGGGTAGGATGCAGTATGTAGGCCTTGGAGTCTCAGAGACCCCTCTGAGAGAGTCCACTGCGTAAAGGGAGCCTCCCGCAACTGAGATAGGGAAGTGATACCACTTTCCCTGGGTTCACAGCTTACTGGACTTTGGACGTTGCTTTGACTCGTCTACCGGTTTGTGTCCCCTTCGCCCTTCCCCTCCTCTTTCCATGCAGTGTCCTTCACCCTCCCCTCATCTTAATTACCTGTCTACTTCCCCAGCTCCTTCCCCCTCCCCTGAATGTTCCCCCGCCTGCTTTTCCCCTCACGTATTTGTGCTTGTTGTTTATCTCGACCTTACAAGTAACTATGTTGCCATGTTCTAATAACTGTGTAACCTTTGTAATGATGTAACCTGTAACTATGATCTGTTGCTCATGTAAAGCGCTCTGATACCTCCGGGTCTAGCCAGCGCTATAAAAAACCTTTAAAATAAAATAAAAGTGGATCCATTTGCTTTATGGTGACCCCATGGCACGAGTGTGAATGGGGTCTACTGTTTTGATGGCCTATCCCATTTATAGGGGTACCAGGTAGGGGGGCCCCTTGTTGCTGTTACTTTTTACTCTGATCGTGGAGCCTTTGGCGACAAGACTGCGACAGGCTAGGGGTGGCGCTCGACAGGGTCCTCCACATCATCTCGCTTTATGCGGATGATGTTTTCATCTACTTGCGGGATGGGTCCTCGGGAGTCCGTCAAGTACTGGGCATTCTTGAGGAGTTTGCAGCTCTGTCTGGCCTACTGGTAAATGGAAAAAAAAGTTTGTGTTCCCACAGCACCCCACCTAGCCTAGACCATTGAGCCTCCCAGCTTCCCTGACATGGGCACCTGTGACTGTCATATATTTGGGGATACAGATTTATCACACGCAGGCTGATATGTTTGAGGGGAACCTTGGGGGCACTTTGAGGGTGTTGCGTCTGCAAGTGGCCTTCTGGCTTTCTCTTAAGTTGCCACTTATGGCTAGATTGGCATTATCGAAAATGATTGTTCTACTCCATTTATTGTATTACTTTGTCAATCTCCCGGTATTGATACCGAAGTCTGGGTTGTGGATGTTGGATGGGTTACTCGGAGATTTCATATGGGATGGTGGAAGTAATAGAGTGTCTTTACAAACCCTGCGCCTCCTTCTTACAGATGGAGGTTTAGAGGCCCCAGACTTTGAGGCATATTACTTGGCGGCCCAACTCCAATGGTTGGCAAGATGGATAGATGGCAGGGATCTGCTTACGTTCTCGCTCCCCGCTGGGGCACTATATACGAGGTTACTTCCCAGAATTCTTGACCGCAGGCAGAAGGTGCTTGATATGGGAACACTACTCTCTGTGGCGGTGCAATGTTGGGACAGATGTGTGGCCAGATCCCAAATGAGACAGTTATATACCCTGAGCCATCTATTGGTGGGCATCCCCCAGGCGGGGCTGGGCCCTCCTCTCACCCAGTGACAATTGACGGGTTGGGAGGAGGCGGGCATACGCACGGTGGGTGACTGTTACAGAGATAGCGAATGGCTCCCGCTGGCCGATTTTCTTACTTATCACAAACTTCCGCCAGGTCCATTCTTAAATTATCATAGGCACCATGGGGCAGTGACAGAGCTCTGGGGTGCGGCCACGGCAAACCGGATGTCCACCAAGTCCTGGAGACGATGGTGACTCTGGGTTCTGCAGGACACCTGATACGTTGGCTTTACCTGGCTATAAGGGAGTTGGCGCCTAAGACGCTTCTGGGTGTACCGGAAAGATGGGAAAAACTGTTAATGCAACCATTGGGAATGACAGAAAGTCCTATCGAGCCCGAAAAAGATCTCAATGAACACGACCTTTAAGGCTCTCCAGTTCAATGTCCTGCATAGAGCTTACCTCACTCCGCATTGGTTGAATGTGGTTTATAATAGGGATGATCAGTCCTGTGCTAGGTGCACATTGGGGAATGCAGACTTTGACCATATGATCTGGTCCTGTCTGGCGCTTTCCACTTACTGGACCAGGATTTTGGATCTGGTAAAAAACGTACTGGATCGCGGGTTGCTGTGCACCCCTGAGGTTTGTTTGTTGGGCCTCTTTGCAAGACCCAAAGCTCATAAGTTAGGGCATAGATTTGTAGATCTGGCTTTCCTCCTGGCCAAGAGGAGAATCGCGCTTCATTGGAAAGCTAGGAATCCACCACTGGTTACCCCATGGGAAGCGGACGTGACCTGTTGGGTCAGAGCTGAGGAACGAGTACTTATCTCTGAAGATAAGATTACTAAGCGGCGTAAACCATACGCGGAGCCTTGGGGTGACATAGCTAAATCATGGGACACTCATCATGGAGTGGAAGGGGACATGCGGGGGGGGACTGGAGATATGGAATAGACATACGCAAATGGCCGCCCCATGTGTTCGTCCTGCTCACTCTGGGCTGTGGTGTAGAGTTGCCCCCTTCTCGGGACGCCCTTCCTGAGGCCCCTGCTTGCCCCCCCTCCCCCCTCCATCCGCATATAGCGTGGTTAGTTTGCTCCTTTTTTTGTGATTGAGTCGCAGACTCCTGGCAGTTAGTTGTTGTTTTTTAGTTGTTTTGGGTAAGTTTCCTTTTTTATTTTTCTTCTTTGTTCATGTGCGGACAAGAATCTGCTTGGACGGAGAATTCCTGCTGCTGCCTGAGTTCATCGCTAAATAGTTGTACTATAGGACCACTGATAGTTGGGAGTACCAGGGAGGCCACCTGTGAATTGCCATCTAGAGGGTCAATTGTTGCCCCTATACTGTTGATAGTTGTTTACTGGGGCATAGACCAGGGCTAACACCTCATTTATAATGCAGGACCTGAGCACGCAGATGTGAAAGGTCGAATGGGGGAAAGGTAACACATTGCTGCTATGCGATTGATAGATTTGGTCTCAGGGAGCACGAACATTGGAGGTTATGTTTTGTGGTATTTGCCAGGGCGACACCCTATCCCTTGAACGGAGATACTGTCTTTGTCTAATATTATGCTATTAGGCCCATGGGTATAGTGGCGACTCTCCAATGATGATAATGCATTTCTGTACTTGAAGTCTGTTAACATGTCTTTTCCAAATTTTATAAAAAGAACTAAAAAAAAAAAGAGTCTGATCATGGCATCTCTACCTATGTGTGTATCTCCAGGGTACATTCTGGCCAGAGAGTAAGCAGTCTGACATGACCGGTCTACCATCTGGATAAATCCAGACACCATCTTCTTCTCTCCTTTGACATCCTGTTTTTATCCACCCTTCCTTTTCACTTACTTCCACCTCATCCTGTAAGTGTCTTACTTCATCCCATGTTTCTATGGCTGAGATACGCATAAGTTGGCATCTGATTCCAGTTGTTTCAATTCTCTTGTTTACTGCCATTTTGGTTTTGGCACAGTACTGAGCAACTTGGTCAGCATAGCGATTACCAGCAGTTACATAGTCATTTCCTGACTGATGTGCAGCACCTTGGACCACAGCTACTTCTTTTGGCAATTATATTGCTTCTAAAAGCTCTTCTACATATTTTCCATTTTTAATAGGGGTTCCTGAAGAAGTCATGAAATCCCTCTGCATCCAAAGTTGGCCAAAATGCACAACCCTGTAACCATACTGGCTATCAGTGTAAATGGTTACTCTCCAATTCTTCCCAATTTTGCATGCTTTAATTAAAGCAATCAATTCAGCTATTTGTGCAGACTTGACTCCTGGTAAAAAGGATGCTTCAACTATTCCAGCCAATGTACAGACAGCAAACGCAAGACTTAACCCTCCTTCCTCATTCCTCATGCACAAGCCGTCTACAAATAGCTCATTTTCACATTCTTTCAGGGGCTCTTCCTGTATGTCTGGCGCGGTTTGGTGCAATATTCAGTAACATCTAGGCTGTCATGTTCAACATCATCCCTCATTTCTTCTCCATGCACATCAGGTAATAGAGTAGCTGGGTTTAGGATAGGACACCTGATTACTGTTACATTTTCTGCTCCTAAAATAATTCTTTCATATTTGGTCATTTGACTTGGAGTAAGGTATTAATTTTGTGTTTTAGTTTAAATAATTTCCACTGAATGAGGGACATTGAACTTTACTCGGTGTCCCATTACAATAGATTCCCTCTGTTCAAGACTTGTGCAAGCAGCAGCCACTGCTTTCAAACAACCAGGTGACGCTGAAGCTACTGGGTCCAAAGTCGCAGAAAAATATGCTACTGGACGGCACATTAATCCATGTCACTGAGTTATTGCTGATAAAGCACAATTATCTTGTTCGCAACAAAATAATGCAAATTCATTTGTATAATCTGGCATTCTAAGAGCAGGGGCTTCGCACAGACAATTTCTTAATTTCACAAAAGCCTCCATGCTTTCATCATTCCATTCTATAGGGTCTTTTGCTCGTTTTCTTGTCATTTGTATTAGTGGTTTGGCCAGTAAGGAAAAACCCACAATCCATTGCCTACAATACCAAAGTACACCAAGAAACATTCAGATTTCTTTGTGGGTCTGTGGTAACTGCATCTGTTTTATTACTTTTATTACTTCAGGTGTCACTTTTCTCACTCCTCTTTCTAATTGATGTCCCAAATATTTAACCGTGGTTTGACAGAATTGCAATTTCTCTGGTGACACCTTGTAGTGTAGTTCCTATATCCCTGATAGGCTCTGCGCATTGGAATAATATACACTATAGTTTTGGTATAAGACTGAGGTCAGTATGCCTCTATCGAGTACATTAAACTTAATTACTTGTGTGTGCCAGCTAACTCAGAGGTCACTAGAAACTTCTCGAATAAACAAGAAGGGATTAGTTTCTGACAACCGCATAAACATGACAACTTTGTTGAATCGGAACAATAGATAACAGTTTCACTCAGTCAATCATGCATGCTTAGTTTCTACAGAGTTTACACAGAAATATGTAGACAGGCGTTTCAATTAAAAGGGTTTATTGAACAGTCTAATTTCCGTGCAATAGATATGTATTGTTACAATCGTAAGACAGAATGTGAAGTATAATACGTACAGTGTTAGCAGTAGGATCAAATAATACTGCAATAGCATGGTTTGTAGATATGACATATATTCATAAAAATACATACATAAATAACACAGGCTAAAATGTGAATACTCATCTGGTGCTTCTAGCTAGTTCTACCCCAGTGTACCTAACCTAAGTGTAGTATGAGGTAAGAAGTAGGTGCTGTTTTTCTATAGTCTAGTTTAGCTATAGTTAGGATTGGTGTTGCCAAGATTTGTCAAACGTCCCTCTAGGTGCTAGTCTGCTCCATATCTTAGAATGAGAGAGGTTGGAATCTCTTTCCGGGTCTCGATCTTTAACACCCCACAAGGGGAGTCAGAAACACTGGAGCTGGATTCTGTGCGAGGAGGATGGCAGCGTCTGGTCAGTGCGTCAGGCGGGGACTCGAATTCCTTCCAAACTTGCTGTGGCGAGCCGTGTCGAGCTGTGTAGCTGAGCCGTGGTTTGCCATGGCAAGTGGAGGTATATTCATACCTTGAAGGTGTTTAGGAATGCAAGTATTGACGTAAATGAATGAACCCCTAAGGAATTGATGTTCATGCATAATAAATGAGTACTTGGAGAAATCAATAATCCAAGCAAGGGGAAGTCCTAAAGGTTTAAGAGTCTGGTTTTCCAAGAACTCGTTGTGACGTGGATGGACGGATGTAGGTGGCCATGCCTGTATTTGGTTAGCATGGATAATGCATAAATAAGGGTAGGATTTCAATGCCTATATAAGGGCAATGCGAATTGTGCCTATATAAGGGCATAAATCAGGAAACCTATATACGGTATCTAAATCCACACACAACACCCACTCCAGTTTCGTATGAACAACATTACTAAATTCTAAACATGCTAAACATATCTAAAATATATATCTACTATGTCATGAGTTCCGTATCTTCCCTACACAGGTTGTGAAACATGGTAATCATTTCAATCATTTGAATTATTTGAATTATTTAATCAGTTTCATCACCCAAGGGGGTGTTGATGCAATTTGGTAAATGCATTACGGCAACGCGTAATGGTTAGCCATTGACGTGTTGTTGCCTTGACTCGAAAGGCCCATTATTTCTTCTTCATACACACAAAAATCTGTATATAAATGTTGCATTATTATAGGTCACAAATAAACTAGCATGCTGCCTTCTTTCAAAGGTTTTTTTGTAACTTTATTCATTGCATTTTTTTAGGCACTTTTACAGCAATTTTTTGGCACAAGTGTATAGTTGATGAAATCTTTATGGCAGCATATTGAGATGATACGTATTTTTATGTTTAAGCTCCTTAGATTTTGATATGATCATGAATTCAATATTGGTCGATCCAATATGTATTACTTTCATGGTAAATGCAATGTATGGTGATAGTAATTCCATTGATAAGAACTGCAATTTACTTACAACATGATTCCTCGCAGTTACTTCATTTCGCCCAATATGTCTATTGGATTGCAGGATTTTAATGCATTTGTGCAGTTATCCTATTTCACCAAAGTTGGCAATCGGCTGGCAGGATATTTTAGCATTTGTGCAGTTAATATACATGGTACGCTTGGTTTGATTACCTATGGGAAAATAGATCAGCCTGCAATTATGTCTTCTACAGTTGTCTGATTGGGTCAAATAGAATTAAGTGATGCGGAGAGGCAAAGGACAACATAGACTTTCTCTTTATACAGTCAACAAAGACTATTGAAGGTCGTTTGAGTAATTACAAATTACGTTTTGTAAATAATTATTTATTATCTTTGCATGATGATGGCATTTCTGTACTTGCACATTTTCTACATTTGCCTGTTATAAGTTATTCACTCTGATCTAATATTTGTGGAGCGATAATCATGTTTAATAATGTACGTGTTGTAAAGTATTTTTTCACTCAGTATTTTTTCACTCTCTATTCTGCTGGTAGTCACTATATCACATGGTCCATTTATTGCCTTATTTAAACGTCACCACCACGCGACGCATGTATGTGAACAAGGCCACCCTGTTGGCCGAAACGCGTCATAGGTCCGAGTTTTTGCACTCTGTTTATGGCTGAATAATAAACGTTACTGCGGCCGGCAGTATCAGCGAAAATAAAGGAGTCCGTATCTCTTTGCGGTGCCAGGATGCACCTTTGAGTGGTAATTGGATATCTAAAATATAGCTACACATGAATTGCTAAAAACATGTCTGAAATGCATTGTAAAAAATGCATTAAAACTGTTGCTATGCATAAAAATGCAATGGTGCTGTACATATTAAAGCAATGTTTAATTCTAAGCATAAGTTGGCATTGAATGCTAAATGAATGAACATACATATATATATACACATGGTGAAATGGCTCGTAAATACAGAAGAAAAAAGCCGAAACCTTTTCATATCAAACAATCGTTATTGACAAGGTGACATATTGTCTCTGAAAGTGATTCAAAGAATTCTGTTATCTATGAATAGTTCTACTGTAAGCAGATTACTTCGCCAAAAAAAGAAAAAGAAAAATTTGGAAAAAAAAGTAATCAGTTCCAAGTTTAGTCTTTGTTTTGAAAATTGAAGGCCAAATTCAGAGTCTTCCCGGTACACTGTGTGCTGAATCAAAAGTCAGTGTATGGGGACGGAGAAAACATGAAATCTTCTAATCCTGTAGACAAAAATGTGTCTACCGTTGTAGGTGAAATTTGGGTCACCTCGTTTCGAAGACTAACCGCACATAGATGAGAAGCATCGCCTTCAGCATTGGTCGCGTCAGCAATGTTTGTATCAGATGTTACCTGCGTGCTTGTTGTTTCCTCTCGTACCTCAGCAGTAGCAATTTGCATCTGTGTGATCTCAATGAATGCCGTCATTAGGATTGGTAGCCGCTGGGGACAACACACAACATGGGATGTTACGGGGTCCAGCAGAGTATCGATATCCGTAGGCATGACTGATGGGAGTGTTAGACAAATGTCTAGCATGCATTCTTCACCGCAAAGCAGGCAGCGTAGAACAGGTAAGATGCAGTCTTGCCAGATTGGTCTGAATGACAGAAACCATGTGGTATTTAATTCTCGTAGATGAGGTAAGCCTGAAATTTACATGATGCGCTCACGACACTTCGTTCCCAATAGAGCTCTCTCTATGGTGCTTGGAGTGACGCTGGTGATTTGGCCTGCCATATCGTAGCAGTAGGAGAAAAAATAGGATCCCTACAACGAGTGCTAAAAGTAGTGGCAGTCTGCCAAACACAGAGTGCACGAAGTTGGGAATTATTCCGAGGACTACTTGAAAAGGTGCTAACAGTCCTGAACACACATTCTTAAATACATGTACAATATCACTCGTATTGGACATGTTTAAGATACGTTCCATCATTTCTGAGAAATGTACAGGGCAGTTTGTATTCGAAAGGGCTTGATCTCGGCTGAAGTCCTTGCGACTTGTAGATCATAGGTTTCTTTGGCCGGGGTCAGAGGCACTGTTTGTTGTAAAAGAATGGCTTTCATTCTGCTTATCAATCAATTTATATAGAAGAGATGTTCAGTGAAGGCCATCAAGGCGACTCCCTGGCTGTTTCTATTTGAGGGAACAAGAGTTGCTTACAGCAAGTGACCCTGGATGTAACCGTTACTAGATAGGGGATACCTGGCAACATGCCACAGCAACTGTGATCATTCAACATGAGGTAACTTCCATTCGAAAGTTGGCCAAAAATTGGATTAATCACTGCAGCTGGTGAGCCTTGCAGGTGGCAGGATAAGTTTGTAGTGGAACCATCACAGGCCCCGTGTAAATTAATACCCTGGCAAAGGAGAGAACCACTTAGTGCGTTTTCACAGTTTGTACCGCTAAGAAACACTTCACGTCACCCCACTTCAACATCTGTGTGTGTAAGGTAAATCCCAGGATGTCTTGATGTATCCTTTACCTAACCTTTCATATTTGCCTGCTGGTATATGTTTTAGGCAATGCTGAAAATGGAAAGATGTAACAGGCAGAGTAATTTTACCACGTATGATCCACTCAGTAGCTGATTTTTCAGCCACCGTGAATGGTAATTTTTCCAGTTTTTCAATGCTCAGCACCGTATAGTCTGCTCCCCTTTGTGCCAGTTTGATCTGTTTATCAGTGAGATTGAATTCTGAAAACAGTGACGTAGTTTTGATTAAACGCGAAAGGCACATAGCCTGCATGCAAGTTTTGTAGCGTCCAGCCTAATAGCATGATAGAACGTAATTGAGAGTGACCATGTTGCAACATGACTAAGTCTTGTTCCATGATGTCTATGGCAGAAGATACAATGATGTCCAATGAATATATCCTGGACGACAGAGTCGTTAACCCATTGTCTATTACAGCGAGAGATTTCTCTAAATTAATACGAACAATTTCTCGTATTGTTTCTGCAGTTTCTGCTTGGGTAACCTTCCATATTTCATTTTAAGCAGCGTAGATACCGGCATATATGAAACATTTTTGACGCAGTCTTCTTGGACCTAGCAAGAATTCCCTAAGGTCTGCGCCTTCTTGAAGTAAAGTTAAGTGTTGTTTCGCATCCTCTTGTGTAGCTTTCTGTATCCAATCAAGGCAAAGGTTCCCTACTCTGTATATTGTTACTGCCACTGCATGCTGTCTTTTAACATAGCGTAGGTCTGTCATATTGATAATGAAACCCTGAGTTTTGTTCAGGGATCGATCTTGACAGTTGTTTGTGTCTGTGGGCCAGAGAAACCATTAGTTCAAATCTGGATCTGATCTGTTGTGATGCAAAATAGTATGTATGTCGACCTCCCCCTGTGTAGTGCTATTACTTGCAGGTGCAGGTATGGACGGAGTTTTCATGTCTTTGATCTTGGCTATCCCAAGGCAAGACATTTGTTGGACAGTGTCATTCAAAAACATAGTTTGCTCAGGGATGATACAGGCTCTAAACAAAGCTTCTACCCCCTGCACTTGCCAATCTTTTGTACCCCAGACAGCTTTTGTCTCAATATTGTCTTTCCAAAAGTCGAAACCTTGTCTAGACAGTTGGGTAGTAAAGGCTGCAGAATAAATCTGTTTTGTATTGGTTCACATATTTTTCGTTCAGTCTTGTTCATATTTTTAAAGAAAAACATTTCTGGATTTGACAAGTTAAACCCTGAAAAATATGAAAATTTCTTTGCAAAAGTTTTTGAGCTACCCTTTGGAGGTGTAGACAATGTTCCCTTTGGTTATACTGAGCTAAAAAACGGTGATGGATTAAAACCATGATCTATTGACTTGGTAAGAGTATTCTGCATCATTCAGAAACTCTGTCCATCACCACCCCCCTTTTCCAAAATCGGTTTTATCCACACTATGTGTGGTAGGGTATACTCAGACGTGAGTCCCTTGCTCATTGCACCATCAGGATTCAAGCAAGCCGGGCCGAAGAAGGCTGTGATGCCAGAAACCGGTCCCCGGAAGCTTGTTTCCTTCCCAGTATAAGAATTAGCTTGGTAGTTTGGTTTGCCCTGTTCCCGTCATGCACTGGGACAGGAACAGACTAATTTGCAAATAGCCGGGTTCTGAGCTGGGATGGTGCAGTGAGCTAAAAAACGGTGATGGATTAAAACCATGATCTATTGACTTGGTAAGAGTATTCTGCATCATTCAGAAACTCTGTCCATCACCACCCCCCTTTTCCAAAATCAGTTTTATCCACACTATGTGTGGGAGGGTATACTCAGACGTGAGTTCCTTACTCATTGCACCATCAGGATTCAAGCAAGCCGGGCCGAAGAAGGCTGTGATGCCAGAAACTGGTCCCCGGAAGCTTGTTTCCTTCCCAGTATAAGAATTGGCTGTTTGGTTTGCCCTGTTCCCATCATGCACTGGGACAGGAACAGACTAATTTGCATATAGCCGGGTTCTGAGCTGGGATGGTGCAGTGAGCTAAAAAACGGTGATGGATTAAAACCATGATCTATTGACTTGGTAAGAGTATTCTGCATCATTCAGAAACTCTGTCCATCACCACCCCCCTTTTCCAAAATCCCCCCTTTGGTTATACATAAATACATTTCTAGGTGATGCAGTTCTATGCAAGAAATGATGACCATAGTGGTTATAACAATACATGTGTTCATAGACTGATGAACCCTCCAAATATGCATGATTTGTGAATACAGCGGACATTTCAAGATCAGTTATCATGTTATTAACAATCTCAAAGTCCCAATCATCAGAAAAGGTACTAGAGGTAAGTGTGGAATCTTCAAAAGTTCTGACGGGTCAAAAATGTCACAATCAGTTTTGTCCCAAAACTATACCATCTGGTATAGCAACGGCTGTGATGTATACTGCTGACAAGTCTCTTGCTTCACGAAGGGATGATTTGTGTGGCTGGAGAAGTAAGTTCACTCTTTTACTTGCTGTGTCCATTTGAATATATCTTCGATTTATCAGCATACCCAGAGTTATTACCAGAGCTAACCAAAGTAGAAAGAAGCATAGTCCCAAAACAGTCCATTGTTCTATCCATGGTGAAACCAGATAAGTCTTTTTCAGGAGATGAAAAAAATCTGTTCCTTGTTCTTTGAAAGTTCTTTGTGCTGGCGTCATTTCAGGTTCGCTGGGATCCTCAGATACGCATCAAAGTTAATGAAATAGCCAGAGGCAGTTCTGTGAATGGTTGGATTTGCTTCAGGATTCATTGAAATCAATGGAACTAGTTGATGACTTGTTACGTTGTAGACAGGTGTATCAGGACAAACTGTTATTTGGGTTCCAAGAGGAACGACTTCCATAGCTTTGTTGCTTAGTCCTTTATTTCTCACTGTAGAATCTTCAAAGGTGATGAGTTTCTCAGTTTGAACCTCTTGGAATATAGCTAGAGGAGTGCTTCTGCTACATTGTCGGAGTCCACTTGGCCTACTGCTTAGTATCGACCTCATAGTGTGGTGTGATTAGGACGATGGACACAAATCTTTTCGCCTTTTTACCAGCAAGGGGCGGCAAAAGTACTGTTCTTGATCCGTGGATTTCTAGGACAGGTACTGGTTGTCTGCAAGAAGGCCCAAATTCCTTCTTGTCAGTGATCTTTTCTCTGACTAGATCACCAAGCTTTGGGATCCAGACAGGCCTTGCTGAGATGGCTGGTTTTCCCCCAGTGGTGGTTGGCTTCAGGAACACGGTGCTTTGTTTCGATCTTAGTTCATTTAATTTCTGTAAAACAGGCAAACGATCTTTGATATCAAATTCTTTATTTTGCACCACTGTGCCTTTCAAGTCAAGGTCCGGTACCAACATTCTAGTCCCAAATAGGATCTTATAAGGAGTGACACCCCCTAGAGAACTTCTTGGTAAATTGTTTAATGAGTGTTGGACCCCATAAAGATGTTTGACCCACCCATCACCGGAACCTAATACCCTAGCTGTTATAGACTGCTTTATGTCTAGTCCTAATCTATGTTGCATGTTTGGTACCCTATCCCCCACTCCAGGAATTCGAGCAAACGGAACATTGTTCGCATCAATTGTATATGAGTATTTGAGGTAACGCTGCACCGCTGCCTTTGCTTGAAGCATTGACAGCCAGTATTATTTCATTGTTTATTTTTGTTTTCGAACGAGTGATTGCAGCTACGGAAGCCTTTTGCACAGCCCCGCTCCCGATGACTCAGTGTGTGTATCACATGAGTGTTTTGTAGTTTGTTTCCCAGCTGAACTACTTATTCCCAAAGCAATTTGTGCTTGATTGTGCCACCTTTTGCATCTTTTAAACCATTTTAAAGCCAATTATGCAAATATTCATTATATGATTGAACACAGTAAAAGGAATCACACACTATGAGTGTGGGGAATTCGCGATCCGTATTTTCAAGTGCCATTTTGAATGATTGTAGTTCAGTTTGCTGAGCTGTACAATCTCCTAGAGATTGTGTTTTTGTGAGCATTGGTCTGATTTTTGCCATTGCGCATACAACCTTTAACGATTACGCATGCTGCAATATAAGCTTGCTTACCCCCCGTAGCGGGTTGTGTAGATCCGTCAGTATAAATTATAAATTCGTACTTATCAAGAGGGAGAATTTCAGTAGGCCGAGGACATTCGTGTTCGTATTGCAGGAATGCTTGTGTTTTCAAATAAGGATCAAAAACATATTCAACATCATTTGCAGCAAGTGAATTAACACATTGTATCTATCTTGGATGTAAAGCTTTTGCATTCTGAACGCTATCTTTTGTAAGTGCCTCTAAGGCTGGGTCAGGGGTTACTACCATAATCTGTTTCCCCTGCGCTAGGGCTCTTTCTTTTGCTACAGCAGTTTGAACCGCTGTCTGAATTTCAATGATGGGTTTCCTGTCTTTTTGTTGACATATTTAGGACCTGGGAGAGGTCGACCAGGATTTGAGACAGCACCCATATATAATTTAGCGGACAATTTGATTAAGGGCTAAAGTAGATACACATTGGGGAGTGCAGGTTGTCGCATTTTTGGTAATTTTGTATTGTTTGACTCCGCTATAGGCGACCAGCACCCACACAATTATGGATTTTGATGAAATAGCGCATTTGACCACTAATCAGGCAGAGGTTAAAGGTTACACACCTGAAGAAGCAGAAGACATTTATGCTTTAATCAAAGAAACCAGGGATTTTCAAGCCAAACCAGGCACCACAGTTCAAGTGATTAAGCAGTTGCAATACACACGTAAGGAAGGAAATCAATCAAAGGCTTTATGCCATCACTCTCATTCAGTATCACAGGGTAAAGTGGATACAGAGAGGTCTAAGAATTTCACTCAGGCCGATGCTATTCAAATTTAATAAACCATTTATGACACAGTGGTTTGCCATTTTAAACAAATGCTCGTTAGATTTGGTACTTTTAATTATCGAAGAGTTATCAAATGTTTTGAAAAAATTGGAAACAGAGATTACCGACATGAAATCAGAGTTATCCAAACGGATGACTTCAGATGAATTAGACAAGACATTACATGACATCAATGAAAAGCTTGAGGAATATGCAAAAGAGGTACATGAGAGGAAACTTAGGAAATTTAAAAGGGATACGATTGATTACAAGCTAGACGAGGTCTATACGTGGGCTGATGCATACGCGCAAAGGAGGGTGTTTAGAAAACCAGATGCTACGACATCAGAGGAGAGTCTAGCAACAGATCAAGACACACTGCCGACCCGCCCTCCAGTTGGGGGAGCCAAGGGGGATATAAGTGTAAGAACAAGTGAAACCAGTGGTCCAGAAAAGCAGGCTTTTTTAGAATCAGGCCGCACATCAAACCACCCTCCAGACGATCAATCGCAAACCGAACAAACGAACAAGTAGGGGACAAAGGTCCAAAAAAACAAAATGACACGAGACGAAATCCCAAGAGGAATTGATTATGAATATCTCTGATGTTGAATTAACTACTGTGGAATTATCAGTGCTGAACAGAGGTATGTCCTTTGTACCAACATACCAGAGCAATGAATTAGAGACATAAGTTTCTCTTTTTAAATTCATGAGAAAACTTAGGCTCCTGTGGTTTTTTCACCATGTTATAGCAGACACACAAACTCAGATGGATATCTCCCAGACAGAGAAGAGGTTAAACCTAAAAGTACTTTTATGGCACCAACGTCTCACAAATCCTTACACTTATTCGAGACATTGATAAAAAAAGACTTAACGAAATTGAAATAACAATCATGCAAACGAAGGAATTTGTCTAGAAATGAGATGACAGCATTACACGGTTTGGCTACTAATGAAAACATTAAAATTGTGCTTACAGATAAGGGAGGGGCGCTAGTAGTGCTCAACACGGCGTACTATTTACATAAGGTAGACCAACATGTGCAAGACACGAACACCTACATCCAGTTAGACATGGATCCCACCATTGAATTTCAACGTATTTTATCGTTGATCCTAGAGAAAGAAAAATAACTAGGGTGGGTACAAACCAGCAAGTATCTCACTACAGAACATCCTAAAAGACCCAACATCTACATGTTGCCCAAAATGCACAAAAGCTCGACTGACCCTCCGTTTCACCCAACTGTGGCAGGATGCGGTTCTTTACATGAACCCTTGGGTAAATATTTAGATCATTACATGCAACCATTAGTACAGGGCTGGTCGTCCTATGTGCAGGACATGACTGACTGTTTGAGGAAAGTGCAGGGTATTGAGTTCTCAATAACTGATGAAATATGGCTATGCACGGTAGATGTGTCAGCTTTGTACACGTCCATCCATCATGACGAGGGGCTGGAAGCAGCAGAATGGATGCTTTTGAAACATAATTACTATGAGGGCCAAAACATATTTTTGTTAGAGTTGTTGCACTTTTGCTTATACCATGGATACTTTCGTTGGAAGGACAGTTTTTATCTCCAAAAGACAGGGACCTCTATGGGTTTTACGGGGGCCCCCACATACGCAAACATGTTTATGGCCAGATTGAGGAGACACATATTCTTAGCAATGCCAACTGGACACAGGGTCTTCAGTTATACATGAGGTATATAGATGATATTCTGATACTGTGGAAAGGACCGAAGGAGAGGCTACAGAACGCTCTAGGAACATTGAATAATTGCCATGCTACAATTACGTTCACATACACCATGAGCACAGAACAGATTAACTACTTGAACATCTGTATAGAGAAGAAAGGGAATAAATGAACAACCAGATTACACAAAAAATCCACAGACAGGAACAATGCACTACATTACAACAGTTTTCATGCACAATCTTTCAAGAATCACCTCCCGTTGTCTCAGTTTATTAGAGCACACAGAATCTGCTCTGATGAATCTCAGGGCTTGTTTGAAATAATGATGGTGAGTGAGGGTTATGAGCAGAGGGGCTACCCTGGAGTAGTGTTAGAGAAAGCAAGACGCAAAGCCTGTTCCATACCTCGAAGTAAACTGTTGGAGAAGACCATTAAGTCTCCCTTGAGGAGAGAGGTCTTTGTGTTAAAATATTCCACAGCAGCTACATCTATCAAGAAATGTATTTTGAGGAGATGGGAAATTATAGACCAATAACCTGATTTTAAACATGTATTTGTAGACAAACCACTATTTGCGTTTTCAAGATCAAAAAATATGAAGGAGATTCTTAAGCAGGAGAAAGGTATCATAGATGCTCGTGGTCAGAAAGGTATGATGAAATGTCAGAATTGTGGGCACTGTGGGAATGTAATGGTTGGTAACAAATTTGCTCACCCCCATACAGGAAAAGAAATATTGTTGCGACACACGTCTGATTGTAATTCAAGCATGGTGATATATGCAATCAAATGCCCGTGTGGGCTTGTGTACACTGGATGAACATCGAGAAAAGTTAAAATACGAATGACAGAGCACAAAAGTATGATACGCACTGCTAATATCAAATCATGTTTGGCTATGCATTGGAAAGATATGAATCATACAATTCCCCAGTTGAGATTTACAGTCCTGTAGAGGGTGCTCGAGTCCCAACATGTGGATGCCACTCGTTTTTTAGCACAAAGAGAGACTTACTGGATACGCTTCTTGAGAACTTTGGTACCCGATGGGCTGAATGATAAAATTGAAATGATGTGTTTTCTATGAATTATTGTAACGCAGCTGTAATATTGTGTCTTATATTTTTTACATGTTCAAACTGTCTTATAATGATCGTTTAGCAAGCTCATGAAAAATGTATTGTTGGTTGATAATACAATTCTCCCCTTTCTGGGAGTTTCTTCACATTGGTATACACTATTTTTATTTCATTTATTTTCAAACACTCAGTGGCACATCTCACATGGATTTAATGAGGGTCAGGTGCAGGATTCGATTTTTTAGTCACATGTTCTCTATCTAGTCCTATATTTCTGTTACACATACTAGGTCGTTTTTTACTTGCGGCCGTTTTTATCCGTTTCACGAGTATCTTCTGAAATAATGAAGCGCTTTGATTATATACATTGGTGGCATAGAGTAGCTTTTACACATTAGAGTTTTGACAGAGTGAATAAAGTTCGACATGTTTGTATGGAGGGAGCCATCTTGGACGAATTTCCGTATTACATTTTGGTGGAGTATGGTCTGTTTTCGATTTTGGTGACAGTAAGAGGTGGATATAGATGGGAGCATTATGATGATTGGCTGGACAGAAGCTGACGTCAAGGAAGGGCGTTTTCTCAATTTGGTGTAGTCGGGGAGGACGCTGCGATTCGGTATGCCGAGGAGAAGTGGTTTACACTGGATGCAGGTATTGTCTGATTCAAGTTGGCATACGTTCATTACTCACATGAGCAGTAGTGTATGTGCAGGCCATTTAGTGCATTATTATTTATTTCTTCATATTACAGATAGGATATTGACACATAGCGTCACCAGGGCTTTTTTCGACATTGGAGGGGCGTAACAGACAACAGGAAACGACTTGGACACCAATAGGTATGTTTGGCTCGAGGTGCAGAGGTAACCATAAGTTAGTAATGATCATAGTGGCGTGTTGATTTACTGAGGTTTAATTTTTGTTTTCATACAGTTCCGCCCATTTTGGGCGCATCAGGTCTCTTTTATACTCGTATAGTGAGGTTTCGTTTTTTGGCAACAGGTATGTGGTAGATTTGGTATTCACTTAGGTGATATCCCTTACACATTTTCCTACACTGTTCATTGGCAATGAGTGCACTTTGTAGACACAGGGGTACATAGCTGGAAGTATGTTTGAACTTACATTTAACATGAGCATGATAAACTAGTTTGATTATATGCATGCTGGGACTGGCTGTATGTATCCCTTTTACATTCATTAAGCAATTCAGTTGGAATTACAGAGGAATGTTCTTTGTTTTCTGTTATTTGCAGTAATCCCCCCGATGAAGGTTTTTCAAACCGAAATGCATTGGGTATTGTTCAAACCCGGGATTCATACACGGGATATGATGTGAATTGAGTTGCAAGACTTATCGAACCACAGTGAACTCTTAAGGAATAATAAGAATTAAATGAACACAATGAAGTTTTAGTGTGGATCATTGTTTATGCATCTCAACATCTTCTTACAATTTGTAAATACATTGTTTGAATATATGTAAGCACGACTGTTGTAAAAATATATATATAATTGCATTGAGAAGTATCTTTAGGAAATAAGTAAGGCTCCATCTTGGACCAGTGAATAGTGCGTCTCATATGACGGGTTTCCTGTCTTTTTGTTGACATAATGATTTCTTCGCCATGTGGGCACTCCCTGACAAATTCTGGTGGCCATGCCTGTTCTGCTAGAAGTATATTATAACCCTTTGAAAGTCTCTCTCAAAAGAGTACTTTCACTTCTCTTGGTATGTCTCCCTCCATCCGCAGTGTTATTTCATATAACTTTTGTGGAGAACTAACCCTGGTGTCTACAGTCTCAACTTGTATGTACTCATTCAAGCCACTGTCTCCAGAAGTCCCTTCAGGTTCTGGCGAGCTATTGTTACTTCTGCTGCACTGTCCAACATTGTCTGAGCCCATTCTCTGTTCTTGAGTTGTGTTCTCAGAATTCTCAGCATGTCTGATCTTCAGACCTGCTACCTTCTTTTTGGAGAATCGAGGTTTTGGTTTGTTTTTCTGACCGTGTTGATCGTCAATCGACTTCAGGCGCTCTTCTTTTATATCTGACTGTCCTCTTCTTTTGGATGTCTGTGACGATATCTGAAAGGTACGAGAGGAACGTAAATCAGTATCTTGATATCTATTAGGTTTTCTCAAATTATCCCTATTCCTGAGGTTAGACCTCCTTTTAGAGGGCTCCTTTTGAGGAGACCTACCTCAGGATTGAAAACGTTTCTCTTGTGAATGCTGTTTGTTATTTTCCCACTTCTTTTTCAAAGATGTAGGATTTTGTTTAATATAGTCCTTTTCAGGACCTCCAGAGAGTTGTGGTTTAACTGTTTTCCCACCCAAACTGTCTCTGCCTAATTCTTCATAGGATCTTTCAATTATTCTGGGTAGTTCGTGTAGATGATCTGCTACATCAAATTCCCTTAATTTCTGTTGATTGCCACTGATGCTGCTTCTCCTTTAATATTAGATAATATTATTGTAATTTTGAAGTAACTTCATACCTAAATTCAGAGACCGGTTTTGCCATGTATTTATTTTGAATTTGTTTCAGGACATCAGGTATTACCGCAATAGACGGAACACCATGTGTTTTAGTATAGATGGCAGTAAAGACTGTGCTCCAAGTGGTGCAGTCTTCTGGCTGGTATTAGGAAATACCGCTTCGATTTGAGTATTTTTTTGAGCTATCCAGAATGGAATTTGTTCAAGTTTTGTGGGCATTTTACCCATGACTGCGTGTAACGTCTGTAGAGTAATTTTTAGTGTATTCCCCTGGTGAGGGGTTTGATTTGGAATGGTTAATGGTAGTTGGACTGTGAAAGTCCGCATAACATATTGAACTAATTATCTGAAATTTGTATTAACTCTTTGAGTTGAGTGAGTAATTCCTCATCTGACATTACTTCGTAGTCAGGATGAGGTGTGTAGCCGGCTAAAATCTGCCATTTTGCTCCAGGTCTACCTAGTGTACCAAGCCTGGTAATGTGATTTGAATGTTTTAGGGCTCCTTTAAACCAGAGCTGATGCTCCTGGTATGTGAGTGGAATTTCAACATCCTCGAAAGGAATATATTCTTCAGGTGGATCATCTTCTTTGTAGAAGTGAAACATTTTAGTTACTGGATGTGATTCAGGGAGTACTATCCATGAGTAGAATACCTCTGTCTGGTGAGATTCATGTGCCTCTATCACAAAAACTGTTCTACCACATCTTGGTGTTAGGCCATGTTTTATAAGTTTTAGAGTAATGGCTTTCCTTAAACTTGGATGGATAGGAATCGCATCCGTATCAGTTTCATTAAAACCTGTTTGATTAAAAGCTACTACGACTGGATCAGCCACAGCCTCACAGGTCACAGTATTATTATCCCCGTTTTGGGACATTGTTTAATGAAAACTGCAGAGCAAGTTTCAAGGAAACAAAGATAAGGTGCACAATATTTCGGAACACTGTATCCTTCAGCGTTGAACAAACCAAACAGCTAATACATAGGATTCCTGTCCTACTCAGCTATGACGGATATTATCCCTACCCACTCCAGACATCTTATGGAGTTTTATGAGTAGGGGTTTCTGAGAAAAGCACAATTGATTTACTTCAGTATCCAGCGTTAAATTAGTGCCTTACCAAACCGTTGGGCGCCATGTAGTGTAGTTCCTATATACCTGATAGGCTCTGCGCATTGGAATAATATACACTATAGTTTTGGCATAGGACTGAGGTCAGTATGCCTCTATCGAGTACATTAAACTTAATTACTTGTGTGTGCCAGCTAACTCAGAGGTCACTAGAAACTTCTAGAATAAATAAGGTATTAGTTTCTGACAACCGCATAAACATGACAACTTTGTTTCCCTCAGAATCGGAACAGTCTCAGAATCGTGGAAACAATAGATAACGGTTTCACTCAGTCAATCGTGCATGCTTAATTTCTACAGAGTTTACACAAAATATGTAGATGGGCGTTTCAATAAAAAGAGTTTATTGAACTGTCTTATTTCTTGTGCAAGAGATATGTATTGGTACAATCGTTAGACAGAATGCGAAGTATAATACATACAGCGTTAGCAGTAGGATCGAATAATACTGCAATAGCATGGTTTGTAGCTATGACATATATTCATAAAAATACATACACAAATAATACAGGCTAAAATGTGAATACTCATCTGGTGCTTCTACCCCAGTGTACCTAACCTAAGTGTAGTATGAGGTAACAAGTAGGTGCTGTTTTTCTATATCTAGTTTAGCTATAGTTAGGATTGGTGCTGCCAAGATGTGCCAAAAGTCCCTCTAGGTGCTAGTCTGCTCCATTCCTTAGAATGAGAGAGGTTGGAAACTCTTTCTGGGTCTCGATCTCTAACACCCCGCAAGGGGAGTCAGAAACACTGGAGCTGGATTCTCTGCGAGGGGGATGGCAGCGTCTGGTCAGTCCATCAGGCGGGGACTCGAATTCCTTCTGAACTTGCCTTGGCGAGCTGTGTTGAGCTGTGTAGCCGAGCCATGGTTTGCCATGACAAGTGAAAGTATATTTATACCTTGAAGGTGTTTAGGAATACAAGTATTGATGTAAAAGTTGGACAGAGGAACTTCATGAATGAACACTTAAGGAATAGATGTTCATGCATAATAAATGAGTTCTTGGAGAAAACAATAATCCAAGCAAGGGGAAGTCCTAAAGGTTTAAGAGTCTGGTTTTCCAAGAACTCTTTGTGACGTGGATGGACGGATGTATGTGGCCATGCCTGTATTTGGTTAGCATGGATAATGCCTAAATCAGGGTAGGATTTCTATGCCTACACAAGGGCAATGCGAATTGTGCCTATATAAGGGCGTAAATTGGGAAACCTATATACGGTATCTAAATCGACACTTAACAACCTTGTGTCCTCCGCAGCCAAATGATTTAACAAAGCAATGGAATCAAGGACACAAATCTCGTGACTTTGATGCAACAAGCAAGACATCGATATATTAGACCAAAACTGAATTCCTGGGCATCACTAGTGTTTCTAAATACTTCTTCTGAATCTGATTAAAAATTAAAGGGCTTTCCGTGTAGCCTTGAGGAACTCGATTGCAGACATAGATACGATTTTCAAATTTGAACGAAAAGAGATACTTCTATTTGGGTGTAACGGGATGGAGAGAAATGCATGACACAAATCAATTACTGTAAACCATCCTGCATTCCATGGTATTTGATACATGATTACTGCTGGGTTCGGCACTACAGGAGAAGAAGGCACTACTATTTTATTTATTTTTCTCAGATCCTGCACTATCCTATATTTCTCATTAGGTTTCTTATAGGTGAATTACAAGGACTGCTCATTATTTCTTTTAAAATACCTTGTTGAATCATTCGTTCTATTTCTGCTATGACACCTGCTTTGATTTCTGGGCTCATTCTATATTGTCTCGTGTTTGGGTAGACAGCACCTTTTTTCACAGTCACCTTTACTGTATCTACATTTGCCATTAATCCTACTTCTTTTCCAGTGAAATCCCACACTTCCGGATTCACTGTAAATTTTAATTAATCAGGTAAGTCATCCTTCGTCATCATTGAATACATCTCATCTACCTCAGTACCTTGCTTTGCCAACATTATTTTGTAAATATCATCTTCATCAGGGGTCTGAATTGCAACACTATCCGGTGTACAATAAATTGTACAGTTCATCTTGCATAGTAAATCCCTTCCTAACAAATTTACGGGACTAGAATCGCACACTACAAATGTGTGCATCTCTAAAATTGCCAATGCATACCTCCATGGGTTCTGTAACTGGAGTTCTGTTCTGGTTATTTAAAACGCCAACTACTTGGATTGCTTCACCTGAGAGGATTTCTGCTGTTCTCACAGTAGAACGGATAGCACCACTAGCCAATAAAAAGGTAATGTCTTATCCTTCTATCTTGCCATCAATATGTGGACCTGACTGATCTACCGGTAAGGATGCACCAAGTACGCACTCCTCTTCCTCCCCCCTCAGGCACCGTCATTGTTCATCTTCAGAAGAACAACTGTTCTGCAAAAAAATTGTGACGTTACTGAATTTAGCTTACCACTTTCTCCTGGAAATCTGGCGTCCACACTGTACTTTGCTCTGTTCACAAAATTTGACATAAGGGCAGGTGGTAACTGACTCTGTGGATTAACAACCAGTTGCGGTTGACTCAATATCACCTCATTCTGCGTCTGTGGATTTAAATTTTGATTTGGGCCATTATTATTTTGAATATTTTTACACTCGTTTTTCCAATGCTCCAATTTTCTGCACCCATGACAAGGAAACTGCTTCTTCGCTTCCTCTCTGCTCATTTTCCCTTTTGGTTTTCCCCCACTATTTTTATTCTGACCAGGTCCTCTATTCTGATCATTATTCTGATTATTTAATTTAGTCTCTTGCTGTTCTGCCAGTTTTACTTGTGCCCACATTACCTTTTCTTTTAACTTTTTACGTCTATTTACATCATCTCTGCAGTATTTTGCATACTTTAAAACGTCATCTATTGGTTTTCTTTGCCAACAAAACATATGATTTTGAATCATCTGACAACTCTCAGGTCTCAGTCCAGATACAAACCGATACACAAAATGTCCCATAACTTTGTCACCAATATTCTCAAATCCAGTATACTGTTTGAACACCTGTAGCAGACTTTCATAGTAAGCATGTACAGTCTCATTTATTTCTTGTGTTGTTCTATCTATTTTTATTCAATCTGTCTCTTTTGGAGGAATTTTCCCATTCAAGAAATTGATCACTTGGTGATATTTCTTCATTACTGCCTCTGAAGCTGCTCGTGTTTTCTCATCTCTTGGGTACTCATCACTAGGCCAATCACCTGTGATTTTACATTCTGTCCATAACTCCGCAGGTACTACTATATCAAACAGACCATCCAAATCCTTCAACAAAACTTTAGAAACTTTCACAAACCTTTCAACCTTTCTATACCATTCAACTGGCTTCCCTCGTAATTTCGGGAAATCATTACTAAATGACAAAATATCCTGCCGGGTCCGTGGAACATGTACATATCCTCCTCCTGGTACCTCTCTCATCGGAAACAATCTTTCTGCCTTTTTAGGTTCTCTTAATAAATATTCTGATGCAGTCCTGTTTGCCTGTCATTCCTCCTTTTTCTTTGTCCACCTTGTTTTCCACCTGTCTAATTCCCCCCATTTCTGTAAAACTGTCATTAAATCTTTAATCTGTAATTTTCTTCCTGAGACATTCATATTTTCTAAATCTTTATCAGTAAAATCTGCTCTGTAGGGTTTCTACAATACTTTTAATCTCCCTGTTTCAATTCCCATTTCGGAAGCAAGCTCTGTCAATTTTTCATGAAATATTTTTACATTTCTGGTTATGCTCCTACAATTGAATAACAATTCTTCTTCACAGTGCCTATTGAGCCTGTCTATTCCCACATTTCCAGCTACCATTTCTTCCAATTCTACCTTAAGTTATATATATCCAAAATCTTTGGCTGTGGATTCGGTTTGTCTATTCCCTGTGCCCACCTTTCTAATTCTACTGGTGACATTATTGTGGCACTTTTAGTTCCTGTGGAGGGCTCTAATCGTATTTCTTTTGAACAACTAGGTGTACCTTTTCTTGGTGTTTCATTTATCTGTTCTCTTATTGGCAAATCCATTAGTGACATTACTGATTCACATTCACTAGCTTGATCTTCAACTATTATGTTCTCTTTTCTAGGTTCTATGATAGGAGTGGCCATGACTGATTGCTTTGGACAATTTCCTTTATCCCCATACAATGGGACAACAGGATCTATAGTCACTGCTATAGTCAAAACTTCAGGGTGTGAACTTAATTGTGTTATTTTCTGTATTATTTTGTCTCTATTTGTATTTATTGTTTCTCTTTCTTTTTACTGTAGTATCCTTTCATTTAATGAGTCATGCATAATCTGGGGAACTACTGGTGTTTCTAAAGCAGGGGCACTACTGGGTTCCTCCTGATATGGTGGAGGATTCTTTGTTAGGATATCTTCCATAAACTCATCTTCTTATTCTCCATAACCTGTCATTGTTAAATGCTTAGTTTTTCTTTTACACTTGCCTCTCGACTGTTCCTCTAAAATTAATACAGGATACAGTCCTTCTGTGACCATTGCTTGTCTCCATTGTTTCATCTGATCTTCACGTGATACATGCATCTTCTTAGGATAAAATCCTCTATAACCCCTAGTACTTCTAGATAAGTCACGATCAAATGCCTCCATTTCCCAGTCTTCCAAAGCTTCATACTGGGTTAATCTAGGTCTTGGCTCTAATTCATTCATTCTTGTCCTTAAATTCTGAAGAATTCTCCCATTAAACGTATAATTTTTATGGGAAAGCTAGTATTCCGTCACCTTTTGTATACTCAATCCAATTTTCTAACCATACGCAGGTATGATAACCTTTTTCCATATTCATAAATGAAGCAGGAGTCTTTGGTGGTGGGATAAGAATTCCTTCCCTAGTCTTAATGGGTTTATCTTTCTTAAAATAATTCTTGATTCTCTGCATAAAGGACATTTTTCTTTTCTCTCCGTACATATTATGATTTGGTCCTCTTATATATTCTTGTCTTGCCAAACCTAAATATCTTCTGTCTGGGCGATTCCCTATTAAGGTTGGATTGTATTTCCACATACAAACTCCGCTATCTATTACTAATACCGCTTCTATTTTGTCAACAAATTAGTCCTTTTGTTTACACTCAGGTTCTCCAATCCTATTGCCGCTCTTATTTTTTTATCTAATCAAGCTTAATTTCACAAATTGTGTTTAACCAATTCTAGCGTGGCTCTATTGTGACGTCCGTATCACTCCTCAATACTGACCCCTCCTTTACTAAAACCTCTGAAATTCACACACTCGCTGTTTTGACCAATCCCAGTGCGGCACTCTGTGATGTCAGTGTGACAACTGACCCCTCCTTTACAATCCCCCGTCTTGTCACACACACACCCGCTAACTCAACCAGTCCCAGTGCGGCACTTTGTGACGTCAGTGCAACTCCAGCAGCTGACCCTCCCTTTCACCAACATTTTCATTAATGACAACATAAAAACATTTGCTACTCTGTCTGTTTCACAAAGCTAAAAGAATGGTTAATTTATTTTACTATGAGTAAAACCTTCAGTTTACTCTTCATACATTGGGAGTGAAAACCTTCTGTTTACTCTTCACTTAAGCTCAGAAGAACCTGCTACTCTTTTAGTGTTACCCTTTCTAGGTGATATCACTCCAAAGTTTCACCAGCGAACTCTTTGCCAATAATCACTCTCACTTTCTCACAGAACTCAATTACTAAAACAGACGAGTAACCTCACTACAGTGTGGTTTTCATTCACTACCCGCTATACATTTCCCGGGAATTTCCAGACAACAAACAATATACGTGCGGTTTTGTTAAAACATAAATCTATAACCAATCATCACCAAACTAATCAATAAAAACCATACCTCTGCTACCAGCAAACTGATCCAGCGGGCTACCAACCTGCAGACATTTATCACTGAATACTCATCTGGGCTCATAAACACACTCTCTCATATTGGCCGGTGACCACCGCTGGGGATCAATTTTTAGGGCTAAAATTGTATATTTGTTGCTTATCAGTTCTTAAATCTATTATTAATATGAAGCCCTTTCTATGACTAATGGATCTATTTTAGTTGATTTGGTTTGATGATTATGACATAGGACTCATTTACCTGATTTCCTCATTGCATAACCACAGACTTAGGTACGTTTTAAATGTTTATCTAAATTAATCAAAAGAGCAAAACAATATACAGTGTCAACTCCATCTTTCGGAGAAGGTAAGATCAATCTATCCAATAAAAGACGATTTCACAATAACAAGTACCTCAGGAAAGAGAGGATAGAGAGAGAAAAGGCACGTTGACTCTATACACAGAATTATATTTACCCAGGTTCAGGGCCGGACTGACTACCGGGCAGTTTGGAATGCTGCCGAGCTGGGGGCTGATTTCACTGCAGTGTGGGCTGATTTTGTTCATGGAGACCTGTGTGTGCTTCGAAATAATTAAAGCAAAGCGAATTTTATTTAGTACACGCAGGTCTCCATGAACGAAATCAGCCCCCAGCTCAGCAGCATTCCAAACTGCCCGGTACCCAGTCCGGCCCTGCCTAGGATGGTGCGAAAATCAGACCCCTCTGGCCAAGAGTTATGAAGTTCAGGTGATAGTTACTTCAGGACAGGATAGGACAGGACAGACGACCTCTTCTGGATTCGACGCCTGCATCTCACCCCTCTCTGATGCTAACTTCCTCCTCGATTCTTCCATGATCTTCTTCGAATTCTATTACCTCCTCCATTCTTCCGCGATCTTCTTCTAATTCTATTTTGCTTTTGCTCAGGTATTCGATCAGCATTCGGGCAGCATCTCTGTCTCTCAGCGTTCTGGCTGCAATTGCTTTAACTAATCTAACTAACTACCCCAATTATACTTTTTAATGGCATGTACCACCCCTAAATGTTTCAACCTTATGAAACTCCTAATTCTCATTGGACAAGCTGAGGGGATGATCATCACATCATGCTAAGTTTTAATACTTTTCTTGAAAATCATTGTTTTAAGTCCCCCCCCCCATTAATTTGTTCTCCCAAGCGTTATTTGCCACCCATATTTGTAAACTTTATCTACAACAATGTACACAATTACACAGTTGTTCATTGAATCTTCGGGATGTTCAGCTGGTTCCCAGGACATGTTTGGAGAATGTCCTTGGACGAGTCCCAAGACTTGAGCTCATTGCTACTGAGTTGTCCCTCTTGCGCATGCGGCAAACCCATGTGGGTGTCAGACTTTAACATCTTTCAGAGGCCCAAATATGAAGCAATAGAGAGGTGAAAAAGACAAAGCATTAAATTCAAATAAAATGATTTCACTGTATACCGCCTATCTCTACTCTAATCCCATTTACTTATAAAGACTATTTATGCATTAGCACTTAGTATATAACACGGTTTAGTTTCAGCAAAGCAGATGCTTAGCACGTGAGTTCTCAAGCAGCCATTTTAAATGCTATTGCGCAGAAGCAGAATTTTCCCACCAAGCGTTAAGACATCATGCAGCTGACGCATGCGCAGTACATTTTCCCGCATTAGCAGCCATCTTTAAATACACTTGGGTTACTTATTAGTAAAACACATAGGCAAGTTTCCCCCGTTCTAGAAAATATGGAATGTTGTGCAAAATTAGTATTACAAACATTATTAATACTTTGTTACGGGATTATAAGAGAGGATTACGCCTGAGCAAGTCTCTTTTTCACGAGTCCTTGCTCCATCATAGCGAGGCACAATTGGTTGTAACTGAAGGCAGGGCGAGTTTCTCTCAGTGGGATAGTATGGTGCTCAGTCGGGGAGAGGGTTTAGCACTATGGACAGAGCTGCCAAATTTGGTACTGGGGAACCAGGTTCAGCCTTCATGACCAGGCCAACCCAGCCATTCTCCTGAGAGAACACATTCCCATGCTAGACCTTAGAAGGCCCCATTAGACCTTTGAATCCCTGGTGCTTTAGCACGTTGAAGGCCTGCCCACCACAATCCATACGGAAGTTCACCTCCAGTCTTGCGGGCAGGCCAACGAATCAGCACACCCGAGAGCAACAGTGACTGCCACTTAGGTCACAGGACCCTTGAGGCCAGTCCGTCTCACCCACTAGTACCTCCATTG
Source organism: Lissotriton helveticus (assembly GCF_964261635.1). Lineage (NCBI taxonomy): Eukaryota > Metazoa > Chordata > Amphibia > Caudata > Salamandridae > Lissotriton > Lissotriton helveticus. Next base: position 958,636,086 of record NC_136059.1, on the reverse strand, counting down.
GCCTTGTTTCAGCAAGAGTAGAGCAACTCACCAGGGATCGGCATTGAGGATTTGCACGCACACCAAACTAAGGGGCATATTTACTAGGGAATGGCAAAGGATGAAGTTAAGGAAACATTGCTAATGCCATGCTGCACCATTCTGAAAATGCAGGTAAGCGCTGTATTTAAAATTATATGGCACATCCCTGCTTTTTCCCTAGAGCTGGGGCTAAACTCAGCTGTCGAGTGCAAATACAGGCACCCTTGCACCATAGTGCAAGTGTGCCTGCGTTAAGGGAATGATTGTTGTGATCTTAATTTTAGTGCTGCCTTCTATTTACGCCACCCTTGTAAATAGGTGATTCAAAAGGGGGGTGGTGATGGACAGAGTATCTGAATTAAGCAGAACACTCCTACCCAGTCAAAAGATCAGGGCTTGATCCATCACCGTTTTTTAGGTCACTGCACCATCCCAGCTCAGAACCTGGCTACATGCAAATTAGTCTGACCCTGGCCCAGTGCATCATGGAAACAGGGCAGACCAAACTACCAAGCCAATTCTTTACTGGTTCTGAGCTGGGATGGGGCAGTGAGCTAAAAAAACGGTGATGGATCAAGCCCTGATCTTTGGACTGGGTAAGAGTGGTCTGCTTAATTCAGACACTCTGTTCATCACCACCCCCTTTTCTGAATCACCCTTGTAAATAGGTGGCAGCGCCAAAATCGTTGGCTGATGTGGCAGAACAAAGGCCAGCCCGACTGACACTCTCCTTGTTCAGGTCAGGCAGACAGGAGATCGACATGTGCTAAATGCGCAGAGTCCTGGCTACCTGAGCTGAATTTGCCAGGCTAAGGATTTCACAGCCCTGTGGGCGTGACCTCCTCCATCTGTCAAAAGTGCCTAGAGACCCTCCCCTTGTGATAAAAGGGAGTGCCACTGATTGCCTCGGACCTGGGTGCTTCGTTTTAAACCCTGAAGTGCCCAGGGCAAAGTGTCAATCAGTGTCTCCTAGCTACAGAGAGGGGTGGGGTCTGTTATCTCACTGACCCCATCCCAATCTGTGACATGGTTAGGACTGCTGTCTTCCATTCAGCCAATGAGGGAAGGCAGCAGTCCCAACCCACCTGGGACCTCTGAGGCTTCCCTTTCGGAGAACTACAGTTCAGGTAAGTTTTATGCGTTTTTTATGTTTCATGCATGTATGTATGAATGTATGTGTATCTAGCAAGCGCTATATAAAACTCTCAAATAAATGATACATTTGTTAGTGTTGTGAATGTGTCTGTGTGCATGTGTGAATGCACAGGGTTGTAAGTGAGGTGTATGTGTGCATGTGTGGCCACCCCCTCCCTAATAAAATTACCGGCTGGCACTTATTTTAACACAAAGATCCTTTTGTAATTTGTAGCTAATATGTCACAATTCTTCTAATATAGCACAGAGAGGTATGACCCGAAATCAAGGAACTGTATGCAAACTGAAAGACATTACTTTAGAACCTTGTTTCTATTCTCAATCTTTTGTAATTCTAAGGTTGTTAAAAAGGGTTACTTTGGACAATAACGATTTTTTAGCACACTCAACAACTGTATAGCGTTTTAATCTGGATTGTGTGTATCTGCAGACCAAGTGCTCTTAATATATATTGCCTACCAGTGTGCATGATATGACTCATACACATTGCAGCCCTCATTGTGCACATGCAAAGTATTGCTTTAATTAACAATTGCCATTTATATAGCCATTGCTTTATGCGCTCTCCTAAGAGGCCAAAGATTTTATATGCATTTAGTCTGAACACATTAAACACCCAGTGGCAGGCACAGTGAGAAAGCAGTACTGCCTTCAGCCTCTGGACTCTCAATCGTGCACATCAGAAATGTCTACTTGCAATCTGAACTAACCCAGACCAGAAGGTGACTCATTTCACAATTTGTACTATAAAAGTATGTTTTATGAAAACGAAAAAACACATCATCTGGATAAAGGAAATGCTCTTAGGGAACATTGCATGAAGTAAAACACATGGAATGTAAACATGGACTGCTTTGCTGGCATGGACTAACTTAGGGTGTTTACAGTCATTGCTGAGAATTTAAAGTTAGGAGCATGAATTATAAAAAGCCTTTGCTATTTGATTGGAGTAAAGGAGCCTCATGAGAGAGCCTAGGCCAATGGTGGTATCGAAGTGGGACAGTGCTAATGATGAAGGGGAATGGAGTGGGATGGAACACGAACAGTAGGACAGTATCAATAGAGTTGAGGGAGTGTCAATGTTGAGGGTGTCACCAGAGATTCTTGGAAATTGGGTCATTTTCCGTTCTGCTCCAACAGCATTGCCACAAGCAAAGCCATCTACTGCTTGCCAAGACTAGGAGCGCTTGCTGCAAAACAACTGAAACAACAATGTCCTCTATACTTTTTAGTGCCAGAGTAAGTGGTCACGGTGAAGGACTTTGGAATGGAGGGCATGGAATTGGTCAGAGTAGGTGACTGTCTCTTTTCTGGCCCCTCCTTACATTTTAAAGGTAAAAGTGTGGAACTCTCGTCTTACTGTAGCAACCCTCAGTTTTCACACTGTTGCTTCATATTTACGTACACTTGTTTTGCACAAAAAATGCATTTCAGATTTGTCTGCTGCAATGTTTATTTCTGCATACTGTCACTGTAAAGGAAGTTTTTTTGTTGAATATCTTCAGACAAGTACATAGAATGTAAGCCAAGCCAAACAAGTTGTGTTGCAATTACTTTAATACAAGGGGATGTGTCTTAATATTTAGATCATTGTGCGGTGTTAATTCGACATAATCTGTGTTTGGCTAAATTTGGGCTTACTTGAGCGTCTTTGGACTTGGTACGACCTCAAAATCTGGCAACACTGAAACAGACTAAAGCTGCGGTGTGCAGAGCATGATCGGTGAATTCTATGGGCAGAAAATTGGCCAAAACTGATGAGCACATTGTCATACTAAGTTTTTTTTCTCCCAAAAAAGCCTTTAATCTCAACAGAGTGAATTCATCAAGAAAATCAGGGCTAGCTACAGACAGGTGTAACTTATTCTGATCATTGGATGATTGTGGTGGCAGGGTGTTAATAATGATGGTGTGCAATTGGTATACCGTAATTGGTCCACCTGAAAAAAGTCTTATTCTTTTCAAAATGTTAATTTCTTTTCTGCAAAGCCAGTAATAGGTAAATGGAAGATCAAGCTTATTCTATAAATTTAGAAACGCAGCATGTGTTTAGCCTCACTTAAACATAGTGGCTAGGTATTAAGATTAAAGAGATATTGAATGGAGTTGGAAAATGACCCATAATTATCAGTGATTGTACAATAATGGTGCAGAAAAAAGAAAGGAGAGATTATCAATGCTGTACAGAAAAGGAAATTATTTATGGAATCGTAAAGAATTAAGCTGATTCCATGATATGTCGTAATTTAGACCCATTTAATGAATATATGACGATACAACGTAAACAATTACAATGCTTTTACAACACAGGTTTTACATCGCAACTACCATTACACTGCTTGATTTTACAACACATGCCATTACAACTCATTTTTAAAAACAACCATTACAACGCATTCCATTACAATGAATACCATTTCAACGCATACTATTACATACTTACATACTATTACAACGCATAATACTTTTAGGGCAACAGTAGGGTAAGTGTTGGATAGTGTAGAGGTAACAATGACTATTCCCACTACAGTGAGTGCAACAGTAGAGTAAGTGTTGGAAAGTGTAGAGGTAAAAATTACAATTCCCACTCCAGTGAGTACAACAGTAGGGAAAGTGATGGATAGTGTAGGGGTAAAAATTACTATTCCCATCTACCCCAAAACCCATACCCAACCTAAAAGTAAAAAAGATCTATTACTTACGTTATAATGCGTTGTAATGGCATGCGATGTAAAGGCAGTTGCATTGTAACAGCTGCGTTGTAAAAGCAGTACGATGTAATGACTGTGTTGTAGTGGATGTTTCCCCATTTAATGTGTTCCAAGCCTGTAAACCCATCTCTACTCACGTTCTAGTAAGGATTTTTGCATGTCATTGCTTGTGGTAATTTTATCAATTAGAGTTCAACAGACATTGACAGTGTTTATTAGTAATTGCCTTGCCAGTTATCTATACTACTATAATAAAGGAAGAACTTTCAGCCTTTGAGGCGGGTAAACTCGGGAACCACAGTGCCAATCCACACACCCAATACACCGTTGGAATCGTCAGGGTGTGTAGATGGTTATAAGCTATATAAATTTTTTAAAAACACGTTATTTAAAAAATTTACAGTAAAAAAAAAAGTAGTACCTCAGAAGTAGTGCCGGCCATGACGTGCGTGCTCACGTCAGGAGCGCAGGGAGGAGCGGCGTCCAGGAGCGTGACGAGGAGCGGCGGACATGGCGCGGGGGAGGAGCGGTGACGTGAGGAGCAGCGGACAGGCCAGCGGTGGTGCAAGCAGCGGACAGGCTGGAGGAGCGGCGGCTGAGGTAAGGGAGCAGCGGACATTGGGGCGGGGGAGGAGCGCTCACGTGAGGAGCAGCAGACAGGCCAGCGGCGGTGCGAGCAGCGGACAGGCGGGAGGAGCGGCAGCTGAGGTAAGGGGACCCATGTCGGGGCAGGCGGGGGACGGGCTGGGCAGGGGACGGGCTGGGCGGGGGTCCGGGCTGCAGGAGAAAAGAGAATGATCCCGTGTTTTTATGGTGAAACAGCAATCGTTAACACACCTCTAGGCCAAAAAGATTAGCTATGATATAAGCTTTCCCAGCCAATGTACACTCTGTAGAACGGATTGGTCAGCTGTACACCTCTGCAAAGAAGAACAGACATATTTAAAGCAGTATATCAGCAGCGGACAGGTGGGAGGAGCGGCGGCTGAGGTAAGGGGACCCATATAGGGGCAGGCGGGGGTCGGGGCAGGCGGGGGTCGGGTCAGGCGGGGGACGGGCCGGGCGGGGGCCGGGCTGCTGGACAATGTCGGGGCAGGCGGGAGGCGGGGAAGCCTGTTGGTCCCGGACAACGTCGGGACGGGCTGCTAGTTTGTTTTATAAACGTAATCTTTATTGTTTTACATGGTAACAATAGTAAGTATCTTAATGACACCGATTCCCTGTCAACATTTATGAAATTGCCCCAATAACTGGTTTGATAGGCAAGTAGAACAAAGAGGTGCAGGGCAAATAGATACTTTGTGGCTGCAGTCATATCCAACACAAACAATACTTGAACAAGGTACAATAGTAATACAAACACGTCTGAAACTGGTGTGCTCTGCTGGAGTGATGCCAAAAGTGCAAATGAGTGGCACAACATGGGTAGCTAGGGCTGTGTAGGCACCGGTAGGAGGGTAGGAGTACGTTTCTGGAGATCATAATATAAGTCCAAAGGTGGGCGGGTTAGGGGTCAACTACGATCTGGCGGGGAAGGATCCTGTCTCGCCCCCACTGTCTGCCTCGTTTTCAGGGGGAGAAAGGATCCTGCCCGCATCATCCATCTGGAGGCAATCCTGCATTAAGGCCGGTGCATGGTCCCCAGCCCTAGTACCGTGTTGCACGTCCCTCTGAAGGGCTGTCACTTCACAATCCACCTATTTCAGGACTTCTGCGCTCCTGAGTAACAGATTCATGCCCTGGTAGTCCTTCCATGAGACCAGTATCAGTTCCAGGTCAAAAAGTCTGGAAGTAATAGCTTTTGTCTTGGCGGTATTTTCAGGATCTGGCGCTCTGTGACACTGTTTCAAGTACTGGGCAAGGGCAGGACAAGCCCATACCATGTGATAAAAATCTGCATCCACCATGCTATATATGAGCTGTAGGGAACATAGAACTTATACTTTTAGAGGTGATATACACACCGTGCAAGAACAAATATTGAATGAGCTAGACTCTGGCATTCCTCGAGATGTGTGGGGTGTGTTTCGATATCGAGTTCCAATAATAATCCAAAATTGGGAGTTCCATGTTTTTTGGCCGTTGGCTTCGTAGGTCCTCAGATTCTCCTTAGCTTGCCGTAGGATTACCCTGTACAGCAGTCTGACAGCTTTGACCTTGTCCGTCATGGTTCCATATAACCTGTAAGGCTTCCTGGGACAGTGGTTCAGGCCCACCCAAACATAACCTTCGGCCCTCCCAGTCGGCAGAAGAGGCCATGAGGTTGGCCAAACATTGTAATGCTTTTTCACTTTGTTTACATTAATTATTAATGTGGGGTAGCGTTGTCACCTTTCTAAAAGAAAATTCCGGCTATTTGTTTACGTTTAAGAGTGTGCACAGGCATGGACATGATACTAAATAGAACTATGAATAAAAGTATATGTATACATCAGTACCACAACTTTTCCGTCGGTTTTTACTATATTTAAAAGTCAGGAATCTTTGCAGCTCTAGAATCCATTTAAAAGTGTTTTCAATTTATATATTTTTTTTGAATTAGGTACAAATAAGGGCTAAATATTTTTGATTTAGGTGGTTTTGCTAATTTTTATACCTGCTTGGACATTAAAATACACGGTGGTGCCAGTAAAAAATCAGCCAGGTGGCAACCCTAGTCAGGTGTAATTAAGGAACCGCTAGAACACATTTTAAAGTGCATTGTTTATATAAATACTGTTCTACGTATGCACTGTAAATGGGTGATTTTCTCTATATTTACACGGGCTGAGGCATTAAAATATTAATGTCGGAAGAAAACAGCAATGTGGCAAACGCACCTCATGTCGGAAGCAAGCTGCAGTTAGGTGGTGTGTATGAGGGAGTGGGGAAAGGGTGTTACCTACCAATTATGCAGCAGGTGCAGTGGCACCAGAGCCCAGAGCTTTGAGCGCCCTTTTGCACCTCAATTATATAACATAACATGTGTTTGTAAAATTCAGATTCACCCAAGAGTATCTTGGCACTGAATAACATATGTTTGTTGCTACGCATCTCAATGGTACTCATTTTATTGACTTCAGAAGGATGAAAGGCTGAGTGGACCCACCAGGATTTGAACCTGTGACTATGAGGTCAAACACAGGCCCCTAAAGTAGACGCATTAGTCAATTAGACCCGGCTGTTTCTGTATGTGGATTCTGAAGTTGTCTATGTATTTTAGTCTGAGTATGATGCACTCAGTAATATACTGTAGGATGTGGCATACATTATAATACTCCCATAGTGGCAGTGCATGCCTCATTGCATAAGCAGCCACAAGGGAATCATAAAAGTCGAACCATTATCTAGGAATAAATATGGGTTTATCGTCTTCAGATGAACACATCATTTTTCATGTTAGGGGGGCGGAGCTAGCCACGCTTGAAGATGGCCGCTTCTTAAGCGAGCTCCTTCAGCCGCTGAAATATCCTAAAGTTATCCTGTACCCAAACGGCCCATAGTAACCCAATAACATGAAATTCTAAAAGAGGAGGACCGTGGCTCTCTATCAAACCCCATATGGCGGATTGCACTTGCCCAGAACTGTTGTTGTAGTAGGGCTGCCGAGAATAGGTGCTGAGGCCTGCGAGAGGGGAACGTTAACTTAAGTGGTGGGCTCGCGCAGGGAGGAAGGCCGATGCATACAGCGTGCAAGCCCACGCCGGCCTCCCTGCTGTGCCCGTGTGACGACTCAACCTCAGAAATACGCACATTACCAGCGGAATATCTCTGGGCACCCCTCTGATGCTGGAAAAACCTTGCAACGGGCCCAGATTGCACGGACGCGGAGGATGATGCAGAGCAGAGACCAGGGCGGCATGGCCTGACAATGAGTGGAGGGTCCCGCTGGGGCATATCTAGCCAAGGCGATAAACCCCACAAAACAGGCAAGTCCGGTCAAACAACATACAAATGCGGGGGCAGGGGAAGATAGGTCCAGACCCTGCGGACCCTGTGCATGAGAGCGCAGAAATCACAACGTGCAGCATGTAACTTGGAGGGGGGCTGGCAAGCACAGAAGACCTGCATTGCTGCTGGGAAGTATTTCACTGTGCGTCGCTGGGGCGGCCCCAAGGCCTGGTTGAAGGGGAGTCCCGAGTGTGCCGAGGAGGGCTGACTGCGAGCTGCTCCATAGCGAGAAAGGGGCTGGGATAAACATGAAGAGACAGCGAAAAGGGCCAAAACAGTGTGAGAGTACCACAACATCCTGGTGAGGACTTTATAACATGGTGAGGAAAGGGCATACATCCTGAGTCAGGAAGAGCATCAACTGGCATAAATTGCATAGGGCACTCTCCCCACGACCACCGTGCTACACAACACTGTCACCTATAGGATTTGGTGTCGGCCTGCGGTAGGCGTAGAGCCCGACATCCCAGCCACTGGACCTGGCTCCAGGAAGAGGGGGGCGCAACCAGATCTGCGAACCCCCCGTCTGAAGGCATTGGTGGCCCCTGCTACAGATCTGATACGAATGCACCGGCAACCGCAACCTGTGAGGCAATAGCCAACTGATAACGAAACGTGCAAAGGGACCGGGTGCCACCTCCTCTGACCTGCCCAGAGTATCCATACTGCGATGTCAACTAGTGAACGAGTCACTAGTGATACCCCAAGATACGTCATGGGCAAACCTGACAAGAATCAACCCAAACTCACCTTTGAGCAATCAAAGAAAGCAGCCGAAAACAGCCAGGATGACCAGCAGAATTCGCAGCAGGCCGCCGCCACTCCCAGCGGAGTCACCAACAGTGACGTGCAGGCCATGTTCACGATGATTCAGGCTGCCCTGTCCAATATAGATGGCAAGATAGACTCTCTAACATACAGAGTGGACCGCATGTCTGAACGTTTAGATAACCACACCAAGCGGATAGACATGGCGGAGCGCCGCATCGCCAAAGATGCACATCAGCAAATGGAAACTTGACAAGGGAAAATGGATAAGACCTTGACATCACTAATGGCGTGGGCTGAAAATAATGATGCATGATTCCGCCGCAATAATCTACATTTTATGGGAATTGCGGAGACCACAAACACAGGACCCATGGAACGCTACATCGAACGACTGTTTATAACCCTTCTAGGCAAGGAAACTTTTTCAGAGTTCTTCATTGTTGAAAGGGCACACAGGTCCCTAGCTCTGCCACCACCGCCCGGAGCAAGACTGCAGCCCATAATAGCTATAATAGTAAACTACAGGGATCAGGATACGGTTCTCCGTTAGGTCCGGGAACTGGGTGGTTTGAAGCATGAGGGAATGGACATCTCTATTTACCCAGAATTCACGCCGCTGGTTCAAGAGGCGAGGAAGAAGTTTGCGCCTGTGAAACAAAAGCTCAGCGACCAAAACATCTCCTATGTAATGCTATATCCTGCCAGATTGAGAGTAACTGACTGTGAGAAGACCAAGATATACAACGAACAGTCAGACTTGTAAAGTACTTGCAGCAGAAAGGATCCCAGAGCACATGCAGGAGATCACAGAAAGGAGGACCGGAGGAACAGGCCAGCGCATCGGACATTGAATAGAGAAGCAACACCTCAAGAACTCTTCAAATTCAAAGTGGTAAAACTACAAGGACAGAAGTGGAAGACTCATAAGGGGCACAAAAGGGTGATGAAAAGGAACTTTTGCCCACATCTGAGAAGGCGTGAGGTATCGCCTCGGGTGGTGCACAGCCACTCTCCATACAAGGTCACCAGCACCCGAGGCCGCAGGAGGGTCGGTGCATGAATACTTATCCATAGGACACAATTAAGTGTTAACGGGGTGTTTGAGGGGAGGCTAATGTAATACCTTTAGAATGTTGAATTACAAATTTGTAATATACGTCCAAGAGTTAAGATGACCACTGAATAGAATAGATAATCCCACTGTTTGACTGTTGGGCGGCAAACTTAGGGGCGTATTGGTCAACATGATTACACAGCGACAACTCTGTGACACACCTCACAGGGTAAAAGGGGTGTCAGCTCCTGCCCACTTGTGTACATCACACTTAGTTATGTTTTAGATACGGGGTGGGAGGAGGGCATTTGGGATAGTTATATGTTCTTGGGGGACTATCTTCTCTGTAATGAGACGAGTGGAGTGGGAGGGAGGCAGGTTGTTAATTTGAAAACCCTGGTTGGCATGAGAATAGCAGACAACATCTCTCACAGCAGAAACACACATACCAGATGCAGGACAGCCCTGCCCAAGTGCCATACTGCGTATGGATAACAGATTGAGGCACACCAGACCACTGACATTCATGACGTGGATTGTACGGGGGCTTCACAACCCACAGAAAATCCACAAGGTCATAGCATACCTAGACCAACACAAGAGACACACCTGACTGACATGTCAGAAGGGAGAATAGGAAGTAGGTGGGTGTCCTACAGAATGGCATCTTCATACTCTACCTATACAAGAGGAGTAATGCTCCTTGTGCGACAAGGCACCCTTTCACACTTATTAGATCCATTAAAGACAACCATGGGCGAAATCTAATAGTACAAGGCAACTTCGGTGGAACAGCCTTAACAATAGTCACGACATACGGTTCAAACAACGATGACCCACATTTCTATACACAGGTATGGGCAAAACTGAGCACATTACCTCCTACAGCTGTCATATGGGGAGGCGACTTCAACGCATGTATTGATCCAGCACTGGGTAGGTCCACAGGTAATGAAAGATACGGAAAGCAAGCGGCAAAAGCTCTTAGAGAAGGTATGGTTGAATGCGCTATGACAGATATATGGCAATTGAGACACCCAATCCACAGGGAAGGCACTTGCACATCAACAGAGCACAAAACATGAAACACCTGCCTAAGACACTTACAGACAATGCACCTGTCCATCTAGCGCTTGCCATACCCACACAAACACCCCACGGCAGTTCACCTGGCGGCTACGACAGGGCGCATTACTAGACCAGGTATTCAGGTCTGAATTGCATCAGGCAATAGTAGAGTACTTCGATCATAATGAGGGATCTGTAAGTAGCGCCACAACATTATGGGAGGCTTTTAAAGTGACTATACGGGGCCACTGTATTGGCAAGCACGCAGGCATATTGAAAGACATCCAACAGCAGCTCTCTATGGTAGAAAGGGATATTAAAGAACTTGAGGCAGATTACGCGACCCCACAAGACCCTAAATTACTTGCAGACAGTAGGGTGAAGGTTGATACTTACCACGAATTTGCAGATGATGAGATTAAATATCTCTCCCACAGAAACACGACACACAACTACGGAGAGGGTGGTAGACTGGGGCGAGTGCTCTCACACAGAATTCGCCCTGCACATATGCCAGCTTATATAACTCCGATTATGGACATGCAAGGTCAACTTCAGTACGACACCCCAGCGATTTTAGACTGCTTCTCAGAATATTACACCCACCTCTACACCACAGAAACAACTCTGTCCCCACCCGAGATGGAGCACTATCTAAACAACATCACTCTGGCCTGGCTATCAGACACCCATCGTGAATATTTTAGCCACCACATCACCGAAGATGAGATCAGAGAGGCGATTAACGCCCTCCCAAAAAATAAAGCTCCTGGCATGGATGGACTCCCAGGTGAGTTCTATAAAGAGTTTCAAGACATATTAATACCACATTTAGCCAAACTGTATGAAGAGGCCTATGCTGATGGCATGCTACGTAACCTCGATGAGGGAGGTGTTGCGGATCACCCTCCTCAAGCCAGACAAAGACCTAGTAAAGTGTGACTGCTACTGCCCAATGTCTTTAATTAATATAGACTCTAAAATCGTAGCTAAAATTATTGCAACAAGAATACAGCCCTTGTTATGCAACTTGTTCCTGCAAGATCAGGCTGGATTTGTACTGACACGATCCACAATGCAAAACTTGAGGACTATATTTGTGATGTTCCACCACTTAGATCCTGACCTGCCAGCAGCCGCAGCCCTCTTGGACGCGCCAAAGGCTTTTGATTCGGTAGAATGGCCATTCATGTTTACAGTACTGCACAGAATGGGTTTTCTGGAACCATTCCTGCGCTGGATTTCGCTCCTGTACATGGCTCCCAGCGCGCATCTCAGATTTAACAGAAATAAGTCAGACCCGATTAAGATCAACAGCGGAACAAGGCAGGGATGCCCACTTTCACCACTTTACTTTGAAGCCACTGGCATGTAAAATACAACAAAAGCATGCAGAATCCGCTCTACAATTCCAACTTCGCCCAGTCAGCATTTCACTGTATGCTGATGACACGGTGCTTTATACGAGACATCCATATATCAATATGAACCCTCTCATTCAGGAATATATTAGATTCAAGAACTATTCAGGACTCAGCATTAACTGGGACAAATCAGTAGTAATATCACTCACGACAGCCACTACACAGCCCAATCTGGAATCCACACTAAGATGGCAAACCGAGACGGTCAAATACTTGGGCATATGGATACACCGAAACCCAGACGTGGTGATCAGAGAGAACTATGGCAGAGCAATAACCAAACTAGAGGAACAGGTGGATCAAGCTACTGCTTTCACTGGCTGATAGGATCGCTGTACAAAAGATGGTTGTACTGCCAACAATTTTATACTTATTCATGAATATCCCGATTTGGCTCACACAAGCGCTATTTGCCAAACTGTGATCAGCCATGCTGAGATTGGCATGGGGAGGGACGCAGGCAAGAGTAGGATGGAAAGTCCTGACTAGGCTCTATCATAAATGGGGCTTTGGTGCGCCAGACCTTCAACTATACTTCTACTTTGCACAGGCGCAACATGCTCATTACTGGTTGCATCTACACGATCACATACCACACATAGTGGGGGAATATGACAGCGTGCAACCGACCCCACTGATTACTTATATTTCTGATCCACGGTGGAATGCACTGAGAGATGCAATACGTCCAGTAACTTGAACGTCGCAAGCGTGGCTCATGCTAGCAAAACGCGCCCAGAAACTTCCAATATATGCCCCGGCACTGCCCATATCCTATCACCTGAGAATACAGTAGCACAAAAAAAGAACATGTTAACTTTACTGAGAGACATGGGTCTAAGAACTATGGGTAATATATTTCCACATAGCCAATTTATACCATAAGACGACCCGTCCCTCAGTGTGCATTGCAAGCCACTAAAAGTATTTGCATAGTTTCACCTGGGTATGGCAGTTAGGGAATTATATGCCACACTCCCAGATGAACCACCACAACTGAATGCATTGCAAATCATGCTAACATCGCCCACAGGAGAACGCATGGTGACACAATTTTATAACGCCAGCAAGGGAGAACAGAGTTGTGCTCTAAATAAATCACTACAAAGATGGGAGGAAGCAGTAGGGGGCTCTATAACTGAAGGAGGCTGGGACTACATTTGTGCACAGTTGCAGTTGCTTACATCAAACTGCAACCTGTGCATCATACATTTTAAATTCATACACCAAACATATTACACTCTGGCAAAATTGCACAAATATGGACTGTGACTGGAAGACAAGTGCCACAGATGCAGCGCTTCTGGAGCGGATTTTCTGCATATGGCATGGGCATGCCCCCAACTACTAAAATATTGGCAAGACGTCACAAGTAACCTCACGCTAATGCTGGCAGAGCATGTACATAACGCTCTGCTAGTGTGCCTGCTGGGTATCTATTAGATCCAGCTGGCTAAGACACGAAAGCTTCTAAGTGTGGCATTATTGCTGGCAAAGAGACGCATATCTGCAAGATGGGGTAGCAAGCACCCGCCACAACACAAGGACTGGATTGCGGATATGACCTATTGCAAAGAGACATTGGAGAAATATGCAGAGGAGTTACCACAGGCCTCTAGACCCAGGGATTTATGGGAACCCCTTGTACAACACCTTAGGTCTGCACAAAATGAGGACTGAACACATAATATAGCCCTCCCACATAGCGTCTGAATAGTCGGGACTCTCCAGACAGGCTGGGAAGGTGAACACACAGCAACATGAGAGAGGAGGTGGGAAGTAGGGGTAAACAATGTGTAAGTGGGATATAATGTACTAAGTAGGAAGCAGCACCTGGGAGAGTGCCATAGAAAATGTATCACATAGGCTATAACATGTCAACAAATGCAAGACCTTTGTACCACGCAGTAGTATGTCAAAATAATCAGCAATATCTGTGATGTGTAACTCTGTATTTTCTTATTGCTGACCAGAATAAAAACAATTAAAAAAAAAAATAATAATTCACGTTGAACTAAGAAAAACTATTAATGATCTCCTTTCGTATGACGTCAGCACCCTAATACAAGTGCTATCTAAAACAGACATTTTTCAACATTGTGTTATTGGATTAAGTCATGTTTTATTATGGCTTTAATTATAACTTCAGCAATGTCAATTATAGTGATGTTAACAGGTTAAGGTCATGTGACATTACTTTGCAGGAAGATTTATGGTCAAAGGTCATGTGATGTCACTTATTGTGATGTCATTAAGGTTAAGGATGTGTGATATAATTTCCGCTACCCCTGGCATTTTGGTGAATTGATGTCCATGTGTAACTCTGGGGTGTGTAGTCTACCTTCAGAATTGTTATAAATTGGGCCTGCAATGGCTCACCCAAACGCACCCTTGGCCCATTAAGATAAAAATTCCTGGAACAGGGCCTGTTGCCACCCCAAAGTTACCTTCCAGCAATTGTTTCTATGACCTGTAGACTTGTGCTCTCAAACAACAGAAGGTACGTGTTATGTTTGTCAGACCATACCATCTGATGGTCCGCCGGTGGGTGTATTTTGCAGCTTGGGACACAGGCTGTTTTGCATGATGGTAGTGCCCATGTAAAGAAGGGCCGGATGTTGTATGCCGAATAAAAGGGGCAGCCGGGACCGGATGGAGTTAGTTCGGCACCACCCCAACGTGCTACTGGGGTGTGTGTCCTATTCTTTTCCCGAAAACATTAGGACCTACATTCTGCTCACGTCTTACTGACCGGTGTAAAAATCCAACAACTGCCAACGAGGGAGTGTTTCGTCCTCCGCTGTTACCTGAGGCGCTGTGCCCTGCGCCTGCCTTCTGCAGTCTCTACCTGCGACGGTGCCAGTACTCGCCCTGTGTGGCTGTCAGCGGTGTCATTGTGGACGTTTCCTGCACATTTGGGAAGGTGAGACCTCCGCCTCCGTGCACAGCAGTTTACTTCAGCTCAGCCTGCCGCAGCAGTGTTTTCCTCGCCCAGGTTGATTTCTGCTCTTTGCACAGGGACAAGTACTTGTTCGCGACATCCTGTGTTCAAGGCCATGCCCCCATTCTGACAAGCAGAGCGCTTAGCCTGGATTTCTTCCTGTCCTGGGATGGCTTGCAACCGCCACTGTGAGGAAATAACTCCGGGCAAGTCCTTTCACCTGTCCAATGCCTGCTAGGACACTGATCTGGTGGAGCTCTTATGGGTTATGCTTCCTGCACCTGAGGCGTACTGTGGACTTCCTGCACCTGTCCTTTGCCTGTTAGGACTGTGCTCCTGTGCCTGCTTGGGTGGTAATCCTGCCTCCACTAAAGGAGCATTCTCTTGGCCATTTTTCGCAGAGGCCAAATTTAACTAACCGGAGGAACATATAGAGGGAGAATCTGGAAGCACATAGGGCTTGTAGCGCCAGCAGAGAAACATCGGAGGGGCAATTACTCTTTTGCCTTCTGCTCCCCAGCCACACCGTTCTACATTTGCCTAAGTGGGTACAGCCCCCAGGACCTGCACGTCACCTGCAAAATGGCCACCACACAGCCCATTGAACCGTTCTTGATGGAAGGTTCGCTGTCCGGCAAGCGGCCAAGTGGAAAGATTGGGTAGACTGACTGGAAACATACTTTGTGGCAGTGGGTCTGGAGGCTGAGCGGCGGCGTCCCATGCTACTGAATCTTGGTGGTGCGGCGATCTACATGCTGGGATGGTCGGTGACAGAGGCAGGCCCTCCTCACACTTATGCTACTTTAGAGGCAGCACTGATGACGCATTTCGAGGACTGTTTCCCCATCAGGGGCCATGCCCAGCTCTAAGAAAGTAGTGTTCAGCATGCAACAAACTGCACCATTTGGCAAAGGCATGCAGTTACACGTCACGGAGGAGAGCGTGACCCAGGCAAGTAAATGTCATGGATGCACCTCAAATCAAATCAAATCATGGAAGGCAGGCAAAGAGGACATGGATGACGATGATGTGGAGGGCGCGATACATATAATCCATACAATGTCCAAAGTGGAGAATCCTGAAGTGCAGCATTTTGGTGGCGGGACATTCCAACCAGGCGCTCATAGATACTGGGGCGTCCATCAGCATCATGGTGAGCTCCCTGCTACAGACTCTCCCCATCACACCGTTTTTGAGACCTACATCGACCCAAGCATTCGCTTACTGGTGAACCATCCCTCTTCCTTTGGCTAGAGTTTTCACTGCAGACATCTCTCATGACTCTTGCTCCACTCAAACCAAAGTTTATGTTACCCAGGAAGGCTCTGGGATATTGCTAAGCTGCCGCACAGCCGAGCACTTACAACTGGTAGCATTTGCAATCGCAATTCACCAAGAGAGTGTGAAATCATTGGTGGATGAGTTCAAGATCCTGCTAGAAGGAATCAGATGTCTAAAAAACCATATGGTCCGGTTACATGTAGACACCACCATTCGACCCATGGTCCTCAAGCATAGACGAGTCACGTTTCACTTAAAGCCAAAAGTGGAATAAGAGTTGAGGAAGCTAGAAGAGGTGGATATCATTGAACGCGTCGAAGGGCCGACTCACTGTGTGTCACCCATTGTCGAAGCCAGGAAACCTAAACAACCAGGCGAGGTGAGAATTTGCATTGGTATGAGGTTACCCAACCATGGGATAAAGAGAGAGCATCATCTGACCCCCACCATTGATGACATTGTGGCCGAGGTGAACAGGTCTTGATGGTTCTCTAAAATGGACCTCCGTGCCGGATACCACCAACTTCTGCTGGATCCAGAGTCAAGAACCATAAACACGTTTTCAACACACGTGGGACTTCGAAGATATAAGCGACTGAGCTTTGGGGTTTCCAGCGCTGCTGAAGTTTTTCAAGATACAATTCGAGGAGTTCTCGCTGGCATCCATGGGGTTCTCAACATCAGCGATGACATTCTTGTGCGTGCCCCCACCCTGGAAGAGCACTTAGACCGTTTGAGAGAAGTGTTCCAGCGACTGCGAGACAGTGGTCTCACCCTTCATCGAGAGAAATTTGCTTTTCTTAAGAAAGAGAGAGCCTTTTTCAGATATCGTTTTTCTTAACACAGAGTATCCCCGGATCCAGCGAAAGTTCATGACATCCAGACGGCTCCAGCCCCCACCTCTGTAACCAGAGTGAGAAATTCCTTGGTATGGTGACATACTGTGGGCGGTTTATCCGAAACCTTACTGGGCTCACCGCTCCTCTGAGAGAACCCATGAAGTCCATGACCAAATGGTAATGGAGGTCTTGTTAGGAAAAGGCTTTTCAGGACACGAAGAACGCTTTATCCACCGACACTATGCTAGTGTACTTTGACCCAGCCAAAGAATCAGAACTGTCAGTCGATGCCAGTCCCATTGGCTTAGGGGCAGTACCGTCGCAAAAACAAGAGGATGGGAAGTGGGCGCCAGTGGCCTATGCAAGTCGTGCTCTGACCGATACCGAGCAAAGATACTCGCACATAGAAAAGGAACCAATTTCTGTTCACTGGGGATGCCGACATTTCCATTTATATCTCTATGGCCAACCATTCATAGTACACACGGATCATTATTCATGGGTGCCTCCTTATAACCTCCACCACGGATAGAAAAGTGGATCCTCCAGTTCCAGGAATATCACTTCCAAGTGGTGTATCGCCCTGGTGCCCAGAATCCTGCTGATTTCCTGTCAAGACATGCAAGACCAGCCACAGAAGAAGAGGAGTCAGCGGCAGAGGAGGTGGAAGAGTATGTCAGGTTCATAGTGGAGCGGTCCCGTCCCCAAACCATTTCACTCGAGGAGATCGTGGGAGCTATAAAAGACGATGAGTGTCTTCAGTTGGCCTTCGCTGTAGTGACGTCAGGAAAAAGGCATCTACTACTTGACAAGCTACCCAGTAGGACTGAGGAAGCTCGCACCACCCTGAGTGTACCACACAAGGTATGAGAAGACCTGGCAGTGTTTGCTGAAGAATGCCTTATGAGAGGATCCCGTTTGGTAATTCCCAGGATGCTGCAATGAGTGGTCGATTTGGCACACATAGAGCATAAAGGAATCGTGAAGACAAAGTCCCGTCTGCGCTGTAAAGTATGGTTTCCCCACCTGGATGACCTCGTAGAGCAAACTGTTTGTGACTGCGTTTTCTGTCAAGCCACTGGCCCGGCTAAACCCCCAGTGCCGATTGTCACTGAAGTCATACCACCACATCCGTGACACTGGGCTAGCGCTGATTTCAGGACTCTCCAGGACGGGAGACACATGCTGGTGGTGATAGACGGCTTCTTAAAATATCCAGAGGTGGAGGTCCTAGAATCAACCATGGTAAGTAAAACCATACCTTTGTTGGAAAAAATGATGACCACTCATGGACTCCTAAAAGAGCTACGGATAGACAATGGTCCCCCTTTTTCTAGTCATGAAATGGCAGAATATCTACAGTCAAGGAGAGAGAGGCATCATAAAATCACACCAAGATGGCCTCAGGCCAATGGAGAAGCTGAGCGTTTCATGAACACGCTTAACAAAGTGCTTCGGATCGCTGTTGCTCATGGCCAAAACTTGGCGGGTACTCTATACACTTTTCTACGAGAGTACCGACTTACTCCTCACTCTACTACTCAAGTCATTCCTGGATCACTCTGCATCCGGAGGGCGTTAGGAGATATGTTTCCTAAGGTGACTCAACCACCGCATCTTCAATAGCAAGCATCGAAAAGGTTAGACCAGCAACAAATTCAGAATGAACGCATGTCCAGAGCCCGCAGAGCCAAGGAAAGACAATTAGCAATAGGAGATCTGGTGATGATTAAGATCCATGAGGGAAATTCTCACTTCCGTTTGAATTAGACACTTGGACTGTTCAAGGAATCAAAGGAACTCGTGTTAGCTCCCACACTGCTGGTGCTCGGCATTGCTCGGGGCTCTATTCTTCTTGCCACGGCTCCGCAGCACTCCTGACCTCATTTTCGGCTGGGTAGCAGCCATCTTGGACGTGACACACGCTTGGCTCAGTCAGCGGTCCAGTCGTTGCACGCATCTTCCCGGCACTGGGCAAAAATCTACTTGATTGGGCCCATTGCGGGAGAGCGCTGCTCCTGTTAGCTCCCAAACTGCTAGTCTGCTGCTGATTTTAACATTGTTCGCTTTATTTTAATTTCTTGCCGGTGTGTGTGAGGGAAATTTGGGGGGAAGTGTTTGACAGGTTATTTTTCTTTCTGCATCACTTTGATGTCTAAAAATTGAATTTTAAAAAGATCGCATTTACCATCTGGTGCTCGGCATTGCTCGGGGCTCTATTCTTCTTGCCACGGCTCCGCAGCACTCCTGACCTCATTTTCGGCCGGGTAGCGGCCATCTTGGATGCGACACGCGCTTCGCGTGGTCAGCGGTCCAGTCGTTGCACGCATCTTCCCGGCACTGGGCAAAAATCTACTTAATTGAGCCCATTGCGGGAGAGCGCTGCTCCTGTTAGCTCCCACACTGCTAGTCTGCTGCTGATTTTAACATTGTTCGCTTTATTTTAATTTCTTGCCGGTGTGTGTGAGGGAAATTTGGGGGGAAGTGTTTGACAGGTTAGTTTTCTTTCTGCATCAGTTTGATGTCTAAAAATTGAATTTTAAAAAGATCGCATTTACCATCTGGTGCTCGGCATTGCTCGGGGCTCTATTCTTCTTGCCACGGCTCCGCAGCACTCCTGACCTCATTTTTGGCTGGGTAGCGGCCATCTTGGAGGTGACACGCGCTTCGCGTGGTCAGCGGTCCAGTCGTTGCACGCATCTTCCCGGCAATGGGCAAAAATCTACTTAATTGGGCCCATTGCGGGAGAGCGCTGCTCCTGTTAGCTCCCACACTGCTAGTCTGCTGCTTGCTGCTAATTTTAACATTGTTTGCTTTATTTTAATTTCTTGCCGGTGTGTGTGAGGGGAATTTGGGGGGAGTGTTTGTCAGTTTATTTTTCTTTCTGCATCACTTTGATGTCTAAATATTGAATTTTAAAAAGATCGCATTTACCATTTGGTGCTCGGCATTGCTCGGGGCTCTATTCTTCTTGCCACGGCTCCGCAGCACTCCTGACCTCATTTTCGGCTGGGTAGCGGCCATCTTGGACGTGACACGCGCTTGGTGTGGTCAGCGGTCCAGTCGTTGCACGCATCTTCCCGGCACTGGGCAAAAATCGACTTAATTGGGCCCATTGCGGGAGAGCGCTGCTCCTGTTAGCTCCCACACTGCTAGTCTGCTGCTGATTTTAACATTGTTCGCTTTATTTTAATTTCTTGCCGGTGTGTGTGAGGGGAATTTGGGGGGGAGTGTTTGTCAGTTTATTTTTATTTCTGCATCACTTTGATGTCTAAAAATTTAATTTGAAAAAGATCGCATTTACCATTTGGTGCTCGGCATTGCTCTGGGCTCTATTCTTCTTGCCACGGCTCCGCAGCACTCCTGACCTCGTTTTCGGCCGGGTAGTGGCCATCTTGGACGTGACACGCGCTTGGCGCGGTCAGCGGTCCAGTCGTTGCACGCATCTTCCCGGCACTGGGCAAAAATCTACTTAATTGGGCCCATTGCGGGAGAGCGCTGCTCCTGTTAGCTCCCGCACTGCTAGTCTGCTGCTGATTTTAACATTGTTCGCTTTATTTTAATTTCTTGCCGGTGTGTGTGTGGGGAATTTGGGGGGGAGTGCTTGTCAGTTTACTTTTCTTTCTGCATCACTTTGATGTCTAAAAATTGAATTTGAAAAAGATCGCATTTACCATTTGGTGCTTGGCATTGCTCGGGGCTCTATTCTTCTTGCCACGGGCCGGCAGCACTCCTGACCTCATTTTCGGCCGGGTAGCAGCCATCTTGGACGTGACACGTGCTTGGCGCGGTCAGCGGTCCTGTCGTTGCACGCATCTTCCCGGCACTGGGCAAAAATCTACTTCATTGGGTCCATTGCGGGAGAGCGCTGCTCCTGTTAGCTCCCACACTGCTAGTCTGCTGCTGATTTTAACATTGTTCGCTTTATTTTAATTTCTTGGCGGTGTGTGTGAGGGGAATTTGGGGGGAAGTGTTTGACAGGTTATTTTTCTTTCTGCATCACTTTGATGTCTAAAAATTTAATTTTAAAAAGATGGCATTTACCATTTGGTGCTCGCCATTGCTCGGGGCTCTATTCTTCTTGCCACGGCTCCGCAGCACTCCTGGCCTCATTTTCGGCCGGGTAGCGGTCATCTTGGATGTGACACGTGCTTGGCGCGGTCAGTGGTCCAGTCGTTGCACGCATCTTCCCGGCACTGGGCAAAAATCTACCTAATTGGGCCCATTGCGGGAGAGCGCTGCTCCTGTTAGCTCCCACACTGCTAGTCTGCTGCTGATTTTAACATTGTTCGCTTTATTTTAATTTCTTGCCGGTGTGTGTGTGGGGAATTTGGGGGGGAGTGCTTGTCAGTTTACTTTTCTTTCTGCATCACTTAGATGTCTAAAAATTGAATTTTAAAAAGATCGCATTTACCATTTGGTGCTCGGCATTGCTCGGGCTCTATTCTTCTTGCCACGGGCCGGCAGCACTCCTGACCTCATTTTCGGCCGGGTAGCAGCCATCTTGGACGTGACACGTGCTTGGCGCAGTCAGCGGTCCTGTCGTTGCACGCATCTTCCCGGCAGTGGGTAAAAATCTACTTAATTGGGTCCATTGCGGGAGAGCGCTGCTCCTGTTAGCGCCCACACTGCTAGTCTGCTGCTGATTTTAACATTGTTCGCTTAATTTTAATTTCTTGCCGGTGTGTGTGAGGGGAATTTGGGGGGGAGTGCTTGTCAGTTTATTTTTCTTTCTGCATCACTTTGATGTCTAAAAATTGAATTTTAAAAAGATCGTATTTACCATTTGGTGCTCGGCATTGCTCAAGGCTCTATTCTTCTTGCCACGGCTCCGCAGCACTCCTGACCTCATTTTCGGCCGGGTAGCGGCCATCTTGGACGTGACACGCGCTTGGCGCGTCAGCGGTCCAGTCGTTGCACGCATCTTCCCAGCACTGGCCACACCCTATTTAAATGTGTCTGTGCCGAACAAGACCTTCTGCACCCAACAGCGCCAAGGCAGAGCTCAGGGCGAGCCATGCTGCTGAATTAGCCCCCACTCATCACAATGGCACACTCATTCAGTACTCCAGCACTACTTTAAGGTCTTTAAGAGCCCCGTGCTGCCCCTCCTACTCTACTATCACTGCCAGCCCCGAGAGTACCTTGGCGTGCCCGGACTGTGTTTTTTTCCATCCACACAGCTCTCCTCGGTCGAGCTGAGTGCTGATCCCTGCCCCAGGGCTGTTTTAAAGCCTGCTTTATTAATTCCAGATCTTTGAAACGGCATCATGCTGACATTGCCGACCTGGTTTTGGACAATGATCTTGATCTATTATTCACCACGGAGACCTGGCTCGACGCGTTCTCTAATCCCACCGTCGCTTTGGCCACCCCCTCGGGTTATAAAATACATCGGACTGACCGCCCAGTTGGGAGAGGGGGGGTGTGTGGCCATTATATATAGAGAACGCTGGGCTCTCCAGTGTGAGTCCTCCACTATATGGGGAGGCTGCGAGGCCTTGGATTTCAACCTCCAATTGTCACCTCACTTCACATTGGGGGGTTCATTATTATATCGCCCACCGGGCCCAGCGGGTGTCTTTTTGGATGCCTTCGGCGATGCTTTGGCGGATAGAGTCTTAAGGTTTGCCAACTACCTTCTCTTGGGGGATTTCAATTTACATCTCGACTCCTTGGAGTCGGCTGATTCTGCTGTCTTCATGGAAAATCTCCAGCTGGCTACGCTCTCCCAATGGGTGACTGATCCGACCCACAAGGGGGGTCACATTTTGGATCCTATCTGTTCCAATTTCCCGGTGCTGATTAGAAAGCCACTCCCGATCACCTGGTCGGATCAATTCCCTAAATTCTTCTCATGGTCCGCCCAGCGCCAGCGGCAATTAGCTAACTGCCATCGCGCCCCCACAGCCAGGAAGCTGGATGCAGGTCTTCTTGGCGGCCATTTGGCGGCATCAGGCCCACCCTCCTAGGTGATCAGCAGGACAATGTCACCACCTTCTCTAGTTGGATCAGTGATTCAGTCACTGCCCTCTCGGCACCGGGTCCTTGCAAACTGGGGAGAGAGACTCCCTCTAAGCCTTGGTTCACCCTGGAGCTGAAGGCTCTAAAGCACGCCTGTAAGGTTTTGGAGAGAGCATGGCGGGTCAGCGGCTATTGCCCCATTGCCAAACAGGCTCTTAGAGTCAAACAGAAAATCTATTATTCAGCTATTGCCACGGCCAAAGGCCAGCATTTTGCCACTCGCATTGACGGGGCGAATAACAATTCCAAGGAAATTTGTGCCATTGTGCAGAGTTTTGTAACGCCCCGTGCCCAGGATGTGGTGGTCCCCCCCTCTGACAACTGGTGCAACACCTTGGCAAAACACTTTAGGGATAAAATCATGGACATTCAAGAATCCTTTTTGGAAATCCCTAAGCCGACCCCGACTGTTTAGTCGGGCAGCCCGGTGAGGGAGTCGGCTCAATTTTTCTCGGCTTTTAGCCCCATTGACCCATTGGCCTCACGCAGAATCCTTGGAGCACTGAAATCGGGCTCCCCCAAGGATCCTTGCGCGGCTAGGTTGCTGGCCGAGCTGTCCGACATGATCAACCCGGAAGTCAATCTTCTGGTTAATCAGTCGCTCCGCGAGGCCTGCGTTCTGTCCTCTTGGAAGCAGGCTCTCATACTGCCCCTGCTCAAGAAGCCAACCCTGGATCCGTCGCTTCCCGCCAACTACCGACCTATCTCGCTCCTGCCTAGCTTGGCCAAGGTCTGCAAAAAGGCAGTTACCTCTCAGCTCACCAACTATGTAGAGAGGGCGGGTTTGCTGCATCCGGCGCAATCGGGGTTCCGCGCCTCTTACAGCACGGAGTCAGCTTTGCTGGAGGTGGTGGAGGCTATTCGCGATTGCTTGGAAGCCGGCGGGAGAGCAGCCTTGGTGATGCTGGATCTCTCGGCAGCATTTGACACGGTGCCCCATTCTCTCCTTCTCGATTGTCTAACAGTTATCGGCATTGCAGGCTCAGCTTGGAGCTGGCTTAGATCCTTTTTGGAGGATAGGTCACAGCAAGTTTGGCTGCCCCCCTGCGCCTCTGTGCCGACGCCTCTTTCCACCGGCGTCCCGCAGGGATCCTCACTTAGCTCTCTGCTGTTTAACATCTATGTGACTCCCTTGGTCTATCTAGCGGAGTCCTTGGGGGCTAAGGTGATGGCCTATGCGGATGACACGCAGCTGCTGTTCTCCTGGAAACGGGGTGAGGACTCAGTCAGCATGGCGCAGCGCTGTCTCTCAGCTGTGTTTTGTTGGCTGGCTAATGCACAGCTAAAGTGCAACGAAGAGAAATCGGAGGTTCTTCTGTTTGGCGCGTTCTCTGTGGATTTCAGAGCTAGGCTGTGGCCGCCGAATTTCCCGCCCCCTCTGTCCGACAAGGGTCTTGCTAAAAGTCTGGGGGTTTAGTGTGAGGAAAACTTAAATTTCGCGACACAAGTGAAGAAGCTAACAGGGACATGTTTTGGCACCCTGAAAATTCTGCGGAAATTTTTCCCCCTCTTGCCAATCGGTGCCAAAGAGACGGTCGTAAGGGCACTGATTCTTTCACGCCTGGACTATGCCAATGCTCTCCTGGTGGGAAGTCCGGGCTATCTGACAAGGAAGCTGCAGGTAGTCCAGAATGCGGCAGCGAGACTCCTCCTGGGGTTATCTACCAGGCAGAGTGTGCAGGTCCATCTTCGCTACCTGCACTGGCTCCCAGTCGAGTCTCGTCTTAAATTTAAAATGCTGTCCATTGCCCAACGGGCTTTGTATGGGTTGGGCCCACTCTATCTTTAGAAGCGATTTGCCTTTTATAAACCTTATAGGCAACTGCGATCCTCTGACCAACTCATAATACAGAACCCTCGGTTCAATCGCCACAGGCTGGGTGGCTGCTCCTTCACCCGCAAAGCAGGTCTAGCCTGGAATGAGCTCCCTCTGGCCCTTAGGAGGGTGTCTGACCCTGTTGCTTTCAATAAGAAATTAGAAACTCTGCTTTTTTGAGGCTTTTTTCTCTTTTTCCTTCTCCCCTTTAGATGGTTATGTGGTGGGCTTTCTTTGGAACTAGCGCCGGGATACTTTGAGTAGCTGCGCGCTTTACAAATATAACATAACTATGATAACTGCTGGGAGATCTAAAGAAAATGTCATAAGGAATGTCTCTTGGTTTAAAATATGTCAAACTCAAGCAAGTTTGGACGCTAGGGTATTAGCTGAGGTAGAAGACATAGACTCTGAGTTAGCTGATGTTGCACTACCATCAGTGCCCTGTGAAGGGGCTTTTTGCTCTCCTGGCAAGGAAAAACTGACAGCTGGCAGGAGCCCAAGAGCTGTGCCAAGTCACCTGGTCGAGCTGGAACCCCTGTGTGTTCCTGCAGACTGTCAGCAGGCCCGAGTGAGCTGTAGAGCAGAAGATCTGGACTGTGAAGGCCGTCGAGGGAGTGGGAGGTACCACGTCAGACCAATGCCAGCAGTGTCTTCCCGTCTGAAGGATTATGTACTGGTATAATTACAGTTTTACTGAAACTATGGTTTTCTCTCTCTCACTCTCTCTCTCCCTCCCTCTCTACCTCCCTCTCCCTCTCCCTATCCCTATCCCATTTATTTGCATCTGTTTTCAATAGTAGTTTCCACAGGAAGTTTCGAATCACTGTTCAACTGTTTGTAGTTGTTTTATTCTGAACAAAGGAGGAATGTTATGTTTGGCGGACCATACCATTTGATGGTCCGTTAGTGGGTGCATTGTCCAGCTCGGGACACAGGCTGTTTTGCATGATGGTAGTGCCCATGTAAAGGAGGGGCCGGATGTAGTATGCCGAATAAAAGGGGCAGCCGGAACCAGATGGAGTTAGTTCGGCACCACCCCAACGTGCTTCTGGTGTGTGTGTCCCATTCTTTTATCCAATGCATTTGTCCCTATATTCTGCTCATGTCATACTGACCGGTGTGAGCATCCAACAGTAAATGGTTCCCAGTGTAATGTCTCTCCTGTTTCTGGCAGTTGTGTGTCAGACACAGGTTCAAGGACAGGGTAGACGGGAGATTTATTTCATTTCGCCACCAGACATAAGACAGTGGCAAACTACATGACGAAGGAGAACTAAGCATTCTGACATCGAAGTTTCTCGGTGAAGTGGAGCTCAGCAACAGCATTCGCGCAATAACCACTCCACGCTGTCAGTTTAGCATAAAAGGCCATTTATTAGGACAGGGTTGACAACCAATTACAACTTAACACGAATAAACAGTTAACAATCCCCAACCTCATGACTTCCAACCATCATCCACTCTCGTAATCCAATTACTCAACTCCCAATTCACACCACAACCTCTTCACTTAAATCATTCACTTCCACACTTCTCTTTCAACCTCCTTCAGCATCTCCAGCCATCGCACTCCTGCCTGCCACACCCCCATCCTGCACCCGTGTCCCCCTCCCCGCAAGGGTGATTATGCCCGTCATGGACTCCCCACCTCTCCCAAGTACTGCAAAAGACACCCCCTTCAACTCCTAAAACTGTAGGGTGGGAGGGTGGTCAAACTTCCCCGACCTATACCCTAAGGCGCTGGGGACAGGAAGAGGAAGGACTTCCTCCCCTGCCCCCTTTTAACTCTATCCCTAACCCTACCCACTAACCCACCCCCTAAACTACCTAACACCCTGTCCCAACTATCGCGCGAACTCTCCAGAGGAAGACTGGTCTGCCGACCCCACTTCCCCTGGGGGCTGCAGTGGAAGGCTCCAGAATCGTCAACGACTATGGCAGCCCCAGCAAGCCCAAGCGCCAACCCGAACATTAATCAAGGAAAAATTCATCTGCAATTTAAGTTACCAAGACAGAGCTCATTTAATGAGGCACTAGTTGCGAATGTTATCATTCCAGTAGTGTGTGAGCATCAACTTTAGCATGCTGTGGAGGACGCAGTAAAGGGAAATGTGAGCGCATTTCAGAAAGCAGTGTGAAACTGTATAGCAGAAATAAATGCAGTCAATAAAATGCATAATGAATAATAACAACAGAGTTAGGCTTATATTACTGCAGCCGCACGAAAGAGAAGGGGCTTACGTTGATAGGGAGATTTATAATGCATGAATGAGATACCCGAATTGCTAGCTCTATCCCAGAAACTGCTGGGTACTGTAGTTTTTTCTAATTAAAACTTCTGTTTTTCAGTCCATTGTTTGTTTTTACTACTCATGCTAGCTGATGTTATGTTATGTTATGTTATTTATGTCTTTTATAGCGCTCGGCTACTCAGAAGAGTGTCCCGGCGCTTTGTTGACAGCCTGAAAAAAGCCAAACACAACACAGACATTAAAAGAAAACGGGATGCTGTACAGATTAACACAAAGATAAAAATGCATAATAGGAGCCGTTATATTTAATTTGCATTTTTGTTGCGTTAGCAGAAACCCCAGCAAAATCTAAGCATTTTTACTGAAAAAGTCAGTGAAGTTTGATTTAATTGATTATATCAGTCAAACATATTTTTAGGCACGTTTAAAGTAGTAGGTGAACTTCAAAAGGCGAGTGCAGGCATGCAAATGTGAAATCATGCCAACAAATAAATAAGCTTATTTTTGAGCAAGGAACCGAGTTAAAAAATGCAAGAAAGTGAGCAAAAATAATTGTTGCGACTGTACAATCAGCATAAAACCACAGTATCACTAACACCCCTCCGAAGATCGCATACAGGTTAACTTTATATGGTATGCCAATTTTGAGAACCAGTAAGAAGGACTCAATGCCACTGACATGCAACTCCAACTGGCACAGATATTCATGTAATGCATCATATTAAGAAAGAGAGCCCAAAGGAGAAAAGCATCATTCAAAGGACTTCTTAACAACACCAACTGAGAATGTCTTCAGAGATTCTTAGGGGCATATCAGCAAGGGCTGGCGATATAATTATCGCCGCTTTAGCGTCCGTTTTCGTGCAATAATTATATCGCAAATTCATCAAGGATACGCTAGTGTGTGTTTCTTTGATGTAGAGCCCGTTTTTTCATAGCCTCGCCTTGCATCGCTAATGAGATGCAAAGTAGGCGTGGCTGTGAAAACAACACATGAAAATATTGCGAAGGCAGCTTTGCGATATTAACAAGGAGGTGCAGCGATAAAGAAAATCGCGCTACCTCAGCCTTAACGCTGGAATTTAACGCCTGTTAAATTCCAGACTAAGGCATACTAATAATGGTAGGTGGATTATGCTGATAGGACCACAGGGTCGTATCAGCAATGTTATCGCTGTTTTCCATGGAACATCGCTGGAAAACCAGCAATGTTCCATGGTAAACACCGCTATCGCTGAAATATTATCGCCATAGCGCTATGTATTGTTAATATAGCGTTATCATGGCGATCATTTTCAGTGATAGCAGGCGATAATATTTCTACAGATATTTAGGGCCAACGATAATTATCGCTGGCCCTTGTTAATATGCCCCTTAGTCACCAACATAACATCAACATTCTGCGATGCCTTGCCGTACCTTGCATCACACTCCAGAAAAACAGTCTGCACTCTTGTCTGCCGTAGAAAAGCTGTTAAGCCTACCACAATAAGTACCCACTGGTTACCTAACCAGAAACCCAACTGGCATTTCACAACAATCTGAAAGGCAATAAGGGAAGTCATGGTATTCAAAACTATGTGGCATAGCATGATAACTTCCTATAGATACCACTGCAGGATTGGCAAGAACCAATAGCTTCCTCTTCACCATAGGGGACATCAGTTATACACTCTTCACTATCAAAATATTCCACAAAAGGAATATACTAGCTTCAGCATACATTTAATATGTGATGCACACAAATGCCATAGAACATACTCCAAATGCTTACTTGGTACTTGGCCTGAAGCAGCTAACTTCCATACCAATATAGCCTTTCCATACCAATATAGCCTTAACAATAATGCAGAGACCCATACAGTAGTATTGTCCTACTAGATGAGTTGATGTTCAGCTACACAAGCCATCATAACCCTACCTGCAATTCCACCTTCCCATAACTCCTCACATCAGCAATAGATGACAAGGATGTATTGTGTTAAGGCAATATATGTACTTTCCAATATTACATACAAAAAAATCATGGTTTCATGTTAACGTGCATTTAAATGTGTGAGTCTGCGGAAAAAATACAGGGCTTGGGCGGCGTGGTTTGGATGCCACTCAAGATGGCCGCTTAGCTTTGGAGCTCCACACCACATCGGAACTGCCAAGATTCTTTAAGAATGGTTCCTTTGATGCTGACTCTTGAACGGAACTGACTGCAATGGGGAACCTTGCCAGTCTTACTTTTGGGGATTTCCATGTTTCCTCATGGCAGTTGGGCTCTTCTAAATGCGTTCAGTGGCACCTTTGTTGTTGGGGCCACCATTTTGTTTTCTGCTGCGATGGCAGTTTTCTCCTCAGCGCTTTGTTAGTATTGAGCTCCTGTCTGCCATTGTTTTTCTCCTCAGCTCTTTGACAGTATTGAGCCCCTGTCTGCCATGATTGAAGTTCTACTATCAATATTTTGAGGAGTTGGTGCCAGTTTTTCATGCAGTTCTTTAGCTATTCCCTCCTCATTGATTTTCAGAGAGGTACTTGTGACCTTTTTTATGTCTAAATTTCATTACCAAGGACTGTTTTGTTTCTGGTGAATTCCTTGAATTGTTCTAAAACTGTTCCAGTTTCTCTTGGATTTCTAGCTCCTCAAGTCTTAATTAGGGGTGGGCGTAATTTGCGTAATTGCATTACGCAAATCTCCGCGACACGGTAAAAAATCTCTGCGAACATGCAGAAATTCCGCGAACACACGGAATTGCTTGTTTGCGGTGCTTTTTTTCTGTTCGCAATTGCTGTTTGTGCGCTCGGGGGGAAATATCTCGCGAACACGCATTTTGAGAATGCGAGCAAGCAAAAAATTTCGCGAAGTTGGGGAATGCAGAATTTTGGGCAATTTCACGTTCTCCGCAGAACGCAAAATTACCCAAATTCTGCAAATTCCGTGAGCGGAACTGAATTTACCATCCAGGCCTAGTCTTTATGCCTGAATTTTCGCTTTACTATTGCTCAAGTCTTCCTTCATCTCCCCAACAGTGTTCTCCAAAGTCTGCATTATTATATATAGAAGATCTATTTTTTTCTCCAGGGCCTCGCAAAAGCTCCTTATTTCACCCTGGTTTGCTTCTTAAACTGCGAAGCCTTTTCTGATATCCCCGGAAAGTGATGAGAACATGCCTTCAATGGTGCTAAAGTAAGTCTCTGGGGTTACGTCATTTTCACTTATTATTGTTGGGGTCAAGTCTAACAGGGATTTGTCCTGATTAGGGTTTTGGGTAGGGTCACCAACTGGGGACCTAGCTCCTTCTTCCATTGATCCAGCGGCTTACCAGCAACAGGTACTCTAATACCATATACTCACCTGGGACCATAAACACACATATCCACACAACCTGGTAAAAAACTGCTGGAGTTAATTATTTATGATTCTTTACCATTTCAAGATTAGTCACTTCTTATTCTCAACTAATCTTTCACTAATCAAAAAGATCCTTCCTCTGGTCTATGGGCCATTAGTTGAACTAGTTGATGGTGAAATGACATAAAATAATCTTCTTACATTTGATGAAATTACCACAGACTCCGGAAATATTTTAAATCTTCATCTATATTAATTTAATGTGAACCACTTACAAAGTACAGTAAAGTCTCCATCACTCATAGGAAGGAAGATTTGAATAATCAATCATCAAACACATACTTTTATATCTAGCAATGACTTATGCTCAGAAAGGAGAGGATAGAGAGAAAAGAACATTAGCACATACTCAGAAAATATATTACCTAGGATGGTGTGAAAACCAACTCCCTGGCCAAGGAGCTGGGAAGGGTCCCCCGGGAAAGATCAGGCGACTAAGGCTTCAGGACAGGAATCAGGACTGGAAAGATGACCTCTCTATCACCGACGCTTGTGTAGCAACCCTCTCTGAAACTCTTTTCCTCCTTGAGATTCTTCCGCGATCTTCTTCTAAGTAAATTAATTTAAGATAAAGTGGCTCTGCATTTGATTCTTCATCAGTATCCTGAACTCTGAGGCATTCAGCAAATCTCTGTCTCTGGTTCACTCGGACAGCATTCCGATCTCATGCTCCTCAGCATCGACTTCTCTCTCTGTCTTTCTCTAACTAACTAACTAAGAACTACCTCAATTATACCCTACAATATTCATGTACCTCCCAATAATGTTTCAATATCACCCTTAATTTTTATTCATAAGTCTTTATTTCCCACCCATATTCACATCATATTTAAAACAAGTGTACCAATTCTCATGTATTTTTATTTATTTTGAGAACTTGAGTTCTGGTCCCAGGGTATGTATCATTTCATCTTTGGACTGTGTTTAAGTGTCTCATCACTTCTTCTGGCTCTGTCACACCACGCATGTGCAAAGATCAGGTGGGTAACAGACTTAAGACTCATACGAAAGGCCCAAAATACGCACTAATAAAAGAGTCAAAAAGACATGTGTTAATTAAAAAAAATAATGGTTTCACTGTATACAACCTATATCTACTCTAATCCCATTCATTTATTAATGCTTTCCCAGCATTAGCATTAGTAAAATAGCTTGTGTTAGTTTCGGCAAAGCAGATGCTAAGCATGTGAGCTTTCAAGCAGCCATTTCAATAGCGTCGGTGCATGCGCAAGAAATTCCCTCCAAGCGACAGCTCATCATACTACGTAGATGCAGCTGACGCATGCACAATAAAGATTTCCCATTAGTGGCCATATTAGGATTTCACTCGAGTTACTTGTTAGTAATAGATGTAGGCAAGCTTCTCTTTCTTGTATATTCAATGTTGTGCATATTAATTTACACAATACATGGTTAATACAATATTGGAAGTTAAATGAGAGGATTATCTTCGAGCAAGTCTAGTTTTTACGAGTCCTTGCTCCATCAATCCCCTCTCTGATGGCATTTTTGAGCCATCACAAAATTACCCATCCAAACCAAATGCCAACTTTAACATATCTCATTTACTTTCCCTTTTTCGATCTTGTTCTCATCTTTGTTCTTCAAATCTTTCATTTTATCATATAATTTTCCCATCATTTCCTCTAACTGTATCTCTTCATACTTTCTTTTTGTTCCTTTTCCATTTATTTCATATCTTCTTCTTCTCAATTTATTTGTGCAACACTTACACCATATTACTATTGTTAAGACTATTATAGTTGTACCAACTAATGGAAGAACTACTTGGCCTAAGGAACTTTTCCCAAAGTTAGAGAACATACCTATTAAGGAAATACTCGTTGTTAGTCTTTCACATCCAGTTGTTTCAGTTTTTCGTGAAGTTTTGTAATGTTTCTAATATATCCTTTAATTTCTTTACTTTTATCTTCAGGACAGGAACCAGGACTGGATAGATGACCTCTCTATCACCGACACTTGTGTAGCACCCCTCTCTGAAACTCTTTTCCTCCTTGAGATTCTTCCGCGATCTTCTTCTAAGTAAATTAATTTAAGATAAAGTGGCTCTGCATTTGATTCTTCATCAGTATCCTGAACTCTGAGGCATTCAGCAAATCTCTGTCTCTGGTTCACTCGGACAGCATTCCGATCTCATGCTCCACAGCATCGACTTCTCTCTCTGTCTTTCTCTAACTAACTAACTAAGAACTACCTCAATTATACCCTACAATATTCATGTACCTCCCAATAATGTTTCAATATCATGAAACTACTAACTCTGATTGGACAGGCAAGGGGGGATGATCATCACACCATGCTTGTTTTCCAATTTAGTCTTTCAGTCCATTGTTAAAAATCCCACCCCTTAATTTTTATTCATAAGTCTTTATTTCCCACCCATATTCACATCATATTTAAAACAAGTGTACCAATTCTCATGTATTTCTATTTATTTTGAGAACTTGAGTTCTGGTCCCAGGGTATGTATCATTTCATCTTTGGACTGTGTTTAAGTGTCTCATCACTTCTTCTGGCTCTGTCACACCACGCATGTGCAAAGATCAGGTGGGTAACAGACTTAAGACTCATACGAAAGGCCCAAAATACGCACTAATAAAAGAGTCAAACAGACATATGTTAATTAAAAAAAATAATGGTTTCACTGTATACAACCTATATCTACTCTAATCCCATTCATTTATTAATGCTTTCCCAGCATTAGCATTAGTAAAATAGCTTGTGTTAGTTTCGGCAAAGCAGATGCTAAGCATGTGAGCTTTCAAGCAGCCATTTCAATAGCGTTGGTGCATGCGCAAGAAATTCCCTCCAAGCGACAGCTCATCATACTACGTAGATGCAGCTGACGCATGCACAATAAAGATTTCCCATTAGTGGCCATATTAGGATTTCACTCGAGTTACTTGTTAGTAATAGATGTAGGCAAGCTTCTCTTTCTTGTATATTCAATGTTGTGCATATTAATTTACACAATACATGGTTAATACAATATTGGAAGTTAAATGAGAGGATTATCTTCGAGCAAGTCTAGTTTATACGAGTCCTTGCTCCATCAATCCCCTCTCTGATGGCATTTTTGAGCCATCACAAAATTACCCATCCAAACCAAATGCCAACTTTAACATATCTCATTTACTTTCCCTTTTTCGATCTTGTTCTCATCTTTGTTCTTCAAATCTTTCATTTTATCATATAATTTTCCCATCATTTCCTCTAACTGTATCTCTTCATACTTTCTTTTTGTTCCTTTTCCATTTATTTCATATCTTCTTCTTCTCAATTTATTTGTGCAACACTTACACCATATTACTATTGTTAAGACTATTATAGTTGTACCAAATAATGGAAGAACTACTTGGCCTAAGGAACTTTTCCCAAAGTTAGAGAACATACCTATTAAGGAAATACTCGTTGTTAGTCTTTCACATCCAGTTGTTTCAGTTTTTCGTGAAGTTTTGTAATGTTTCTAATATATCCTTTAATTTCTTTACTTTTATCTGGTATGTTAGTGCAACAATGTTGCACTTTCAACATTTTACAGACTCCACCTTCCTTTGCCAATAATATATCAAGCGCAAGTCGATTTTGCAAAACCATAGACCTAATTGCAACCATTTCTGTATTAATCATCAAGAAACCTCCAGCAGTATCAGTCAAAAAACGATCAACTACAGTTGACAACTGACAGATTCTATGTGAATTTAATATGACTCCCATTTAAGGTATCAATGCACTAAATATGTCGTCAATTATTTCTGAAAAACTAGCTCTCTTTCTTCGTGTTAGTTCATTGGTGTTTTCATTACTTCCAGTGATTCTTTTAACGTGATACATTTTCGGAAATACTATTCTGAAGTAGGTACTCCCAACCACCGAGCAGGCAGCTTATAGTAAGCTTTATTCCCACACACATAGTAAACTCCAGGAAATACTCGATCAGTCCCCCCTTTTAGTCCCCAACCTCCCAAAATTAGGAAGTTATGTTCACATTCACTGGAACCAATAAATACGTTGTTATAGTCTGTCTTTAATCTATGGAGGCAGGTTTTACCTGTCTTTACAAAGTCTAGGGACATCCTAGCATGAGCTTTGCCAGCTATATAAGTTCCCTCTTTCTCAGCCCAGGGTGGTATATGTGTTTTCTGTTCAGCAGCTTTTCTTTGGAAATCCTGTCTCCTTTCTTCAACTAAATTTAAAAACACTTTCTCTTCTTCACGCAATGAGCATGTAAGGTTATTCTTGTGTGCCTTCACTATATTTAATGACTTCATTGTTAAGAAAAATTCACCCATAAACTGTGTATCTAGACTAAAAAGCACTGGATTCATATTCTTTCGAATAGGAATTTCTGTAAAAACTACATCTAGATTTGAATAATAATATTGAAGTTTTCCTGTTCTATAAAATAGGCTTGAGAATATGCTACATGAAATACCATAAGTTAAAGGCAAATGATGATAGGTGACTCCTTCTGCTACTGAAGCTGGTAATTTCATACAAGCAGAACAATCACTAATTTCCATTGTATCTATGTACTGAAACAATAATTTTGTAAATACATTCAATGACATATCATTATCTGTTACCGTGTGATGTAAATCTACCTCATCTGTTGCTTCTAATTCTACTCTATCAACTCTCATATTAGCTGTCTTTTCATTAGTGTCTGTGCCATTCTTCTTGTCTGTTATTACAAGAGAAGGTACTGCTATTGTCAGAAATAGCCATCCTATGATCACTAATAAAATACTACATATGCAAACCCTACAACATTTCTTTATACAGTTTCGCTTTGGTCTTTCAGCAACCCTGTCTGCAGCCATTTTGACTTAAGAAGATTTATCTTCCTTTCTCTTAATATGAATCAGAATCTTTAGTACTTCAAGGAGGCCTCACTTCCTCTTAGTCAATCTGTTCTGCAATTATTTCTTCATCTGTATCTTCATTTAAATCTAGATTTTCAAATTCTTCTAGTATTATTTATGTCCATTCAGGACTGTTGAATTTATTGTTCAATACTTTCAATTTTGGACTTCTCCGAATGTTTTTAGCAACTGACTGTTCAGACTGAGGTTGACTAGTAACTTCATTCACTTGTTCTGGGATTTCATTTAGTTTTCTCAACCAATATTTTAGCCTTTTGACCCCTCCTGGTGAATTATCACCTTTTCCGACCCTGTTCACTTGCACTGCACTTTCACCTTCTTTATCTTTCTCAAGAGCTCTTTTATTCTCGTCATGTTGTGGCACAATCTGATTTTCCCTTTTCTCAGTATCACTCTCGATCTGTTCTGGTTCAGGCCTTGTTATTGTGGCTTCTTCTACCTAAACATATTCTTCTTTCTCTAACAGTTCCTGTTTGGGTATCTTTTCAGACTATTCTTTTTCAATCCAAACTTGTTCTTCTTCTCCTAACTGGTCCTCACTACAATTGGTTCTTCTGCCACCTAAACGTGTTCTTCTTCACCTGTCTATCTCCCTGCTCAGGGTTTGCGGCTGATTGGTTTGCCTGAGTACGTTCTTCTGTCCCTGTCTAGTCCTGCTCAGGGTCTCCAGTAGCTTTGTTCTCTTTTTCCTGAACCTGTTCTTCTACACCTATCTGAACCTCACTTGTTTCTTGTCTTTCTAATCTTGTTCTACTTCTTGTTTTAATAACCACCTCAGGTATGTCGACCACTGGTATCCAGTCCTCCTGACTTGTGCTCAGTTGTTCTTTGTCCGTCCCTTCAAAATCTATTCCTCTAGATTCTTTGACTGTACAACCTTCAGCGGCCTCAACTGTTCTAGTCAGTTGTGGTCTCTATTCAGCAGGATCTGGAACCCTTTTTGTGTGGCTGGCATTGATCCAATTGGGCAAACCTGCATACTTAACTGCTGTAGTAGTTACCAGTATGACTTGCCGTGGATCATCCCACCTGGGTGCCAGGCATGACTTTCTGGTGTGCTTCTTCACTACCACCCATACCACCCAGTCTTCAGTATTCAAATCATGCGCCTGATCCGACTGCCTGGCAACTGTGTCTTCTCCAACCTGGTGAGAGACAGAACGCATTAGGTCAGCCAATCCTTTACAATAATCCAATACCAGATATATTCAGTAATTTATGTCCTAGTGTAAATGCTTGTCTCATTGCTCTTTCCATGAGAATCTCATGGGGACTTAATCCTGTGTTTCTGTCAGGAATACTCCTGAGTCCCATCAAGACAAGAGGCAATGCATCTGACCAATCCATGGATGTGGATGCACACACCTTTGCCAGTCTTGACTTGATTGTGCCATTCAATCATTCTACCACTCCAGAAGCCTCGGGGCGGTGCAGGGCAGTTTTTCTTTTCAATTTTATATGTTTCACAGATTAATCAAATTATTTCATTATTAAAATGAGGTCCTCTATCTGATTCCAAAGTTACTGAAAAACCAAAACGCGGAATTAACTCCCTCAACAACAACTTGGCAACTGTTATGCTGGCATTTCTCCTAGCGGGGCATGCCTCCACCCATTGTGAAAACAAACACACTATGACAAGGACGTACTTCATTCCCGTGCATGGTGGTAACTCTATGAAATCGAGCTGTAGTCTGATGATTGGTCCTTCTACCTTTCCAATCTTTTCTCAACTGACCACTGTCTTCCTGCCTGGGTTTATTTGTTAACATATTAAACATCACTGGCAAAGACTTTCTGCGATTACCCTAAATCTTGGGTTATACCAATTTTGTCTAAATAGTCTGAATAGCGTCCCTGCCTACATGAGTGTCTCCATGATACATTCTTGCAAATAGAGAAAGCAAGCAGTCTGGCATGACTGATCTTCCATCAAGGTACACCCACACGTCGTGTTCTGCCCTCTTTCCACAACCCAATTTAATCAATTTTTCCCTTTCACTTTCTTCTACCTCATCCTGCAACTGTCTCACCTCATCCCATGTTGCGAAAGCTGAGAATAGCATAAGTTGGCAGCTGATTCCACATGTATCCATTTTCTCATTCAAGGACATGTTATTTCTGGCACAGTATTGAGCCACCTGGTCAGCGTATTGATTACCAGCCACCACATAGTCATTTCCTGACTGGTGAGTTGCACACTTGACCACGGCAATTTTGTGGGGCAATTGTATTGCTTCCAAAAATTCTTCGACAAATTTCCCATTTTGAATAGGGTAATCAAGTCAGAAATCCCCTCTGCATCCAAAGAAGCTGGCCAAAGTCATGCGCAACCCTGTAACCATATTGACTATCAGTAAATATGGTTACTTTCGAATGTTTCCCAATTTTGCATGCTTTTGTTAAAGCTATCAATTTGGCTACTTGTGCAGATTTGACTCCCGGTAAACAGGATGCTTCAATGATCCCAGATATTTTACAACCAGCATAAGCTGCACTTAGTCCTCCACTTTTAAGTCTTAAGCAAGAACCATCAACAAATAGTTCCTGGTCTGGCTCTTTTAAAGGCTCTTCTTGTATGTTGGGGCGTGGCTTGGTGCACAATTCAGTTACGTCTAAGCAATCATGTTCCGCTTCATCTTTCACTTCCTCACAACATGAATCTGGAAATAAAGTAGCTGGGTTTACCATGGTACACCTGATCACTGTCACATTTTCTGATCCTAAAATTATTCTTTCACAATTAGTCATCCGACTAGGAGTAAGATGCTGTGTTTGAGTTCTTGCTAATAGAATCTGGACTGAGTGTGGAACATAAACTTTCACTGGATGTCCCATCACAGTTGATTCACTCTGTTATAGGCTCATACAAGTAGCAGCAACTGCTTTTAAGCAGCCAGGTAATGCTGAAGCCACAGGATCTAAAGTAGCAGAAAAATATGCAACTGGACGCCTGCTTAATCCACGTCTTTGGGTCAGGACCGAAAGTGCGCAACCTTCTCTATCACAACAGAACAGTGCAAATTCTTTCAGATAATCAGGCATACTTAAAGCTGGGGCCTCACATAGACAATTTTGCAATTTTACAAATGATTCCACACTTTCATCATCCCAAACTACTGGATCTTTTACTCTCTTCCATGTCATCTGAATCAATGGTTTTGCAATAAGGAAAAACCCACAATCCATTGCCGACAATACCCCACCACGCCGAGAAACATTCTGATTTCTCTTTGTGTCTGTGGTAATTGCATCTGCTTGATTATTTTAATTCTCTCAGTGGTCACTTTTCCCACTCCTCTTTCTATTTGGTGACCCAAGTATTTGACTCCTGTTCGGCAAAATTTAAATTTTTCTGGGGACACCTTGTGTCCTCCCTCAGCCAAATGATTTAGTAATGCAATGGAATCGGTAATACAGTCTTCTCTGGATTTCGATGCTAGTATGTCATCAATATACTGCACTAAAACTGAATCTCTGGGCATAACTCATTTTTCTAAACACTTTTTCAGTATTTGATTAAAAATGGATGGAGGGACTTTCTGTATACCCTTGGGGAACATAGTTCCATGCCAAGATTCGATCTTCAAATTTGAAACAAAAAAAGATACTGGCTGTCTGGATGTAAAGGCATTGAGAAAAAGGCTTGGTATACATAAATTACAGTAAACCAGCCTGTGTTTCAAGGGATCTGATAAAGAATCACTGCTGGGTTTGGTACCACAGGACAACAGGGCACTACAATCTCATTAATTTTCCTCAAATCCTGGACTATTCTGTACTTTCCACTAGGCTTCTTAAGTCCTATTATAGGCGAATTACAAGGACCACTCATTATTTCTTTTAAAATGCCCTGCTTAATCATACGATCAATTTCTGAAGCCACTCCTGCTTTTACTTCTAGACTCATCTTGTATTGTCTGGTTTTGGGGTAAACTGCACCTTCCTTCACTGTTACTTTCACTGGGTCTCCCTTTGCTATTAGCCCTATCTCTTTTCCTGTGAAATTCCATACTTCTGGCTTCAGAGTTGTTGTCAGCTCTTCTGGTAAGTCATCTTTTGTCATCAAAGAATACATTTAATCTATTTCTGTGCCTTGTTTAGCTAACATTATTTTGTATATCATATCTTCATCAAGGGTTTGGAAAGCAACACCATCTGGTGTGCAATAAATTGTGCAGTTCATTTTGCACAACCGATCTCTTCCCAGTAAATTCACTGGACTAGAATCACAGACCACAAATCTGTGCATGTCTTTAAAATTTCCAAGGTGAACCTCAATAGGTTCTGTAACTGGGGTTCTAATCTGTTGATTCAACACTCCGACTACTTGGATAGCTTCTCCCAAGAGGGGTAGGCTTGGCATGTCTGCTGTTCTCACAGTAGAACAGGTAGCACCAGTATCCCACAGAAAGGTGATTTCACTGCCTTCCACTTTCCCATCAATAAATGGACATGACTGATCTACCGGCAAGGATGCGCCAAGTACACATTCCTCTCCCTCCCCCTTCAAGCAACGTCATTGCTCACTTTCACTGTCACTGTTATTCAACAAAAGATACTGTCAAATCACAGAATTTTTCTTACCACTTCCTCCTTGAAATATGGTGTATGCACTGTACTTTGGCTGATTCACAAAATTTGGCAGAGGGGCAGGTGGCACCTGACACTGCTGATTAACTGCCTGCTGCGGCTGATTCATAAGCACCCCATTATGCGTCTGTGGATTTAAATTTTGGGTTGGGCCATTATTATTCTGAATATTCTTACAGTCGTTTTTCCAATGTCCAAGCTTTCTGCATCCATGACATGGAAACTTTTTCTTTGCATCCTCTCTATTAATTTTTCCTCTTGGTTTGCCACCATTCACTGCTTGATCACTCTGACTCTGTTCTTTTTCATCTGTCCATCTGTCTTACTATTCAATTTAATCTCCTGTTGTTCTGACAATTTCACTTGTGCCCACCTCATTTTCTCTTTTAACTTTAATGCCTTGCCTCAATATCATCCCCACAATACTTCGCATATTTTAAAATATCATCAATGGATTTTCCTTGCCAACACAACATGGGTTGTTTAATCATCCGACTAATCTCTGGCTTCAAACTATACACAAACCGATACACAAAATGACCCTTTCCTTATCTCCAATGTTCTCAAACACACTATACTATTTGAACACTTGCAGCAGTTGTTCATAATATGCATGAATAGACTCATTCGGCTCTTGGGTCGTTCTGTCTATTTTTACCCAATCTGTTTCTTTAGGAGGAATTTTCCCTTTCAGGAAAGTAATTACT
Organism: Lissotriton helveticus; assembly: GCF_964261635.1. Lineage (NCBI taxonomy): Eukaryota > Metazoa > Chordata > Amphibia > Caudata > Salamandridae > Lissotriton > Lissotriton helveticus. Next base: position 958,595,189 of record NC_136059.1, on the reverse strand, counting down.
TGGTGATATTTCTTCATCACATCCTCTGAAGGTGCTTCTGTTTTCGCATCTCTTGGGTACTGTTCACTTGGCCAATCAATTGTGATCCTACATTCTGTCCATAAATCAGCAGGTACCACTATATCAAACAGACCATCCAAGTCTTTCAACAAAACATTCAAAACCTTCACAACCCTCTCAACCTGTTTGTCCCATTCAAATGGTTTCTCTCTTAGTTTGGGGAAGGCGTTTGTAAATGACAAAATATCTTGTCGACTCCATGGAACATGAACATATCCACCACCAGGTACCTCTCTCATAGAACACAATCTTTCTACTTTTCCTGACTCTCTTAACATCTATGCAGTAGATGCTTCTTTCGCCTTTGCTTCCTCCTTCTTCCTTGTCCACCTCATTCTCCACCTGTCAATGTGTCCCCACTTTTGCAAAATATTCAACAACTCCTTTACCTGCAACTTTTTTCTAGACACATTCATATTTTCTAAATCTTTGTCAGTAAACTCCACTCAATGGCGAACACCCATTTCAACAAAGTGATCACTTCGCGAGCACAATACACCGCAATTAACACATCGCAATAACCTTTACATCGCAATGCACAGCAACGCTTCGTTGCTTACATCGTATGGCATCAACAACGCAATGTCAGTGCGATGTCAATGTTAATACTATCAGCAAGAACAAAGAAAGTATGGAACATTTTATGGAACATTTCATGAGTGACATCTGAATATCAGCAAGAACGAAATAAAAGACAAGTATGGAACATTGAAAGAAAGTTTGGACATTTTGGAACATTTCAGACAGTGCGATGTCACTCAAACGTAACTTTATTACCAGCATGAACGTTTGAGTGACATCACAAATGTAAAAGAAAGTATCAAATGTAAAAGAAAGTATGGAACATTTCTGTGAATTTAAAAGACAGTATGCCAAGTATTGAACATTAAAAGAAAGTATGGAACATTTCAGGCAGTGCGATGAGGGTGAGTGACATCGCAAATGTAAAAGAAAGTACGGAACATTTCTGTGAATTTAAAAGACAGCGCAAAGATACATAGCAGTAATGTGGGTGAGTAGATGGATGGGTCTATGGATGCTAGATGGGTGCAAGATGGATGAATGGATGGATGGATGGCTGGAAAGATGAAGACTGGGTGGGTGGATGAATGGGTGGATAGATGGATGGATGGGTGGATGGATGAAGAATGGGTGTATGGATGGAAGGGTGGATGGATGGAAGATGGGTGGATGGATGGTAGGGTGCGGATGGATGAAGGGTGGGTCAATGGATGGATGAAAGGATGGATGGAAGGGTGGATGGATGGAAGATGGGTGGCTGGATGATAGGGTGGAAGACAAGATGGATGAATGGATGGATGGATAGACGGATGTTAGGGTGGAAGGCAAGATGGATGAATGGATGGATGGATGAATGGATGGATGAAGAATGGGTGGGTGTATGGATGGAGTATTAGTGACATCGGAAATGTTACTATTATCAGCAAGAATGAAATAAAGACTTCACACATTTAAGTGCGATTCAGTGCGATGTCACTCAAACGTAATGTTATTATCATGAACGTTTCAGTGACATCGCAAATGTAAAAGAAAGTGCAGAAAATTTCTGTGAATTTAAAAGACAGCGCAAAGAATTAAAAGAAAGTATGGAACATTTTATGGAACATTTCATGAGTGACATCGGAATATCAGCAAGAACGAAATATAAGACAAGTATGGAACATTAAAAGAAAGTTTGGAACATTTCAGACAGTGCGATGAGAAAGTTTGGAACATTTCAAACAGTACGATGTCACTCAAACGTAACGTTATTATCAGCATGAACGTTTGAGTGACATCGCAAATGTAAAAGAAAGTATCAAATGTAAAAGAAAGTATGGAACATTTCTGTGAATTTAAAAGAAAGTATGCCAAGTATTGAACATTAAAAGAAAGTATGGAAAATTTCAGACTGTACGATGTCACTCAAACGTGGCGTTATTATCAGCAGGAACTTTTGAGTGACATCGCAAATGTAAAAGAAAGTCCGGAACATTTATGTGAATTTAAAAGACAGCGCAAAGATACATAGCAGTAAAGTGGGTGAGTAGAGGGATGGGTCTATGGTTGCTAGATGGGTGCAAGATGGATGAATGGATGGATGGCTGGACAGATGAAGAATGGGTTGGTGGATGAATGGATGGATAGATGGATGGATGGGTGGGTGGACGGATGAAGAATGGGTGGGTGGATGGATGGAAGGGTGGATGGATGCAAGGTGGGTGGATGGATGGTAGGGTGCGGATGGATGAAGGGTGGGTAAATTGATGGATGAAAGGATGGATGGAAGGTTGGATGGATGGAAGATGGGTGGCTGGATGATAGGGTGCAAGGCAAGGTGGATGAATGGATGGATGGATGGATGGATGGATGGATGGATGGATGGATGGATGGATGGATGGATGGATGGATGGACGGATGTTATTGTGGAAGGCAAGATAGGTGAATGAGCGACAGTTCAGAGGTCAGTGTATAATAAAAGTTCAAACTTGTCATCTGCAGAAGAAGACTAAAGAGCAGCTTGTCTAGTCTGATCTCTTTCCAGCCTCTTACCCATGATGTTTTCTGGAGTCACGAAAAGCTCCCTATGTGCTTAGTATGAACCGATATACTTTTTCAACCAAAAGAGTCATCATTTTTTTTTTGCATTTGTTCTCTTTTGCATGAAAGCAACACACAAGCAGGCTGTTAACAGCATGCTGTTGATCTTCAGTGAGTTTGGTAGAATATATATTTTGCTTTTTAGTTTATATTCTAAATCATCTGATCCATGGTAGCACTTATTTAAGTGAGGTGTTGTTTCTCGGAGACCGCTGTTATCCACTCGTACTTTAACATTTTCTACACTGTGTCCCCTTTACTGCCTTTTACCAGACTAGTACTTTGCTTCTAATGAGTGTAAATAATCAATACTAGTTATGACTACGTTGCCATCTTTTCCACTCTAGTTAGTATGAGCTGTGCCATTCTGTTTTAGGGGATTTTTTTAAACGCCTACAAGTGTCCTCAGTATGCCACACAAAGTTCATAAAGATGATCAGTTTACATTTAAAATAACTAAAGGTTAAGGCGTCTGCACTTTTTCAGGTGAATGGACAGCAACACAAAAACAAATATTTTCCCGCTTGCTCATTTCGGAGTATTTCACCATATGCCTTTGAAAAAGAGATGCCATCCTAAGGAGCTATGTAGATGTTGTATCAGGAACTGCTCATTCCAGTTATTCCACATTCATCGGAACACATCGTTGTGAGGGTTGGTCTGCGACAGCCATCCGTTACGCAGTGTTCTCAAAACAAAGAAAATATTACTATGCCAATATTGTTGTTCTCAATGTATGACTGGCCCTCAAGGCAGAACCCAGGTACCGGTCTTTTGTCCTGTTTCCTTCCTAATCGAACAGGCTTTGATTCCTGCTCTTATTTTTTTTTAATCTACTTGGTGTTCTGATATTCTTGATGACAGGATCACGCATTCGAAAAAGCAGAATGGTAAAACTGAGGGAGGACACCACAAATCGCGTTGTAAAAATGTGCAATTTAGTGGTCTGCGAAGTGAACTACATGCCCATAGAAATCAACGCATTGGCGTTGCAACAACGTACGATGTAAACGTACGCGATGTTGTGGAACAGACGATGTAATAAACGCGTGGTTAACGCATGCGGTGTAATGGTGTGCGATGTTTCGACATAGATTCCACTCAATATGGTTTCTGTAGTACTTTTGATCTCCCTATCTCAATTCCAATTTCAGAGGCACATTCTGTCAATTTCTCATGAAATAATCTTGCATTCCTGGTTATACTTCTATAGATGAATAACAACTCTTCCTCATTGTAAGTATTCAATCTTTATATTCCTGCATTTCCAGCTATCATTTTCCAACTCTACTTTCAATTTGTAAATATCCAATATTTTAGGGGGTGTACTCTGTTTATCAGTTGCCTGTGCCCATCTCTCTAAATCTTCTGGAGTTACTGCTGTTGCACTTTTGGCTCCAGAGGATACCACTGATCTTCCTTCTTTTGAACTACTGGGTGTAGCTCTTTTTGGTGTTTCACTTACTGAGTCTCTTATCAGTAAATCCAGTAATGAAATTACTGAAACACACTCACTGGCTTGATCATCTATTAGCATAGTTTCTTATCTGGGGTTGCTTAAGGGTGCTGTTACAGCTGATGGTTTAAGGCAATTTGCTTTGTCTCCATACAATGGAGCAACAGGACCTATGGTTACTGATATTGTCAATGCTTCAGGGTTCAAGTTTAATTGACCTATCTTCTGTATTAATTCTTCTCTATTTTTATTTAACACTTCTTTTTCCCTATCTTGAAGTACCCTGTTAACTGTTGGATCATGTACAATTTGTGGAATCTGGGGTGTTCCTAGTACAGGCGCACTTTGGGTGATTCTACCTTGTCCTTCTTGGTACGGTGGAGGGTTTTTAGTTAAAATATCCTCTAGCAACTCATCTTACGATTCACCGTATCCTAGTGGGTTCAGGTGTTTCAATTTTTCTTTACACTTATTTATTTATTTTTTAAATTTCTAGAGCGCTCTGTTACCCGGAGGTGTCCTGGCGCTAACCGATTAAAACTGGTGTGTGTGGGTAGGAGTTTAATGGGTAAAGAGCCGGGTTTTTAGTGCCTTTCTAAAAGACAGAAGATCAGGCAATTGTCTAATGTGGAGGGGAAGCTTGTTCCAGGCTACTGCCGCTCCTAAGGAAAAGCTCCTGCCTCCCCATCTTGCTCTCTTGACTCTAGGGACAGATACCAATGCCTGCTGACCTGATCTAAGAGATCTTGCCGGTTTGTACCTGCAAAATAGTTCCTTCATGCATCTGGGGCCCAGATCATGAAGTGCTTTAAAGACCACACAGAGTGACTTAAAGGTAATTCGTTTCCGCACTGGCAACCAGTGAAGTTTTGCCAGATCCTGTGCCACAGATGCGAATTTAGGTGTATCTGTTATCAGGTGAGCGGCAGCATTCTGTAATGTCTGTAGTTTATTTAATATGCCGACTTGGGCGTTCAGCAAAAGGCTGTTACAGTAGTCTAGCCGAGATAGAACTAGACCGGTGACCACTGTTTTTCTGTGCTCTTGCTCCAAAAATGGTAGCACTTTCCTAATTGTTTTAAGAACAAAATGGGTGGATGATATCAGGGCATTAATCTGAGGTTTAAAAGATAATGAGTCATCCACCAGAAAGCCGAGATTTTTCACCTTAGTCACTGGGGCGGGCAGGGTTCCCATTTCTTCAGGCCACCATCTCGGGGACCAGAAGTTATCTTTGGAGCCAAAGAGTAGCACCTCTGTCTTCGAAGAATTTAATTTAAGACAGTTTTGAGCCATCCAAGCACCCACTTCTCGCTTGCAGCCTTTGAACCTATCCGCTGTGCTGTCTAAGTCCCCCGGCATCAAAGACACAACTATCTGCGTGTCATCCGCATAAGCTGTGAGGTTGAAGCCAAAGGTTCGAATTATCAGGGCTAGAGTGGAAACATAGGCATTAAAAAGGGTAGGACTCAAGGAGGAGCCCTGGGGCACTCCACAAGGAAGCGAAAAGGGGCATGATTCAAAGTCCCCCAGTGCCACCGCCTGAGTCCTGTTGGAGAGGAAGGCCTGTAAGATCTTCAGCGCCTTATCTTGAACTCCGCAGGCCCTCAACCGGTCCACCAACAACTTGTGATGGACCGTGTCGAAGGCCGCGGAAAGATCCAGCAGGATCAGGGCAGCTCTACCTCCTCCGTCCAACACTCTTCTAATGTCTTCCACTGATTTGATTAGGGCGGATTCCGTGCTATGTTCTGCACGGAAACCATGTTGGCAAGGGTCTAGATGTTCTCCTATTCTCAGGAAGGTGCTTAGCTGGGTGTTTAAAAAGCCTTCAATAATTTTAGCTGGAAGGGGCAATCTTGCAATAGGCCGATAATTGTTTAGGTTGGCTATGTCCAAATTGGATTTTTTAAGGAGGGGTAAAATGGAAGCTCGTTTCCATTTTGCAGGGAATTCCCCTCTATCCAGCATGAGATTGAGGAGGGGGGTGAGTCCGGCTGCAATAGTGCCTGGCGCTAATTTAGCAATGGAGGCCGGGCAGGGATCATGAGGGGAGCCAGATTTTATCTTCTGGAGTCGGCTCGTGACCTCTTCCTCACTGATTTGGGAGAAAAATAGTAATTTTTCTAGGCCGTTATCTGATTCCACTAGATTAGTGGGGAGTTCCATTACTCCCTGTCTGTTCCTCAGCCACTAAGTGGGTATATACATTCTGCTACCATTGCTTTTCTCCATTGCAAGTACCTAGGAAATTGACCCATATATCTTCCACTCTGATTTTTCTCTCTTTCATACGACTCAGTCTCCCATTCCGCTAATGCCTCATACTGTGTTAACCTGGGTCTTGGTTCTAAATCAGTCATCCGCAACCTCAAATTCTGCAAAATTCTTCCATTAAAGGTCCCATGCTCAGGAAAAGCTAAAACACCATCATCCTTTGTGTATTCCATCCAATTCTCCATCCATACACTTGTATGATATCCTCTCTCCATCATCATAAATTAAGCAGGCATTTTAGGTGGCGGAATAGGAATCCCTTCTCTAGTCAATACAGGTTTATCTTTCTTAAAGAAATTCTTAATTTTCTTTTCTAAATGACATTTTTCTATTTTCTCCATACATACTAGATACTCGATACATGATCAAGAATCTGCGAAACCTCAAACCTTTCTGTCAGAGTGTTTCTCACCAAAAGACAAATGAAAATCAAGTTTACAAATTTTCGTCTACCAATCTAAAAGCAGCTCTCATTCAATTATCCAATCGGATTGCGGCTCACGCTCGTGATCTGACCAATGCCAGTGCAGCCTTTATGATGTCGTCAGTTCTGATCCTTACTACTGACCCCTCCTGTACAATTTGCAACAGTCGCTGTAACAGTCGCTGTTTCAATCTATTCCAGCGCGGCACTCTGTGACGTCAGTGCAACTCCGGCAACTGACCCTCCCTTCACAAGGTAATACAAGAAATTATTTCTTTTACTCTTCCTTTAACTAAATATTGTTAGTAACAACGTTACTCTACTCTGTCTGTTCCGCTAAAAAAATGATAGATTCCGATTTATCCTGGAGACTCAGAATTGCTCCTCGTACACTGCGAGTAAAACCTTCCATTTACCCTTCATTTAAGCTTGATAGAACCTGTTACTCCTTCAGTGTTACCCTTTCTAGGTGATATAAGTCCAAAGTTTCACCAGCGAACCCCTTTGCTTTCACTCACTCTGAACTTTTATACGAAACAGTCCCTAATTTAGCACTGCCAGCCCTGCGTAGCTTCTCAATGCTATTCCATTTCCAACAGACGAGTAACCTCACTGGAGTGTGGCTTCTATCACCACCGCTATTCTTTCACCCGGGAATTTTCCAGACGACATAAAACAAGACTCTAACTCTTTTTATTAAACATAAATCAATAATCAAAAATCAATACTGATCACCAAACTAGTCAATAATAACCATAGCTCTGCTACCAGAAAACTGATCCAGTGGCTTACCAGCAACAGGTACTCTAATACCATATACTCACCTGGGCCCATAAACACACATTCCCACACAACCTGGTAATAAACCGCTGGGGTCAAATATTTATGATTCTTTATCATTTCAAGATTAGTCACTTCTTATTCTCAACTAATCTTTCAATGATTAAAAAATTCTTTCCTCTGGTCAATGGACCACATAAAATAATCTTCTTACATTAGATGAAATGACCACAGACTCGGGAAATATTTTAAATCTTTATCTAGATTAATTTCATGTGAACCACTTACAAAGTACAGTACAGTCTCCGTCACTCATAGGAAGGAAGATTTGAATAATCAATCATCAAACACATACGTTTATATCTAGCAATGACTTATGCACAGAATGGAGAGGATAGGGAGAAACGAACATTAGCACATACACAGAAAATATTTTACCTAGGATGGTATGAAAACCAACCCCATGGCCAAGGAGCTGGGAAGGGTCCCCCCGGAAAGATCAGGCGACAAAGGGTTCAGGACAGGAATCAGGAAAGGATAGATGACCTCTCTATTATCGATGCTTGCGTAGCATCCCTCTCAGACACTCTCTTCCTCCTCAAGATTCTTCCGCGATCTTCTTCTAAGTAAATTAATTTAAGATGAAGTGGCTCTGCATTCGATTCTTCATCAGTATCCCGAGCTCTGCGGCATTCAGCAAATCTCCTTCTCTGGTTTACTCGGACAGAATTCCGTTCTCATGCTCCTCAGCATTGACGTCTCTCTCCGTCTCTTTCTAACTAACTAAGAACTACCTCAATTATACCCTACTATATTCATATACCTCCAAGTAATGGTTCAATATCATGTACCTACTAACTCTGATTGGACAGGCAAGGGGGGATGATCATCACACCATGCTTATTTTCCAATTTAATCTTTCAGTCCATTGTTAAAAATCCTACCCCTTAATTTTTATTCATCAATCTTTATTTCCCACCTGTATACCTGAGTTGAGATGAAAACTCACAACAGAGAAGATGGAACCCCTTTTAATACAAGGATGAGAACTACGTAAAGGTAATAGAGACTAAGCAATTAGAGACTGAAAGAAATTCTCAAGTTAAGTGGAGGATTACACAGAGAACACGTTTGCTCAAAAAAAGAAAATACCAATGCGTATGTAGGAAATTAAAGGTAAAAAGACAAGGGACTCAAAAAGTTTCAAGTTACACAAGCCACCATAATATAAAAATGTATGACCTGAACAGCAGAAATAGCACCACCAACCACAATCCAGGTGTTCCTGCTAAAAAAGGCTAAAGGCTAAAGGCTAAGGTGAGGAGGAGGTCCAGTGAGAAATATAGACATATCTACGGCTTCCCTGCCCTTTGCAGAACACAAAACAGTAAATATTGTGCTGAATGAAAAGAGACTTCCTTCACTAGAAATATTAAATTATAGGGGAGAAACAGCTACTAACAATGCCACACCATATAGAAGCCAAATTGTTGGAATCCCTGAATTATTGTTACCACTCTCAATAGTGCAGCAAGATGGCTCAGTGAGTTATTGCTTGCTGCTATTTTTTGCAGTGATCCAAATCCCATAAATTCAGATCCTAGCGAGCTAAACTCAGCCTCCCATTATTTTGAAGTCTATAGCGTTTACAACTAGCAAATGTGCTATCAAGAGGTTGCTTCCACCCATATGAGAATCCATCCCAGTTTGTAACAAAACAGCTAGGTCCTGACTGGAAGTGGGTTAAATATTTCAAACACCTGTTTGTGCAAAGATCAGAATTTTGAATCATGCAAAGTTTACCACATTTGGTAATTACTAGGTGTGATAAAGTCGCACCCCTGCAATTTTACCCAGGTACATAACAGCAAGTCAAACCTGCTGCTGTACACTGTAGGAAATTAAGGAATATGCAGATTTTGATTCAAAACCCACAAAAATTCACATGTTACGTTCATTTTGTAAATTGTGATTGGATGTATATATGACACCCATTGGAATATGAACCCCATTGCATCAGATAGCTGCGATAATTATCTCATGTAATACCCCCTCCCTTCCCCATCTCCTCCTCACAGAGCACTAATAATGACCCTAGGGTCAAGAAGTTGTCTGTGCTTCCATTGACCATTTTTTGACCAAATCAAATACCCTAGTTTTGGTAATTCATTGGACTTTATAGATCTTTAAAATCTTCACTTTGCCCTTGATGATCGATTATCACCCTTAGCATGTGTAAACGTGGATGTTTAGAAATCCCCAATACAGTCAAATTCCTATTTATCTAGACGACATTCCTGAATTAATTGCCTATCTCTTATGAACTATTCGTATTTAGTCTCAACACATCAGCTATCACTAAGTACCTCTTTTTTATTCCATATTCTTACATCATAACTTTTACCAATATATTTACATTTACACCTTCAGGCCATGGATTTTAAAACCTTTGCCTGCGTATGGCGGTTTTCTGCTTTTCCTGTAGAATTGATTAACATAACAAACACTAAAACAAAAAAGAGCACAGGACGATCAGGCATGTAATTTAACTTTGTCTGAATATACCTGAAACTGCAATTCAAGAAACCCGAAACTCCCTGCTTCAATAAGAATACTGGGGCAGGGAAAAACCATCAATAGAAATTGGAACCCCGTCAATCTTTCAATTTAATTTAAATATCACCTCTGTTATTCAATTTAAATTTCATGGAAACTTCTCACACAAATACACATGAACATGTACGGCTCAGAGGATTGTGATTTTCATTTCAATTCTTTATTGTTCTGTTCAAAAATCTATTCTTTTATGTATCATCTTTCTTTTGCAAAATATTCTTATGCTCTAACTCAATATTACATCCTCACTGTCTTCAACACTGGTTTCAATGAAAACATAAATAGAGTGTATGACCTTACAACGCATACATTTACAACACAGTTTTTAAATCGCAACATCCTTTAAAATGCATACATTTACATTACATGCCATTACAACAAATTTTTTAAAACTACATTTACAACGCATTCGATCACACTGCATTATATCTTTACAAAGCATACCATTACAACGCATACCGTTACATTGCATTTAAGGTAAGAGTTGGACAGTATAGGGGTAAAAATTACTATTCTACCTCCAGGGGGTGCAACAGTAGGGTAAGTGTTGGATAGTGTAGGGGTAAAAATTACTATTCTAACTCCAGGGGGTGCAACAGTAGGGTAAGTGTTGGATAGTGTAGGGGTACTATGCGTTGTAATGGCATGCATTGTAATGACATGCAATGTAATGCCTGAGTTGTAGTGACATGCGTTGTAGTGTCATGCGTTGTAGTGACATGCAATGTAATGGCTGCGTTGTAGTGACATACGTTGTAAAGGATGTTGCGATGTAATGACTGCGTTGTAAGTGTAGTGCGATGTACTGACTGCGTTGTAAAGGTTGTTTCCCCAGAAATATATGATTGGAATGAATAAACTAACATAACATGTCCTCTCGTCCACAATAACACAACAAAACATAGAACTCTTATCCATCATACATACATATAATTGTTAAAAATGTATTTTCTATAGCAACACAGGTCTTTATGATTCCATAGGGTATCTCTCATTCGTTTAAGTTCAACATCAGTGTCACATATTTACATTTCTTTATACTTAATTCAATATGTTATTTTACAGATCATTTGTCTTTTTTATTAAAAACAGTGACAAACATGTTATGTTTTCAATATGCGTTTTGGCATGAAATGCCTTCCTCAGGGAGATCACATTTTTCAAGACTCCATAATGTTGAGAACCGGGAAATGGATATCAGGAAAAATGCAACTAGGTCTGTATATAAGTCCGGATGATGATGGGACCAAGCCCGCACTCCAAACAGGTAGAGGATGGAATATTGTTTCCTTGGTTGTTTTTAAAAGACTTGGGTCCTGATTTAGATGTTGTTGGTCTTCCCGCTGTACCGCTGTCGTGGTGCTCCGAGGAAGACCACCAAGCCGTCTGCAGTTCTGCTTGCCAGATTACAATAGTAGTCCAGAGCAGGTGGTGTGGCGGTGGCGATGCAACGGCGGTGGGAATGTTTGGCTCATAGGAGAGCCTAAAGGGCATCCCCCCGCCATGACAGCGCCTCCAGCACATCTGTGCACGGTGTGGCATGCACTATGTTTTGCATGCCACAGAGTGCATGCACGACTGTGCACTTTTTTGGGGGCACATCATGTGCTCCCGCACGCCCCCATGGGCAAATGGGGGCCCCTTTACATGCTTTTCCACAAAGCATTTTATTGCGGGGTCTCTACAATTAAATGCTTGGAGGAAAGGCAGCTCGGAAGCTGCTCTGTTATGTTCCATATAGGTACCATATATATGCCTCGGTAAACTCGTTACCCTTCACCTATATTCTCTCCCTACATTACACTTGTCATGGTTTACAGAGTCTGACCTTTTACACCGGATACTAGGGTAAGTGTCCTACATAAACTGTATGAAATAGCACTCCCAATGGAGGAAGACAAGTGCAGGACAGTTAGAGGTCTCTTTTGGGAGAACCTAACATTCGGCTACGACATTTTGTTAGCTGAACAAGATTGGCCGCCAGCATTCGTCATGGATTGCCCTAGGGGAGAAACTGTAATTTTACCAGCATTTTCTGACCTTGTTCCAAAAATTTTGAAATATAAATATGCACAGGAGTGGGCGGTAGCCCAAGATCCAGCATTATACAAAAACCATGTTGGATGGGATGAAGATTCAACCCACCACATTATTCCACAAAAAAATACTCCAACTGCACAATGGCAGTATCCTATAAAGCAAGAAGCTAAAAAACAGGCCGGGGAGATCTTAGACCAACTTGAATATCAAGGGGTGATTGAAACTTGCACCTCTAAAATGAATAACCCTTTGTTTCCAGTATCAAAACCAGGTAATTCATATTGTTTAGTTTTAGATGATAGACATTGAAACACTTGCACTAAGACGTTTGCAGTTCAAAATGCACACAGTGTCGCATTAATGAATAACATTGTGCGGAAAAAATACTAAACAACAATAGATATCTCAAATGGATTCTTTTGCCAAAATATATTGCTTGAGAGCAGATATTTGACAGCATTCTCAGCACTATGGTTCCAACTGCAAATGTATCGACTCCCCCAGGGGTATATAACAGCCCGCGGTTGTTTTCAGCCAGAGTAACTAAATTACTTTAGAATCTGGTTGAAGAGGCATTGTCCTATGTGAATGATATTTATCTAATGGATCATGACCTGGAGGAACACTTGAACAGAGTGAATACCATAATATTGAGATTTGCCTCTGAGTGTTCCAAATTTAACTTTAAAAAATCAAAAATAGCCCATCTTAACATCCTTTTTTTATGGTATGAGCTTTCAAGTGAAGGGAAAAGACTGGAAACAAACTTTTTAGAAAGGTGTGCACTGCTCCAACCTCCAAAATCATTAAAAAACTTACAATCAATCTTGGGATTCTTGAACTTTGGCAGAACATACATTTTGGATTATGCAGAAAGAGTAAAACCTTTCTATGATTTAATAAAACCTTATTTTTCAGTTAGACAATGGACACAGGAACACACAGATACTCTTCATTCCTTACAAGCTGACATGATAGCTTCAAAATACTTGCAGAAACGCATGAATGTATGCACCTAGTGATCCAAATAGTTGCGGGTCAATCTAAGTACACCTATCTATACAATGAAGGTGAAACAGTACCAATAGCATGTAAAACACAATTGTACACAAATGATGAGATGAGTTTTGCATCTACAGAAAAAATTCTAACAGCAGTGCAGACTGCTGTAGAGAGAGAAAGAGCCCTGGCTCAAGGGAAACGCATAATAATGGTTACCCCGGTTCCAGCCTTAGAGGCTGCGACAAAGGCAAGCGTCCCCAATGCTAAAAGCCTTACATCCAAGATGGATACAATGGGCTAATTCTCTCACTGTAACAGATATAGAATCTAGGTACAACCCAAATCTAAAAACACAAGCATTTCTGCAATACAAACAAGAATATCCTCTACCAAATGAAATAATGCCTCTAGATCAGTACGAATATATAATTTACACTGACGGTTCTGCGCAACCGGCCATTGGGAGTAAACAGCAATACAGCGCCGCGTGTGCTATCATTAAAGGACGTATGCAGGATGGAAAATGTCATCCGAATTGCACAAAAACACAGTATCTTGGAGACTGCACTATGCAGCTGGCAGAACTAAAAGCACTAATACTGGCACTGGCAAATATGGATTGAGAATTCCCCACACTAATAGTGTGTGATTCCTTTTACTGTGTACAATCATACAATGAATATTTACATCACTGGGGACAGAATGGGTTTAAAGATGCAAAAGGTGGCACAACTAAGCACAAAATGCTATGGGAACAGGTAGTGGAGGTGGAAAACAAGCTACCAAGGGCTCACTTGATACAAACACTGAATCATCAACGTGATGGCTTTCACGTTGAAGGGAATTCATTGGCTGACAAACCTGCAAACGGGGCTGTACACACGGCCTCTGTAGCTGCATTTACTCGCTCAAAAGTGAGGAAGACGGTGAGATAATGTTTGCAATTATTGCCACATGCAATAACACAGCAGTACCAAAAAGATTTCCACTCAAATACTCCTACAAGTTAGATGCACACAGTGTTCCATTTGCTCCCATTCCAGGAGTGGGGGATAGAGTAATATCAAATATGGATCGAAGGTTAGGATTAATTCTAGCAGCACACAGGGGTATAGGTTATGCACACGCAGGAGTTTCTGCTACTGTTTCTCTATTGAAACAACGCTACTGGTGGCCAGGACTAAGAAGGCAGACTAGGGACTATGTCTTGAAATGCAACATCTGTCAGCAGATGAAAGTCTCCACAGTAACATGTCCAGTGCAGACGCCATTACTAATATCAGACAAACCACTTGCGTTTGTTTATTTGGACCACTGCAGCCCCCTTTACAATCTGATGGGGCTTACAAGTATATCATGGTTGCAATGGGTTCTTGCTTTAGGTTCCTATGGGTGTGGCCCTGGTGCTCAGCTGACACGCGAACTGTTATAAAAGTTTTGCGATTCTTTATAGGGACATACACAATTGGCACACTACATTATGACCGTGGCACTGCGTTTAGCTCTAGGGCTTACAAGGAGGCTATGGGAAGTCTGGGTGTAGCTTTGTGGTACTCCTCTCCGTATCTTCACGAGGGAAATTTGGTTGTGGAGAGGAAACAATAGGACTTAAAGCAATCTTTAACAGCTAGAGTATTAGGCTTGGGTGGAAATTGGATAAAACATCTGTATGGAGTCCAAAGGGCATTAAACAATCAGCCAAGAAGCACTCTAGGGGGGGGGTTACTCCTTGTGAGGTCCTATTTGGAACAAGAATGTGGGTACCTGATCTTGATTGTGAAGATACAGTGGTGGATGACAAACCTTTTGATATCCATAAACGTTTGGCTGTTTTACAGGACCTGAATGAAACCAGGGCATTACAGAGTAATGTCAATATAAAAAATAACACCACTGGGGAAGTAAAAAGTGTCACAGCAAGACCTGTCTGGATCCCTAAAGTCAGGGATCTGGTCAGAGAGAAAATAACAGGCAAAAAAGAATTTGGTCCATCATACAGAAAGCCTATACCTGTCCTGGCAGTTGAAGGAAAAAGAATAGTACTTCTGCCACCTCTTGCCGGTTAAAAGAAGAAAAGATTTGTCTCAATTGACATAATCAAAGCACACTATGTGGACGATACTGAGTAGTAGGCCATGTGGACTCTGAAGTAACAGACACCCTCCTCTCACAACTATACAAGACGTTTGAACAGAAAGACTCATCACGTTTGAAGAGTCACCTACAGGGAATGAAGGACTAAGAAACAATGCAATGGAACTTGTTCCTCCTGACACTTTAGTTTAAAATGACAACTCCACTGAAAGACAAATTTCAATTCGACCAAACACGGATATCTACATCAACATGCCCCCACAAGAGCAAGCTACTGTTTCTACAAAAACAGCAGAACTACCAAAAATTGATCGAACTGCATCTGGCTATTTCATTGACTTTGACACCTTTTCCTTAGGTTCAAGGGAACCTGAAACAACGCCAGCCCAAAAAACTCGTCTACAGCGATTTAAAGATTTTCTGAACTTTCTTAAAAAGACTTACCTGGTATCACCTTGGGTGGAACTCTGGGTATCTACAGGAATACTTTTCTTTCTTTTCTGGAATACTGTTCTTTCTTCTCTGAATAGGCCTAGTAACTGTTTTTAGTATGCTAATTAATGGAACTTATCTTCGAGAAAGCTCTGCGGCACAAAAAGAGAATGTGATTCTTAAACCACATCTATCATCACATAGTGAAAGAAGAGACCTATCATCAGTGAACATTACAGCAGTTCCTATACCTGATGGTATAGTATGGGACAAGGTGGATTACGATATATTTGGCCTGACTGAACTTTTAAAAATACCACATTTATTTAAAAAATCATTGAGTGATATCATTATCTCAAGTACATTTTCCGATGATTGGGATTATGAAACTGTAAATAATAGGGTGTCTGATTTAGAGAAATCTGCGGCTTTTTCTAATAGTGAAATGTTAGAAGACACATCAGACTTTGAAAAAAATGTATTGCTATCAACATTATGGCCATCACTTTCAACATAAATCTGCTAATCCTAGAAATGTTTCCACATATCACCAAAGGGAACATTGCCCGAGACTACCGAAAGGCAGTTCTAAAACATTTGCGCAAACATTTCCATATTTTTCAGGGTTTAACACGTCAGACCCAGCCTCATGTTATTATTAGGTTGCACCAACACCAGCACAGAAAAATATGTTGACTAACACCAAACAGATTTACTCTGCTTCCTTTATTGCCCAGTTGTCTGAACAAGGGTTTGACCTATAGAAAGACACTATAGCCTTAAAATCGGTCTGGGGTACTAGAGACTGACAGGTCCAGGGAACAGAGACACTATTTAGAGCATGCCTTATTCCTCAACAAATTATGTCTTTGAATGAAACAGTGCAGCTAATAACCTGTTGTGAATTAGCCGGGAATAAAGATTTGAATACACCTTGGATGCCTGAACCATCATACACTGAGGGTAACATAGCATCACAAAAAGAGGTTACACTTGATGACATCATGCAAAAGAATAGATGAGGACCCGATTGGAAGGGATGGGGGGTTTGGCCCTTAGACACCAATAACTGTCAAGAAAGATTCTTGGGTAAAACTAAAGGATTGAGGGCCCGATTTAGGAAGCCAAATACCGGTCAGTAACGGCCGAAATTACTGAATTTCTGCCGTTACCGACCGTTATTAGGCTTTTCTGATGTAGGGGCCTAATCTAAGGATTCGGTAATTTACCAAATCAGTAATTTAAGGAATCGGTAAATTACCGAATTCTCAAATACCGATTCGGTAAATTACCAAATTCCTAATGTAGGGAGCGCTTAAATGAATGTTTTTCCCTTGTTAGGATTTGTTATTTACCACCAACTACAAGTTGGTGGTAAATAACGAAAACCCCCAAAAAAGCAATTTCATGCAAATTATTTCAGTGCCTTGTGGCAGACATACATGCCCTTAAGGCATGTATGTGTGCCACATGTGCACCCATACTCAATTGAGAGGTGCAACAGGGTGTCAAAGTGACACTCTGCCACCCTTCAATGTTTTCCCCCTTTTACCGAATCGGTATTTACTGATTCGGTAATTCCCATTCATTCCTATGGGCCTCCAGGCCCATAGGAATGAATGGGGAATACCGAATCGGTAAATACAGAATCTTAACAATTTGGTAATACTTACCGAATTTTTTCCTACATGGCATTTACCGATTCTAAAATACCGAATCGGTAAAATTTGGTATTTTAGAATTGGTAAATGTCCCTCACCTACATCTGGCCCTTAGTATCAATAGGCCCGATCCACGCTATGTACAGAGACAACACCCAGGGGTAGTGACATAATACAGTGTTGGGAAGGTATGCCTCAATTGGTTAAAAACCTCAATATTCACACAGGTGAAACAACACTTATCCTTACTTATAGGGGATGTGGACCTACGGGATATTTTATTAGGTCCTAGGAAACCACGTCTCAAACGTTTCTAATATGCTGTCTACAATAAGATTTGGAAGATCTCATAACAGGAGGCCGCGGAAAGATTATGAGAAATAGATCGTATCAATCTTGAGAAAGATTTAGCAGTGGTTGATAATGGGTTAACAACATTAACGTCCAGGATTTACTCACTAGGCAACATTGTATCATCTGCTATCGATGTACTAGAATAAGACTTGTCCATATTACAACACGTGCAATCGCAATTGCGTTCTATTATGTTGTTAAGCTGGACGCTGCAATCTTTGGGCGCAGGCTATGTGCCATGGTGTTTCATAACAACATGTCTCTGCTTTCCTCGTACAATCTGACAGAAAAACAGATAGAAATGGCACAGAGGGGAGCAAGGTTTACAATGCTGCGCATTGAAAAACTGGACAGATTAGCCATCACAGTGGCAGAATCACCATCCACAGAATGGTTAATCCATGGCCACATAACTCTTCCGGTCACAACCTTTCAATTCCAATATTGCCTAGAACCAATGCAAAATTATAGAACATGAATACTTGACGATTTATTCACGAACCTTTTCAATTATGATTTATAACAACGTCAGAAAACTGATCGCTTAATCGGTACAAGCACTATAAACAACAGACTGATATTTTCAGTTATTTCTTTTTATCAGCAACTTCAAATGTAATCCAAAGTGTGCATCATTAGTTTATACATACACATTGGTATACAAACAATTTATTCATGGCAACCAAAGAACATGCTGTTGTATTATTCTCTTCCTACAGCATCAACATATCACCTTTGTACACATGTATGGCTACTTTAATCGTTTTGCCATACATTAATCCAAATTAGAAACAATATCTATTTGGTTCATGTCTAGAAATCAATTCATTACAACACACAAAAGGTGATAGGGCGTCGACGTTTCGGTCTCCACCAGCTTAGTTCCACAAGACCATCCTCAGGACAAGAAGGTTCTATTAAAAAAACATATATACATCTATATAAACATATACACCAAATGTTGTAATCATCAGCCTACCTATAGTGCACGTGCGTTCGTCTGCCCACATTGAACCAAAACCAGATGCACCACAAATGTGCAGACTAGATGTGAAACATAAATCACCCACTAGTAACACTAGTAACACACACAGCGTGTCCAGTGTAATTCTGACAGTGACTTATTACTATTTACTTGAATATAATCGACCCGGTGACTAGCCATGCCTGAGATTACTCACTCTGAACCACTCGTAGGTCACTTCAAGCTTCTGTCGGGTAAACCAATGCAGGCAGGCAGAAATGAAGAAATGGGTAGGGAATTCATCAGGGAATCTCGAAAATTGCCGTACAGATTTTGATGCTGGAGTGGGGAAAAAGAAATCCCTCTAAGCGGTACTAACTGCGAGAATACCTTAAGTGGATCACTTATTTGCCAGGATATAATGCTTCATGGGGCCTGTAACGGTTCAGTAGCAAACTTGTCTTGTAACTTAGAAGGTGCCCCAGCTGCCGTGATCACTCCAGTATTCAGACTGCTTTCAAATAGGAGTTACTTGATGCTGAACGATCAAGGTTGCTGTGGGATGCTTCCAGGCATCGCATATCTGGTAACTGTGAGTTTCAGGGTTACTTACTCTATGAAAGTATTGTTTCCCCCAACACATACAGTCAGGGAGGCACCGCTATGACCTTCATTAAATATTTTACTAATATGGTTCGATACTTTGAGCAGAATGAAAGCCATGCTTACACAAAAGTCCATGCCCTTAACCTCCGCTCGAGAGACTTTTGATCTTCAAGTAGCAAGGTCTTCAGCAGAGATACAGGCACTTATACGTACAAATTGCCCTTGTCATTTAGCTGAAATGGTAAATCGTATCTTTAACATGTCTGATATGACAGGCATTGTCCACCTATTTAAGACCATAGGTTCTGGACGGTTAAGCACCTTTCAGACGGTCCTGTGAGTTATACCAATCTTTATACACTCCATATTTGGAAGCATATTTGGAGGGCTGCTGCTGATCCTGTTTCTAATAGCAGGTATTCTGATTGTCATTTTTTTGCTACGCAATGGACGTCCCAGTCACCAAGGAGATGGAAACAGTCCTCCTGGAGCGAAAATACAGTGATCGCATGGTACAACTTCTGGGCACACCTCGACAAAGGGAACCAAGTGCTTCTTGATTCTTGTCAATTGGACCAGTCTGGATGGACTGCATCTTACCTGTCCTCCGATGCCTGTTTTGCGGAGGAGGATGCATGTTGGATCTCTGTCTGACACTCCCATCATGTCTGCGACTGGACGTTGATGCTTTACTGGACCTGATAACGGCCTATGTTCTGCAGTGTCCCCACCGCATTCCCATGTTTATGTTGCCATTCTTAGAGCCACCACAGGTAGTGTCAGCGCCTGTTGGTACAGACACTGGCTTCTCCGCTAACACCCAGGCCTTGGATGGCGAACCGGCTGCCCCAGCACTGGCTGTGGACATATGGAAAATCATCTGTGCTCAATAAACATAATCTGCGATGTGTTACAGGGACTGCCAACTGCAGAAGCAAGCAATGAGAATGTTGCGTCTACCAACCAGGACACATAAACATTTGATTCATTTGGCCCGTCGTGTGCTGGGAAGAAATTCGGTTTTTGAAAATCAAAACAGAGAAGTAGAACTCAACATCCAAATTGACATTCCTTTCTGAGCATGTATGGCTTTCAAAATGCTTGTAGTAGTTTGGTATATACCTGCTGACATATTAAAGATATAGTGTCAATTTCTAATATTTGTTCTTAACATTTTTAAACCTTTTTTAACGTGTTCAAACAAATGTTTTTAACACAATAAGAAAGTAATGCTTTATATTTTTGCGTAAAAGTATCTAGTCCACCTAGTAGTATGTTTAGAAGTTTACTATGTCGTCCATTCGGAAGAGGAGTGGGTGTTATATTCCATATAGATGCCATATATAGGCCTCGGTAAACTCGTTACCCTTCACCTATATTCTCTACCTACATTACACTTGTCATGGTTTACAGGGACTAACCTTTTACCTAGATATTACACTGCATTCAGAACACAGGTTTTCCCTAGTTTGAAATCTCATACATTATGCATGAAGATTCCTAGAAGCACAGCAGGACCACCATCTCCTGTATAAAATCTATGTATAAAGTTCATGCCCAACGTCATCCTTAGGCCGACACAGTAATCCAGCAAGGTAGGACCCCTGTGGAGACCTATGGGTATATATACATCACATCTTGCTAAGATAGATAGAGGAGACCGAGACTTCCCGTCCATCACACTGACCAGAGATGCTGAGGTTCCTGCATGCAGAGGCTCCAGCTCCCAGTGGTCTAACATCGATCGCGGGGTGTCCAGCTTGAGACCAGGATGGGTCCCATAGTCTCACTTCAGGTAATGGGGTTGACTAAATCCTAGAGGAATTCTTGGCTTAACACCTACAACCATGCTAGGTACACATAGGTACATCTAGTTAGGGGGGCATCGTAGGAGTACGCATCTTTTATCATGTGTTCCATATACTTGAATGTATTCATGATTCTAGTAAGATGGTAGAGCTATACCTTCCTTTTACCTTTATAGTACTGTTAATCATTTATATCTTATACTGTCTAACAGTTGTTGCAGGACGTCTATTTTACACCAGAATAACAACTGTTCAATAAATGACTATTGAAAACGCCCAGCTTGTTTCATTCGGTGTATCTCTCTGAGAGAAACTAAATAAGCACGAGTGACTGAGCGAAAGGTAGTATATTGTTTCCACGCTCCTGAGGGATCAGGGTTGTCATGTTCGATGGTTGCCAAGAACTATTCTCTCCTTGGTAAGAGCAGATTCTAGTGGTACTGCGAGCTAGTTGGTCCAAAAAGGACCAACATGCCCGGTGGGGGTGATCAGAGTTTGTCTGACACCAATCCTAAAGTGTATGTTGTCTAAATGCACAGATCCTGTAAATTTCTGATAGGATCTACACGACAGCTCGATGGTTCCAACATCGGTGCCGCCGTGATTCCCCCATGCCCTCTTCAGCGCCATGGGATCCTGAAGGCGGGGGCGATCTTGTGGCGGTCCCACCGCCACCATCGTGAACCTACGCGATAACAGTGGTAGGACCACCATCCACCAGTACGCCGGTCCCAGGACCGCCAAATCTAAATAAGGCCCTTGATCTTTTTAGGTTTCTCCATTTCTTTGATAGAAGTTAATCACTGGCCTTTTGTAACTTAACAATTGATGGGAAAACTGCTGGGTGAATCGTAGCTGACGGCAATGTCCGTAGGCTCCGTGCTCAAGACAAATGATCTGTAAAATAACAGAAATAAATTATGTATAAAGAAATGTAAATATGTGAAACAGATGTTGAACTCAAGCAAATGAGAGCTACAGTGAAGAATCATAAAGACCTGTGTTATAGGAAAGGACTTTTTAATAATTATATGTATGTATGATGGATAGGAGTTGTATGTAGTGAAGAGCGTGAATATTTCCTATAGAATGCAAGCGCTACTAATGACAAACCTGCCTTGGGCTTCAGACACAAAAATGCATTTTAAAAAGTGACAGTAGAATGCAAGCGCTACTAATGACAAACCTGCCTTGGGCTTCAGACACAAAAATGCATTTTAAAAAGTGACCCACAGACATTTGGTGCTGGAAAAGGAAAACATGAGGCCTTTAATCAGAGGCTTTCCCCTTAATAAATATAATAATAATTAATAATTCATATTTTGACGTTAATGTGGCTAGTTTACATTTTGTCCTCACTATAGTATGTAATTTTAACTTACAAAAAGTGTTTAAATGTGTGCAGCACTAGAATATAGTGTGTATTAAATTAACATGGCATTTTAAAGTGTAGAACACAGAAAGCAGCTCATGATTTAGCTTGCTCTGAGAGCTCCAGCTTGACCTTCAAGATAACAGAGGAATGTTTCCTCTCATGTGAAAGAAGGACACCTTGCATAATTTACAGCATGTAACCTACTTATTGTATTTAGGTGCTGGAAAGTGTTTCAAACAAAGTCTCATTTATTTCTCCATTTTAGAAAGAATAAAATCCACACCCATTTTAAAATATATTTCCATGTTATGTTTTAATGATTCCTGCTTAAATAAGAGTTCTTTTGCAGCTAATTTATATGTTTAGTTGAAAAATAAATTGTTCTTTAAAAGAAGGTTAGGAGATGGAGCTATATTTAATAAGATTCAGAATGAGTGGTGGAAAGGATTTTGCCTGCCTTATGGATAACGTGTGCAGACAGCAGAGAGGTGGAGATGTCCTTCTGGAAATGCTGTATTCCAATTGGATAAAGAACGAAACTCATGCCACATGCTTTGCAACATTTCTTTTCTGATTTATAAATGTGTTCCTAGGAGTTTCAGTTGCAGATTTGGACTTGGACTGAGAGATGGAGACCAGCAGAGGAGGAGAGAGCGGAACCAGAGCACAACAGATTCAGACAAACCTGAACAGGGGAAGCAGATTCAGCTGGGACGAAAGCAGTTTAGATGTGCTATGTGTTTCTTTCTGACTTTTATTAAAAACCCCAAGCTTTATTCTTTGCCAAGGCTTATTTGCTCTTTGCTTTATTTCTCTTTATGGGAGATTATGCAATTATGAATGATTGATTTAGCTTCATGCTAATCTCACTCTTGCTTTATTTTAAAGTCTTCATGAGTTCTGACTGACATAATTTGCGCCACATTTTCTTAGAATAGGGATTCTTTCCTTTATGAAGATTATGATACGCTCTGCGCTAACTTTTTTTTCTATTTTCAGTTCTGTAACGTGATTTATATCTGACTAATGAATGAAGAGTCAGAGAATCTTATACTTAAATTAGATTAAAAAAACGTTCAAACTACTAATAACTCTCATCATTGACTAAAATATTTACTTGCATTTGATTACTTACCTGTGTTTATGAAGGAGATCTTTTGGTCAAAATAAGGCAGCAAATATTTATTAGCTTTAGAATATAATCTGGCGAGAAAAAAGGGTAATGGTAATTAAAGGTAATTGTGCAATATTTACTAATATTTCCAAAGAAAGATTACCACAAAATGTCCGCTCTATCAGTAGTGTGTATAGTTGTGGATGAGAAGACATGTTATGTTATTTTATTCATTCTAATCCTATATGTCTGTTTTCATTAAAACCTGTGTTTAAGACTGTAAGGATGAACTGTTGAGTTAGACGATAAGAATACTTTACAAAAGAAAAATAATTTAAAAAAAGAATACATTTTTGTGCAGAAAAACAAAGTATTGAAATTCATATCACAATGCTGTGAGCCGTACATGTGTATGTGGGTGAGAAGTTTCCACTAAATATATATTGAAAGGTTGACGGGGTCCAATTTTGATTGATATAATTGGAAATGCAAAATTATTTACACATTTTAAAATTAGGTTCTGTCTTTCCCAGCTGTCTGAAAGTTGCCTCTCGTCATTTATAATTCTTTTGGTCAATAATAAGGACTAGGGGCCAGATGTAGGTCGCCAATTACCGGTCGGTAACGGCCGAAAATCGGTAAATTCGGCCGTTACCGACCGGTATCCATGAAATGAGATGTAGGAGCCCAAAATTTACCGATTCGGAAAACACGAGTCGGTATAATTCCGACTCGGTAAATATGAGTCGGTATAATTCCGACTCGGTAAATATGAGTCGGTATAATTACCGAGGCGGAATATACCGAATCCATATCTACCGAATTCTTATTTTCCGAATCGGTAAATAAGAAACGGTAAAAAATGGCCATGGAGATGTAGGAAAGCCCAAAAATACAGAATTTGCAGAAATTCGGTATTTATGAGTCGGTATTTACCATGGATTGAATGCAGGTGGTAACCAGGGGAGGTCCATAAAAAGAGTCCCAAAATGCATCTGTGGAACCATAATGGCGGCTTTCTACGTCATAGCAAGGGGGCAAAGACTACAGGCAGCAGAAGAGAGAGAATGGCAAAGGCAGGAACAAGTGTACAGGCAGAGGATAACACGGTTCCAACTGACAGAGCCAGAAATACTCCAGAGGTACAGGCTACACCCCGACACCATCAAGGACTTGATCAGGGACCTACACCTACTCCTGGAGCACCCAACACCCAGGGCCCACGCCATCTCACCCCATGTCCAGGTGCTATGTAGCTTACACCTGCTGGCCTCTGGGAGCTACCAGAGTGTGATAGCTGCAGTGGGTGGTGTGTACCAGGGCTGCCTGTCCCGCTTCTTCAGGAGGTTTCTTGACGCCATGATGCAGAGGATGGAGCATAACATTTCATTCCCTGCTACACCAGCAGAACTAGCAAAAACCAAGACAGACTTCTATCACCTGGCACACTTCCCTCACGTCATAGGCTGCATCGATGGTACCCACGTACCACTCTGTCCACCTGCAGCCACAGAGCACATATACAGAAACCGCAAGTCAACGCACTCCATCAACGTACAGGTCATATGTAATGCAGGGAACCTCATCACAGACATCGTTGCGAAGTTCCCCGGAAGTACCCATGATTCTTACATATTCCAGAATAGTGGAATATACACACGCCTACTTGCCGGAGAATTTGGAAATGGATACCTGCTAGGTAAATCACATTGACACACCATGACACTCACAGCAGATCTACGTCTCATGTACATGCAATTAATGTCATTCTTTCTCCCCCTAGGCGACAGTGCATATGCCCTGCGGTCCTTTGTGCTCACCCCCTACCTCAACCCATCCACCAGGAGTGAAAGGCGATACAATGTGGCTCACAGATCTACACGAAACGTTGTGGAGCACACATTTGGACTCCTTAAGAGCTGGTTTCGCTGCCTCCACAAGAGTGGAGGGGCACGGCAGTACACCCCAATCATCTGCTGCAAAATCATAGGGACCTGTGCAATGTTACATAATCTCGCTACAAAGGAAGGCACAGAGGTGGAGATCACACATCTGAGGACATTGGTGACGACACAGAGGAGGCAGAGCCCCATGGTACAGTGGCAGCAGCAGCTACAGATGGGAGACTGAGACGGGAAGAGGACACACAGCTATATTTCTGAGTGAGTAATGAGACACAGGCAGGCAAAGTTATTTGTGTACGTAGTTTATTAATCACTACGCTACTGCATTGATAGCACACATTGGGCACACAATATCAAACTGTCCATGACTGTGTTGTCACGGTTAACACCACCGTGACCTCTTCCTCGGGTGGAGGGCAAAGTCAGTGTTTGTGGCCACGTTCCACAGGGCGGGACTGCTGTGGCTGTGTGTCAATGTTCTCGGTGTGGCCTGTCTCACTTCCCCGACGCCTGCCGCTCCTACGTAAGTCTTGCACAGGAGTGCTTGCGCCACTCCTGCTGGTGGACCCCTCACTTTCCAACACACAAGTGTCGCCTCCATTGCCAGTCTGTTGAGCGAGCACGAGCTCCATTGCAGAGGTCATCCTGGCCATTCCTACAGATAAATTTGTGCAGCACTGCACAATGGTATCCTGCATCGCCACTGACCGTCTGCACAGCACGGTGGTAGCAGTAGCAAACCTGTTCAGGGCTTTTGTCTGCTGCCGCATGTCAACACGAGCCTTGCGTCTCTCCAAATGGTCCCTGTCCAACTTGTCACACAGGACAGTCATGCACTGTGTTATGTCAGAAATGCCAGACGCCATTGACTGCATGCTCTCTGATATTTCCCCTATGCCCTTGCCTACTGCATCGAGCTTTTTGTTTGTTGTGCGTGCCTGCCTCTGAACCCCCATCATTGCTTTTGCCTGCAGGCGCTGTACTTTGACCATGGTGGCCTCCAGTCTGCAGAAGACCCCCTGATCCTGATGCACATCCTCTGCCTCACGTGGCCTTCGCCCTCGGACATTGGCCCGCAAAACTCTGGGAGTGGCCAGCTGCTCGGTGTTGGCTGTTTCCTGTGTGTCACCCTCCACCTCCTCCTCCTCCTCAGATGTTTCCAGTATTCCGCGAGGGGGCACATCAAGGCGCCTTGCCCTTTCCAGCACTGGGGATGGTGTTGTGGGGGTGGGGGACTGTGCAGCCGCTCCTGTCTCCTGACTCCCAAATAACAGAGGGGACTGTGGATGTGGTGCTGTTGGCTCCTCAGGTGACTGGGCTGCCTGCTCTTGGTCCTTCCCTCCATGTGATGTGCTTGGTCCAGCTCCTTCCCTCCTCTTCTCTCTATCCTCTGCTGTGCTGCGCATTGACTCTCCTATGGACAGACATGGACATTGTGTCAGTGGAGTTGTTCACCTGTGTCTCATGATAAAACACACTACTATTGCACTTTTGCCTGTCTCTCAATTTGCCTATGCTAGTTGTCTGTTGCTCCCCTTGCTGCAAGGCATGCTGACTGCTCAGAGGTATCTACCCATGACTACATTTCCCAAGATGCATTGCAGGACATTAGTACAACCTGTTCTGGAGTATGATTTGGGCACACAGAGTGTGTGAGGGGAATAGGTAAATGGGTTAATGACAATGTACTTGCATCTTACCTTGTTTCTTTGCGCCTCTTGCTGAGCTGTCAGCGTTCTCGATGCCGTGGATGCATTCCTGCTCAAGGGTGGATGCCACCATCTCCTCGATGTCGCTGAGTCGTGGGGCTCGGTTTCTTCCTCCTCCTGTTAACGCACATTCCTTGCGGTGGGCAGCAAGTTTCTTCTTGGTGATAATGCGGATGTCATACCACCGTTTTTTAAGATCTTCAAGGTCACGGTGGGTGACACCAATGGCATTTACCTTGCCTTGTATTTCTATCCAGGTGCTGCGCTTGATGGATTCTGCTACATGCAGTGATAGCTTCCCAAATATCTTGCTGTAATTTCTTGCCACCTCTGCTACAAGCACCTGCAGTTCTTCTTGGCTGAACTTCTGCTTCCTTTTGTGCTCTGCAGCATCCCTCTGTGCATCCTGACTCTCCATGGCGCTGTGTTGGTTAGTAAATAGCGCAAAAACAACGTTAATGCGTCCCTGTTGAATACGCACTCCGTAGTGTTTCGTCTGTATCAGACTAACTCCAAATATGATTAACCAAAATTCAAATGTTCAATTCACGTATTTTTTATTGTTGAAAATGAATTCACTTGATCAATATTAGTTCATCTTTGCTTAAACAGACGTGTGTGTCCCGGGGCTTCGATACAAAAACGGACTGGGCGTCAGGGGAAGACTGGTCGCCGTCAACCCGGTTCATCATTTTAACAGCCCATCCCTTTTTTTCTCAAACAGCCTTCCCCATCAACCTTGATATTCGACCAGAATAACACCTGGTATGTTTTTTCGTTTTTTATGACAGTTACTTACACATCATTAGGATCCCATTAGCGTTTTACTTGAGCATCGTTAAAATGCAATGAATATGGTTTGTTGATACATTATGTTTATTAGCATTTTGTAAGTATGTTACTTTCACCAACAGAGCTCCTGGAAAAAGGGCAATGCCCGAAATGCATTGGAGCAGTTGTACTTACATGGAAGAATCATGTTTAAGCAAAGATGAACTAATATTGATCAAGTGAATTCATTTTCAACAATAAAAAATACGTGAACTGAACATTTGAATTTTGGTTAATCATATTTGGAGTTAGTCTGATACAGACGAACCACTACGGAGTGCGTATTCAACAGGGACGCATTAACGTTGTTTTTGCTCCTATTTACTTATATTTTACAGCATACTAGGACGGTTACGCCACCTGTTCACTGCACCCAAAATTATAAATCAAAGTATTCATCTTCATTGAACCTTCAACAAGACTTGCTGTGCACCTTGCCATTTCAGCATTATTTGAATCACTATACCGCCCTCAAGGCTGGTAGCACGCCAACCAACCAAACCTCAACAATGCAGTACGATGAAATATCCAAAACAACGGAACAAAGAGCCAGTACTTTAGCGTTTGGTGAAAGTGAAACAGCATGGACCTATGCTCTAATTAATGAGGATCTCACACAAACAGCTTCAAATCGCACCAAAGAGCAATGTGTCAGACAATTAATGTATCTCTCAAAAAAGGAAATCAATCAAAAACTGCATGCAAACACCCTAATTAAGTACCACCGGGCACTGCGCATACCACGAGGCCTCAGGATCTCACTCAAACCCTCATTATGTAAAAACTCAAAAGATTTCCAGGAAAAATGGAACGCCATTCTGAATAAGTGCAGCCTTGATCTTATTCTGTTAATAGTTGAAGAACTATCATACATACTCACCGACTTAACTAAGGAAATAAAGGAACTTGAAACAGAATTGGAACAATTAATTTCAACAGATGAACTAACGAAAACTTTGGAGGAAATTCAACTAACACTAGACAAACATACCAAGGAAATCAATGAGCGAAAAATTCGCAAATTCAGACGTGACACCTTAGACTATAAATTAGGTGAAGTATACACCTGGGCGGACATATACGCACAACGTCGACGCAATAAACCATACAGCCAACAGACAGACACATCATCTTCTGGTAGTGAAATGTCTAACCGTCCACCTAAGCAAACCACTTCTTCAACTACACTAAGGCAATCCCGGGAAACACCCACAACTACAGAGTCATCATCACAAAGCATTCCAACCACGGATCCTTTTTAGAGGAGGGCCCCGAAGAAACAGAAGACCCCGGAGGGGCAAGAAATCAAACCGAAACAAGAGGTTCCAAAAAAGCAGCCAAAAAGAAGAATCGTTTGTTATTAACATATCAGATACAGCATTAACACCTTACGAGACCAAAATCCTACAGAAGGGAACATCCTTTGTCCCCACACACTCTAGCAACTTACTTGAACTGGAAAATCAGCACATTTAAACTTATCAGGAAACTGAGATTAAGACACTTTTTCAGCAACGTACTGGCACCAACAACAGAAAACAAACCGGATCAACTACTAGGCTTACGCCCAAAGAGCACGTATATGCCACCAAGTTCCCACAAAACTATTGACACTTT
Source organism: Lissotriton helveticus (assembly GCF_964261635.1). NCBI lineage: Eukaryota > Metazoa > Chordata > Amphibia > Caudata > Salamandridae > Lissotriton > Lissotriton helveticus. The sequence continues at coordinate 958,565,464 of NC_136059.1, read as the reverse complement.
TGAGACACTGGTAAGACAAGACATCGCAGGGATAAACTTTTCCAAGATGAAAACATCCAACATCACTCAGAAAGACAAGGATATCATAAGAAAACTATCTAACAACAAACAAATAAAATGTCTTAAAGCAGACAAGGGAGGCGAACTAGTAATCGTCAACACTATCTCCGACCTGAACACCTACATGCAACTTGCAGGTAACCCAACAGTTGAATTAAAAAAAGAGCTAATGAAGATTCTCGAGAAAGCCAACCAAGACGGCACCATAGATGACAGAACTAGAAAATTTCTCACAGTTGACCATCCACGGAGTCCAACTATCTCGATGCTCCCAAAAAATCCACAAAGACACAGTGGACCCACCATTCAGACCGATAGTCTCCACCAGAGGCTCCATCCACGAACCCGTGGGGAAATTCCTCGATCGATACTTGCAACCATTAGTAAGACGACAACGGAGTTACATAAAGGATACGACAGATTTCATTGTCAAATTATCTGAGTTATCAATTACCAACGATGAACAGCTCATTTTATGTACAGCAGATATAAGAAGCTTGTACACATCCATTCCACACGGTGGCGGCATCGAAGCCGTGGAAAAAGCCATCCTGAACAGTGATATTCCCACAGATTTACAGACATTTCTCATGGAACTGATGGTATAGACGCTTTTCCACAGCTATTTTTCCTATGACCAGCAGTGGTACGCACAGTTGTCAGGTATGTCAATGGGCAACTGCGCCGCGCCGACGTATGCCAACCTGTACATGGCAGAATTTGAAAATTCATTCATCTATGACCAAAGCCTTTGGAAAGATCACATTAAGTTCTATGTACGTTACATAGATGACCTATTCTTCATCTGGGATGACACAAGAGAAAAATTGGAAACCGCTCTTATCGAACTCAACACCAAAGATGAAAGAATCCAATTAACATGGCAAATAAGTGACCATATCATAAACTTTCTTGATGGTTCAGTCGAACTAACAGAAGGAAGCATAACAACGGACCTATTCAGAAAAAAAACAGACCGCAACAATACGTTGCATTATTCAAGCTTCCACCAGAACGCATTAAAAAACCATCTCCCATATAGCCAAATGCTACGGATAAAACGAATAACATCAGAAACTGAAACATACAACAAACGCATAGAGGAAATGGGAATGAGATTTTCAGACAGAGGGTACCCTCAAGAAACAATCAAGAAGGCCAAAACAAGAGTCAACAAGATCACACGTAAAGATGCCCTATTTAGGGCTGATAAAAAAGAGGAGAATCGAATGGTAGTAGTTTCCCAACATTCCACTCAAAGTATACGCTTCAAAAAAATCATAAGAAAGCATTGGCGCATCCTGGCCATGGAACCTGATTTTAAGGGTCTGTTCGACAATCAACCAATCTTTGCGTACACCAGAGCACCCAACCTCAAAGAATTGCTATCCAAAGAGTCTAAACCACTGATTAAATACAACGGGACTCGTCCTTGTCATACTTGCAATAATTGCAATAATATCATCATAGGAAGTAAAATAAGCCATCCCATGAAAGGACACAACATCAAAGTAAAGGTCAATGCCACCTGTGATTCAACTAACCTGATTTACCTTTTGAAGTGCCCATGTGGTAAGATCTATATCGGAAAAACAGAGAGGAAAATAAAGACGATGCTCAACGAGCACAAATCAAACATAAGAACAAAGAATGAACATTCAAGTGTAGCCATGCATTTCAACGAAGTAAGGCATAATATAGCCCAACTTAAATTTATGGTCCTTGAAATGGTGGAAAAAAAAAAAGGAAGAGACAATAATCTCAACCTGCTACAAAGAGAGACATTTTGGATTTACCATCTCCAATCACTGAAGCCTTTTGGCTTAAATGATCGTATCGAACTAAGTTGTTACCTGTAAAGAGTTTTTCTGACACTTAGCCCATTAATGCGGTTACACATGATGCATTGAATGTATTTAGTTTTTATTTATGTACAACCAGTTATGTTGCCAGCTGCGATGTTTACCCTATGGCAACATCCCCACACGGGCGATATTCAGTTCCTTACTGCCGACCATTCCAATATGGCCACCAGTCTTCCCGTGACGCCCAGTCCGTTTTTTGTATCGAAGCCCCGGGACACACACGTCTTCCGGGTCTCCCTCACGCCTTAAATATTTCCCCCGGGTTAGCGTTCTCCATCGCTGGAGAAACCTCTGAACTCCGATCCTTCGGGACCACGAACTAAGTCAGACGACACGCCTTTCGTCATGAAGTAAGTTCTGACAGCGCTCTTGTTCTATCCTGCACACTGTTGCTTAACTCGCCGTCAACCCGGTTCATCATTCTAACAGCCCATCCCTTTTTTTCTCAAACAGCCTTCCCCATCAACCTTGATATTCGACCAGAATAACACCTGGTATGTTTTTTCGTTTTTTATGACAGTTACTTACACATCATTAGGATCCCATTCGCGTTTTACTTGAGCATCGTTAAAATGCAATGAATATGGTTTGTTGATACATTATGTTTATTAGCATTTTTTAAGTATGTTACTTTCACCAACAGAGCTCCTGGAAAAAGGGCAATGCCCGAAATGCATTGGAGCAGTTGTACTTACATGGAAGAATCATGTTTAAGCAAAGATGAACTAATATTGATCAAGTGAATTCATTTTCAACAATAATAAAATACGTGAATTGAATATTTGAATTTTGGTTAATCATATTTGGAGTTAGTCTGATACAGACGAACCACTACGGAGTGCGTATTCAACAGGGACGCATTAACGTTGTTTTTGCGCTATTTACTTATATTTTACAGCGTACTAGGACGGTTACGCCACCTGTTCACTGCACCCAAAATTATAAATCAAAGTATTCATCTTCATTGAACCTTCAACAAGACTTGCTGTGCACCTTGCCATTTCAGCTGTGTTGGTTAGCTCAGGGAAGCCTGCTCCACACTCTGTCCTCCTGCTCTCCTGACTGTTGGTTTCTGCACCTGCATGGGCGTGGCCAGTCCCAGGTACTGAGGAGGGGTGCTTGAATCTGATTGGTTGATTCCCCAGTGCCTTTGGAATTGGGTGTGGTTGGAGTTCCTGATTGGTTCACAGGCTCACATGTTTGTCAGTTTCAAATTTCCGAATCGGAATTTACCGACTCGGTATTTACCGAATCGGTATTTACCGACTCGGTATATTCCAAATCGGTACTACCCATTCATTCCTATGGGCCATGGACCCGTTGGTATGTATGGGTTTTACCGATTCGGATTTTACTGAGTAGGTAAATACCGAATCGGTAAATACCGATTTCAGATACCGAGTGATTCCGAATCGGTAATTTTTTCCGATTTTTTATCTACATCTCATTTTCCAATTCTGAAATACCGATTCGGTATGACTCGGTATTTTAGAATCGGTAAATTAGATTTACCTACATCTGGCCCTAAATATGCTATAATTGCTACTCATAGTTTACCTAATAAGTTTGGGCACTGTGTCACTATTTATTTAAATGTAGTTCTATGACAGATGAAAGACACACCATTAACTTAACATTATCCTGTCACACCACGAATAACCGAGGCCTTTAATAAACATCAAGTGAAAATGAAAAAGGGTTCATGTTTAATTAGTGTTTTCTATCACACTACAGATTTACAACCTAGACGTGATTTGCGTGAATATGTAGAGTGAATTCAGGTATTGTTTTGAGAAATGTAGCAATTTCATTTTCAGAGGCAAAAGAATTGTTGAAAATCAACACATAAACTGATTGCCCCAAAGAGAAGGTATAAAGTTGGAATGTAATGGCTTGATTTATTGGTCTCAGTGTCCATTCCATGTAGAGCCCAACCCCCCCCCCGACTCCCCGCACCTCCACTCCACCAGCCATACCAATAGCTGCCCACACTGAAACTCCCCCAGACTACTGGAGCATCTTGCCATTGGTTGTAGTTCACCGACCATGGTTCTGTCCTCCTCCTCTTGCTCCCGGTGCAAACGAAATCTGCAGAGAGCTACTGGGGGTCAGGTTTGGTTTGTTATTGCGAGGGAGAGCTCTCAGTGCCAGCACTGTCTTACATGTATATGGGATCCTGCATGAAAAATTGCCCTTGACTTAAAAATATTGTTTTCATCTCCTTTCTTTATCTCAAATGATCCTCTTGTTACCTTTCACCCCCATCATGCCTCCTCCCTCTGGGTATAACCTACATTAAGCCAAATGACTTTACCTTTTTCTCAATTATTGTACTTTTGCAAATTGCCTACATCTAATTTAAGAGATCCCATCTATTTCTTTGAAATCATATTGCTGCAACCTAACAATTCTTAATCTCCTCTACATAATCTATTCACCCACCAACCATCTGCATGAACTCACATACCTCCTACGAATGATCAGACCTAACTCCTATTTCTTAAGCTATCATCCAAACTGGAGACATTACATAAGTTCACACACCTTCCATGAATGATCATCAAACTTAACTCATAATAATTGAATCTATCATATAAACTGGAGTAATTGCACATAATTTTTTTCTTGTAAGCTCTAGACCAATCCCAATAGCAAATAAACATCAGATTAACCACTAACCTAGGGTTCTAGAGTAGCATGCTACTTGCCACAGAGTGCTTCAACACCTAGTATGAGGTAGTAAGTGCTATATAAATGCAATTAAAATGCTTGGATCCTCAACAGTTGGAGGGACAAGAACAATATGCCACACACTATGTTTTCCACATGCCACCTTTATATCCAGTTATTTCGTCTGTTGTCCTCCTGGAAAAATGGTTGTGAACACAGGGGATTTTATAATATTATTATCTATTAAATGTCTGACACCACTTCTGTTTGATATTTCTGATGGAGTTTATCTCCAATCATGCTATTGCTGTACTATACTACAAAGCATTTAATTTGTCTCTCTGACCTCCAGCCCATGCCTCAGAGCAGGAAGTGATGTTGTATGAGTGAAGTAGATGGGTATACTTCAGGGTCCTGGAGATGCTCAATTCCATTATTCAGTACAGGACACTGGGTGGGGTAGGATGTGCGAATCCGATGAATAAATTAGGGAGAATGTTTGTTGGTGAGAGCATGTTGCACTTTCCCAAGATGCGTTACATAACAACTGTGGAATGTGTCTCACCAGTAGACTTCTTAGGATGGTAGAGGGAGTGATTTGTTGATGAGCAGTTGTCCTGGGTAGTCTGGCAGCATTGGAGGGCATGGATGGGAGTGTTGACCATATAGGGAATACGATTGAAAGATATACACTGCTAGTGTATGTGACCATTGTTTTAGCAACCTAAGCTGGTACATGTATGTTTTGGTGACTCTTGAATGTTTGGATGACTCCTTATGTAGGCTTTTATTCAAAATACTGACTTTGTTAGGATGTCCATATTGTTTCCCACACTAGAGGATGTCATTTCCCAACCCTAAGGCATTGCAACAGAACTATGACCTGTAACAAGGGCCTGTTGCGACTGTTTTCCTGTGACAAGCTGCTGATGGGCAGGTGGGGGCAACCCCACTATAAGTTTGTGAAAAAATTGTACCCATGGTTTGATGCCACGCCACCGCTAGGCTCAGGTGCAGTTTAAAAGCAGCATACCCATGGCGACCACTGCGATCTGCCTGACTGACAGAGCTGGGCCTTGCCCGAATTTTGCTCACGCCTCTTTCTGTAATGAATGAAGATTGCGTCTGAGACAGCTGTGCTATCTACCCTAAGGTATTTTGTGCAAAATTCAATCCTTTTTATGCTTATCCATGAACAAAAAAATAAGCATACGGTTTGCTGAATATATTGCTTGGAGGTGGAATTTGTTCCACTTTGGTAAGGTTATCCAGCAGAACATGTCCTTAATCTCTTGTTTTTGCCTTCTCATAGGTGTAGTCATATTACTCCTGCTTAGAAAGAATCATATTGACATGTGCCAGACAGACACGTCTCTCCGAGTGCGCTGCTGCAGTGGTGAGCATGCTGGGATTTGCAGCCCCGTTGGCCATGCTGTTACAGTCAGTGAATCATGGAAAATGACCGTGTTGGTGTGCAATTAGGCAATTATTTACTTTTTTGATTGAAGCACAGAAAGACAGATTGACGGTGATCACGGCATCCAGTTAAAACAAGTCAGTCTGAATGTAAGTGAATCTTGAGTTGCAAAGCATTGAATGGATGTGATTGATCGTTATGCATGTGGCTTTCCTCAGAGTGTTTTTTTATGCCAGTCAAACGCAAAATCTATTAGTGCAAGTGGAGGCTGGCGCATTGTTTGACCCCCGTATGAAAAAGTGCACATTTTGTGAATAACGTTTTGAATTATCAATAACTTTATATGGGGATGAAAATCGATTAAGTATTGCAATTTGTTTTACTGTACACTACTACACTACACTACACTGTACACTAAGTGCATTCATGAGGAGACAACCAAGCAGAGGATGGGGAAAACCTCCAGGCCTCCAAGCTGAAGAAATGAATAAAACCCAGAGCCTTGCTGCCATAAATCAGAAATAGGCATCAAAGTACTATGGTAAATGAGGTCAAAGAAGTGTTACTACTTTTACACACAGAACTAATTCAATATCCTTAGTGGTGAGATATATAATCTGCATTATCTGCTTTAAATCACTGGATTTGCTGAGTACAAAAATCACGTTTTCTCCGATTTAAACATATCATCTAATTTGTGTTTTTTTTTGTTTTTGCATCCTTACTTTTTTCTTTTATATTTTTAGAAGCAAGCGGTGGCCATTTGATGTCGTTGAACAGTTTTGGACAACCCATTCACAAAACATATCCTAACTCAAAATATCAGGAAAATCTAACATAAAAGGCAAACGAATCAGGCACACAAAAATCATGCACCACATATCATATAACCGAGCATACCATTACATAATATAGCAGCAGAAGATAAACTAGCGTAGCCTAACATAACAAAATAACACTGGAAAGAAAATCCCATCACAATGTTTCACGACAAGCAAATATAGTCTAACAGACATGATAAACTTAAAAGGTACATATAAGGCTCCCGTTACAAGTTTTTATAAACATAACACAACAGGTATCTACAGCAAGCAGACGCCATACTATACTATACTTGCACTCTGTAAATGTTTATTTACATAATTGATAATATTACATATTGTAGGACTTCTGTAATGGATTAAAGGCGAGAGGATACAACTCAATGTGCTACAACCTACTTTTCGTAACTTTTAAATGGTAATCTATCTAGTTGCCTTATTAGGGCACGGTGTACTGAGTTTAGTAAACAACACCTGCTGATTTTGATTGTGTATCTAAAAGTGGGAGCAGATTCTCTTGTAGATACCTGCTCCCTTTGTTTTTAAGTCTCATAAATGTTCCTTCGAATCTCAGTTGCCATTGGTCTATCCCGTTTATAGCCCTTAGGATTATTTCAGTAATATAGTGGGGTAGAATTTTTCAGGAGTGGAAAGTGTACTTCACTTAGTAACAAGCTATGAAGCTAATTTTCGGTACAAATCTATTGCCCATATCTTGCTTCGTAGCTACTGATGTTCTTTTTGCATCCTAACAGTAAGCACCCAGCCTAAAACAAAAGAGAAAGAAGGGAAATAGGACTTTCAGCACTGAAAGTTAGGCTTGGGTCTGAGCCAGGTGGGCACAGCTAAAAGACGAAAAACATTTGCTTGAAGTACAACAGATAAACAGAATTTCTCTTGTAAGCCCTACCTCGGGCCTGGGTCTATTGAGGTACTTCTCCTATCCACGCACTGGCATCCTTCATTATCAGCGCTGCATGACGTGAACAGGAGAAGGGTTCTCACTTTCTTTGGAAAGTTTGGATCACAAACCTGAATCTTTGACATTAGATATGCATGAATTGAATATCAAGTTCTCTCCGTATATTTGGCACCATCCTTTCACTGATCAACCTGGCGACCCAGGGCTCCATGTTCCTAAAGCTCATTTAATTTTAAAGTGGTCCACATACAGTTGGTTCTGAAACAGGCAACCTTGTTCCCCTCATATATGTGAATGCATTGAGCCGATTGAAACTGTCCACACTATACCAATTGCTTATTACCCATTTAACATGAAAATAAAGTACCTTGTAATCTAACAGAAAAACTGCATACTGTATAGTTTAATATGCACGACAACAGAATTTCAGAATTCTGTGTTCTATCAATGAGGCCCTTGATCCAGCGGGTTACCAGTAACAGGTAATCTAACACCACATACTCACCTGGGCCCATAAATTCATTCACAACACACTGGCAATAACCGCTGGGGTCATGTTTTTATAAAGATTAGCTATCTTTAATCCCTAACTGATCTTTCACTAATCAAAAGTTCTTTCCTCTGGTCAATGGACCATTAGTTGGAACTAGTTGATGCTGAAATTACATAAGATTTCAGTATACTTACACATTTAGAAATGATCACAGAGTCTGGATATATTTAAACATTTTCTTCTTAGATTAAATTAATCTGAAACACTTACACAGTACAGAACAAACTCTCAGACAGGAAGGACGATTCAAATAATCAATAAAAATGTGCATTCAAGTATACTTTGCAATGACACTGCATGGAAGAGAGAGAGGATAGAGAGAAAAGTACATAAGCGTATATACAGATATAGATAACATTACCAAGTATGGTGTGGAAACCAACTCCCAGGCCTAGGAATTGGAAGGGGTCCCCCAGGAAAGATCTGGCGCACTAAGGCTTCAGGACAGGAATCAGGACAGGACAGACAACCTCTCTATCACCGACGCTTGCGTAGCACCCCTCTTTGGCACTCCCTTCCTCCTCGAGATTCTTCTGCAATCTTCTTCTAAATTAATTTTCTCAAGATAATTTGTTCAGCAATTCAGCACCTCCGTCTGGTACTTCTCCGTGCTCTCGGACAGCATAGGATCTCTCGAGCTAACTAGCTAACTAATGCTACCTCAATTATACCTTAATGTATGCTACTACCACCCATTAATGTTTCAAATTTATGAAACTCCTAACTCTGATTGGACAGGCAAGGTGAGGTGATGATCACACCAAGTCTATTTTCTAATCTTTTCTTTCAGCTCTTTGGTTAAAATCCCACCCCTTAAGTTTTATACATCAGTCTTTATTCCCACCCGTATTCACAATGTAAAAAAAACAGTAGTTCTCATGCATTTCAGTGGACTGCCAATCTGGTTCCCATGAAAGTAACAACTTGCAGTCTTGGCAAATGTTCAAGTTGACATCGTGTCTTTCAGTTTGGGTTCACCGCACATGTTCGGTAGAACGAGAGGGAACAGACTGTGGTGTAGGACTCTAGGCCCATAACAAGCACTATTGAAAGAGTCAAAAAGACAAATGTTAAAATCAAAAATAAATGATTTCACTGTATACCACCTATCTCTACTCTAATCCCATTTACTTATTATTATTATTATTCCCGCATTAGCATTAGTATAATAGCTGGGTTTAGTTTTACAGCAAGCAGGTGGCAAGCATGTGAGTTTCAAGCGGCCATTTTATTATCTACTGCGCAAGTGCAGAACATTTCTTTCCAAGCATAGATACGTCATACTACATAGATGCAATGCACACTAAAGCATTTCTGTTAGCGGCCATTTTAACATCACTCTTGAGTTACTGGTTAGTAAGACACATAGGCAAGCTTGAATCTTATACTTAAATGTCGTGTAAATGCATGTTATTTCCACAATACAAATTTTAATACGGGTTTAGCAGTTACCGGAGAGGATTGTATTTCAGCAAGTCTCTTTTTTCACGAGTCCTTGCTCCATCACCCTTTTACCCTACCAATCCTGGTAAATAATTTCCTCGCTACAGTTATGTCTCTAGATATTACTTTCCACATCCATTTATGGGGTTAATCCGGAGGAGTTGCAGGTGTAGTTCTCCATCAACATTTTCATTGTTTTTGATATGAAGCTAGTTCAATAGTTTATCATTCATTAGTCTTAATTCAACAGTCTCAGTGGACGTGTTGGCCCGGCCCATACCTTTACACTACTTGACCCTGGGAGTAGGCTAAGCCCTGTGGTGTACTTATATGTTGCTTTCAGCCATCCTGGGGAGGCGGTGGATGCAATTGTGCCCTCTTCCTTCACAACATGGATTCCTTGATGTAGGACTGCTGTAACAGTATGCCCAGAAGACAAAGCCAGAAGGTTTCAGGGAGGTGGGAAATCACAATGGTGCACATCTGCATATTGGCGGCCTTCTTGGGGGACCCAGGACAACCATTCAGGTAAAGGCTGTATCAGCCTGCAGGCTAAGGGCCTGATTACAAGTTCTGCGGTATTACCTCCATACCGTGGTTGCCCCAAGAAGACCGCTGCAGTGCCAGTCTCCCGCCACTGTATTACGATGTCACTGGTAGGCCTGCGGCGGTGTTTCTGACGGAGAGGAATATTTTTTCATGTGTTGATGCAGGTGTGTATATTTTTACTGCATGACGCATGTGACAAAATTACCTTCTACGAGTACTTTCCCATTGCTGGAGTCTGGACCATATGTGTCCAGTCCAGTCAATGAGTAAGTAATGCAATATAGACTTACCTGGATATCAAGGCCAACAGGGTCATTTTCTCCAGGGTCAAAGTGCTGCTGTGAAGGGTGTCCCTAGAGGAAGGTATCCACGTCAGGGATTGAAGGGAAGAAAAAGAAATGGGTGAGTATGCATCTCAATTTCTTCGATTCCTCGTATCAAAGCAGGCGGTCTTTCTGCTATGTTCGGCTTGACAGAAAGCCAACTCGTAAGCAGACGGCAGTGAACTTGTCTGTACTGCACTCTGACACCTGCTTTCCCCCAACTACAGTGCCGGTGGTCTGCGAATGGTTGGCGGCGTTGACAGGACTCTAGAGGACCGCCAACTGCACGGCGCACAATCCAATGCCACTTTGACGGCTGTTCCCTTACCACCAAACTCGTAATCAGGCCCTAAATCTTCTCATGGTGATCATTTCAGGCAAAGGCAGGCATGGGGCAGATTGAGCTAGGCTCAATGGTTAGAGCGGCAGACCCTGATGCAGAGGTCTGGCCCGGGACCAATTCCCGCCTCGGCGGCTCTTGGACTCAATTTCCCCGGACCTGATAATTCTCGCCTCGGTGCCTAGTCTAATCATGGGTCCCACTCTGTGACTGTGGGCAATAGCTTGCTTAATCTCCACAACGGCCCCAGCAGCGCTTGGATGCCTGACTTCACCTTGGGGTGCCCAGGAGTGGACATTTCACAGGAAAGCCAGGATGGGTTCCACAGCGGTATGAATACAACGATACGAGGCCTCCGGGTAGAAGTGCTCTATATAAATACTATACATTTACATTTACATATCCACTCAACGGTGATTTTAACCTCCTCATCAGTAGCAGCACTCAAAAAACAAACCTACGCTTGCTGTCGGTGACACATTTCATTATTATAGGAAAACCATGCCATTAGTATCATTTAAACAAATATATAATGATATCAGTAAACATTTACTGTTCGCAAATAAATGCTTTGACTGTAATAAATGGCCATCATATATTCGTTATTGAAAGTTTTTACTTGATTTGATGAAGATTTTGACAGTAATATTCTTAAACATATAACAGTGAGAAGTGCAATGTGCCCCCAGTGAATAAACAAAAACCACAACACAAAAACAATTGAAACAGTGATGAGAAACAATTGTTTGTTCACAATAGACAACTTGCATCCATGCTCATTATTGTGTGTTATATAATAATTAATCACAGTGATGCTCAGTGGAATAATCAATGCAAAACAGTGTAAACATAATCAATTAGGAAAACGTTATACTTATTTGCAATCCGTTACACATTTTTGCCACTAACATAAGGTGCTAGACCACAACACTTGGACTATGTAACGACCAATTTGCGCTGGCATAGAAATAGAGTTAACACATGAATCAGAATCCAACTCTAATGGATTACTCATTCATTAAAGAGATAAAATTGCCCCATTCTTTGGTGGTGGTCTATCTTTTTGTCATTAAGTCACATCTCTTGATCCATTTACAATCAAGCTTTTGAAGAATACACAAGAGATAACCTCCTCTTTCAGGCAAACATGCAAGATCAGTTACGTGTCAAACAATATTGTTTGCTGTGTGGTTTTCTCCATATAGTGTTTTATAGTTGGTGCATCATTTCAGCTCAATTTTTATCGCATCCGAAAGGTGTAAAAAATTAAAATATCTTACAGCACTGAACATGAAAAATGTAATTCAAGCATTCTGATTGCCTGCTTTACAGGCCGTGGACCCCGTGTCCTCAAAAATAAATATCATGAATTCCATGGCCTTGTGTGGTTGCTGGGGCAAATATTAAAAAATATAATTGGGGGGGAGTAGCCGCACTCCAGTGGTGCTCTGCCATGAGCACGTGGATCCAATTGTATGCTGGACCAGCATAAAAGTGTTTTAAAAAAAATCTAAATATGTGGCAGTGCAAGTCATACTTAGGTCAGCTAGGTATAACTGGTAAATTTCAGTTTTTTTTTGTTTTTAAACAGTCGTTTTTTTCTTATTAAAAGACCTATGGATAACTCCACTTTACCTTTGTTTTTTTCAAAAAATATATATATGCAAAATCCTCGTTTTTTGCAATTCCCCTCCACTGGAACAATTCGAGAGTGGACCCAGATTCAGTGCTGATTTTGAGTTTATTCACACCAAAACATCTCCGCCTTGATCACATGTATGTATATATATATAATATATGTATCTATATATGTATATATCCAACATCGCCTTCGCCTTTTCCAAAACGGACATGGACCAGGTAATTGTGCAAAAATCATTTATTCCTTATTTCGTCGCCATAACGATTTGGCTCGTCCGAGCCTTGATCACATATTGCTGCTGTTGGCGTGTGTGGCCATGCACCGGATCGGTGCCTGTGCTCTTTGGTGCCATGTCTGCCTCAAAAAATCCACAACCCCTTTCTTTACTGAAAGAAAGACTGCATTCTAGGTTGCAGTTTCAATAAGTGGGCTATTTAATATTCAATTAGTCATTGCCAAGACTCAAAATCTACACATTGGGCAAGTGCCCACATCAAGTAATTATCACAGTTTTTGCCAGGGTGAACTATTTAGTCACGAAGTTAACCTGAGCTCAACCCCTTCATAGCTATGGCACAGAGCATACAGGCTTAGTTTAAAGGCAATGTGTAAAGTATTTATGGGGTATTAAAGAAGTAATGAAGTTGAAATTCAAAACAATAAAAAAAACAAATTGAATTAGAAAACTAGAGTAAAATGTAATAAACAAAATGACACAAAAATGAAAAAATTCCAATAACCAGAGATATGAATTTAAAAATGTTTAAGTATTAAAGTAGAATTAGTGCTAAGAATCACAAAGTGCCAATGACTGTCAATGGTCATGGTAGAACAGGGCCTATGTGCATTTTGATGCTGAACGTTACCATGGAGTATCCTTACCGCCAAGATATAAATCAGGCCCGTAGTCATTTAGGTCCCAATCCACCACATGAGGACTTCTAAAGCCCTTCAGGACTGCAGGGGAGGCACATAGAGACTCACAAGGTGGCAGGCAGGCCAAACAGCAGAAGTCCAGACCAAGTCCAGTTGCCACTAGTAAACTGGCCAGGTACAGAAAAATACCCCTTGCAGCTTTTTATGTCCCTGTAGTCTTAACAGGAGGTCAGCCTTTTGACCCTTGGAGTCCACTTCTTTCTCTTGGCTACAAGAGGGTGAGTAGGTCCAGTATTCTAGGCTCTTCTCAGATCTCAGATAAGAGGTTCATCGTCTTCAGTTCTTCCACAGGTCCAGGAGTGTTCTAAAGTGGGCTCCTGGGGATGCTATATTTTTGCCTAGCACAAACTAGTGTGTGGGATTGACTCCTGGTGACACTCTAACCATTTGGATAACGGTTTCTAGCTCTAAACCCAGCTACGTTGGGCATTTTTAAATGGTGAAAGTCTTTAGCAACACTAAACTTAGACACTGAGAGCGTGTATAAGAGGTGTACTATGATAATCCTGGTGTGCTCTCACACCTAACATGAACATCCAGTTTGAGGCATCCACGGTACCCCCAAAAAACCCACTAGTGTGGTAGAACAAACATAGTGTTTTCAGCAACCAGGCAGTGAATACAGAAGAATTTTTGGGCATCACGTTTCCCTCATTTGAAGTGAGCCTCAAGTGTTATTTTTAAACCCAGGAGACCTGTCAAGCAGGCTTTGACACTGTTATATCAAAAAGAGGCCCACTATAATTGGAGCCTGTCTTGCTAGGGGAACAAAGGAAGGGCCCTACCCAGGTATCGGCTAACATTTTCCGGTGACAGAGGAGGACTCTTTGTAGTGAGCACCACGTGTTATATCATAAACCCCAGCAGACCTGTCAAGGAGGAAGGATTTGACACTTTAATGTCAAATAGGATGCTCACTTGATCACCATGCATATTCTGCCAGAGTCAAATGTCTCACCTTTGCCCATTGAGGTCACCCTATTGTTTGCTTCTTGGGAGGCATTTCACACTCACTCACACCTATTCAAATGCCAATTGCTGACAGCCGTGGTGTGAAAGTCAAATGCAGATTAGTGCCCAGGAACTTCCGGCAGGGAAAAGGTATTTATATGAAAGGTATTTTCCCTTAAAATTTAGCATAATTCTAACTTCATCATTGAATTGGATTTTAATAACTATTAAAAATGGTTATTTAATTATTTGTCTAGCTAGTCCCATTTCAGAGATACATTATTATTATTTAAAATTGCATTTCGGTGTTTTCCTATGGAACAACCAGCCATGCTGCAGTGAAAATAGCTTTTGGGACCTTTTTACTGTACAGACATGTGCAACATTAAAATTTTACTTTTTTTACTTTTAAGTGCCATTCACCCTACCTTATGCCTATGACAATGGTCATGATTAGGTAGAGGATAGTGGTAGCAAAATGCTCTTGTGACCCAGGTATGAGTATTGTTTTAGAGTACATGGCTGTCTTTGGGGGCTAATTCCTAAAATAAGCAATATATGTATACATATATATGTGTGTATGTGCATAACAAACACACACACACACATATATATTTTTTTTACTCATGAGGAATATCTCATTCGGAGAGCTCCTTCGTCTTAAATGAAACTGTTCAGAGGAGGGAGACTACATAACAGCAAAGAGTGAGGCAGAGGCGAGATTTGAGAACAGAGGTTACTCGAGTACCATCTTAAAGGTAGCTGCAGAAAGAGTGGAAAAGGTAGACAGGAAAAACATACTGGCGGTAAAGACCAAATTTAAGAAAGATGAACCAGCCAGAATGATCACTGATTTTAATATTAAATCGGGAAAAGTAGTGCACATTTTTAACAAAAACCGGCACATCCTAAAGACCGATAATGTTTTAAGAAATCATCTTCCTGAACACCCTTCTATCACGTATAGACGCTGCCAATCAGTTGGTGATCATCTTGTACATAGTCATTTTAACCTCTCGCCAAAATCCACAACATGATGAAAGTCAGGGTTTTGTTATCCATGCCTTTGCTGTAAGGCTTGAAAGAGCAGTAACATTTTTTTAACATATAGAGGGAGACTAGAGGACTCAAGACCCACAGGACAGATTAGGAAATGTGTCAATTGTAACTCTGACTTCACCGTGAACTGCTTGGAGTGTCCATGTGCAAAACGTTACATCGGCAGCACAATTCACCCCACAATAAAACGCATCATTGAACTTATGCGCGCCATAGTGAATAAAGACAAAACGTACCCGGTCGCACAACACTTCGAACATCATCACCAAAGTAACAGGGACCTTCTGACCTTCTGCTGTCCAGACCAGGTGGACAAAAAAGAAAGGGGAGGAGACCGAGTGAAGACACTCAGGATATTAGAATCGAAATACATTATTGATCTCCAGACGAAGGCCCCTGTAGGACTGAATAACGATGAAGAATTATGGGTACATTTGTAATGGGGAAACGCTATAGGAGCATAGTACTAACATATACTAGCAATTATTATACAGTAAGGAAACTAACACCAGTACAACACTGGCTTGTCCACTTAGAAAATGATAAATATATAGATAAAGGTATATAAGAAAACAACGTATCCATCAACTTTCTATGAGGTATCCACACGTTAGTCCATACAGGGCCAGATAGTAAAGTTGGAGAAAACAACATGGCGGGGGTCGCCTAATATAAATGTATTAATATACAAATTAGAGTGAATGCACGCAACATATGCGATATGTATGTATAAAACATGTTGTTATAGATGACGTACTTTGCACCAAGAAAGTAATATAAAGGTTTCCCCCAACCTTGGTTTTCATTACACAACCACAAGCACTTTTTTCTATCGACATTTCAATGATCTGTATTTAATGTAGCATGTTTTAAGATGGCTGCGCTAACTGTTAAATGAATTTTAGCCATCATTACTGTTTACATTGATCCCGTGAGGCTTCATTGTATGAAATTGTCGCATTGTTTGCACAGAAACCTAACATTGACAAAGCCGCAAGGCAAAACACGTCTGTTAGGGGGGTTGAGGGGTCTGCAATAAAGCACTTTATATACGGATACCTGTGTGCTTTCCTTATGCGACGTTGGAGAAATACGCCGAAAGTTTCTTGAATATATATACATTTATAAGTGTGATATCAAGGCCGGCTCATCCAAAACCAGGGAATTCACGAGCGGAGTTACTTTTATATATATATATATAAATGCAAATTTTTGTTCCATTTGACAATGTTGTTTTTAAGCACACTTTCCTGCTTTTTTATATCGTTAAAGTTGACTTCATAATTTTTGTTTCTGGGCAAATCACTTAATCCTGCAGCGTTTCTTTAATTTGGCAAATGCCACGTGGCAGTTCCCACTCCAATGTGCTACGTGCTGTTCAAGTTAATGCGATGTAGTTTTTCTCGTGTAAGTAGTGCATCACATGTCCCATGCATTGCAAAAGTAATATTTTCGGCAATAGTGAATTTTAGCACGATTTCCAGCTCTTATACCTCCAATATCTTGCCTTGGTAGCGATGTTTCTGGGCAAAGCACTTAAGTAGTGCGCCACGTGCTTCTTCCTCTCCATGCACTGCACAGGTAATTGATTGGTCAATGTTGTATTTTAGCACGCCCTCCATGTTTTTTAATAACGTTAAACTTGACTTGGCCATGTCTGAACTGGGGTGGCGGAGTGAGCTAAAGAACGGTGATGGATTAAACCCAGATGAGTTGACTGGGGGTGAGTGTTTGTATTGTCAACGCTCCGTCCATCACCACCTTTGGTTTTTCTTTGTTTGCCCTAACTTGGCAGGGTATGCTCAGACGTGAGTCCCTTGCTCACTTTGCCACTGGAGTCAAGCAAGCCCAGCTGAAGACGGCTGTAATGCCAGAAACCGGTCCTGGGAAGCTTGATTCTGGTCCAGGGAAGACATGGCTTGGCAGTTCGGGCTGGACTGTTCCCATGAGGCACAGGGTCAGACTGATTTGCATATGGCCATGTCTGAACTGGGGTGGCGAAGTGAGCTAAAGAACGGTGATGGATTAAACCTAGATCAGTTGACTGGGGGTTAGTGTTTGTATTGTCAACGCGCCGTCCATCACCACCTTTGGTTTTTCTTTGTTTGCCCTAAGTTGGCAGGGTATGCTCAGACGTGAGTCCCTTGCTCACTTTGCCACTGGAGTCAAGCAAGCCCGGCTGAAGACGACTGTAATGCCAGAAACCGGTCCTGGGAAGCTTGATTCCGGTCTAGGGGAGACATGGCTGGGCAGTTCGGGCTGGACTGTTCCCATGAGGCACAGGGTCAGACTGATTTGCATATGGCCATGTCTGAACTGGGGTGGCGGAGTGAGCTAAAGAACGGTGATGGATTAAACCCAGATCAGTTGACTGGGGTGAGTGTTTGTATTGTCAACGCTCCGTCCATTACCACCTTTGGTTTTTGTTTGTTTGCCCTAAGTTGGCAGGGTATGCTCAGACGTCAGTCCCTTGCTCACTTTGCCACTGGAGTCAAGCAAGCCCGGCTGAAGACGGCTGTAATGCCAGAAACCGGTCCTGGGAAGCTTGATTCCGGTCCAGGGAAGACATGGCTTGGCAGTTCGGGCTGGACTGTTCCCATGAGGCACAGGGTCAGACTGATTTGCATATGGCCATGTCTGAAATGGGGTGGCGGAGTGAGCTAAAGAACGGTGATGGAATAAACCCAGATCAGTTGACTGGGGGTGAGTGTTTGTATTGTCAACGCTCCGTCCATCACCACCTTTGGTTTTTCTTTGTTTGCCCTAAGTTAGCAGGGTATGCTCAAACGTGAGTCCCTTGCTCACTTTGCCACTGGAGTCAAGCAAGCCCGGCTGAAGACGGCTGTAATGCCAGAAACCGGTCCTGGGAAGCTTGATTGCGGTCCAGGGAAGACATGGCTTGGCAGTTCGGGCTGGACTGTTCCCATGTGGCACAGGGTTAGACTGATTTGCATATGGCCATGTCTGAACTGGGGTGGCGGAGTGAGCTAAAGAACGGTGATGGATTAAACCCAGATCAGTTGACTGGGGATGAGTGTTTGTATTGTCAACGCTCTGTCCATCACCACCTTTGGTTTTTCTTTGTTTGCCCTAAGTTGGCAGGGTATGCTCAGACGTGAGTCCCTTGCTCACTTTGCCACTGGAGTCAAGCAAGCCCGGCTGAAGACGGCTGTAATGCCAGAAACCGGTCCTGGGAAGCTTGATTGCGGTCCAGGGAAGACATGGCTTGGCAGTTCGGGCTGGACTGTTCCCATGAGGCACAGGGTCAGACTGATTTGCATATGGCCATGTCTGAACTGGGGTGGCGGAGTGAGCTAAAGAACGGTGATGGATTAAACCCAGATCAGTTGACTGGGGGTGAGTGTTTGTATTGTCAACGCTCCGTCCATCACCACCTTTGGTTTTTCTTTGTTTGCCCTAACTTGGCAGGGTATGCTCAGACGTGAGTCCTTTGCTCACTTTGCCACTGGAGTCAAGCAAGCCCGGCTGAAGACGGCTGTAATGCCAGAAACCGGTCCTGGGAAGCTTGATTCCGGTCTAGGGAAGACATGGCTTGGCAGTTCGGGCTGGACTGTTCCCATGAGGCACAGGGTCAGACTGATTTGCATATGGCCATGTCTGAACTGGGGTGGCGGAGTGAGCTAAAGAACGGTGATGGATTAAACCTAGATCAGTTGACTGGGGGTTAGTGTTTGTATTGTCAACGCTCCGTCCATCACCACCTTTGGTTTTTCTTTGTTTGCCCTAAGTTGGCAAGGTATGCTCAGACGTGAGTCCCTTGCTCATTTTGCCACTGGAGTCAAGCAAGCCCGGCTAAAGACGGCTGTAATGCCAGAAACCGGTCCTGGGAAGCTTGATTCCGGTCTAGGGAAGACATGGCTGAGCAGTTCGGGCTGGACCCTTCCCATGAGGCACGGGGTCAGACTGATTTGCATATGGCCATGTCTGAACTGGGGTGGCGGAGTGAGCTAAAGAACGGTGATGGATTAAACCCAGATCAGTTGACTGGGGGTGAGTGTTTGTATTGTCAACGCTCCGTCCATTACCACCTTTGTTTTTTCTTTGTTTGCCCTAAGTTGGCAGGGTATGCTCAGACGTGAGTCCCTTGCTCACTTTGCCACTGGAGTCAAGCAAGCCCGGCTGAAGACGGCTGTAATGCCAGAAACCGGTCCTGGGAAGCTTGATTCTGGTCCAGGGAAGACATTGCTTGGCAGTTCGGGCTGGACTGTTCCCATGAGGCACGGGGTCAGACTGATTTGCATATGGCCATGTCTGAAATGGGGTGGCGGAGTGAGCTAAAGAACGGTGATGGATTAAACCCAGATCAGTTGACTGGGGGTGAGTGTTTGTATTGTCAACGCTCCGTCCATCACCACCTTTGGTTTTTCTTTGTTTGCCCTAAGTTGGCAGGGTATGCTCAGACGTGAGTCCCTTGCTCACTTTGCCACTGGAGTCAAGCAAGCCCGGCTGAAGACGGCTGTAATGCCAGAAACCGGTCCTGGGAAGCTTGATTCCGGTCCAGGGAAGACATGGCTTGGCAGTTCGGGCAGGACTGTTCCCATGAGGCACAGGGTCAGACTGATTTGCATATGGCCATGTCTGAACTGGGGTGGCGGAGTGAGCTAAAGAACGGTGATGGATTAAACCCAGATCAGTTGACTGGGGGTGAGTGTTTGTATTGTCAACGCTCCGTCCATCACCACCTTTGGTTTTTCTTTGTTTGCCCTAACTTGGCAGGGTATGCTCAGACGTGAGTCCCTTGCTCACTTTGCCACTGGAGTCAAGCAAGCCCGGCTGAAGACGGCTGTAATGCCAGAAACCGGTCCTGGGAAGCTTGATTCCGGTCTAGGGAAGACATGGCTTGGCAGTTCGGGCTGGACTGTTCCCATGAGGCACAGGGTCAGACTGATTTGCATATGGCCATGTCTGAACTGGGGTGGCGGAGTGAGCTAAAGAACAGTGATGGATTAAACCTAGATCAGTTGACTGGGGGTTAGTGTTTGTATTGTCAACACTCCGTCCATCACCACCTTTGGTTTGTCTTTGTTTGCCCTAAGTTGGCAGGGTATGCTCAGACGTGAGTCCCCTGCTCACTTTGCCAATGGAGTCAAGCAAGCCCGGCTGAAGACGGCTGTAATGCCAGAAACCGGTCCTGGGAAGCTTGATTCCGGTCTAGGGAAGACATGGCTGGGCAGTTCGGGCTGGACTGTTCCCATGAGGCACAGGGTCAGACTGATTTGCATATGGCCATGTCTGAACTGGGGTGGCGGAGTGAGCTAAAGAACGGTGATGGATTAAACCCAGATCAGTTGACTGGGGGTGAGTGTTTGTATTGTCAACGCTCCGTCCATCACCACCTTTGTTTTTTCTTTGTTTACCCTAAGTTGGCAGGGTATGCTCAGACGTGAGTCCCTTGCTCACTTTGCCACTGGAGTCAAGCAAGCCCGGCTGAAGACGGCTGTAATGCCAGAAACCGGTCCTGGGAAGCTTGATTCCGGTCCAGGGAAGACATTGCTTGGCAGTTCGGGCTGGACTGTTCCCATGAGGCACAGGGTCAGACTGATTTGCATATGGCCATGTCTGAAATGGGGTGGCGGAGTGAGCTAAAGAACGGTGATGGATTAAACCCAGATCAGTTGACTGGGGGTGAGTGTTTGTATTGTCAACGCTCCGTCCATCAACACCTTTGGTTTTTCTTTGTTTGCCCTAAGTTGGCAGGGTATGCTCAGACGTGAGTCCCTTGCTCACTTTGCCACTGGAGTCAAGCAAGCCCGGCTGAAGACGGCTGTAATGCCAGAAACCGGTCCTGGGAAGCTTGATTCCGGTCCAGGGAAGACATGGCTTGGCAGTTCGGGCTGGACTGTTCCCATGAGGCACAGGGTTAGACTGATTTGCATATGGCCATGTCTGAACTGGGGTGGCGGAGTGAGCTAAAGAAGGGTGATGGATTAAACCCAGATCAGTTGACTGGGGATGAGTGTTTGTATTGTCAACGCTCCGTCCATCACCACCTTTGGTTTTTCTTTGTTTTCCTTAAGTTGCCAGGGTATGCTCAGACGTGAGTCCCTTGCTCACTTTGCCACTGGAGTCAAGCAAGCCCGGCTGAAGACGGCTGTAATGCCAGAAACCGGTCCTGGGAAGCTTGATTCCGGTCTAGGGAAGACATGGCTTGGCAGTTCGGGCTGGACTGTTCCCATGAGGCACAGGGTCAGACTGATTTGCATATGGCCATGTCTGAACTGGGGTGGCGGAGTGAGCTAAAGAACAGTGATGGATTAAACCTAGATCAGTTGACTGGGGGTTAGTGTTTGTATTGTCAACACTCCGTCCATCACCACCTTTGGTTTGTCTTTGTTTGCCCTAAGTTGGCAGGGTATGCTCAGACGTGAGTCCCCTGCTCACTTTGCCAATGGAGTCAAGCAAGCCCGGCTGAAGACGGCTGTAATGCCAGAAACCGGTCCTGGGAAGCTTGATTCCGGTCTAGGGAAGACATGGCTGGGCAGTTCGGGCTGGACTGTTCCCATGAGGCACAGGGTCAGACTGATTTGCATATGGCCATGTCTGAACTGGGGTGGCGGAGTGAGCTAAAGAACGGTGATGGATTAAACCCAGATCAGTTGACTGGGGGTGAGTGTTTGTATTGTCAACGCTCCGTCCATCACCACCTTTGTTTTTTCTTTGTTTACCCTAAGTTGGCAGGGTATGCTCAGACGTGAGTCCCTTGCTCACTTTGCCACTGGAGTCAAGCAAGCCCGGCTGAAGACGGCTGTAATGCCAGAAACCGGTCCTGGGAAGCTTGATTCCGGTCCAGGGAAGACATTGCTTGGCAGTTCGGGCTGGACTGTTCCCATGAGGCACAGGGTCAGACTGATTTGCATATGGCCATGTCTGAAATGGGGTGGCGGAGTGAGCTAAAGAACGGTGATGGATTAAACCCAGATCAGTTGACTGGGGGTGAGTGTTTGTATTGTCAACGCTCCGTCCATCAACACCTTTGGTTTTTCTTTGTTTGCCCTAAGTTGGCAGGGTATGCTCAGACGTGAGTCCCTTGCTCACTTTGCCACTGGAGTCAAGCAAGCCCGGCTGAAGACGGCTGTAATGCCAGAAACCGGTCCTGGGAAGCTTGATTCCGGTCCAGGGAAGACATGGCTTGGCAGTTCGGGCTGGACTGTTCCCATGAGGCACAGGGTTAGACTGATTTGCATATGGCCATGTCTGAACTGGGGTGGCGGAGTGAGCTAAAGAAGGGTGATGGATTAAACCCAGATCAGTTGACTGGGGATGAGTGTTTGTATTGTCAACGCTCCGTCCATCACCACCTTTGGTTTTTCTTTGTTTTCCCTAAGTTGCCAGGGTATGCTCAGACGTGAGTCCCTTGCTCACTTTGCCACTGGAGTCAAGCAAGCCCGGCTGAAGACGGCTGTAATGCCAGAAACCGGTCCTGGGAAGCTTGATTGCGGTCCAGGGAAGACATGGCTTGGCAGTTCGGGCTGGACTGTTCCCATGAGGCACAGGGTCAGACTGATTTGCATTTGGCCATGTCTGAACTGGGGTGGCGGAGTGAGCTAAAGAACGGTGATGGATTAAACCCAGATCAGTTGACTGGGGGTTAGTCTTTGTATTGTCAACGCTCCATCCATCACCACCTTTGTTTTTTTTTGTTTGCCCTAAGTTGGCAGGGTATGCTCAGACGTGAGTCCCTTGCTCACTGTGCCACTGGAGTCAAGCAAGCCCGGCTGAAAACGGCTGTAATGCCAGAAACCGGTCCTGGGAAGCTTGATTGCGGTCCAGGGAAGACATGGCTTGGCAGTTCGGGCTGGACTGTTCCCATGAGGCGCAGGGTCAGACTGATTTGCATATGGCCATGTCTGAACTGGGGTGGCGGAGTGAGCTAAAGAACGGTGATGGATTAAACCCAGATCAGTTGACTGGGGGTGAGTGTTTGTATTGTCAACGCTCCGTCCATCACCACCTCTGGTTTTTCTTTGTTTGCCCTAACTTGGCAGGGTATGCTCAGACGTGAGTCCCTTGCTCACTTTGCCACTGGAGTCAAGCAAGCTCGGCTGAAGACGGCTGTAATGCCAGAAACCGGTCCTGGGAAGCTTGATTCCGGTCTAGGGAAGACATGGCTTGGCATTTTGGTCTGGACTGTTCCCATGAGGCACAGGGTCAGACTGATTTGCATATGGCCATGTCTGAACTGGGGTGGCGGAGTGAGCTAAAGAACGGTGATGGATTAAACCCAGATCAGTTGACTGGGGTGAGTGTTTGTATTGTCAACGCTCCATCCATTACCACCTTTGGTTTTTCCTTGTTTGCCCTAAGTTGGCAGGGTATGCTCAGACGTGAGTCCCTTGCTCACTTTGCCACTGGAGTCAAGCAAGCCCAGCTGAAGACGGCTGTAATGCCAGAAACCGGTCCTGGGAAGCTTGATTCAGGTCCAGGGAAGACATGGCTTGGCAGTTCGGGCTTGACTGTTCTCATGAGGCACAGGGTCAGACTGATTTGCATATGGCCATGTCTGAACTGGGGTGGCGGAGTGAGCTAAAGAACAGTGATGGATTAAACCTAGATCAGTTGACTAGGGGTTAGTGTTTGTATTGTCAACGCTCCGTCGATCACCACCTTTGGTTTTTCTTTGTTTGCCCTAAGTTGGCAGGGTATGCTCAGACGTGAGTCCCTTGCTCACTTTGCCACTGGAGTCAAGCAAGCCCGGCTGAAGACGACTGTAATGGCAGAAACCGGTCCTGGGAAGCTTGATTCCGGTCTAGGGAAGACATGGCTGGGCAGTTCAGGCTGGACTGTTCCCATGAGGCACAGGGTCAGACTGATTTGCATATGGCCATGTCTGAACTGGGGTGCCGGAGTGAGCTAAAGAACGGTGATGGATTAAACCCAGATCAGTTGACTGGGGGTTAGTGTTTGTATTGTCAACGCTCCGTCCATCACCACCTTTGGTTTTTCTTTGTTTGCCCTGAGTTGGCAGGGTATGCTCAGACGTGAGTCCCTTGCTCACTGTGCCACTGGAGT
The DNA here is from genome assembly GCF_964261635.1 of Lissotriton helveticus. NCBI lineage: Eukaryota > Metazoa > Chordata > Amphibia > Caudata > Salamandridae > Lissotriton > Lissotriton helveticus. The sequence continues at coordinate 958,540,883 of NC_136059.1, read as the reverse complement.
CAAGCAAGCCCGGCTGAAAACGGCTGTAATGCCAGAAAGCGGTCCTGGGAAGCTTGATTGCGGTCCAGGTAAGACATGGCTTGGCAGTTCGGGCTGGACTGTTCCCATGAGGCACAGGGTCAGACTGATTTGCATATGGCCATGTCTGAACTGGGGTGGCGGAGTGAGCTAAAGAACGGTGATGGATTAAACCCAGATCAGTTGACTGGGGGTGAGTGTTTGTATTGTCAACGCTCCGTCCATCACCACCTCTGGTTTTTCTTTGTTTGCCCTAACTTGGCAGGGTATGCTCAGACGTGAGTCCCTTGCTCACTTTGCCACTGGAGTCAAGCAAGCCCGGCTGAAGACGGCTGTAATGCCAGAAACCGGTCCTGGGAAGCTTGATTCCGGTCTAGGGAAGACATGGCTTGGCATTTTGGTCTGGACTGTTCCCATGAGGCACAGGGTCAGACTGATTTGCATATGGCCATGTCTGAACTGGGGTGGCGGAGTGAGCTAAAGAACGGTGATGGATTAAACCCAGATCAGTTGACTGGGGTGAGTGTTTGTATTGTCAACGCTCCATCCATTACCACCTTTGGTTTTTCCTTGTTTGCCCTAAGTTGGCAGGGTATGCTCAGACGTGAGTCCTTTGCTCACTTTGCCACTGGAGTCAAGCAAGCCCAGCTGAAGACGGCTGTAATGCCAGAAACCGGTCCTGGGAAGCTTGATTCCGGTCCAGGGAAGACATGGCTTGGCAGTTCGGGCTGGACTGTTCTCATGAGGCACAGGGTCAGACTGATTTGCATATGGCCATGTCTGAACTGGGGTGGCGGAGTGAGCTAAAGAACAGTGATGGATTAAACCTAGATCAGTTGACTAGGGGTTAGTGTTTGTATTGTCAACGCTCCGTCCATCACCACCTTTGGTTTTTCTTTGTTTGCCCTAAGTTGGCAGGGTATGCTCAGACGTGAGTCCCTTGCTCACTTTGCCACTGGAGTCAAGCAAGCCCGGCTGAAGACGACTGTAATGGCAGAAACCGGTCCTGGGAAGCTTGATTCCGGTCTAGGGAAGACATGGCTGGGCAGTTCGGGCTGGACTGTTCCCATGAGGCACAGGGTCAGACTGATTTGCATATGGCCATGTCTGAACTGGGGTGCCGGAGTGAGCTAAAGAACGGTGATGGATTAAACCCAGATCAGTTGACTGGGGGTGAGTGTTTGTATTGTCAACGCTCCGTCCATCACCACCTTTGGTTTTTCTTTGTTTACCCTAAGTTGGCAGGGTATGCTCAGACGTGAGTCCCTTGCTCACTTTGCCACTGGAGTCAAGCAAGCCCGGCTGAAGACGGCTGTAATGCCAGAAACCGGTCCTGGGAAGCTTGATTCCGGTCCAGGGAAGACATGGCTTGGCAGTTCGGGCTGGACTGTTCCCATGAGGCACAGGGTCAGACTGATTTGCATATGGCCATGTCTGAACTGGGGTGGCGGAGTGAGCTAAAGAACGGTGATGGATTAAACCCAGATCAGTTGACTGGGGGTGAGTGTTTGTATTGTCAACGCTCCGTCCATCACCACCTTTGGTTTTTCTTTGTTTGCCCTAACTTGGCAGGGTATGCTCAGACATGAATCCCTTGCTCACTTTGCCACTGGAGTCAAGCAAGCCCGGCTGAAGACAGCTGTAATGCCAGAAACCGGTCCTGGGAAGCTTGATTCCGGTCCAGGGAAGACATGGCTTGGCAGTTCGGGCTGGACTGTTCCCATGAGGCACAGGGTCAGACTGATTTGCATATGGCCATGTCTGAACTGGGGTGGCGGAGTGAGCTAAAGAACGATGATGGATTAAACCCAGATCAGTTGACTGGGGGTGAGTGTTTGTATTGTCAACGCTCCGTCCATCACCACATTTGGTTTTTCTTTGTTTGCCCTAACTTGGCAGGGTATGCTCAGACATGAATCCCTTGCTCACTTTGCCACTGGAGTCAAGCAAGCCCGGCTGAAGACAGCTGTAATGCCAGAAACCGGTCCTGGGAAGCTTGATTCCGGTCCAGGGAAGACATGGCTTGGCAGTTCGGGCTGGACTGTTCCCATGAGGCACAGGGTCAGACTGATTTGCATATGGCCATGTCTGAACTGGGGTGGCGGAGTGAGCTAAAGAACGGTGATGGATTAAACCCAGATCAGTTGACTGGGGGTGAGTGTTTGTATTGTCAACGCTCCGTCCATCACCACATTTGGTTTTTCTTTGTTTGCCCTAACTTGGCAGGGTATGCTCAGACGTGAGTCCCTTGCTCACTTTGCCACTGGAGTCAAGCAAGCCCGGCTGAAGACGACTGTAATGGCAGAAACCGGTCCTGGGAAGCTTGATTCCGGTCTAGGGAAGACATGGCTGGGCAGTTCGGGCTGGACTGTTCCCATGAGGCACAGGGTCAGACTGATTTGCATATGGCCATGTCTGAACTGGGGTGCCGGAGTGAGCTAAAGAACGGTGATGGATTAAACCCAGATCAGTTGACTGGGGGTGAGTGTTTGTATTGTCAACGCTCCGTCCATCACCACCTTTGGTTTTTCTTTGTTTACCCTAAGTTGGCAGGGTATGCTCAGACGTGAGTCCCTTGCTCACTTTGCCACTGGAGTCAAGCAAGCCCGGCTGAAGACGGCTGTAATGCCAGAAACCGGTCCTGGGAAGCTTGATTCCGGTCCAGGGAAGACATGGCTTGGCAGTTCGGGCTGGACTGTTCCCATGAGGCACAGGGTCAGACTGATTTGCATATGGCCATGTCTGAACTGGGGTGGCGGAGTGAGCTAAAGAACGGTGATGGATTAAACCCAGATCAGTTGACTGGGGGTGAGTGTTTGTATTGTCAACGCTCCATCCATCACCACCTTTGGTTTTTCTTTGTTTGCCCTAACTTGGCAGGGTATGCTCAGACATGAATCCCTTGCTCACTTTTATTTATTTATTTATTTATTTATTTACAGGTTTATATAGCGCTATGAATAAACACCCGAAGGAGTATCTCCGCGCTGCAAACAACCGGTACAGAAACTGATAAAAGAGCAAAGAATTAAAAAAACACTGTAAGCCCACATAAATGCTAATTAGAGTGAATCAAACAGAAAAGTTTTGAGGTATTTTCTGAATTGAAGGTGGTCATTGCATTGCCTCAATGAAAGCGGGAGTGAATTCCACAAGTTGGGACCTACAACAGACAAAGCCCTGCCACCTAACCTGGCTTTAGTTATCTTAGGGACATTTAATAATAACTGGTCACTGGATCTAAGAGAACGGGTGGGAACATAAGGAACAAATTTGTTCGCCAAATACTCTGGTCCTAATTGATTGAGGCCTTTGTGGATAATACAGCAGGTCTTAAACTTCACTCGTTGGCGTATTGGTAACCAGTGAAGTTTATGAAGTAACGGTTTGGAGGAGGATCTGGGGGGTGCATTTAGCACCAACCTGGCTGCAGTATTCTGCACCACCTGTAAACGATCCAGAACTTCCTCACTTGCACCTGCCAGGAGACCATTACAATAGTCAAGCCGGCTGATAACCAGAGCCTGAACAAGGGTTTTCCTGTGGGAGTCAGGGAGGAAAGGGAAGATTTTACGGAGGAGTCCAATCACATGAAAGCAAGAGCCCACGGTGGTATTAACGTTTTGCTTCATGGTTAGCTCCGGCTCCAATCTAACTCCCAAGTTCTTGACTACTGTTTTAGGCTCAGGAACTGGGCCCAAGTCAGAAGGCCACCACTCAGGGGACCATAGGATCCTGGCTTCTCCAAAGAGCATCACCTCTGTCTTTCCAACATTACATTGGAGAAAGTTGGAAGACATCCACCTTGCAACTGCAGTCATCCCATGCCATCCCTTGCCACTGGAGTCAAGCAAGCCCGGCTGAAGACAGCTGTAATGCCAGAAACCGGTCCTGGGAAGCTTGATTCCGGTCCAGGGAAGACATGGCTTGGCAATTCGGGCTGGACTGTTCCCATGAGGCACAGGGTCAGACTGATTTGCATATGGCCATGTCTGAACTGGGGTGGCGGAGTGAGCTAAAGAACGATGATGGATTAAACCCAGATCAGTTGACTGGGGGTGAGTGGTTGTATTGTCAACGCTCCGTCCATCACCACCTTTGGTTTTTCTTTGTTTGCCCTAAGTTGGCAGGGTATGCTCAGACGTGAGTCCCTTGCTCACTTTGCCACTGGAGTCAAGCAAGCCCGGCTGAAGACGGCTGTAATGCCAGAAACCGGTCCTGGAAAGCTTGATTCCGGTCCAGGGAAGACATGGCTTAGCAGTTCGGGCTGGACTGTTCCCATGAGGCGCAGGGTCAGACTGATTTGCATATGGCCATGTCTGAACTGGGGTGGCGGAGTCAGCTAAAGAACGGTGATGGATTAAACCCAGATCAGTTGACTGGGGATGAGTGTTTGTATTGTCAACGCTCCGTCCATCACCACCTTTGGTTTTTCTTTGTTTGCCCTAAGTTGGCAGGGTATGCTCAGACGTGAGTCCCTTGCTCACTTTGCCACTGGAGTCAAGCAAGCCCAGCTGAAGACGGCTGTAATGCCAGAAACCGGTCCTGGGAAGCTTGATTCCTGTCCAGGGAAGACATGGCTTGGCAGTTCGGGCTGGACTGTTCCCATGAGGCACAGGGTCAGACTGATTTGCATATGGCCATGTCTGAACTGGGGTGGCGGAGTGGGCTAAAGAACGGTGATGGATTAAACCCAGATCAGTTGACTGGGGGTGAGTGTTTGTATTGTCAACGCTCCGTCCATCACCACCTTTGGTTTTTCTTTGTTTGCCCTAAGTTGGCAGGGTATGCTCAGACGTGAGTCCCTTGCTCACTTTGCCACTGGAGTCAAGCAAGCCCGGCTGAAGACGGCTGTAATGCCAGAAACCGGTCCTGGGGAGCTTGATTCCGGTCTAGGGAAGACATGGCTTGGCAGTTCGGGCTGGACTGTTCCCATGAGGCACAGGGTCAGACTGATTTGCATATGGCCATGTCTGAACTGGGGTGGCGGAGTGAGCTAAAGAACGGTGATGGATTAAACCCAGATCAGTTGACTGGGGTGAGTGTTTGTATTGTCAACGCTCCGTCCATTACCACCTTTGGTTTTTCTTTGTTTGCCCTAAGTTGGCAGGGTATGCTCAGACGTGAGTCCCTTGCTCACTTTGCCACTGGAGTCAAGCAAGCCCGGCTGAAGACGGCTGTAATGCCAGAAACCGGTCCTGGGAAGCTTGATTCCGGTCCAGGGAAGACATGGCTTGGCAGTTCGGGCTGGTCTGTTCGCATGAGGCACAGGGTCAGACTGATTTGCCTATGGCCATGTCTGAACTGGGGTGGCGGAGTGAGCTAAAGAACGGTGATGGATTAAACCCAGATCAGTTGACTGGGCGTGAGTGGTTGTATTGTCAACGCTCTGTCCATCACCACCTTTGGTTTTTCTTTGCTATCCTTTGTTCTGTGCAAATGACTTAATCCTACCACGTTTCTTTAATTTGGCAAGCGCTACATGGCCGTTCCCGCAGCAGTGTGTTACGTGCGGTTCAACTTAATGCGATGTTGTTTTTTCTTGTGTTAGTAGTGTGTCACGTGCCTCATGCATTGCAAAAGTAATGTTTTCAGCAATGGTGTATTTTAGCACGGTTTCCAGCTCTTATACCTCAAATATCTTGCCTTAGTAGGTGATGTTTCTGGGCAAATAACTTAATCCTGCCGTCTTTAATGTTTGAAAGTACTGTCTGTTAGAACTGGGATTTCTGGTAGGCTAAGGCTGACGCCAAAGCCAGGCAGAAACCACCATTCTAGTCTGGGCAAGGGAGTCACACGCCAAGATAACCCCTGCTCACCCCCATGGTAGCTTGGCAGGAGCAGACAGGCTTATCCCGGAGGCAATGTGTAAAGCATTTGCGCATGCACACAACAGCAACAACATCCTAGGCACACCACAAAAGGAACTCCACACAAGGTTATGTAAAAATAACTTTTGTATTGTCAAAACACATCAGATAGAAATCACACATGTACATTGTGCCAACTGGCACGGGCAATATTCACAAGGGATTATTTACAGGACAGGGCCACATGGGCCACTGTCAGAATCAACACTTTTAGAAATAGCACTTTGTAGATCATAGAATAAGGGTAACACAAAAGAACAATTATAGGTCACAACCAGTAACTACTGGTAAAGGTAGGTACACACTACGCAATACTAATAACCATAGGCCTAGAGCACGCATGGACACAGAACCTCTCTAGTATAACTCTACTAGGCAAAACACAACCACCTAAGAATAAAATACACTTAGGGGTATCAGCAAGAACACATTACACATGATGCATCACAACATTCAGAGGTGTAGGGAAGGAAAACACATGATGCATAAACATACATTCAGCGGTGTAAGAACAAGGCACATGATGCATCAAAACACATTCAGAGGTGCAGGGAAGGAAAACACATGATGCCTAAAACATTCAGAGGTGCAAGAAAACACAATTGTGCAAAACATCACCTTAGCGCCTAACCAGTAAAAATACAGTAGGCAATCTCCTCACTAGTCTAAACACACATGCCCCCTAGATCGTTGGAGTCCCCCCTCTGGGGACTCGGAAAATAACTGTCCAGGAGCCTCTCAGGGCTCTAAACACTACTGGGGCGGAACACGGGCCTACTGACCCTCGGTACCCCCACTGGGGGCCTTCTGACACTGGTGCCCATGTGGGAGCCACTGAGGCTCTGGGAAACGGTGGGGCGGCCCACTGCCATCCGGGCCGCCCTTGCGCTGTGAAGCACCGAAGCCACACGGGTCTTTAGGAATATTACTGGCCCCCAACGTGGGAGCCACGGGTTCTGTAAACACGGTGGGGCGGCCCATTGCCATCTGGGGCCGTCCTGACTCAGCACCCTCTCACTGACACCAACAGCAGCCCCACGGAGTCCTCCCAGCCCTTTCTACTCACTGGGCCGTTCTTCGGTGGGGCTCCTCGGGGCAGGCGTCGCGGGAATTCTCTGCCGGGGCTCCCTCCAGGACACGGGAGCCCCGCAACACTTCTCCTCTTCTCGGCTGGTGCTGCCCGCGGGACTCCCTTTGTACTACGGGGTCCCGCCGGCATCTTTCTAGATCGCAGTCCGCTCCGGCCACGATGCTGATGCGCACGGGGCTCCTTGAAGCTCACGGGAGCCCCGTTGACCCGCCACACTCTCTCTGCTTCACCCGGGCCCCCTCCTGGGACCCGGGGCTTCCCGCCGGCGCTCGGTGAGGCGGGGTCGGCTCCCGACCTCCTTGATCCCAGCCTCCTTTTCTCGCGGGGCTTCCTTCCGTCCTGGAAGCCCCGCCCATGTCCTCACGATCGTGCCTGACTTCCTGGTCGCGTTGTAGCGGCTAGGAGCAGGCTCTCTCTTCAGGCAAACCGCTGGGTGGGCACCCGTCCTGAATTAAAAAAAAATCGGAAATACGGGCATATTTAAAATAAGCACTTCCAGGCGCTAGGGCAAGAAAATAAAGCGCTTCCAGGCGCCAGGGCAAATACAGCGCTCTCAGCGCTAGAAATACGAATAAAGCGCTCAGGAAACACAAAGTCCAGCCAGAATAAAGCGCTCTCCCAGGCGCTAAGGGGGCAGAGTCCATCAAGCCCCCAAGGCAAAGACTCCCATAGCAAAGTGGTCCCAGCATCCAGCAGTCCATCAGGTATCCAGGGGCTGGGCAGGGCCCAGGGAGGCAAGCCTTCCCCTGGGCCCAAGCAGCAGCACGCCGCTGGCAGGATTCAAGTCAAGTTCAAGTTCAAGTTCGGTAATTTGTATAGCGCACTACTCACCCAGAGGGTCTCAAGGCGCTTGGGGAAGGGGGTGCATTATTTATAGAATAGCCAGGTTTTAAGTTCCTTCCTGAAGGAAATGTGGTTCTGTGTAAGGCGGAGGTGATTGGGGAGAGAATTCCAGGTTTTGGCCGTCAAGTAGGAGAAGGATCTTCCTCCCATGGTGGATCTTTGAATGCGTGGAACTGCAGCGAGGGCTTGATTGGAGGATCTAAGTTGGCGGGTCGGTGTGTAGAAGGACAATCGTGTGTTGAGGCATTCGGGTCCTAGTTTGTAGAGGGCCTTGTGTGCGTGGGTGAGGAGACGGAACGTTATTCTCTTGTTGATGGGAAGCCAGTGGAGGTCTTTCAGGTGACCGGTAATGTGAGCTTGGCGCGGGATGTCCAGTATGAGTCTGGCTGATGCGTTTTGGATGCGTTGGAGTTTTTTCTGTAGTTTGGAAGTGGTTCCGGCGTAGAGGGTGTTTCCATAGTCCAGACGGCTAGTGACCAGAGCGTGGGTGACAGTCTTTCTTGTTTCGGTGGGGATCCAACGAAATATTTTTTTGAGCATACAAAGTACGTTAAAGCAAGAGGATGAGACGGCGTTGACTTGTCTGGTCATCGAAAGGGAGGAGTCTAGGATGAAGCCTAGGTTACGTGCGTGGTCTGTGGGTATGGGTGCCGTGCCCAGGGCCGATGGCCACCATGAGTCGTCCCAAGCAGAGGGGGATGATCCTAGGATGAGGACTTCCGTTTTGTCTGAGTTAAGTTTTAGGCGGCTGTTTTTCATCCATTCGGCTACTTCTTTCATGCCTTCATGAAGATTGGTTTTGGCGGTGTTAGGGTCTTTGGTAAGGGAAAGGATCAGCTGGGTGTCGTCAGCGTAAGAGATGATGTTGAGGTTGTGTTGTCGCGCGATGGATGCGAGGGGACTCATGTAGACGTTGAAGAGGGTGGGACTGAGTGATGATCCTTGTGGTACTCCGCAGATGACTTCGGTGGCCTCTGATTTGAAAGGGGGGAGTCGGACACTCTGGGTTCTCCCAGCGAGGTACGAGATGATCCAGTTTAAGGCTTTTCCTTGTATGCCGATGTTGCTGAGGCGTTGTATGAGGGTGCTATGACAGACCGTGTCGAAGGCGGCGGAGAGGTCGAGTAGGATGAGGGCAACTGTTTCTCCGTTGTCCAGTAGTGTTCGGATGTCGTCTGTCGCTGCAATAAGGGCGGTTTCGGTGCTGTGTTTGTCTCAAAAGCCGGACTGTGAGGAGTCGAGGGAGTTGTTGGATTCAAGGAAGGCGGCGAGCTGTCTATTGACGGCTTTCTCAATGACTTTGGCTGGGAATGGGAGGAGCGAGATGGGGCGGTAGTTCTTGAGTTCAGAGAGGTCCGCTGTGGGTTTCTTCAGGAGGGCGTTGAGTTCGGCGTGTTTCCAGCTTTCTGGGAAGGTAGCGGAGTTGAAGGAGCAGTTGATGACATCACGGAGATGGGGTGCGATGATGGAATCTGCTTTGTTGAAGATGTGGTGGGGACAGGGGTCGGTTGGCGAGCCTGAGTGGATGGAGTTCATTAGGCGGATGGTGTCTTCAGTGGTGATTGGGTTCCAGGCGTTAAGGATGTTAGAGGGCGGTTTAGGTTCGGAGGTGGGTGGAGTGGACTGTTCTGTGGAAATTTTCTCAAAGCTGTTATGTATGTTGGCGATTTTGTTATAGAAGAAAGAGGATAAGGAGTCGCAGAGTTCTTGGGAGGGAGTAATGTCGTTTGAGGCTGTGGTGGGGTTGGTAAATTCTTTGACGATGTTGAATAGTTCCTTGTTGTTTTGGGCGTTGTTGTCGAGTCGATCCTTGAATGCTGACTTCTTGGTGGATCGGATCAGTTGGTGGTGTTTGCGGGTGGCTGTCTTGAGGGTGGTCAGGTTGTCAGAGGTTGTTTTTTTTCCATGTTTTCTCGAGAGTACGGCGTAGTTTCTTGGATTTCTTGAGGTCCTCGTTGAACCAGGGGGCTTTTTTGCTACCCTGTTTGGTTTGGTGGTTTTTCAAGGGTGCTAGTTCGTCAGCGCTGTGAGAGATCCATTGTTTGAGTTTGGTGGCCGCTTGGTTTGGGTCCGATGAGAGGGCGGGAGGATTTTGATTGAGCGATGTGAGGAGTTGGTCGGTGGTGATTTTGTTCCAGTTTCTTCGTGGAATAGGTTGTGGGGGGTTGTGGGTCAAGGGGGTTTTGTAGTTGAAGTGAACACAGCTGTGGTCCGTCAAGTGGAGAGCTGTGGTGTGATCGAAGGAGATGTGCTTACTGGAGGTGAAGATTGGGTCGAGCGTATGTCCGGCTATATGGGTGGGGGTGTCGACAAGTTGTTTGAGACCGAGATTGGCCAGGTTGTCCAGAAGGGTGGTGGTGTTGCTGTCGTTTTTCTTCTCCAGGTGGAAGTTGAGGTCTCCCAGTAGCATGTAGTTCTCGGAGACGAGGGCATGTGGGTTGATGAAGTCAGTGATTTCTTCGCTGAACTGTTTACGGGTTCCTGGTGGTCTGTAGATGAGGGTGCCTCTAAGTGTGGTCCTGGGGTCGGTGTAGATCTGAAATTGGAGGTGTTCGGCGGTTGTAAGGTTATCGTCGCAGCTGGTCGTGATTCTGATGGTGTTCTTATGGACGATGGCGATGCCTCCTCCTGTTTGGTTGGTGCGGTCTTTTCGGATGATTTTGAAAGCGTCCGGGATGGCTATGGCGATGTCGGGCGCTGAAGAGGCGTTCATCCAGGTTTCTGTAAGGAAGGCGATGTCCGGTGAAGCAACAAGAACATTTTGTAAGGGGACACAGCCCCTTTTTATACCATAAAATCCTTTGTCTAGCAGGGTGTAGGCAATGTGAGAACCAGCTACAACTGGTTATAGGGAACTCCTTTCACTGGCCAGGCTGGGGACATCAGACGCACCCCTGGGGGTGGAGCCAGCATTGTGGCAGGCAGGCACAGCCGTATTCACTCCCAGGTGCTATCTCCTCCCACCACTCTAGTTGCAGATGCAGTCATTCAACCAAGGGCTGACTCAGACAACATCCTGGGGGCTCCCCAGCCCCTGTCATCCTCAAACCAGACAATCAATCCACAAGCAGGCCCAGGCACACTCCTGGAGCCAGCTCCAGCCAATCACGTGCCAGCAGACTCACTACACACACACACACCCATGTCTAGAAGTGGCACTTCCACACTAGACACATTCATGCCGCATACATCATTACTCAGCATTCAATCTCACGAGTTCGCACATACCAAACTCGACCCTGCACTCCCCACACATCAGGAACTACCATGGTCACACAGATTCCCCATGCATTCCTATGGGAGGGCAGGTCACTCTTACACATACACAGAGAGCTCACGCACTTTACACTGTACCACAGTGAAAAAGTGCGCAGAGGCATAAAATCACCAACACCAGGTTCCAGAAATAGGCTAGGCAAAGCAAAAAGTTTCGAGGTGAACCTGCCAAAAAGGGCCCGGTCCAACACTGTCCCACGTGCTACTTCATCCCCATGCCCTGCACATATAATGTATTGCTCAATGTAGTATTTTAGCAAGCTCTCCATGTTTTTTAATAACGTTAAACTTGATTTGCTATCCTATGTGTGAGAAGTTAGCCTGGCATATGATGTCCACTAGTTCGAGTGGGCACCTTGCACCAGTGTAATCGACCCTTATTGATGGTGGTTGTAAAGTCAACCTTATAGAAAGCTATCCTAGTGGTAGCATGGACCAGCAGTCATCAGGCTAAGACTTCGGAGAGCGTATTAAGCAAGTTGTTTTACCAATTATAATCCTTTGAGTACCAAATGAAAGGACACCACACAAGGTATATATCAAATATATATGTATTTATTCTAAACACAACCCCTCTGCACTCTGTATGAGGTCAGAGGTAAAAATACAATACAAGTCACTGAGTTAATATACGATAAGTTGCACAGTGTACGCTATGCACTAGGGGCCCTCAAAAACCATATACTAAAATAGCGAGAGAATTAGAAATCAGGCCCGGGGCCTGTGGAATCCCTGGGGCTACACTATTCAACCAAAGGTTAGGAAGTAGGAGGCCCATGGCAGACGTGTGCAGTGTCTAAACACAGACGCGGGTTACCATTGACTTTCTATGGGAAACGTAAAAGTTACAAATATACAATTTAAGGACACTTCCGGATGGACTAGGATGGAACCCTTTTAAACTAAGACACTTTGAGAGTCAAGACCCACGGGAGCACCAGAGTACTCGTGTTACCTCACCCAGGGAAGCCGGGTGCATAGGTGTCTTTTCGTGTCGGGTTGCGTCGTCGTTTTCAATGGAGAGCTGCAAAGAAGTGCTGCAGGTGACCAGAGGAAAAGTGTCAGGGTGGATCCAAGGGTGGATCGAAGATCTGACGAACCTGAAAGCAGAAGGGACAGAGTCTGGGTCACTAGCCAGTGACCAGGAAGGTACCAGTAAGGAACCAGGCGATGTCGGGTGATTTCAGGTGAAGAAGTTGAGTTTGTCTCTTCAGGCACGAGGTCCAGGAGGCATCGACGATGACCAAGAGCTGGATTCAAGCTGGCCCATGACAGGTCTAGTTGACTGCGGTATCGGTATCCGGATTGGACCCAACAAGCTTTGGCAACCGCAACCCATGCAGGATGTCAAGATTGGCTCTGTTGCAGACCAGCAAGGTCTGTGGCAATTCTCCTTTGCAGGGAAGCTGGAGCAAACCTGGAGCAACCAGGAAAGCAAGTTTATTGTAAAGAAAAGTCTTCAGGGAGCTCACTAGCCAACAGGCAAGTAAATGGGAAGACACGTCAAGCTCAAATGCAAAAGCGGGGCCCACGGGACACTCGCGGAGTGTGGGGGCCTGGGCTTCGGTGCAAATGGTGCTTGGGGCTCGGGCTTCAAGCACCCCAAAGCACAACTTTGAGATACCTCGTAGAAGGAGTACAGCTTACAAAATGCAGGATGTCTAGGAGTTCCAGTCCCACGTCTCGTGTCTGCCTCGTGTCTCAGCATTGCTGTTGGTGTGGGTCGGATCAGAGATGTCTGGAAGTCGGTGCCCTGTGTCGCAGAGTCTTCGGGATCCGGCGGGAGCCTCGAAAATGCAGACTGGCAAAGTTGCTGTTGGTGCCTGTTTGAACAGGGTGGTCACTCCTTGACCACAAGGGAGATGTCTTCCATCTTCCAGTCGAAATGGAATGTCGAAGGTCCAGGATTTCTGTATTAAAATTTCGTCCAGGGTAATCTAAAATCCTAGGGACACAGCTCCTATACTTCTACTGAGTTTAGGGGCTGGCCTACCCTTAAGGTTCCTCCTATGGGTGGACCTGGGAAGGGGGTGGTTTAACCCCTTTCCCTTTGTCCAGTTTTGCACCAGAGCTGGGGCAGAGTGCCCCAGCAACTGGTTTGAACCGGGCTATGCATGGAGCGCCTTGTGTGCCCCAGGCAGTGTCTGGAAAGCATTCACTGAATGCAGTTCTCCCTGCCCCAATACACAAAAGCCTGTCTGGGTAGGTGCTCGCACCTCCCTGGACAGGAAACCTATTGTCCAGGCCTCCCCTGCTGGAGTTTCGTCCAGCAACAGGAGGTCAGAATCGTGTCTGTGGCAGCAGCATACATTTTGTGATGCTGAGGCTCTGTTTAACTTTAACTGGGTAAACCAGTAACTACATGTCTTCTCTCTCTAGAAGGGTAGAGTGCTACCCCTGCCACCAGGACTGGCGGGGGGGGGGGGTAGTATTTCAAAGTGTTTGACACCTTACACAACATGTTTTGATAAAGCCAAACCAAAGTTAGCATTAACCGCAAGGATTATAATGCACTTAAGAGAATGTGGTATGGCTATATCATAAAACAGCTATAAGGAGATGGTTCCGAAAGCTGCAGAGGGGCTCAGCTCATGCTAGGGCACCCTCTCACATAACACCAAGCAGTCTGCCTCCAGGATTGTTAAGGCCTGCCATAGGAGTGACTTATAGGTGTATATGTGTCTACATGTATATATAGATATAGGTATACTATTTTTAAGTAAGGGGTGACTACACCACCTTACTCAGGATGTGTGAACAGACCTGTGGTGTCAGTTTGGAAGGCAAACCAGGGGTGGCACAATACATGCTGCAGTCCCTGGTAGGCTCTGTATAGTATTACATAGGTACCCTATGCCCTGGGTACCTATGTAATACTATACAGGGGCTCACAAGGGTGACCCAGTAACCAATCTGGTTTGTACCTAAAGTATATGGTATCAATTTAGAGAGAGAACAGCTGGGCTGTGGGTCTGATTGGCAGGCCCACAGCCACACTAAAGTCGAAACACCAGAGAATCACAGCAAAAAGTGGGGGTAACCATAGAAAGCAGACCCTACTCTCCTACACTTTGTTCTGTGCAAATCTCTTAATCCTGCCACGTTTCTTTAATTTGCCAAGCGCCACGTGGCGGTTCCCGCAGCAGTGTGCTACGTGCTGTTCAACTTAATGCAATGTAGTTTTCCTCATGTAAGTAGTGCGTCTCGTGCCCCATGCATTGCAAAAGTAATGTTTTCGGCAGTGCTGTATTTTTAGCACGCTTTCCAGCCCTTATACCTCCAATATCTTGCCTTTGTAGGCGATGTTTCTGGACAAATCACTTAATCCTGCCGCCTTTAATTTTTTTAAGTAGTGCGCCATGTGCTACTTGCTCCCCATGCACTGAACATGTCATTGATTAGCCAATGTTGTATTTTAGCACGCTCTCCAAGTTTTTTAATAACCTTAAGCTTGATTTGTCCCATATTCTATCTAATTATACAGGTATCTCAACCATGGGACGCACTGGTCACCACAAGCGGTTTCTTTCTGCCCATGCACTATACCAGATGGTGGTCAACCACTCGACATACCAGATCCACTGACTGCTCTCCATATGCTATCAGCCGAAAATTGCAATGGACCTAATGGAGTTATCAGGTTTGACTGTGACATTTCATGATTGAAAAGCATTCTGAGATAAGCATTTGTGTATTTCATGTGTTTGCAGACAGATAACTGTGCTGTTCTCATGTTTTGGTAGAATTAGTGGGCATTCTGGTATCAAGAAAAGGAATAAAAACATGTGCTCTCGATTTTATTTGCCAGAAATGTCATTTGAAATTTAACAATGTGTGTTATAATGTTTCTTGCTTCTATAAATATTTTTTATAAAATGTAAATCTCCATTGGGATAGTCTTATAGACGTTTGTTTCTGAAACCCATATGTTTCTCATTTAAATGTTCGTTACACGTTTTCAGCCTGCACTTGAGATACAAAGTGAAAATGTTGTTTTGAATTTTTTTATTTGAAGACGTGTCTTTCAATTTTTCTTGATGTTTATTTCTCAATTTCTAGATCATGGAAGACCAAAAAAGGTTCTATCAGATCAAGGCCAGGAGTTTGTAAATGAAGTGAGTGACCAATCTCGGCCTAACATTTGTATAATGCAATGCTATTTCCTATTTTGCTTGCCAAATATAACCTCTGATAATTGCTTTTCAGCCCCAATCCTATTGAGAACAAATGCTTTTATGTACATTTAAATTAATCTTGGACATATGTACAACATATACATCTTTAACTCTTTTCATTTTGCAGAATTTTACATAAATCAGCAGAAAATTGCAGAGGTTGAAGAAAAGTATATCCTCCTGTTTCAGCTGATTACACCGATGTCTCAAATATGACATGAACTAGTTGTCTGAAGCCATACAGATGCACACAATTTTAACGGATAACGTTAAGGTTAATACTCTCAATATGAGTAGTCGACGAAGTTAAAAGTAACAGATATAAGTACTTGAGGGTTTTTTGGTGTCAGATAATGTCCAATTCACACTTGTACGGATGAGTCTGATACAATGTGGATCTCTGTATAACTAATGGATGATTAGGTATTAGGATGGCATGAAAAGCTCCAACCTTCTTACTTTTTCTCTTAAAGGGTTCCAAATTGGGGACGAATATTAGGCTGTGCAGTAGAGGTTGACTGTGTTTCTCCACTGGTACTTGGGCCTTCTCATGAAACAGAAGGATCCTCTCTCAATATCCTTAACTCTTCCCTTCCAAAGTTGACCGGATTCTTAGTCTGCTAGTCCTTCTGCATACTTGCAGTTCCACACCAGTACTCTTTATTGGGGTCTCCTCTTGAAAGCAGTCTTGCATATCCGGCAAGTAATCAACCAAAGTGGAGTTCAAGTTGTGAACTCTGTTGGCCACATTATTTACACAAGGTAAGCAGAGCGGCCTAGATATACAATACAATTAAATGCATTAGAAATAAAAGAGCTTATTTGCAAACCGCTTGCGCCACTTTTGCGTCACTTTCAACATGAGTAAAGTAACCAATAAGAATCATGCTTTTAAAAAACAGAAACATGCACCCTAGTTTTCTGTGTAGAATGTTGTCGAACAACCAATCATTTCTTTTCTGTTTTAATTTCACTTTTCCCCCAAACTCCCTTTGTCTATTCTAACATATGCCAAAGGCAGAAATGGAACTACTCTAATCTATTTTGTCCACATATTGAGAAAACTAGGAAAAAATTTGAATAAATCTGTTTCTTCTTTTCTCCGAGACTATACAATGGAGTCCATATACCACAACAATCTGCGTTTCAATTCTCCTATAGATGCACGGCATCTATAGGAGAGATGCTTTACATTTTACAGATGAAGGGAACAGAGTCTTTCTCATGAACTTTAGACTCTGCATTTTACTTACTTGTAAGTACTAAAATCTCTCAATAAACACAAGGGCTCTTTTTAGAGCCAACCAACATCTATACACATAAGCTTTAACTATATCTCAAAAGTACATGCTTCTTTTTTTTCGGCGGCGAAATGTGCGGATCCTACGCGCAACCCGCGATTTAAAAAAAAAATATATATACTATCTTACTTTTTTGGCCCTACGAGTCCTTATGTGACCCCCTGAGCAGGCCTAGGGGGTCAGGGTGTGTCTACCCTGCCCCCTTTTCACATTTTGTACACATATTTCACTGACTTCCTCAGCCTCGCTTCTACCAAGGCACAAATGGCTGCCAACAGTTCCTGATTTCGAACAGCCAATTAGAATTCAACGCGTCATCGGGACGGTGCAATTATCCTACAAGGCCAATCCTCGCACAATCCATTGATCCTCCGCGCCCATAGATATATAAATGACTTTAACCATAATTTTCAAAGAAACTACTGAACAGATTGACACCAGATATGTGAAAGGCACAAGTCGGAACTAAGGACTACCTCTCTGCCAAATTTGGTGTAATTCCGTTCAGCCGTTCGGGCTGTAGCCGTGGCTAAAGGTCCTATGGGAAATTGCATTGGGAAAACACGTTTTGGGACCCCCCTTTTTTCTCGCCCCCCGCTTCACCAATCACCCCAAATCTTTCATGGAAGGAGCTCAACTGAGCTGGTCAAAAGTTTAGAAAATTTCAAGAAGATTCATCGACGCCAAAGTTATTGCCAATAGAATGTTGCAGTTTTCCTATGGATAATATGTCCTAATTATAACTACCTACCGGCGACCGCCAGTAGGTAATATATGGCAGCTGGCAGCACACCCTCTGGTTATTAGCTTCAGGCATCTTGCTTTCATCACTCCGAGTAACTGATTAGACCTGACGCATTTCGAGACTTTCTCTCTTTATCAAAGGTCATATGCAAATTGAGCACACAGGAAGTTCTGCACGCACATTTTATTTACTGTTGAGTTTCACATCTGACCTGGGAGGAAGGGCGCTGCAGTCAGCGGGGACACAGGACTGGCACCGCGATGTTCGTCGTCCTTCAACCACCCCGCCCTCCTGCGTGGGCACAAAACCACATTTTTTTCCACACCAGCTACCTGACATTGCCGAGACTGTGCATGCTGGGATTTAGAGTCCGCAAAACTCAAAACGGACTGTCATTCGCTGTGCTGAACGCATTAGGGGGAGGGAACTCAGTGCCTACAGACATTTATCCACAGGAGGAGTTCATTGGGGAATGGTTCGTTAAGGAGGAAGGCGCTGAAGAAGGCGTTTAAGCCGAAATGCATTCGCCAATTCCGGGACCTCTGAAATAAACGGCTGCTTGTTCCCTACTCCCCGTGTGGCCTCTCATCTTTTCTTTTGGAAAGTGTGCAAGTGATATATATATTTGCCCTTGAACTCAGGAGCCCACACAACTGGCAGCACACCCTCCGGTTATTAGCTTCAGGCATCTTGCTTTCATCACTCCGGGTAACTGATTAGACCTGACGCATTTCGAGACTTTCTCTCTTTATCAAAGGTCATATGCAAATTGAGCACACAGGAAGTTCTGCACGCACATTTTATTTACTGCTGAGTGCATTTTCGTTAAATAAAATGTGTGTACCGAACTTCCTGTGTTCTCAATTTGCAAATGACCTTTGATAAAGAGAGAAAGTGCATTGCACGCGCAAGTTATAGTGAGTCCAACTAACTATAACGTGGGAATTTCAATGGTTTTATGCGAGTAAAACTTCCAGCTAACTATAACTGGTGTAAAACCTATGGTTTTTTCAGTGAATATATAAATACTAATATATATATATATGACTGTATCCTCTTTCACACCAAAAAGAGCAGAGGCCACATCGGGGGAAACAGCAAGGAAGCAGCTTTAATGGCTAGTATTGCCTTCCTCAGCGCCCAAGATGTTCACACAGCTTCCAAGTTCGCATAATGTTCAATCCTGCCGCCCACTTTGTAGAAGAAGGTCGTCTCCGCCCCCTATGACGATGGTACACCACCTGTTGCAGCCTACCGTGTAGCGCTAAACTGCAACACTCAAAATGCACAGTCCGGATACCAGGTAGGTGGTGATAGGAATAGAAACCCGGTGGGGTGGGTGGAATGTGTGGATTTGCCGTAATGAAAGTCCAAAGGTGATCCCTTGAAATGCCAGCAAAGTGCTCCCTCGAGTCCCCACACCGCCAGCCTACGGGTTGCGGTCCAAATATATATATATATATAATATACTAGCAGCCCGTCCTGACGTTGTCCGGGTATGAAATGTTATGTGTGTAATGTTTGTAATAGTAAACGTTAATGTTGTACGCTGACAGTGCCCGGCGTGATCCTGTGTTTGCGAGGGCTGGTTTGAGGCCCCGCCTGAGCCCGGACTAAATTTTAATTGTGAAGTGGCTTAGATCGTGTGGTATGCTGCCTTCCTTCAGTGCCCGCTGGAGCCGTTGGAGCGTGAATGTGGCGGTGAGTGAATGGCGCGCTTGTGCGCCCCCTTTTTTTTTTTCCTGCAGACACTTCTGAGAAATCTTACGTTCCTAAAGGAGTAAAGTTTTGTTTTGTTAGTTTAATTTTGTAGGCAGTATGGCAAGGTCCGTCAATGCGGCGCCCGTTGGTGTTTTGATATGGCCGTGTGAGAAGTGATCAGAACGCCAAGGCGGAGCATGAATGTGCGCCCCTTTTTTTGTTAATTTTAGTGCAGCCCCCTCTGACAACGCTGACACCCCCTAAGTTTGCGCTGCACTATATATCATTAATGTCGCGTCATCAGAACGCCAAGGTGGAGCGTGAATGTGCGCGCACACTGCTGGCGAAAGGCACGCCCCTTTTTATTTTAATTTTGGTGCAGCCCCCTCTGACAACGCTGATGCCCACAAAGGTTGCGCCGCACTATATGTGATTAATGGTGCCGGAATGGCAATGTGCGTGAATGCGGCGCAGCTTGGTGTTTGTAGACCGACTTGTGAGACGCGAAGGTGGATCGTGAATGGGCACGCACATTGTTTGTGAAAGGCGCGCTACTGAACTACGCGGCCATTTTTTGTTTTATTTGCGGCACGCCCCTCTGACAACGCTGTTTTGCCACGCCCCTCTGTCAATGCTGCACGCCCACAAAGGAATAATGTAGTGTAGCTTGACACGCCAACGCCCACGTGTACTTTGACACGCCCACACCAACGCCCACAAGGGACAATTTTACCCCTAAGGTTGTCTGACCTTTGTAATGTATATGGTGGCCAGCTGTATAGCCTATATCCATCTGCTGCATCTCCCCTTTACAATGCTGTATTGGGTGTTGTGATTGGTGCTGTACTTCTTGAGTTTACCCGCCTCAAAGGTTTCAGCTCTCTCTTTATAATAGTAGTAAAGATGTTACATCATGTTATGTTATGTCAATTTCTATTGCACACTACTCACCCGTGAGAATTTCCAGGCACTTTGTCAGGTGTGTAGGTGAATGGGTCCTTTGGATTATTCAAAGAGCCAGGTCTTCAGCTTCTTTCAGAATTCTAGAAGTGCGGAGGAGACACTGATGTGTTCAGGGAGGTCGTTCCATGTTTTGGGTATGATGTCGGAGAAAGTGACCTTCTGCTCTTCTTTTGCAGATGTGGGGAGTGTGTGCGAATGAGAGTGAAGCAGAGTTTAGGTGTCTGCTGGGTTGATGAAAGTGTATGTGGTTGTTTAGGAGTTCTGGTCCTGTGTTGTGCAGGGATTTGTTTGTGTGTGTGAGGACAGGGCCGGCTCTAGGCTCACGGAGGCCCTGAGCAGGGAGTGTAGGTAGGGGGCCTGAGGCCGCCAAATCCCTGCCAGGGGCCGCCACGCAAATATGTATCTAAGGATATATATTGGCATGGCGGCCCATGGGGTTTGGCGGCCCTGTGCAGGTGCACAGCTTGCACATGCCTTAGGCCGGCCCTAGTGAGGAGTTTGAATTGGCCATACCTATGAACAGGTATTCAGTGAAGCTTCTTAAGTTGAGGTGTGATGTGCAGCAAGATAGGTTGAGTATGAGTTATGCTGTTCCATTCTTGACAGTAGGAGTTGTTTGGAGAGTCTAGTGTAGAGAGTGTTGCAGTAGTCTAGCCTGCTGGTTATGAATGCTTGTGTAATGGTCCGTTTGGTGTTCCATGGCAGCCATTTGATGATCTTTCGCAACATGCGTAGGATGTGAAAGCAGGAGATGCTCACTGCATTGATTTGTGCCATCATGTTGAGCTATTTGGCCAGAATGATTCCTATGGTTCTTGCGTGGTCTGTGAGTGTGGGACGTGATCCTAGTTCCCCTGGCCACCAGGTAAAGACCCCTGGGGAGGACTTGTTGCCAAAGCCCAGAATTTCGTTTTGTCAGAGTTAAGCTTTAGGCAGTAGCATTCAGCCTCCTACCATAGTCATGTAGTTGTTGAATTTGGTTCTGATGTTGGTGGTGGTTCATCAGACAGAGGTTAAGATGGGTGTCATCTGAGTAGAAGATGACTGTGATGTCCTATGAGAGGTTGTTGACGAGTGGTGTCATGAATATGTTAAATAAGGTGGGGCTGATGGAGGAGCCCTGTGGAACTCCGCATGCCAGTTTCTTGGTCTCTGAGGTGAAAGGTCGCATCCTGACCCTTTGGGTTCTGTTAAGACTGCTCAGACTGCCCAAAACCACTGTCCGCAATCGCACCTCAGCAAGCATAATGACATGCATTTACAGCACACAAAACTCCCCAGAGCAACTCACGCCCTTTGGGCAGTACAGAAGTATGGACCCAGTGTGACTCAGCAACAAGTAAAAATACATGGGGAGTTCAGGAAATTAAGAGCCAGGTAGAAAACAGTAATAAATCAACATAAGTATAACAGCGCTTAGTTCTTGAAGCTAACGTACCTGTGTGTATGCTCGCTCATTGCCTAAAACCTTGTTCCCTCTCTCGCGAGAATGGAACTTCCCACGACATTGGGAACTGCCAAGGTATGACCAGCTATAAAGTTGTCATGGTTCCAGGGCTCATGGTCACTCTGATTTTGGGCCATGAACAGTATGAATGGTGTATGTGTCCCAAAAGCAGCCTTGCTGTTTTTCACAATTCCCTTACAATATCTTTTCTTTGTACATTGAAATTCTCACCTTTGATATTTTCTGCAGGGGCGAGATGGAGGTCAGTAGCTAGATCCCAACTTTCCCCAGTCACCACAGAAGCCCAACAAAGTCAACGCATATAATGGTGAGACGGGGAAGAGGGGAAAAAGAGGGAACAAGAGGCACACGTCTGAGATATTCGAGGTGGAATAGGAATCTTCTGAATGACTGAGAAGGCCTTCATAAAAGAGAACAAGGAAAGTGTAACTACATAAACTGATATTAAAAATTCCATTTATACTTCTACAAGTTAGTGCTTTACGTTCTGTACATATCTACCTGTGAATCTACTCTCTTCCGTTAAGGTCTTTAGGTTTGTAGAGGCAGAGTATGCACTTTCTTTATGTATGAAAGAATATGAGAATTAAGTTTTGTGGTAAGGGCAAAGGACATAGACCAATAATGGAGGATAAGGTAACCAATGAACCAACCTTTAGAAGTGAGTCAGCACATTTAGAATAGCCCTTAAAAAATATTAGTCTTAATGGAGGAAAACAAAAAACATATTTTCCAATAGGACGGAGTGAATCAAGTGTAGTAAGGAGAACAAAAATGTATACCCAAAAATAGGCAGGGCTTATATGATACAAATAAGCATTCCTTACCTTCAGGATAGCATGTAATAATGTTCTATACTTTCTCTTAGGAACTAACAGCAGTGTAGAAAGAAACAGAATCTCCAACAGCTGAGGAGATGGGAAACATCCTCAACAATAACCCCGAAACGAGTTCCAGAGTCACGCAAGCCGATCAACGACTTCCAGGACCAACGCATGTGCGTGGTTCAGACTAAGATGGTCTAGTGTTCGTGCAGGGCGGAGTTCAGAGGAGCGTCGGACAGGAACAGGTAAGAGGGGTTCGTGGGTGGAGGGGATCCGGTTGGTTTTAAGGGGGTGGGGGAGTTTGGGTTAGCTTTTAGGGGCTTGGAAGGGTTGTGTTAGTTTTTAGGGGGTAGGAGGGGATCGAGTTAGTTTTTGGGTTGGGGTTCAAGTTTTAAGGGGGTGGGAGGGTTTGTGTAAGTTTTTAGGGGGTGGGAGGGGTTCAAGTTCGTTTTTAGGGGTGGGGGTATGGGTTAGTATTTAGGCGGTAGGAGGGGTTTGAGTTAGTTTTCAGGGGGTGGGGGTTCAAGTTCATTTTTAGGGGCTGGGAGGGTTCATGTAAGTTTTAAGGGGGTGGGAGGGTTAGTGTAAGTTTTTAGTGGGTCGGAGGGGTTTGAGTTATTTTTATGGGGTGGGACGGGTTCAGGTTAGTTTTTTGGGGTGGGGTATGGGTTAGTATTTAGGGGATGGGAGGGTTTAGAGTTAGTTTTTAGGGGTGGGGGTTCGGGGTAGTTTCTAGGGGGTGAGGGAATTTGGTGTAGTTTCAAGGGGTAGTATTAAGGGGTCGTTTTTAGCGGATGGGATGAGGTTGATTTGAATGTAGTGGTTGATCGTGGAGTTCGTGGTTCAGTAAGTCAGGGTAAATAGTTAGTGGTTTGGCTTTAATTGTTGTTTAGCCTTCATGGTTCAGGCACTTGTGATTTTGTAGGTAGTTGTTCAGTCATACAACGGAAGAGATACCTCAGATAAGCATAGAATACATTTTGGAAAGATTTCCACAATACCACCAGAGATTAAATGTGAGGATTCTTTTAAGGTTTTGTCATTGTTCTTTCTTTAGCAGGATAACAAGTTCCAGAAAAGATAGCGAGGCCAGCGGTGTGGAAGAACCAGGAATTCACTGAGGAGAAGCCCGACCCCGCCAAACGACTGCCGACGGGACCCGGAAGTAATCAGGTGAGTCAAATAGCACGGAGGAGTGCACGCATAGACTAGAATGTGAAGCGCTCTTCCATTTGTGCCTGTCCTTTTTATTCTGGGATTACTCAGCCCGCCGGCATATGTGGGCCTTTACAGAGCAGACCCGACATACACAACCTGTTCTGTGGCCGCATGCACATAGCACTTGCATTCATTGATATGAGGTTAGCGATGCAAGACAGGAATACTTGAACTTCTGAGTTATGACATGCTGATCGCATATTTACCCGCGTCTATGTGACCCGACGCTCCTTCGTCTACAGACGCTGTCTCATGAAGCTCTTTATTCATTTCCCAAAAACTGAGTTTTCCCTCAACTTCGTTCCTCCCTGTAGCGCTTGCCTTCCTGGGGAGGACTTATTGGTGGCTCTTTGCCTCCTGACCTGAATTTGGAGAATGCCTAGGAAGCGTGTGCCTTCTACAGCCTTCTCCTGCACTGGGAGTGCAACGTGCATGGAGCGTAGATGAACTGACATTTATTCGCATAACACACACGCTTGGAGCGCAATCGTAGCAACTGAGCTATGTTTGATTAATCAAGCGCAAGGAACGCACTTGGGGTTCTTTTGTTATTGTGGCACGCGCATGGAGCGCACTGTTGATTTTCTACATGCTGGATATGATACATGCATGAAGCACAATAGTGCTTAATTTGTACAGTGGCAAAAACACCTTAGCCTGCATCCAACCTCCAATCAACACACACATGCTCATACTTCATATATTACAGGTAGCTATTAGGAACTAGGGGCGGGTCTGAGTATATGTAAATGTAAATGTAAATGTATGTGTCTTGTAAAGCGCACTGCTGCCCTGAGGCGTCGTGGCGCTGTAGACCGCTGGGGAACCCGTCCTGGCTATCCCTGTGAGATGGTCCCTACTGGGTATCTCCAAGGTGAAACCAGGCATCCCCGGCGAATGTGGGGGGCCGTTGTAGAGATGAGGCAAGCTAATGCCCAGAGTTGCCGAGTGTGATCCCTGGTTAGAGTAGGCACCGAGGCGAGAATTATTGAGTCCGCTGACCCTGGTCCACGACCCTGCCGCGTCGGGAATTGAACCCTGGTCCCGGGCCGTTCTCTGCTTCCGGGTCTGCCGCCTCTAACCAGTGAGCCACACCACTCCACTATAAAGGGCAGTAATATATTTCCATGATTACTGAACTCACTCTTCTCTATTTAGGGTTCAGCCTCGTACACCTAGAAGGAACACCATGTCTGACATATCTAGGACCTCCTCCCCCATGCCCCAGCCTTCTTCCTTGTACAGTTCATGCAAATAAGCAATTTAGGGGAAAGTGACCGTGGAGTTGATTCACATCATCTTTGCATTGCCATACTGCCGGCTCAAGGTAAGGTTTGCAGTATTTTGATATAAAGCCCCCCGCCAGTAACCAGTGCCTAGCTTACCTGCAGATGTGACTCCGTGTCAGTGTTTTCGCTGGTTCCTGCGATGCCACTCCTCTCCAGATTCTGATCCTTCCAACGCTCACCATTGAGACCTGAATGACAAAGAAGAGAAATCAACAGTCAACTGTTCCTGCATTATGTTAACATGCGAATGTGCTGCACAGTCAAACCCTAAACTTACCATCCTTGGGGAGGACTCTCCCATTGTAGATTTCATGTGGTGCATTCCATGCATGATTCCCATTAAACCCTAAAAAAGAACAAGAGACAGTTACTCGAGCATTGTGCCTACTGCCCTGTGATTTCAGCAGCGTACCACGAACAAGTAAACATACTGTGAACCAACAGTATATTCAAGAATTCACAAATAACGAACTATGTGAAAGCTTTTCGCACTGTCTTTTAACAGGGCATACGTCAGACATTACTAATGGTTTGGGAAACCTGAGAACAAATCGTAGAATACACACAGCAATTTCTTTGCCTAAGTATGAGAGCCTAGTGGTCTGTTCCCAACACATGTTCCAGCTTTTGCAGCACAAGGAGCCAGATGGGGGGAGGAACCACCAGAGGAGTCATGGTTCCCAGAGTATCAAGGTAGAACTCTCACTTCCTTTTACTCTTAGAAACCTGTTCTTGTGCCACGTTAGACACTGAGGGCCCGATGTAGGTAATCTCATTTTACCGGTTCATAAATACCGAATCATACAGAATCGGTATTTATGAACCGGAAAACTGTATGTAGCTAATAACTCGGTAAAAAATACCGAATCGGTAACATTCGGAATCCTGACTCGGTAAATACCGAATCGGTAATCTCCGAATCGGTAATCACCGAATCGGTATCACCCATTCAACCCTATGGGCCTCCTGGCCCATAGGAATGAATGGGAGATACCGAATCGGAGAATACAGATTCGGTAAATACCGAATCGGTAAATACCGATCTCGAAAATTCGAATGGAAGACATGTGAACCAGTCAACCAATCAGGGACACCAACCACACCCCACAACCAAGCAACTGTGAAATCAACCAATCAGATGCAAGTACCACACCCAGTACCTGGAGTTGGCCACACCCATGCAGGTGCAGAGCCACAGATCTGGGTGGAGAGCTGGAGGGGAGACAGAGTAGCAGGCTGCACTGAGCCCAGAAGAGCATCACCATGGAGTCCCAGGAAGGCCAGAAGGATGGTGTGGACAGAAAAAGGAAGCTGAAATTCAGCACAACTGAGCTCCAGGTGCTGGTGGAGGAGGTAATGCAGCATTACAGCCAGCTTTTGAGGAGACAGTCCCTGCAAGTAGCAGAGTCTGTAAAGAGAAACACCTGGCTGGCAATCCAGAGCAAAGTAAATGCCCTAGGAGTCACACATCGTGAATTTGAGGACATCAAGAAAAGGTGGTATGATCTGAGGATCACCACCAAGAAAAAGATCGCCACCCAGAGGAAGGAATCCGCAGCCACAGGTGGGGGGGAAGAGCCGTGCACCAAGCCTCACTGAACTGGAGCAACTTGTGGAATCCACCATGGAGCCTGAGAGCATACACGGGATTGGGGATGCTGACAGCTCAGCCAGAGCTGCAAGAAAGAAAGGTAAGATGCAGGGACATGTACCCCACCCATTCCCTGGCCCCTTCCCCAATGTGGGTGTCTCACTCACAATCCAGAACACATGACAGTTGTCTCCAGCAATGCATCATGGTAGTCGTAGTGATAGGAAAATTCATCAAAGCAGCCAACACTGAACACTGCATGCCATGCCACACTCCCCATACACAAGCAGTTGAGGCATATGAAAATGTGTGTTAGGAATTTGTGTGAAGAAAACACACAGCTGATCATTGTCCATGTCTGCCCACAGGAGAGTCATCGCGCAGTGCAGCGCAGGGAGGGGAGTCAAGTGCACCAACAACGGCTGCGAAGGAGAAGCCCACAGACACAGCAGGACCTAGCACTGTCCCTGAGGACACTTCCACAACGCACGCACCCACAGCAATGGAGCAAGACACCACTGCACAGCCACTGTAACCCCTGCTGTTTGAGACACAGACTCCGGCAGCACCTGCAGGTGCCACAACACCAAGCTCAGGGTCCTCTGTGCATGTGCGGCCAAGGAGGCAGGACGTACCACCATTCAGGATCCTGGAAAGCTCTGATGAGGAAGAGGTGGAGGCTCACAGACCTAGCACTCCACCACTGGCTGGCAACGCAGGGCACAAGGGGTCATTAGGATCTGGCCGTGCAAGTGACCGTGGCCGTAGGGCACGTGAGCAAGACGAGGGGCAGAATAGGCAGGGGGTCTTTGCTGGTTTGGAAACCACTATGGTTAAGATGCAGCGCATGCAGGCCAAAGGGATCATGGCAGTGCACAGACAGGTGCGCATCCTGAACAGCAGGATGTCAAACATTGACCGGGGGATATGCGCCATGGCAAAGGGAATGGAGTTCATGGCCAAAGGAATGGAGTCCATGGCAGAGGGGGTGAGGGACATGGGTGTGCGCATGGGTTCCCTCTGTGACAGGCTGGAGAGTGACCAGACAGAAAGGCGCAGGCATAGGCGCGAAGTCAAGCAGCTGAATCAGTCAATCAACCGTCTGGCAACTGCAACCACACTGCTATGCCGTCGGTCAGTGAACATGCAGACTGACATTGTGCACTGCTGCAGTGACTTGTCCAGGGGGATGGGGAGGGTGACCTCAGCTATGGAGGTACTGCTGACACAGCAGACAGCCACTGCTGGTAACACGTGTGTTGGGGACACACAGGAGTCCACAAGCAGGAGTGGATCCAGCACGCCTGTACAGGACGTTCGTCGGAGCAGCAGACTCCATGCAGATGACACTGGCACCACTGGGCAGGTTGACCCCCTGCCCCGTGGCTCCCAAAACATTATGCGTAAGCGCAAACATTAAAAAATCATCAAGAACACAGGACAGGTCAGAGTGAAGTGAACTT
The DNA here is from genome assembly GCF_964261635.1 of Lissotriton helveticus. Lineage (NCBI taxonomy): Eukaryota > Metazoa > Chordata > Amphibia > Caudata > Salamandridae > Lissotriton > Lissotriton helveticus. The sequence continues at coordinate 958,513,048 of NC_136059.1, read as the reverse complement.
TGGCCACCCAGTGTGAAAAGTGAATTTTATTTGGTTGATGTGGTTTTGATTAGTGCAGTAGTGCATATTAAAGTGAGTGCTTCAAGAACTGAACATGCCTGTGTTTCATCACTCTATTAAAAGTATCTGTTAGTGATTTCTGCGCGTCGCAGTCTACCATCTGTTGCTGGCGCTGCTCCTGCTGCATTGTGATTGGCTTGTCCTGTCCCATCATCTATGTCCTCATGATATGTGAGTTCTATCTCTGTGCCCTCCTTGGTGGCAAGATTGAGCAGCATGGCGCAGGTCGCAATAATCTTGCAACAGATAATTGGCGTGTATTGCCGTGCACCTCCACTCTTATGGAGGCACCTAAATCTACTTTTCAGCAGTCCAAAAGTGCGTTCCACCACGCAACGTGTTGTTCTGTGTGCCACGTTGTAACGCCTTTCGCTCCTGGTGGATGGATTCAGGTAGGGGGTGAGCACAAATGAACGCAGGGTATATGCACTGTCACCTGGGTGGAAAATTAAATTTGGATTAGTCACATACTCATGATTGCTCCTTCTGCAATGCAATCAGGGTGTCTCACACATACTTACCTAGCAGGTATCCATCACCGAAATCACCAGCCACAAGGCGTCTATATATCCCACTGTTCTGGAATATGTAGGAGTCGTGGGTACTCCCAGGAAATTTGGCTACAATGTCCGTAATAATGTTGCCAGCGTTGCAGATCACCTGCACATTGATTGAATGCATGGACTTCCGGTTTCTATATATGTGTTCCGTTGCTGCAGGTGGGCATAGTGGGATGTGCGTCCCATCGATACAGCCTATGATGTGTGGGAACTGTGCAAGTTGATAGAAATCGGTTTTAGTCTTTGCTAGTTCAGCAGGCGTGTCAGGGAACTCAATGTAGTGTTCCATCCTCTGCATCATGGCGTCAAGAAATTTCCTGAAAAACCGTGACAGGCAGCTCCGGGACACCCCACCTACTGTAGGTATCACATGCTGGTAGCGCCCAGAAGCAAGAAGGTGTAGACAGGACAACACGTGCAAGTGGGGTCGGATGGCGTGTGCTCTTGGTGTTGGGTGTTCCAGATATGGGTGGAGGTCCCTGATCAAGTCCAGGATGGTTCTGGGGTGGAGTCGGTACCTTTGCAGGATCTCAGCTTCAGTCAGTTGGAAGAGGGTCATCCTATGCCTATACACCTGCTCCTCCCTTAGCCAGACCCTCTCTCCTGCTGCCTGTATCCATAGCCGCCTTGCCATAATGTAGAAAGCCGCCATTGTGGTTGCACTGTTGCATTTTGGGGCCTTCTTTCATATCCTGTTCCTGGTTTCCACCTGCTTCCATTCCATGGCAAATACCAACTCTAAAATACCGAATTTCATGGTATTCGGTATTATTCGGATTTGCTACATCTCAACAAGCCATTTTTACCATTTCTTATTTACAGACTCGGTAAATATGAATTTGGTATTTTCCGAATCGGAAAAATACCATTTCTTAATTACCGATTCTGTAATTATGAATTCGGTATATTCCGATTCGTGTAATACCGATTCGGTATTTTACCGACTGGTATTTTCCGATTCGGTAACTTTTTAGTCACATACATCTCGATGCTCTTATACCGGTCGGAATTACCGAATTTCGGCCGTTACCGACCGGTATTTGGCTACCTACACCGGGCCCTAAATAACTTGTGGGACAGTTGGAATGGAGTGGTGAGCAGTCTACCCTACTAGCAATTTGGAGGATGTGTTAGCGAAGAGATTTAGATCATAAACATATGTCTAAAGTGCATTTGATTCCCTGCAGTTGACGAAATTGGCAGACCATTTGACCACACTCAGCAACGAGAACACTCAACCTCGAGCAGCCCATGCAACTTTGAGGCAACCGGGAGGAAGACTTCTTTTCTCTCGGATAGCACTCCCCTTTTCCCTGGGACACCAACTGTTTCCCAGGTGCTTACATGTATTTGGGGATCAACAATAGAGGGTTCTGGCCTGTAATCAGTAAGTCTGGGCCAAACTATAAGCTATCAACAACATACATGCCAATACTGATTCAAAAATCTACAATTTTCTTGCTCAAACAACCAGATTCACTTATTTTTCTTTGCAGCAACAACCTATCAAATCGTTTTTCATTAAAATTTCCTACATTCGACAACCAAAATAAGATCCAGGTATGTTTTTAGCCAACTTTCCGTTCCCCTGTTGCAACGCCAACTTTTCACTTGTCTCTCTTGTGGATTCACAGTGCCACAAGACACCTGTTACTTAATTAAGTTGGGCTAAAGTAAGTTGACTTAAAAAAACTGACATGATGATCCTTTTAATCAGTCCTCTAAAAGACTGACATCCTTTTTCTTCTTCAGCTTTCCTCTTTTTTGCTGCAGACTAACAAATTAACCTTCCCCAACGTGGAATAACTATGAGATCCATGGTTGGAGTAGACATTGGCTAATCTTTCATAAGGTACAAAAAGTAGTTGAAGTTTACAGGGAGCGTAACTTTGAATGCCTGAAGTTGCAAATGATAACACAAGCACCCTCTTTCCTTTCCTTTCCAGCTCTGTTTTGGTTCCAGGTCCTGAAGAGAACCCCCCAATCAAATGCAGGGGTTCGAAACGCGTAGACCTGGTTATTGACCAACAAGTGTATATAGAATTTGTAGCAGTATAACCATTGTTTGCATACTAGTGTCTCCAAATTTTGTGATATTCATTGAACTATTTGGGTTAAACTGAATAACACACTGCTTGGTCTTAACCTATACGTGGGTTGCATAGAGTAAAAAGTATCAAAACATTCTTGAAACACACTTTCGAACCTCGTTGGTATTGGTTTTTCATGTATTTTCGTCTGATAACTCTTGTGTTTGTCATTTTTATCATTCTTTCAATTGTGTATGGAACCTTAACTCACAAATAGGTTTTGGATTTAATTTGAACAGTGTTTGGATCATACATGTGTACACAGTTTGTGTAAATGATAACATGTGTGTGTTACAATTCATTGTGGTCTATGAAAACATGAAATAAAATTGAATGTTTTAATCATTAGTATCCCCCTAAAACTATGAAACAAACTCTTCTTCTTCTAAACTTTTCCAACAAAAGATTAAATAAATCAACTCGTTTCAATCACATTGAGTGTCACGTTTGGTTTGAGCAAGTAAATTGTAGATTTTTGAATCAGTATTAACATGTATGTTGTTGATAGCTTACCGGTATTTGCGAGCAGTTAACCTTTAGTGGAGTTCGGTAAAAGCTGCTTCTGTGGAATCATCGCGTCTCCACCAGATCGCACAACAACAGGTTAGTGCTCAGAACCTGTCAGGTTCTTCCTGTGAGGAAGGAGCAGACCTATTTGAGTGCAGATCCTTGTATGCCAATATTGTGGATCCTTCTAATGAGGGTGTTGTGGGAGACAATGTTGAAGACTGCCGAGAGGTTGAGCCTGATGGGTGCAGCTGTATCTCCTTGGTCAAGTGTGGTTCGGCTATCTTCAGTTCCTGCAATTAGTGCTTTTTCAGTGCTCTGGTTCTTTCTGAATCCTGACTGGGTGTTGACTAGCAGCTGGTGAAGCTTGAATTGGGATGTTAGTTGCTTGTTGATGGCCTTCTTGATCACTTTGGCTTTGTAGGGCAGTTAGGAGAGGGGTCAGAAGTTGCTTAGTTGGTTCGGGTCGGATGTTAGGCGTTGATTTCTGCAAATTGAGTCCGCACAGTTCTAGATCCAGTTATGGAAGTTGTTGATCTCTTTATCGAGGTTGACTGCGGGTCTGGGCTGATTTGTGCTGAGGGGACTGAACAAGTCTGCTTCCGTGTTATTCCCGCTGCTACGACTTGGGATGCTGATACTGTTTATGGTTTTGACTTGAGGTGTGTTGATTTGGAAGTGAATGATGGAGTGGTCACTCCATTTGAGTTGAATTTGATGCTGGTGAATATGGAATCCCATGTGTTTTCGATGGTGTGTTTTGATTCCGAGACAAACTGGGTAAGACCAATGTTACTCAGGCTTTCGCGGAGTGCTGTGGAGCAGGGGTCGATTCTGTCTTTCCTGTGGAAGTTGAGGTCATTGAGGAGTATGTAGGCTAGGAGCTAATGGTGAGGGGGCGACAAATTCAGTGATGAGGTTGATGAAGGTGGCTCACGGCCTGGGTGCTCAGTAGGTGAGAGTTCTGTTCAGGGTGATATTTTCTGAGATTTGCAGGATGAAATGAAGGTGTTCCATGAAAAGGTTGTTGTTCTGTGTGGAGGTGGTGCATCTAATGGATTCTTTGAAGGCATAACCACGGAGATGTTGGGAGCAGATGTGGATTTGAGCCAGATGATAAAGAGGATGTCTGGTACATTGCTGTTCAATAGGTCCCATATTTCGGTTGCGTGTTTGCTGAGTGATCTTGTATTAAGAAGCATGCATGCAAGTGGATGTTGATGTGTGGGTTTTATATGGCATGTGGTCAGGGGTGGGGGTGGCAGAGGCATTGGTGTTTGCATGTGGTGTATGAATGGGTGTCTGCAGGAGAACCAGCAGTGGGTACAGTTAAAGGCTCCTACCATGGTGTGAGGTGTGGCACAGTAGCAGAATCTGGATGCGGCTGGAGTAGGTAACGAATAGAAGCATGGGGAGATGGGAAATGCACCTGAGGGGCTCCCTGGGGAGTGCAACTGAGCCCTGAGTGGGGTAAAGGGCACACAAGTAGAAAGAGAGCATTGGCTCAGAGGCTGAAAAAAGGTTAAAAAGAGGCTCAGCAGCAAGGTACAGAGGGTAGTAAAAGTGGCAAAAAAAAGTCTCAAAAAATTCAAAGGACTTGAAAGCAAGGCAAAAAAATTGGATGAAAATAGGCTTAAATGCAAGGCACAGAAGGTGGTGAAAGTGGTGAAAAAGGTCTAAAAGGTACAAATGCAAGACAAAAAAAGTGAAGAATAGAGGCTCAAAAGCACAAAGAGAGGTGAAAAGAGCAGAGGCTGAGAAAGAATGGACTCAGGCAGTAGTAGAGTAAAGACCCAAAAGCAAGAGTGAAAGATGTGAAAAAGGTTTGAGAGGTGAGGAGAGATGTGAGAGATGAAAGGGGCAGAAGAGCGAGAAGAACAGCTGAAGAAAGTGGTGAGGCAGGAACCTCAAATGGAAAAAGCTGCGTCCGAAAGGGGCTAGACTGGTCGGAGGACTAGTCTCAGGTAAGTGTGTGCGGGTGCTGGGCTTCGTCACTAGGAAACAAGTGATTGGAGACATAGCTGATGTGTGGGCTGTTATTGCGTCATGATGCAGGGCTCTTTAAAGAGGTAAGTTTTCAACTCTTTCTGACATTGTTGCACAGTTGGGGCAGTCCCAATTGATACAGGGATGTTGCTCTAGATGCTGGGCTCATAGATAAAAAAGCATGCTGCCTTGTAGTTTCTTTATTTTTTTTTTTTTCTGTGTTCATTTTTTTTTTTTTACATGTTTGTCTCCATTCTGATGGTGTGCTGGCTGCTGGTGTTCTAAGAATCACTAAAGAAGGTGATTTTGTCAGTCTGATAGGCTGGGGTGAAAGACGTAATGGCTTTGTAAATGATTCAGCTGGTCATGATGATGGTACTTGCCAGCAAGGGAAGTTGTGTAGTTCGATCAGGATGGGTGTCATGTGATCCTAATTCTACAGGGCATTGGCAAGACGTGCTGTAGTGTGTTGGATTCCCTTATGCCCCCATCCCAGTATGGAATTTAGCAGGCCATAAAACAGTGTATTTCAAGTCTCAGTTGCAAGAGTATGAGGGCTGGAACAGAAGTTCTAAAGTCGCTTTCTAGGAGGTATGGTTTCACTGTTTCACATTCTTCAGTAGAGAGAGCTGATACAAGGCCAACTTTATTTTCTTGGCACTGGGTTCCTTGAGGTTGAGGTTGGTGTCCAGGGTGAATTCAAGTGACTTGGCATGAGGTGAAAGTTAGGGTTTGAAGCCATTACGCTTCATGTTATTGATCCAGGTGTGTACTATTTCTTGCCTGTTGGTTTTAGGAAATAGGTATTATGTTCCTTTGGGGTTGAGATTTAGGTAGTTGTGGGTCATCCAGGTCTGGATGAGAAGAAGGCAGTGTTTTGAGGTAACATTTGGAGAAAAGGATACATTCAAGCAGAGTCATGTGTTATCTGTATATTTGTGAAGTTTCATGGTATTAGTGAGTAAAGCTGCAATGGGCTCCATGTAGAGGCTGAAGGCAACATATGATTCCTATGAGGACTCTTAATGTATTTATTTTTACAAGACGTCGATTAAAAACTGAAGATTACAGCAGGTTAATAAGCAGCAATTGGTTACGGCCACAAAGAATCGACTATTGAAATGGAAAAAATGAAATGCATTTGAATAACTATTAGTAGTTAGAATGGTTATGTGATTGCAGGGATGGACTAACACAAAGCGCAATCTAGCAGTGCCAGAAGGGGTGGTCTGACAGGTAGTATGTGGGCCTTTTTTTGACAGTTTTTGGGTCTGTTTTATAACCTGGTGGGCTGGATTTTTACTGTTGATTTCCCTGATATTAATACAAGCATTTTCTATGGCAAGCTCAAATACATGCTGTCTTCCATACCTTATAAAATACTTATACAAAGTGTCTTTACAAGTTCAGAACAACCCTGATATGCAAATGTGGGGCCCTTTTATTTAGCTGTCTGATTCAATAAGGAGGGCCATATTTATTTTGCAGCCCAGGCCTGTTTTCTCTTTTAGTCGACCCTGTATGATTGGTAATTGCAAAGCACTGTACAGGTTTTGTCAGAAGTAAATTATTGCCATACTATTGCCCCCAAGTATTCTGGAATTCTTCCCTAACCAGAAGCTGCAGGCATCAAATCATCATTCACTTCTAGATTAACCTGAAGACTCCCCTCTTCATGCAGCAACTCATGCAACCTGCATCTCTAATATACCTACTCCGTTTAGGGCTCTGTCTCTTTGCAGCTACGTTTTATGCTTTATAAACACCCATCCATGCAAACGCCTACAAAGTATTGTATTTTATTTTTATTTTTGCAGTTTTATATAGCGCAAACTCGGCCTAAGGGCATTGGAGTGCTTTACACGAGCATCCGTTATACTGCACAAGCTTCATTTCTTTCTTTCAATCATTAGGCAAGGAGATTAATTTGGTCATTTGCCCAGAGTCACAGGTTGTTAAACCGATGCCAGGACTCAAGACTAGCTTCCCCAGTTCCAAAGTCAGCAGCTGTGGTTGTCACCCCTCATCCTCTCCCCCTTGTAGTACGGTAAATATACAATAATGCTATATTTTATTTCCATTGGGAGTGAAATAGATTTAGGCTTTTTTGTTTTCAGTTTCTATTTTTGGCATATTCTGGTGGGGGGTGTTCAGTGTTTTTCAGTGATGTTAATACCTTACAAAAACAGTGCTTATAAATAGTTACACATTTTCATGCCTGTAAAAACAACAGAAATAGTGCTTTTTCCTGTGTTTATGGAACATTTTGCTTTTTTTTTGTTTAAGAAGTTTTTATTAAGTTTTTCAGAACAGAACAATACAAAGGTAAAAGCAATCATGAAATAAACACATTATAATATAGCACAAATCCGTAGGCAAACAATATTCAAAATGTAAAGTGAATAATGAGAATCAAACAATGAGAAAAGAAGAGAGGAAAAAGAAAAGAAAGAAGAAAGAAAGAAGAAAGAGAAAAAAGGAAGGAAAAGAAGGGGAAAGAATGACCAAAATTGTAAAAGAAAGAAGTATATATAAAAAGAGAAAGAAACTAGTGTATAAGAGTATGAGTAGAGAGATATGCCGTAAAAGGTAGCCATAAAAGATCAGATTTAATTTTTTGAGAAAGGGACACAGAGGAAACAGTAGCAATCTTGTGTCATTCACATTACGAAATTCCACCAAAGTAATAAAGATATTTTAGAAGTATCTTTCCAGGATGATAATATTACTTTAAGAGCTAAAGCAAGAAAAAGGTCAAATAACAGAGAAACAGGTGAGGAGTCTGCAACATCCGGTGAGGAAGAACCTAGAAATATATTTGGTAGCGATAATGTAACGTTGCATTTAAAAATTGACATGCAAATATTCCAAACAGATTTCCAAAAAGATAAAACAGTAGAACATTCATAGAGTTGATGTTTCAATGTGCCCGTAGCATTGGAACAAGACCAGCACAGTGAAGATGAGGAGGAAGAATATTTAGAAATACAAACAGGTCTAATAATAGCTCTATTATAAATAAAATACAAAGACTGGGTAATTCGAGCGGCAGCAGAAACTTTGAATAACTTAGACCAGATCCTATCCCAAGTCGAAACAGAAAAAGAAGTCGACAAATCAGCTTCCCAAGCAGTTTCAACAGGGGACTTGGGTCTTTCATTAACATTTGATAATAACAACTTATATACAAGACCAGCTTTAGGTCTGTGTGTTGGAAACAATAAATATAACGGAGTGGTGGGAGTAAGAGATGGTGAATGTTCTGGAAGATCAAAAGTAGCTAGATGTGATTGTAGAGCATTGGAGATTAAGGTATATTCATACAGGCAAGAGTCAGACAAGTGGTATTGCACTTGTAGGTCAGGAAAAGGGATAATAATATTGTGGTAAGTAGTTGATGCACATAATTAATCCCCTTTTCCTTCCAATATTTGTAATAGAAAGATTTGCCTTTATATTTAAAAAATTTTGTTATACCATATAGTAGAGGATAGAAAAAATTGAAACGAAGTAAAACCATTAGAAAATGTGCTGTATAAGAGATTTTGAGAATATTTTAGAATAGGCTTACGTGACAAAAAATGACATTTTGAAAAGGAAAATCTTACAGCAAAAGATTGCTTAATCAAGAAAGCAGAGTGATATGCTTTAAAATTAGGAAGGCGAACACCACCCTCACCCTTGGGGCGAATAAGTTTATTAAGAGCCATTCGTGGGTGTTTCTTATTCCCCAAAAATTATATACAGGCTGAGTTAATTTGAGAGAAATAAGAAAGGGGGATCCTAATAGGTAGCATAGATATTGTGTAAAGAACATGAGGGACTATCATCATTTTAATAGTATCCAATCTGCCCCACCATGAGAGGAATAAGGGGGATCATGTAAGGAGAAGTGATTGAATTTTAGTGAGCAAAGCATGAAATGTATGTTTGAGTGTAGCATTAAGAGATGAAGAGAACCAAATACCAAGGTACTTGATTTTCGAGGGGCACCAGGCAAAATTGGTATCATTGAACATGAATTGGTAACATATAGGGTTCAGGGGTAAAACTTCAGTTTTAGAGAGGTTTAGCTTATATCCAGAAATACTGGAATACAAGCGGACTTCATTCATAAAATGAGGGAGTGATTCAACAGGGTTAGACATATAAATCAATATATCATCTTCATAGGCAGATATTTTCGTCTGTAAAGAATGATATTTTAAGCCAGTAGTCAGTGAATTAACACGAATACGCTCCAGGAATGGTTCCAGGCATAGGATAAATAACAAAGGGGAAAGTGGACATCCCTGTCTTGTACCTCTGGAAAGGGAAAACAAATTTGAAAAGTGATTATTAACAAAAATACTAGCCCGAGGACCAGAATATAACAGTTTAATAAGAGAAATAAAAGAGGGTCTGAAACCAAACCATTGGAGGGTAGTAAGCATAAACCGCCAGTTAATACGGTCAAAGGCCTTTTCGGCATCTAAAGACAAGGCTGCCAGGGGTGACTTGTATTTTTTGCCGTATGAGATAATGTTAGCAAACATTCGAGCATTATCAGATGCTAATCTGCCCTTCACAAAGCCAACTTGGTCAGTTTTAATTAATAAGGGGATTACTGTTTCAAGTCGGGACGCAAGAATTTTGGCAAAAATTTTGAAATCATAATTTATTAAAGATATGGGACGGTAATTTTTACATTGGGAGTGATCTTTATCTGATTTAGGAATTATAATGATTAAGGCATCCAGGAAGGAGCCGGAGGCTTTGGCATCTGCAATAAAAGACAGGGAGAAGGTTTTTGGTACAGTAAATGGGTGCACTGCCTGTTCATGCGCATACAGTACAAAGTGGTACAGATTTTCAGGTGCTATTCGGCGAGTGGACAAACCTAAACCACTCATGTGAGTAAAGAACTACTACTAACAAGTAAGAGGTTTGCCGAAGCACTCTGGTAAGTAATTCCAGTATGGGCACTGAATCAAGTGCGTCCAACAGCGGCGGAAGTCTTTATGTAAATATTTATTTGTCAAACGAGTATAGAGTAGGCTCGGAAATCACTCGATATGTATAAACCAGAAATTCGGTCATGCCGTTATTAACATCAAATGCGATTGTTTTTAGTAAAAACGGAAACCCAGTGCGGTTCCAATTAGACCGAATTTCTGGTTTATACATATCGAGTGATTTCCGAGCCTACTCTATACTCGTTTGACAAATAAATATTTACATAAAGACTTCCGCCGCTGTTGGACGCACTTGATTCAGTGCCCATACTGGAAGGCCCGGCTGGGTCGGAATTATCACCAGCTAAGCGACCTTCTGATGTCGATACGGCCATCTAGCCCTGAGGAATCGCGAAGGCGATGAAACACGTGTCGGCTGGCTGTAATCTTCATTAAAGAATCCAAGATTTACTCATCTTGTGGAACTTTGGTTACTTCTGTCAATTAGGTGTTCTTGAATGTGTTGTTATATTGTCATTGTACAACCGTAATTACTTACCAGAGTGCTTCGGCAAACCTCTTATCTGCAATAAAAGAGTTCAAAAGTGTCAAAAGTTTGGGAACAAAAATGGGAAGAAATGTATTGTAAAATTCAACAGACAGACCATCCGGTCCTGGAGCTTTGGATTTTTTTAAGGATGTAATAGCGTTAGTTATCTACTGCGATGAGATGTCTCTCTCTAATGCATTACATTCATCAGGCAGAGAGGGAGGGGATGGGAGACCAGAGAAAAAAGAATCCAAATTGTGTTCAGTGGGAGAAGTGTCATCAGAATACAGAGGTTGATAGTAATTATGAAAAACCTCGGCAATATCTTCATCAGATGACACTCATTTGTTAGTAGATTCATTAAGGATGGGGCCAACATTTTTACATTCAGATTTAATTTTCAAATAGTTGGCAAGCATCCTACCTGCTTTATTTTGACCTCCATGATATTTAGATTTATTTTAAGCAAAACATTACAAGCTTCGATTGTAGCTAATTTATTAAGGTCGGATTTTGCCTTAATCAAATCATGAAGAGCAGAGGGTGATCTAGCTAGTGAAATATGTATGTTCTAATTGATTAAGGTGTTGTAATTGATCTTCATACTTTTTTCTCATGGTTTTCTTTTTTTTCGAAACATATGAAATAGTAAAGGCACGAAACGAGGCCTTAAAAGCATTCCAATTGTTAGAGACAGATGTATCTGCTGGATTATTTAAACTAAAAAATTCATTAATAAAGCAGGTAGACTCCTTAATAAAAACAGGGTCAGATAATAAAAAATTATTAAGTTTCCATCGACTAAATTGAGATGAGGTGAGTGATAGATCTAATACAGCATGAACGGGAGCATGATCGGATATAACATTGGAACTAATATCAGAAGATTGAATAGAGGGAAGCAGAGATTTACTAACCAAAATATAATCAATTCTGGATCAAGTGTGGTGTACATTGGAAAAAAAAAGAATATTCAAGCAAATCAGGATTACAAGTTTTCCAAACATCATATAAGGAACAAGAGGCAATGGCTGACTGGAATGCTTTATGAGATTTATCAGGGTTAAACTTGCATGTGGATAATCTATCAGAAAAGGGACCCAACCATTGGTTAAAATCACCAGCAACAATAATATTTGGACAATCAACAGAAGAAAGTAAAATGTTAATGTTGTGCCAAAATTGAGGGTCCGGTTATACAGGGCCATAAATATTTAGTAAAACCAGAGTTTTATTTTGCATCACAAACTTTGCCATTGCCCAACGTCCATCATCATCACTTTGTGTAGATAACATTTGTACTGATAACGATTTATGAAATAGAATAGCTACACCCCCCTTCTTACTCGAAGCAGGAGAATAAACGACCTGACCCACCCATTGCCTTTTTAACTTAATGGATTCCGCCTCATTACAATGTGTTTCTTGGAGAAAAGATATCTGGGAACCAAGTTTAGATAAATGGGATAGTACATTTTGCCTTTTGACTGGGTTCCCAAGACCACGGACGTTCCGCGTAACAAACTTACACATATTGGAGGGAAAGGAGGGTAATACATGAACGGAGGTAATACACGTCAGGAGTATATCTACAAAAAATAGCACACCACATAGAAAAGTTATATGTGAAAAATGGTATACAAAAGCACACTTTGCCAACACACATCTGGAATAATGCAGATACAATTAACAATACAGAACAGATAAGAAAAATTTGGGGAAGACAATAAAAAGCAAATGGTAAAGTAAAAGATGAAAAGAACAATGAAGAGCAAATATAAAAAACTTTTTAAAAAAAGTATAAGGTAGAAAACAGAGCAAAAAAGGAAAGAAGAGAGGAGAAAAGGGATAGAATAAGGAGAGAGAAACAAACCAACAGATCAAAGCAGAACAGCCATATCTGAAAAAAGAGGACAAGGCAATGAAGGGGGAGCATAATGGCGCGAGGCAAGACGGATCACATGAAGACGAATAAGATATAAGAAAAGGAGAGCCATAAAAAGGAACACAATATAGAAAACAGAAACAAGAAAAAGAAAGAGCAATAGAACATAGTCGAAGGCAATAAACGAAAAACTATAATGCAGAAAAGTAAAACAAAGTAGTTAAGAAAAGTAATCTGGAGAAGCCAATTAGAGGTATACAAAGAGATAAGAACAAAACAGGAAATTGGGTGTTAATGTCCATTCCATTGGAAGAGAAGGATTGAAGAAAAAGTTTACGTTTTCCAGGATCATCAAAGGAACGAGAGCGTCCATCATGAGTGATCTTGCAGAGGCATGGATGGAGTATGCCATATTGAATGTTAAGATGTCTCATTTGAGGACGTAGAGCAAGGAACTCTTTCCGGAGTGCATTAGTTGCATTAGAGATGTCTTGGGAAATGAAGATGTTATGACCAGACCAGATAAGACGGCGTTTTAGTTTAACAGCCTTTAGAATATTCATAAGTTCAGTAAGCTCCAAAAAGAACATAATGATACCACGTGGTTTGGTAGGATTGGAAGTGAGACGACCCAAATGGTGAGCTCTTTGTGTATTGACGGGAGATCCAGCATTAGGAAGATTGAGAAGCTCAGGAAGAAATTTCTGAAGGAACATGACCATATTAGAGTCTTCAACATTTTCCGGAAGGCCATATAGGTGTAGGTTGTGAGGTTCCGTGAATTCTGAACCCGTGTTTTGAATGTCATGGTTCCGTTACAATTTTGGTAACAGTGAATCGTAACTGATGAGTTTGGCAAGTACAAGTGTTTTCGCCATGTTACACACGAAGACTCGCGGTGTATTTGAAGATTCTGCTCCGAACCATAGTTATCATTCTGTATAAGGCAGCCATTTTGTGGTTGCCCTCACATAGGCCGGTGACTACGGCTGAATAAGCCTTTAAGACTCATGCCCTTTTGCTGAGGTTTGTGCTGACTTCTACATGACCCGAAGTGAATTGACCTCGTTGCCTGAAGCCGACCTTGCTGAGCCAGTTCTTGCCCGCTAGCTGATCAGAACTAAAATCAGAGCGCAGGGCATCGTAAAGTTTTACTACACACAAATATGCCTTATCCTACTGTTACCTGTTTCTGTTTCTTTCTTTATGGTCTATTTATGATATGGGTTGTGGCCTCTTTTATTATGGGTTCGTTCGGCCTGTCTAAAGAAGAATGTTGGGTTTGTCGATGATTGATCATGGGCCGGACAACTGAAAAGTGGGTTTTACCGTCATGCGATACTTTTGGTGTGGATACATGTGATTGGACAGTTCGTAAATATTAGGTGTTTGACTGGAATGTGATTTTTGGCATAAAAAGGGATGACTTGCTTTGTAAGAGTGAGCAGTCTCCTGAGAACTCATACCGTGATGATTTCTAGGACTTCTGTTACTGGCTGCAGTCAATAAATTCGATCTTTGACGTCACCACGAAGAGTTCCGTGTCTCTGTATTGAATTCTAAGACAGGTGAACCTGAAGACTTTGGGCGTGCCCCTGGCGCCGCCGGGTTCTAAATAACCCGGTTCTTCAGTTGGCGCCCAACGTGGGGCGACATCAAGCGGTACCGGTCCAAGCCTGAAGATTGTGAGGAGCTTCGTGAGGAAATTCCGTAAGAGGGCCCCCACTCCATCGTATGTCGAACGTGGACTGAAGGTCTTTGCTGCGAGGTTTCCCGCTTTCTAGACGGCTACGAAGGACCGCTGCCCTGACTGCCGCCCTGTCTTGGACCCCCCTTTTGTGCAGCTTTGTAAGGCGAGACGACAGACGGGTCTTCTGGTGGCTTGACTGATACCTTAGTTAAGTATACGTGGGTCTCTCCCAGTTCTTTGTCGTTCTTTGTTTTTGGTTCTTTGAATACTTAGTTTTTTGGGTCTTTGATTTGGGTATTGCAATTTCCAAGGCCGAGGGACTCGTATATTTGCGAGACTATCGTTGCAGATAATCCCTTGAAGTTTGAAGCTAGATTAGTGAGCGAAGATGCCTAGTCTTAGCAAAATTAGGAGAATATTCTGTTGTGGTTGTAACAAGGACCCTGGATTGGAGGATTCATGTCCGATACCTCCAGTTGGAACGCCGACTTATGAACTTTATTCTAAACACGGCGTGGGCCCCATTACGTTCAATGAAGTATGGGTCCGCTATACCAGAAAAGATGGGGTTTTACGATGGCCCCAATATGGTAGTTTTGATACTGAGATTTTGGATAACTTAGAAACTAAATTGTTTAGGAAGAAAGCCCAGCCGGCAATGTTTGACTCCTTTCACCTTTGGCGTAAAGAAACCAGACAACGAGAAATCAAACAAGCTAAAAAAGATAAGAGAGAAAAGGGGTTGTCGATAATGCAAGCTGCCAGGCAGTCTAAAGAAGACGAAGAAGATAAAGCAATATAGGTATCTGATAGGCAACATAATATGGCTATTAATAAATGTTACCCAGCATTGCCACCTATTCTTGAGAAGGCAACGAAGGATCCTGAAAAGGACCCTTTAATGTCGCATCTATTGAGATTACCACCCCCTTATGCACAGAACGCTACGGCACCTCCTCCACATGCAGTTGTCCCACCTCCTGGTCCTGCTCAACCGCCAGCTCCTCCTCAGTTGGTTTCTCCTCCTACGATGCAGCCTCCCCTGGGGCCGCCGACTTTGCTATCAGTTCTGCCTCAAACTTCTTCATCTTACTCTCCTACACCTTCGATCTCTCTTCCTATTCCTGCTACGTTTCTATCACCTCAAAATACTTTGTCTCCCGTCCTTATGACAGCCTCTCCTTCTGCTCGACAGAGAATGACTGAAACTGTTACTGGTCTCTTATCTCCTTTCGTTGGGTCATCGAGTATGCCCCCTGTTTCTGCGCGTAAACAACTGCGTAGTCAGTTACCTAGTCCTGAAGAGCGGACAGTGTTGGATCTCCTGGTTCGCAGGTGGATTTCGAATGTTTCGAGGTATAATTTAGAGTCGGTTATGGATGTCTTCCTGCAGTGGGAAGCACCCAAGCAGAGATATGTGTTTGATGTAATGTGTACTTTCCTCTGTGAGAAATGGGCAGATAATGATTTGGGTTCAGTCCCGGTAGAGTTGCTAAATGTCCAGTCTGAATTTGCGAAAGGGACGATAGTGGGTTCCGGGATTGAGGATGCGGTTGCGATGGTTCTTGCGTTTAGGAGCGATTTCCCTTCTCAGCGACTGTTTGAGCCTGATTCTGCGGTTAGGAGAAAGGTACGACAATATCCAATGAGAGAAGTCCCCCCAGTTTGGAGAGAAGGGGACCCAAACGCTAATCCAGCTGTTCTGCCTCATTTTCAGAGAGTATGGGTACATGTGCCATGGAAGAGAGTAGAAGTTTTGGCCC
Source organism: Lissotriton helveticus (assembly GCF_964261635.1). Classification (NCBI taxonomy): domain Eukaryota; kingdom Metazoa; phylum Chordata; class Amphibia; order Caudata; family Salamandridae; genus Lissotriton; species Lissotriton helveticus. The sequence goes on along the minus strand of NC_136059.1, from coordinate 958,497,023 downwards.
TTAAACAGTCTTTACCTGATCCCCGTAAGAATCCAGCTGGCTATTACAAAGAATTGTCCCAGACAAATTTGGCAGATATAGATATGCTGTTGGATAATGTAGTACCTTAACCTCTATGGGCAAAGATTCATCATGAGGATCATGCAATTGAATTAGGTGACTCATGGGTCAATATTGCTGCTGCGGACGCTAGACAAGTTGGTGGTTCTAAGCCTGAGCCTCTAGTGGCAGATCTACCTGGCAGAATTATAGATCTTATGAAAATGATGATGCCAGCGTTACGAGTAAATTGGGACAAGTTAGCAGCATGTAAGCAGAAGAAGGACGAAAGTGTATCTGATTTCTTCACTAGGTTTGAAGAGACATTTATAGATCATAGTGGTCAGGATATGAGTACGGAAGGTGGGCAGAGATTGTTCGTAGATAAGTTTGTCTTTAATTTACTTCCTGAACTGTGTAATAAGTTGAAAGATTCTGGGAGTTCTTGGGCTGTTTCCTCGTCGGCCCAGATATTGGCGACTGCACAGTACTACGAGAATAGGGACAAGGACGAGAAAGAAAGAGTAGAGAAAAACTCAAAAGACTTAAAGACAAAGGTTCTTTTGCAGCAGGCGTATCCGCCTCGCTCGAATCAGCAAGAATCGCAGCAACGCCTACAGTTTCAGCAACCTCCACCATTTCAGAGACCGCAACAGAACGTTGGGTATTTTCCTCCAAGACCACCTTTGGGTTTAAATCAGTGTGCGTATTGAAGGGAGGAAGGTCATTATAAAAATGAGTGCCCTGTGTTGCGACAGCGCGCGAGTGGTATGACGGCCCCGAGAGGTCGTGGTGGTTTTCAGCAAGTGTCAAGGGGTAGAGGACGTGGTGCGTTTCCTCAGAACGAACGTTTCTTTCCCCCACAAAATTCTATGAATTGTTTTGATCAACAGAAAATTGCGCCTGGTCAGTCGACTCAGTACTATGCTGATGACTATTATGTTGAGGGTGAGAATGCTGACTATAATGATTGCTAGGACAGCCATGGACAAAGAGAGGGAGTAGTGTCGGTTCTAGTAGATCAGAGTGGGCCTTATGTTGCAGTAGTTACATCAGGTGTGGTAGCGCCTCTTCTTTTGGATACCGGTGCAGCGAAAAGTTCTATCATGCACTCTAAACTCCCTGGCGCACCTTTGTCTGGCTTAACGAATGTTTCGGTAGGATTTTCTGGCGCCCCAGTTCGTAATCCAGTTTCTAGTCCCTTGTCTCTTTCTATAGGGCCTTGTGAATTGGAAGCACCTCTCATTTTAACAACAGGTTGTGGTGAGAATTTGTTGGGTTTGGATTTGTTGAAAAGGTTGAATGCGACATTGCATTCTTCTCCTTCGGGAGTACAGCTTACATTGGGTAAGAACGTGATCTCTCCGATGTATTTGTCTAAAGATCGGCTTCCACCTGAATTACGCTCTCTCCCTGATACTCTTTGGGCTACTGGTCCTAATGATGTGGGTCTTTTGGAGATGCCATCTTATGTTGTAACACTCAAAGCGAATGTTAAATTGCCACATATTCCCCAATCCAGGATTTCTAGCGATGGTGAAAGAGCGCTTTTAGCAATCATTTATGATTTAATTGAGAAGGGTGTGATTGAAGAAACAAGAGGTAATGTGTGTAACACTCCCGTATTGCCTGTCCTGAAGCGCACTGACTCTTCTCAGCCACCTGTCTACAGGTTTGTGATCAACCTTAGGGAGGTTAATAAAATTGTCGTGCCACAGTTTCCTGTTGTCCCAGACATTACTGCTTTGCTGACTATGATTCCTGCTTCAGCCGCCTGGTTTTGATCAACAGAAAATTGCGCCTGGTCAGTCGACTCAGTACTATGCTGATGACTATTATGTTGAGGGTGAGAATGCTGACTATAATGATTGCTAGGACAGCCATGGACAAAGAGAGGGAGTAGTGTCGGTTCCAGTAGATCAGAGTGGGCCTTATGTTGCAGTAGTTACATCAGGTGTGGTAGCGCCTTTTCTTTTGGATACCGGTGCAGCGAAAAGTTCTATCATGCACTGTAAACTCCCTGGCGCACCTTTGTCTGGCTTAACGAATGTTTCGGTAGGATTTTCTGGCGCCCCAGTTCGTAATTCAGTTTCTAGTCCCTTGTCTCTTTCTATAGGGCCTTGTGAATTGGAAGCACCTCTCATTTTAACAACAGGTTGTGGTGAGAATTTGTTGGGTTTGGATTTGTTGAAAAGGTTGAATGCGACATTGCATTGTTCTCCTTCGGGAGTACAGCTTACATTGGGTAAGAACGTGATCTCTCCGATGTATTTGTCTAAAGATCGGCTTCCACCGGAATTACGCTCTCTCCCTGATACTCTTTGGGCTACTGGTCCTAATGATGTGGGTCTTTTGGAGATGCCATCTTATGTTGTAACACTCAAAGCGAATGTTAAATTGCCACGTATTCCCCAATACAGGATTTCTAGCGATGGTGAAAGAGCGCTTTTAGCAATCATTTATGATTTAATTGAGAAGGGTGTGATTGAAGAAACGAGAGGTAATGTGTGTAACAGTCCCGTATTGCCTGTCCTGAAGTGCACTGACTCTTCTCAGCCACCTGTCTACAGGTTTGTGATCAACCTTAGGGAGGTTAATAAAATTGTCGTGCCACAGTTTCCTGTTGTCCCAGACATTACTGCTTTGCTAATTATGATTCCTGCTTCAGCCGCCTGGTTTTCGGTTATAGATCTGAAGAATGCTTTCTTCAGTATTCCAATTGCCGAGGAGAGTAGAGATATTTTTGGCTTCTCTTTAGGAGGCCGAAGCTTCCGGTTTAAATGCGCTCCTCAAGGCTATTGCGAAAGTCCTTCAATTTATAGCCAGGCTTTGAAAACTCAGCTTGATACTCTTGTGCTGCCTGCTGGTACTGCCCTTATTCAGTATGTTGACGATCTATTTGTGACTGCTGATGATGAGGAAACTTGTAAAGAGGCTACTCTTTCTTTGTTACGACATTTGTCTGACTTGCATCATAAAGTGTCACCTTCAAAGTTGCAGTATTGCCGCCAAGAGGTGACCTACTTAGGTCATCTCTTGTCGAAGGAGGGAAGAAGGTTGACCCCAGAACGAATTCAAGCGATTGCTCGAATGACTGTGCCTAAAACGCAGAGAGAGGTACGTGTTTTTCTGGGAATCACGTCGTATTGTAGACAGTGGATTCCAAACTTTTCTTTGTTGGCAAAACCTCTGTTGGAATTGACTTGCAAGGATATACCAAACCCTCTTCCTTGGTCTGACGATTGTCAGAAAAGTTTTTCTGAATTGCGTGATGCGTTGTGTTCTGCTCCAGTGTTGGGTACTCCTGACTACTGTAAGCCTTTTACACTCTATGTCCACGAGAGAGAGGGTTGTGCATTGTCAGTTTTGACTCAACAATTCGGTGATAAGCAGCGTCCATGTGCGTATTTCTCGTCGACTTTAGACCCGGTAGCTAGAGCGTTGCCAAGTTGCTTAAGAGCCACAGCGGCAGCGGCTGTTTCTATCCGACAGTCTGCTGGATTGGTGATGGATAACACGTTGGTTGTGATGGTTCCACATGCAGTGGATACTTTGTTAAATAGAACCAAGACTCAGCACCTTACTAGTGCGAGATTGTCGGGCTATGAGTTGACACTTTTGGCTAGTCATATACACATCAAGCGGTGTAATGTATTGAATCCAGCGACATTGTTGCCGATTTCTGTGGACACAGATGGTCAGGAACAGCATGATTGTTTTCTTAGGACGGAGGAGGAAACGAAGGGGAGAATCGATTTGAAAGATACTCCTCTTTCGGATCCTGATGGTACGCTATGGGTTGATGGGTCATGCTACAAGCTCCCAAATGGTGATACGACTGCGGCATATGCCGTGATGACATTATGTATGATCGTTGAAACTGCACGAGTGAGCTATAATTCGGCGCAAGCAGCAGAGTTGATTGCATTAACGAGAGCGTGTATTTTATCTGAGGGAAAGAGAGTGAATGTGTATACCGATAGTCAGTACGCGTTTGGTGTAGCACACAGTTTTGGACGCCTGTGGAAAGAAAGAGGATTTCTGACATCGCATGGGACTAAGATCCAACACGGGCAGTTGGTGAATGAGCTTCTGGAGTCACTTACTTTGCCGAAGCAAGTTGCGATTGTGAAGTGTAGTGATCATCGGAAGGTTACGGATGATGTTGGTCGTGGTAACGCGTTCGCGGATGAAGTCGCGAAAGAAACAGCGAGAAATGTGATGAGTCGAATGTATGTTGCAGGCCCTGCGAGATGGATTGGTGCAGCTGGAATGTGTGAAGATACGATTGAGAGTGTGAAATCAATCCAGGCTGAAGCCACTGAAAATGTAAAGAGTGTGTGGAGAAAAACTACGGGTAGATTGGATTCGACTGGTTGTTGGGTTGAGTTATCAGAACACCAAAGATGAATTAATTGTGGGTTTCTAACGCGCTAGAATCGACTTCCGGAGAAGTATCTCTGCGCTATAGACCGCTGGGGAACCCGTTCTGGTTTTCCTTGTGAGATGGTCCCTACTGGGTATCTCCAAGGTGAAACCAGGAATCCCCGGCGTATGTGTGGGGCCGTTGTGGAGATGAGGCAAGCTAATGCCCAGAGTTGCTGAGTGTGATCCCTAGTTAGAGTAGGCACCGAGGCGAGAATTATCGAGTCTGCTGACCCTGGTCCAAGACCCTGCCGCGTCGGGAATTGAACCCTGGTCCCGGGCCGTCCTCTGCTCCCGGGTCTTCCGCCTCTAACCAGTGAGCCACACCACTCCACTGGATGTTGCCGGATGCATATGTACTTGCGGTGGTTACGATGGCACATGGGTTATCTCACATTAGTGCGAAAGGAATTTGTAAGTTGTTGGCTCCAGTATGGCAGAATGCTGGAATTCCTAAATGTGCTGAGAATGTGGTCAAGAATTGTATGGTGTGTTTGATGTATAATCCAGGTAAGGGAACTCCAACTCCAGCAGGTCACTTTGCGCCTCCGACGTATCCGTTCGAGGTTCTGCAATTGGATTTTTATCCACATGGAAAGATGCAACAATCTGAAATACGTCCTCGTAGTTGTTTGTGCCTTTTCTAGCTGGGTAGAGGCATACCCCCTAAAAGATAATACGGCCTCGTCCACAGCTAAAGTCTTGCTCAAAGAATATTTCCCTAGCTTTGGGTTGCCAAGGCTGGTGTGGAGTGATAACGGAAGTGAGTTCGTGGGGAGGATCATGAAGAGAGTGTGTGAGGGTTTGGGCATAAAACAAAAATTTCATGCTGCGAATCATCCCCAATCAACTGGATTAGTGGAATGTTACAATGGCACTTTGAAGCTAAAGTTAGCCAAAATTCAGGCGAGTTCTGGTCTCCAATGGCCCGATGCTTTGCCGTTGGCACTTTTGTCAACTAGAACTACAGTGCATTCCCGAATCAGACTTAGTCCTTATGAAATTGTCTTTGGTCGACCGGCAAATGTGTGGGGAGTACCGAGACCAACAAAATTTAGTGATATTGACTATCCTGTGTTGGTGGACTATTTGTATGACCTAACGGCTAAATTGCGTGTCTTGCATCAACAGGTTCACGATAACCTGTCACCAGCCTCTGTGGACCCAGGTCACACCATCAATCCTGGTGACTGGGTCCTCGTGAAAAATTTTCAGCGGACCAAGAATGACCAGCCCCGCTGGACGGGCCCTCATCAGGTGTTGCTGTCTACTAGAACCTCTGTAAAGGTCTTTGGGAACAAAAATTGGATCCACGGCGTACACTGTAAGATGGTACCTTTACCTCTGCCGTACGACCAGTGGATCCTCGACGGTATTGCAGACACCGAGACTGAAAAGTTGCCAAAGTTCACACCGTTCAGCGACGCTGAGTTAGTATGGAGAGGGACTGAGAAAGAAGACGATGATGTCTTACAAGCAGCTGTGCCTTCATCTTTGAGATTGGACACCACCGAGCCTGACTGCTATTTCAGGACCAGACAGAGCTTGGTAAAAACCGTTATAATCTACGACCTAGAAATAACGAACTAATAAGGAGCAAATAATTCCTTTTTTCTTATTTTAGAACTGCACTCTCTCAGCCCAAATAACTGTTTTGATCTTTTTTCCTTTTTTCCAACCGCCATCCGGGTTCAGCTGTAGAGTCGCAGTGTAAAGACTTGGGATTGCAGCCGTGTAGACACAAGGTCGACGGTTCTGGTTGGTCTTAGGGCATTCCCTGGGCTGACAGACGCACTCCTGAGCAGAAGAAAACCAACCGCCGTGAACAGCCCAGTTAGAGGAGGGAGTTTTTGGGGATCGAGAGAGCTGCTGAGAAAATGAACTTTAAGATGAAACTATGTCAAATAATGCATAACAAGTACTTTCTGATTACATGTACTCTGATGTTTTTTAGCATGACGTTAACTTTGTTGGGTTGGATTGTTTTTTCTACTCAATTAACTTCTGCACCCATTTCTAAACCTACGACTTTTCCTACTACTACTTCTTTGCATTCCTTTCATATCTTACCTGAACACGAGCAGATTAGAAGGTCAGAATTTGTACATAACACATTCGTACAGCTACTGCATCAACATCAGTTGGTAGTGAACATTACTAATTGTTGGGTGTTTGGTCTTATGCCACATACTACAGATAGAGTTGTTCCCTATCTGATCTTACCGTTTAGTCAGAATGGGTCTCTATGGGCTTTTCATACGATGTTCATTTATGCCCTGGAAGTCTATCCTTTGCATTCCATGAGAGATAACTTGAGTAATCAAGCCTTGGTGAAGGGAGTTATGAATATGAGCAGAGATATCGATACGTACAGGACTATTCCCAAGGAAGAGTTATCGGCTTATGTTGGATGGAACACGACCGGATACAGTGTTAGTCTGAGTGAAAGGCAGAAACGAAAGTCGTCACCTCCGATTTGGGTCGTACCCCACCGAGGTCAATTTTGTCTGCACGGTAATGGCAAAAATCCGAAAGCTCAGCTGGGGAAGAGTGTTTGTACTCAGACGTATTTTTTTACGTCTCAATCTTCCCCGCCGTTTTTGGCAGCTAAGGGCACGTATTTTGTTTGTTACAACAGAGCATATACATGGTTGCCCCCTGATTTTTCAGGAACGTGTTATGTTGGATACCTGTTGCCTCCCACGTATACTGCTGCTGCAGATTACCACAAGACAAGAGTTGTTAGAGGTGTTTTCGATCGGGAAGATACCGCTGGACAGGAAGTGGGAGACTTCTTTAAGGGTTTCTTGCCGTTTTGGGGACCTATGGCTAACAGTAGAGGCTTACGACAATTGACAAGAGTGGTTGAATCCACCATAAACTAAACTGCCGGTGCCCTTAGTAATCTGACAGCTGAGCTTCAAGCGGATCGCCTTATGATGTTACAGAATCCTATGGGTTTAGACGTCATACTTGCAGATCGAGGTGGAGTATGTAAAGTGATCCAATCGAGTTGCTGCATTTTTAGCCCAGATAATGCTCCGACAGTATACAAGGCCATTTCCAAGTTACATAAGATCTCCGAGTCTATACATGTGGACGAAGGAGATTGGTCGTTAACTGGATGGTTTTGGGGACTATTATCAGTTTGGGGATGGAAGCTTCTGATGATCATTGGTGCGGCTCTAGCGGTTCTTTTCTCGTGTTGTCTTTGTATACAGTGCGGTCCTGCCATATGTGGCCTTTGTACTACTACGTGTGTCAGGGGACCGCCTGTCTTGAGAGATACACAGAGAAACAAGATAATGCTTCAACAGCACCTTGGTGATCTGATGAGAATTGACATAGACTCAGATATAGACTGAGTAATTGCCTATGTAAGGGCAAAAGGAAGGTCTGATGTTCCGTGAATTCTGAACCTGTGTTTTAAATGTCATGGTACCGTTACGATTTTGGTAACAGGGAATCGTAACTGATGAGTTCGGCAAGTACGAGTGTTTTCTCCATGTTACACACGAAGACCCGCGGTGTATTTGAAGATTCTGCTCCGAACCATAGTTATCATTCTGTATAAGGCAGTCATTTTGTGGTTGCCCTCACATAGGCCGGTGACTACGGCTGAATAAGCCTTTAAGACTCATGCCCTTTTGCTGGGGTTTGTGCTGACTTCTACATGACCCGAAGTGAATTGACCTTGTTGCCTGAGCCAGTTCTTGCCCGTTAGCTGATCAGAATTAAAATCAGAGCGCAGGGCATCGTAAAGTTTTACTACACACAAATATGCCTTATCCTACTGTTACCTGTTTCTGTTTCTTTCTTTATGGTCTATTTATGATATGGGTTGTGGCCTCTTTTATTATGGGTTCGTTCGGCCTGTCTAAAGAAGAATGTTGGGTTTGTCGATGATTGATCATGGGCCGGACAACTGAAAAGTGGGTTTTACCATCAAGCGATACTTTTGGTGTGGATACATGTGATTGGACAGTTCGTAAATATTAGGTGTTTGACTGGAATGTGATTTTTGGCATAAAAAGGGATGACTTGCTTTGTAAGAGTGAGCAGTCTCCAGAGAACTCATACCATGATGATTTCTAGGACTTCTGTTACTGGCTGCAGTCAATAAATTCGATCTTTGACGTCACCACAAAGAGTCCCGTGTCTCTGTATTGAATTCTAAAACAGGTGAACCCGAAGACTTTGGGCGTGCCCCTGGCGCCGCCGGGTCCTAAATAACCCGGTTCTTCAGTTGTTGCAACAATTACGATTTTCTAAGTCGTCAGTGTGGAGTTTCAGTTTATGAATTTCCTGTTCAAGTGTTGGAATCTTAGTAGAAATATCCTGTAAGTCACTGACACGTTGTTCCAGATTCAATACTTTATTCTCCATAACAATCCATCTATCCTCTATTTGTTTCAGTTTTCCATTTGTGGCAGTCATGAAGGTTTGAAGGCCCCGCACCTCATCCTAAATAGAGTCTAGAACAGGATTCTGTGAGGATTGAATAGGTGACGGTGGATCATTCTTGTGCCTCTTTGGTTTCGTGCCTGTGGTAGAGGACCTAGCAGAATGGTAATCATTGGCCATTGTAATGAAGAAAATAAGGTATTGCAGAATGTGTGTAGAACAAAAAAAAAACACTGATGTAAGGATTAGTCTCAATTGATGATAACAGTGAAGTACGCAGGCATAAAAAATAACAGACCGACAGCCTTCTGCAAAAAGATGTAATATGGAAACGTGAGCTCAGCGGCCAATAATGGCGGCCGCCCATGTCCCTTGTCAAAAAGTAAGGCTATCTGAAGTAAAGCTGGAAATAGCGCAACCCAAATCGTTGAGCAAAAAACAGGTTATCCACAAACAGTATAAGCGCAAAAGACGTACTTCAATAAAAAATATCAGGAGGAGATTGTGGAAGAGAAAGAAAAATTCCTGAAAGGGGTCTCAGAGAAAGACACGCCGCAGTATAAGTATGCACACATTCAGAATAAACTCTAATGACAGCAAATAGCATCAAACTGCAGTCAAAAACCCCTGTGAGCCATATGGTTGAAGAAGTTGCGATTCATGCATGCATATAAAGTGGCATAAAATGAAGAAAGGAGATGACAGGCTGAAGGTAGAAGGCTTTAACCCACGCCGGATAACAGAGAGCAGTATTCATTTTAGCGCAAATATATCCTGTTGTACTGTGATTAACAACATCATGCTGCCGGCAAAAGGGTCACATTGCATCAAAAATAAATGGAAGAAAAGTTACCGGCTGTTGAAGATGCGAGCGCAACGGCCCAAAATGGCGGTCGCTCGCAACGTGAGGAGAAAGGAACAGAGCTGCTAGGTAGAGAACCAGGGAAAGGAAGTGCTCAGAATTAAGCACAGGCGTTCACGGCATCCTCCAACGAAAGTTCCCGGTATTTCGAAAGGTGAAGGTAGCGAAGAGACGGCTCACATGAAGATACGAGTTTCGCCACCGAGCGGAGCTCAAACAGGATCCGCCATTTTGCGACGGCGCCGAAGCCACGCCCCGAACATTTTGCTTTTATTATTGCTTATTGTAGTATACCATAATATACTTCTTCAGTGAGTCTTTGTTCATGCGCATTCGCTCTTTTCTTCCCTTGCTAACATTTATCTGTGAAAAGGCCCTCACAACATTGGCACTTGAGACGGGCAACACCAAAACAGCCAGTACACAATTTGCTAACTCTGGCCACTGACATAGCTTTCCATGCCAATACTGGTGCACCTGAAAACTACGATTCTCTGGGACAGGTTCTGCAAAATATGCGTTCAACTGGGCACATAAGCCCTCAAAGATATTGAAGTGGTCAAAAATGAAGCAGTACTTTTCAAAGTCCGGAGAAAATCCACCTTCACGAAAGGGATCTAGAACCTGTGCAGAGTACCACAGTGAGGTTTCATTTACTTCAAGTGCCATGGTTGGTGAAGGACAATTTTTATGCATCACTGCAAGCCATTTCTCATGCATTTATGAAATAAAATTTCCTGAATTGCTCCTCAACATTTCTTTTCTTACCAAATATCAAGCATTCTAACAGGGAACATACTGCAGTGCCAAAGTCGTTAGACGTTTTGCCCAGCCTACTCTCAAGGAGATGTTCCACATCCACACCAATTACGCTGAACACTTGGTAGACAAGTGTGTTTTCAGGTTCTAGTTTTTTTATGATGTCCACTACAGCAATCATGTTTTCTTGTAATAATCTAAGAATGCAATAGACTGTACTTTTTTTACATCACTATCAATATGTGACCAAAGAGCCTCAAATTTCTTGTCTTTAGCATCATCACTAAGCAAACATTTTGAGAACGGTCGCCACATGGATAATATAGCATTCACATTGTCTAGGATTGAGAACCACCGGCTGCATGACCCAGTTGGGATGACGCCTTCTTTGATTACACACAAAGCAAAAAATGAGAAATATTTGCTTTTTAGTTACCGTGCATAACGAAACAGTGCACCACAATGGACTTTATTAACTCTGATGATTGTAAAGATGCTTTCAGAATACCTGTCATGACTGCTGGTCACACACACGCCCGGCGAACTACAAGGATGGCCGGTCCCTGCTAGCACACCTGCGTGGGAACCGGCAGGAGTGTTCAAATTCTCTCTGATCCCGAGCGGAGGCGCTTTGTGTTCCAACTTCGGGATAGAGTGTTCCTCTTCTGGTTCTCCTACCATCTCTTCTGTGTTGTCGTCTGTCCTGCGTCGGCCTCCTCCCTCCACGAGTTGGTGCCTCCGCGTCCGTATTTCCTTTCCTGTTAGTTCCTGGCAGCTCTCCTGAACCTCGTTACCCCAGGCTGCATTCTTCATTTACCCAGGAGCTTTTTTCCTGCAGCGAAGACAAAAGAGAGAAAGAAAAAGCTGCATACACTTTCATGGTAACAAAGCTTTTAGCACTGAATTGATGATTATATTTTGAATCTTATATGTTACTTATCTAATGCAGACTCTGTGTCTGTGGAGATCTGGTCTGCTCCAGCTGCTGATTAGCACATGAGTATTCCTGAAAGTTAAGGAATATTGTTAGGTCTGCCTGAAGTTAAGGGGATGTTATGCAGTGTACCATAGAGTATCACAAGAACATTATGATATTTAATTTGGAAGTCCTTTATTCAGTCAATCCCTGCTCATAGGTAGGTTTCAGTACAGTCTGCCTTCTACGTTTTTCTGTTCATTACTCCCTACTCTGAACTCTTTATTTCTCATTCTTCCTTTTCCCCTTTTTAGACATAAACACCCCTTCACCCACACCAGTTATCTGAATTCACGGAGGAAGGGAATTATTCAGCTAGAATAGCAAAAATGCATAGAACAGTCTAGACCTTAGGATTAGAATTTTCCTGCATACTTACCTTTTTCTGTCTTTTTATTTAACAGAGATCTTTCTTGGCTGACTGGTTCTGTCCCAGAGTGGGGAGTGTCGTGGGACCTTTTGTTTCCCTCCTTGTTTTTCCCTTCTTCCCCAGGTTACTGTTGGTACTTTGACTAAGTTGAGTATAATAGGTGGCCAGGAGAGGTTGAGGACCTTTCATCTTTTGCATGACGTTCCTGTGGAAACATGAGTAGAATCTGACAATACCCTCTAACAAGTGACAAGGATCTCTTACAGGGAAGAACTTCAGCTTAGGTATCGATTTTGACAGGTCGTCACACAACTTTTTCATCTGCGTGGCTGAATCACTGCTAATACAAACAATATCAAACAATATCACTCCAATCTTTTTTGAACTTGATAAGAACTTTTTGCAGCAGCATTCCAAGTGACACTGCGTTCTATGTTTTCCAAAAGGCTGGTGTCATGTGTTCACCACTATCCAAGATGCTTGGTGTCAGCACTTTTTTCACATATACCTGTCACTATACCTTGTATTGAATGTTGAAAGCCTGGGGTGTTTGGCCATTCACCTACTATCAATACTGATTCACTAGAAAAGGAGGCTGATGTATTAAAGGGTTTCACCCATTCTCTATCTGTGGGTAAATGTGATAGTACATACTGGGAAAGATTCTTATGACACGAGTCATTTTATCTATCAGTGAAATAATCAAACATAGCCAAAATGATATGATTTTGATATTTTCTGATTCTCTACAGTTTATAAAATAATTAAAAAGGACCAAAAACGTGCTTCTAAACCCTGCATCTTTAGACCAAAGACCACAAAACTGAAAAAAAGCAAAAGGAAGAAGAAACAATATTTTAGTGATATTCCCAAACAACAAAACTCAAGCAGAATAATGTCAGCCCAGTCTTTCTTTCTGATACCTTGTATAACAAAGTTACATTTATTAGCCCCTTCAGGAAGAAATAAAAATGACTCTTTCACTTTCCTTTTCCTTTGTTTGAATGGTATTTAGTTTGTGGTTGTGCAGGTGTGTATCAGTGTTTATATGTTTACACTTGTGAGGGCTATTTCCTTTTCAGTGGAGTGTTATCATTTAATATAGGTTTAAACCAAAAACAGGATAGCCTAAACATATTTAAACAGGACCATAGCGTATTCAATAAGATTCAAGCAGTGCAAACCTCAAATTTGCCAACCAAAAAAGCTGTGGACTGCAGGGTGGAAGGATGAGACGACCAAGGTTTGTGATGGACTGTTTCCACAAGGAAAGGGGTCAGTAATGATTTGCATTAGGTGAGCTTCTGTCTAGGGGGGGGGGGGCAGTGGGCAAAAAACAATGGGTTGGAATGCTACCCCTAGTGATTGCCACTGGTTAAACTATTTTTAAGATCCTTCCTATCAACTTTTGGTTGTTTGATTGGCAGTAGTATGCCAGGAAACCTGAGACTGGAGCAATTTTCCAAGCTTACTCCTGCCAATGTTTGTGAATTCTAAAATGTAGTAAATTTACACCCATTCGAAAAGTACTTATATGGGTACAGATTTACAATTTTTGATATGCTAGTCACTAAATACATTTTTAAGTTTCTGCTCCAAATAATTAACAAGTTAAAAGCTCTTGGTAAAATGAAAATGACATGAAAAACCGATACAGACAAAGCAGACGGGAATCATGGCCCACAGACCAACCTATCAAGTGAAAAATGCATGGGGGGTCCCACTCTAAACACCCCCCCCCCACACACACACACTGTGAAGCTACGCTTCTGCCCTTCCCACCTAGGCCTGGTAAATCTTCTTAGGAACTCATGAGTACAGTCTTATACAACACAGCGGCCTGGAGTCTACACCCTGAGATCACTTTAAATATACTTTCACTTCATGCTATCTTCTTTGGCTCTTCTACTAGAAGCTGGTGGAGTAGTCAAATTGGGGCATGTAGTCAGCAGTTTATGTTTCCATGCGCTCCTTTTATAAATAATTTTACCAAGTGACCGATGTCATCATGTACTAAGCCCAAGTTGCAAATAGAGAAGGGCGCACCATCAAATTAATAGTGTGAGCTAAAAGGGAACTGAGCCTAGGGGTCGGCTGGGCTTAAAGAGCCCATGCACGAGCAAAGCAATGAAAAATATTTGGCATGTATATTGGGACATTAACATAGTGTAAAAATATGATACAGTCTCTGCAACATTCATAAAAGGCTATTTCTTTGACATGCTGAAGTGGTTCACCTTAGAACACCTTAACCTTAGTACATCAGATTATAACAGTGCATAATTAGACATTTATTAAAAGTGCAAACTTTTTAAACATGAACTTTGAAACGTTAATTGCTTGCCTCCCAACACAATGCCATTAGCGAACTAAGAGATAAGTAAGCAGTCATGTAAATGGTAAATGCTGACTAGATTCCTATTGCATTTGGAGCAACATCGCAGTATATGGCGCGTATCCTTAAATTAGATAATGTGGTAATGAAGACAAAAAGGTTCTGTGAAACAAAATGCCTAGATCACTCAATTTAGACATGCAGGGAAGCTGGTATTGATTCCAGGTTATCTTGTTTCATATTTTGAAATTCAGCCACCAGATGTGTTTCTCTGTCTCTCGCTCTCTCCTGTTTTACATGAAGGGTCACTCACTGTTTTGTCTTTTATTCTAGGCAGAAAAACCAACCCAGACATATCATATCGGACTTACGGCCCCCAGATCCAACTACCAAGTCAAGAATACATATATTTGAAGGATGTCACATCCCAAACACCTCCCATGAAGCTAGGTTTCTGTATTTAAATCATGCTAAATTAGAATAATGGATTCAGAAATAATGTCAAGGAGAGTCTACCAACCACTACAGATTTTTACAATGTTTGTTTTGCCACTAGGTGGCAGACAATCCACGTGTTTCTCAGTTTATCAGGCGTAGCTCAAAAATGTGTAAATCTGGATGTACTGAGTGGCTGGAAAAATACAAGCACGCTTTCTCTTCTGGTAAGAGCACTGTGGTGAGAATTACTAAGGCTTAATGCTGTATCCAAAGCAAAGGGGTTTTTTACGCTGGAAAGGTGCAAAGCTGTAATTAATGACTGCTTTCTAGCTAGAGCGTTTGACCTGCCATCTAGCGTAACTTAGATGCACACGAAAGGGATACACTTTGGGGCAGATTTACAAGCCCCATGCGCCGCCGGTGCATCACGTTTCGTGACGCACTGGTGGCGCAGCCTGCTAAGGGAGATTTACAAGCACAGGTAAAGTCACCCTGCGTGACTTAACCTGTGCTTGTAAATACCGCCCCAGTTCACGCAGCACTTTGCGTGTTAGGGGCGGGACATGGGTGTTGCTGTGGGTGTCCCCACGCACCACCCATGTCCACTGATGCATTTCCAGATTTACGAGAAATCGTAAACCTGGAAATGCGTCAGTTTGCTGCTCCACCATAGGGGTGGCGTAGCCAAGCGAAACGAGGAGAAATGTTTTCATTTCTCCTCGTTCTTTCCTCTTTCAATGCGTGCTGCATTCTACAGCACCCATTGAAAGAGGAAAATGCCTGCAGTGATTGCTTTTGTGCAGGAAGAGGCCCCTTCCTTCACAAAATCAATCTCCCCATGGCGCAGGCATCCTTGCACAATGGTGCAAGGGTGCTTGCGCCGGCGCATGGCAGCTGTTTCTGCACCAGCACTGGGGAGAGCTCCGGAATGCGACATATCATTGTAGATATGTCGCATTCCTGTGCTCTGAAAGTGCTCTGAAAGTGCCGCAGCGTGGTGCAGGCAAAGGGCTTGCGGTGCGGCGGCACTTTCTTGTAGATATGCCCCTATATGCATTTTATTTAGCGCTGAACTAAAAAAGGGCCCGCACACATCGCAGTACCATTTTTGCTGTTTGCTCAGTTATCAAATGGAAACAGACATTGCACTAATAAATCAAAGTGGTTCTACCTTAAACTTAGATTTGTCTTTTACATTATATAAGTGGAAAATCTCAGCTTATACACAGTCCCGTTTTAAGTAAACAAAGAAAAATAGAGCAAACTCGGATTGCTCTGGTAGTATTACCTATTAGTGCAAGCATTCTTATGAAGTTACTTGCCCATTTCCTGTTAGGTAAACCACAATAAAGGTGCAAGAGATCATTTGCGCCATTTTTGCTGTAGTGCAACACTCAGCAATTTTTTTATTTTTTTTATTTATTTGTGCAATTTTATATAGCGCGAACTTTACCCGAAGGTGTCAGAGCGCTTTACATAGGATCCAGTTGAAAACATAAGGACTGACGGTTACATGCGTAAAAAGATTGCAAATTTTTGCATTACATAAGAACCAGTTGAAAGCATACGGACTTAGGATTACATGCGTTACAAAAAAGGTACAAACAGAAAAAATTGCAAATGTACAAGAGATAAAATCACACAAGGAGGAGATACAAATGGATATACTCTAGGCCTATACTAGTGATATCTCTATCAACATAGGGAGGGGATACACATGGATATACCTTAGGCCTATACTAGTAATATCTATATCAACATAAGGAGGGGATACACATGGATATACTCTAAAAGTCACATAGGAGACTAGTCGTTAGAGTTATCTCTATATACATAGGGAAGGGATATGACTGGATATACTCTAAGAGTCACATAGGAATGGTGGAGAGCACAACGGTCTACAGCATATACTAGTGATTAGAGTTATCTCTATATACATAGGGAAGGGAAAGGACTGGATATACTCTAAGAGTCACAGAGAAGGGCAGGCACGTGAGATAAACGAGAGAGGGAAGCAGATAGTGGTGAATAAGACAGTGAGGAGTGTGTCAGAGGCAACAGGAGAGACAATAGGAAAGTCGAAAGGACAGAGGGGGAGGTCAGAGATCGCTAAAATGGTGGAGGAGAAAGTTAGAAGAAGAGGCAAGTCATACAGAGAAAATGGCGGGGAGCACGAAGGTCCAAGTCCGAAAGTCCAGGAAGAGGGCTGACATAGCCAGCAGGTCCAGGGGGAGAAGGGCAGTCCGCAGCAAAGTCGCAGCCTCATCGTTCAAGAGGAGCTGGGGCAGAGGAGATCAATCCGGAGACCAGAGGGTCAGGGGAGAAAGACCACAGGCGCCCAGGCAGAGATGGGAGGCAGCAAAGTGAGATTGGAACCACGCTGCACTATCACTCATATAACTGCACAAATCACCTGAAACAAAAAATGACTATCGCTACAAAGGCCTACTGTAAATAGTTTTAAAGCTTGAATGCAATGCCTCATGATGAAGAGTATCAGTTCTGTCTGATGCAGGTCTGGCTTCAAGTGTACAGAAAACAACAACCCGTAGACTGGAATAATTTTAAGCTCATTTGATTACACTTGTCCCAACTCTCTGCAAAGACAAGGAGCATTCGCAATTCAAGGGAAATGCTTTGTTTTATAAAGGCCGCTACTGCCTGTTACTGTATTTAAATCAAAGCCAAACATACCGAAGAAAGCTCCTTAACAAAACAATTAAAACCAGATACCGCAGATAAGTTTACCAAAGTCAAAGCAGAAAACAAGAAAAAAAATCTGAGCCATGTTAAATGTTTGTCCTATTCCACTCACTTGAACAGGCACATTCTGCTTGTTCCCAGGAAAGATGTTTCCGAAGGAGGGGGGTCTGGCAGACCTTCCTGAAATAAGATTTCTCTTGTGCTGCACTCAGTTGAGAATTTCGTGTCTATAATAAGGGTGTTGTTCCAGTTGGCCCGCTTCCCTTGCTCTCTTTTTTAAACATATAGCAAAACCTGGGATTTTTTTCTAAGCAGGGGTGCATACTTAAAAACAAAAGATGACCTCAGTGCATGGGCGTCGATTCACTAAAATGCCAGGGGTAGTGGAAGTGACATCATATACCATTTGATCTTAATGATGTCACAGGAAGTGACATCATATGACCTTTGATCCTGTATCGTACCAAGACTAGGCACGAGATCGGAAGGGGTTGTGGATCCACCGTGGCTTTAGTTGTATGTTTGAGAAATCTTTTAATTTCTCAGCAGCCACTGAACGGATTTACACCATTTAACAAAAAGAGTGCTTTCTGGACAAAGAGCTACCTTTCTGCCTAATGTGGTGTAATTCCGTTCAGCAGTTTGGGCCTCAGCTGTGTCTAAAGTTTCCTATGGAAACTAACATGGAGAAAAAGCGTTTTGAAACCCCCTTTTTTCTCAGAACCCACTTGATGAATCACCCGGAAATGTCCAAGACAGCACCTGAAGTGACTGCACCAATAGTTTTGAAAATTTCACGAAGAGTCGTCGAACGACACCAAAGTTATTGTCAAATCAAAAAACGCTCTTCCTATGGAAACTGCATCCTAACTATAACTACCTACTGTATATACTATATATATATATATATATTTATATCAGGCTTCTCCAATGAGTAGCTTATGAGCTGCTGGTAGCGCTACACCTGTCTGTGAGTAGCTCTTGAGGGCAGCCCAGCTTGATTGAATTAATATATATATGCCAAAATTAAGGGTGTGTACTGGAGGTGAAAATGTGTGCATTTTCAGAATTCCACTGATGTTTTGAGAAAAAAGGTATAATTTTCAAAACATATATAGTGCTCATATTTGAGTGATAAATATTGTGGCCTTGGCAGGGGCATTGCAGCTATTGCTGCTACGTAATACAAATGTTGAGGCATTCAAAATGTATAAAGCCTTTTCTTCAATACTGTTGGCAATACTCCCTGATGGACTGAGGCTGTGATACTCAAAGTATGGCTCGGGGGCCACATGTGGCCCTCCTGACCTTTACATGTGGCCCCCTGGTCAACAGCAGCACTGGCCTTCTGTTTACTCGACTACATTAAAAAGATGTTAAATAAACAGGTAAGCGTGTAATTAAAGGTTACTTGAAGTTAAAGAAAGGAAATAACTTGGGAGTCCTGCACCACTCAGCTTTAGAAAGATCTTGATTTTTAAAGTCACGATGGTGCAAAAGTGTAAAAATATTGCGTCTGAACAAAATTCAAAAAGTGTCTTTTCTTAACCCTCGGTATGTCGGAAGACTGGGAGCCGTCCGACGCACCAGTGCTCATGTGCGTCGGAAGGCTCCCGGACGTCGAGGCACATGGCACTTGTAATTCCTCTGGTGCGGGCACCAGAGGGATTTCTTTGAGCCCTAAAGAGCCTCGGGAGCTGGGAATAGGCTTCCCTAACTCCTGAGGCTGTTCTGCTGGTTTCAGGGAAATGACGATCAGCGCGCACGTGGCGCTGACTTAATTTGTCTGAAACCAATAGGCTCATTTCAGTTTCACTTTCTACGTGCTCAATGGGCTATCTCAGCCCCCCAAGCACGTAGAAAGACAGGAGAGGTATCATTGGAAGGGAGGGGAATCTCCCCTTTCCAATGGTACCCCTCCCTTGTGGATCCCTGCTTGGGGACCACCTCAGAAGGGCGAACCCCAAGCAGGGATCCACCCACTGAACACCAAGGAGGGGGGAGCAGCCCCTTGGGCAAGGGCTTTTGCTCCCACCAATTCATCATGGGGATATTCAGTCTTTCTACCCCCACTGGGGGCAGATGGGGCAGTAGCCCCCAATCTGATCCCCCGGGGGGCAGAAAGCCCACTAGATTCCTGGGATTGTTTTTGTCATTGTATTGAGGGGTGGGGGTTGCCCGAGATGGACATGCCAATGCCTCCCCCTGAAAAATTCCACAGTCTTTCTGCTCCCCGGGAGGCATATGGGGGCAATAGCCCCTGATCTGCCCACCCCCCCGAGGGAAGAAAGCACACTAGGCACCAGGGATTTTTTCTATGTATGTAGGGGTGGGGGTTGCCCTAAATGGGCATGCCAATGCCCACTCTCCTCAAAAAGTGTTTCTGCCCCCCAGAAGGCAGATCAGGGTAGTAGCACCTTATCTGTCCCCCAGGGGGTCAGAAAGTCCATTAGGCACAAGGGATATGTTTATGGGCATGTCTGTGAAAAGCCCCATAGGCAAGGGTCGCTCCCTTTTTTTAGGCACACATTTAGGCTATTTCAGTGATATTATTAGTCTCATCTGCACCCCAGCGGGGCAGAAAACCACTAGGGAGAGTTTGTGTGTGTGTAAACTGGAGTTGGGCTGACAGTCTGCGTGTACTGACCTTTGGCTTGCATTTTGCTGGATGTGTGTCAGGACCTGCAGTTGGCTATTGGTATGGGTGGACTCGCACTTGATGATGGTGTGTGTAGATTGGCGCTTGCCTGATGGTGTGCGTGGAGTGGCACTTGGCTGGAGGTGTACGTGGTCTGGTGCTTGGCGGCTGTGTGCATGGATGGTGCTTGGCTGCAGGGCCGGACTGGCCGTAGTGGGCACCGGTGTTTCCCTGTTGGGCCGGAGGGGTGGCGGTTGGTTGTCTGGCTGTCGGTGGCGGTTTGGCACTGGGGGCCGGTTTTGCAGCAGTGCTGCAATATCGGGCCCCAGTAACAAAAGCAGGAGTGGTCCTTTTTACTAGCACGCCCTCCCCCCTCCCAGGGCCGGTCGAGCAGCATTCTGCCAGGGCTGGTTGGTGTTCCCAGTCCCGCTCTGCTTGACTGGTGGTGTGCGGGGATGGCGCTTTGCTGGTGGAGAGCTTGGGTAGCTCTTGGCTGGCGGTGTGCATGGATATTGCTTGACTGACTGTGTGAATGGATAGCATTTGGCTGACGATGTACGTGGATGACGCTTGGCTGGCGGTGTCCATGATGGTGCATGGCTGGTGTAGTGTGTGAATGGCGCTTGGCTGTTGGTGTGCGTGCACTAACTCATGGCTGGAGGTGTGGCTTGCATGAATCCCCCAGTATTTTCTTACCCAGAATCCCCTGTAAACCTCAAATTTAATTACAAAGTCACATTTTCTGCCGTTTTGGACCCTCTCTGGGCCCCCCTTAATCTCTACACGTTTTGGGCCCTTCCATGTCATAGGCACTTGGCTCATCCACACAAGTAAGGTATAATTTGTATCGGAAGACCGAGAGGAACACTGAGTGGTAGGAAATATGTGCTGTGCGGTGATCCCACAACTTTCCCACACAGATATTAGAGGAAAATGTGACTGTTTAGCTAAATGTGAGGTTTGCAGCGGATTCCTGGAAGGAAAATGTTAGGGGATCAATGCAAGCCACACCTCCGTGGACTCCCACTGATGTCTAGTTTTTGGAAATGTCTGGGTTTTTTAGGTTCCCCTAGATGTCTGCAACCCCAAAAACGCAGGTGCCCACCTATCTAGCACAAACCAACCTGGTTTTTCAAGAGGTCCTCTTTGTTTTTGATCCCGGGCTTAGAGGCCATCTAGGAAAACCAACCAAACCCACACATTTCTGAAAACTAGACACCCAGGGGAGTCCACGGAGATGTAGCTTGTGTGGATCTCCCAACATTTTTCTACCTAGAAGCCCATGCAAATGTCAAATTTAGCTAAAATAAAATCACATTTTACTCACTTTTCTGCATGAGAAAATTGTTGGGTCACTAGGCCGCCACACATTTCCTACCACCCAGAGTTCTCCCAGGTCTTCCAATGAGAATGGTACCTCACTTGTGTGGGTGCGCCAAGTACCCGCGAAGGACACATCAAAATTACCTATCTCAAAACTATTTGGTTTTGCACTGGGCACTCCTGGGTTTTTGGCAAAACACACAAGATGATGGACGGAATGTTGCACAATGGCAAAACATTCACCCCCAGTCACAGATCTGGGTTTAATCCATCGTTATTTTGCTCACCAAGCCACCCCAGTTCAGACATGGCCATATGCAAATCAGTCTTGACCCTGTGCCTCATGGGAACAGTCCAGCCCGAACTGCGAAGCTATGTCTTCCCTGGACTGGAAACCGGTCCTAGGATGCTTGATTCCGGTCCAGGGAAGACATGGCTTTGCAGTTCATGCTGGACTGTTCCCATGAGGCAAAGAGTCAGGACTGATTTGCATATGCAAAACAACAAAATAGGGAGTGTAGAGGTGATGGATAGAATCGCCTCCAGTACAAAGTTTATAAACATCGTTTACCATTGGAGAAACCCTCCCCTCCGTGGCGGGCTAATGGGGCCAGTTCAAATAAGGGCCTATATGGCACAGGGCCAATTTTTGGAAAGGGATAAAATCCACCCTTTGAAAACAGATTAGCCTATTTTTGCAATCTGTTTTAGGAAAATAGGCATATTACATATATTTAGATTTTTCTGAGTGTAGTAGGGATCACATATGGTCCTGATGAGTAAAGCAGGGGGGACTGCTTACGAAACATGTCGAATAGGGAGGGTGTAGTAAAGACACCCTACCTAACCCCTTTTTAATGTTTCCAGCTGGAGAAGCGAATAAAATGTGTTCTTTCAACTAGCCAGGACATTTTTAAGTTTATTTCTCTAGTCACCACATTCCCTACCACTCCCTTTACCTACACCACACATAGCTTATCACAAAATATAGTGCTCCCACGTAGTCGTCGGTCGCAGCACGCCCCGCCCCGTAGAGGGACGGGAAGACCCCCATGATGAAGCAGGACACTATGGAACTCATAGTGTGTGAGGGGTATTTTAAAAACACATAGTGTTCCTCCTGGACAACTCCTGGAGTAACATCCCCACTTCTGTGCACATTACATGAGTAATCACATTATATATATATATATATATCAACAAAAACGAAAACGAAACAGAGCCCACAGCTTCGGTATCCTTGCAAATTGACGCTTTATTTGGTCTGGTCGTGTGGCAGCTTAAAACAACTCTTTTTATCCTTACGCGTTTCGGCGCCAAGCGCCTTGATCACAGGTGAGTTGATTTGATAATTTACAATGTCCCAGTGGTCACGTGGTCATGGTTTGAGACCACAATACCCAGAATGCAGCATTATTCAAATTAGACAACTTGGCTGACATCACGCTGTGTTTTGCTGAATAGCTTTCCTCTTTTGCCAATGTCTGTTACCTTCGTGATGCAGAGTGGGAAATAATAGAAGCACAGTGCACTTTGCTGCCACTACAAACATAAATAATTGCTTGAAGTCAAACACGAAGTCTGCCAGAAAAGAGGGTTGCCCCTATTTCGTCTCCCTTTCTCTTAATGCACACCAAATAATCTTGGAAGTCCGGTGACTGGTGGGATTGCGAGCGCGTCATGCCCCTCCATTAGAATGCACCTGAGTTGCTCCATTTTACCGGGGCCTCCAACGCTGCAGGGCGGGCTCACAAGCAGGAATGGAGAATCCTGAAGTAAATACCAACAAAAACGAAACAGAGCCCACAGCTTCGGTATCCTTGCAAACTGACGCTTTATTTGGTCTGGTCGTGTGGCAGCTTAAAACAACTCTTTTTATCCTTACGCGTTTCGGCGCCAAGCGCCTTGATCACAGGTGAGTTGATTTGATAATTTACAATGTCCCAGTGGTCACGTGGTCATGGTTTGAGACCACAATACCCAGAATGCAGCATTATTCAAATTAGACAACTTGGCTGACATCACGCTGTGTTTTGCTGAATAGCTTTCCTCTTTTGCCAATGTCTGTTACCTTCGTGATGCAGAGTGGGAAATAATAGAAGCACAGTGCACTTTGCTGCCACTACAAACATAAATAATAGCTTGAAGTCAAACACGAAGTCTGCCAGAAAAGAGGGTTGCCCCTATATCGTCTCCATTTCTCTTAATGCACACCAAATAATCTTGGAAGTCCGGTGACTGGTGTGACTGCGAGCGCGTCATGCCCCTCCATTACAATGCACCTGAGTTGCTCTATTTTACCGGGGCCTCCAACGCTGCAGGGCGGGCTCACAAGCAGGAATGGAGAATCCTGAAGTAAATACCATCAAAAACGAAACAGAGCCCACAGCTTCGGTATCCTTGCAAACTGACGCTTTATTTGGTCTGGTCGTGTGGCAGCTTAAAACAACTCTTTTTATCCTTACGCGTTTCGGCGCCAAGCGCCTTGATCACAGGTGAGTTGATTTGATAATTTACAATGTCCCAGTGGTCACGTGGTCATGGTTTGAGACCACAATACCCAGAATGCAGCATTATTCAAATTAGACAACTTGGCTGACATCACGCTGTGTTTTGCTGAATAGCTTTCCTCTTTTGCCAATGTCTGTTACCTTCGTGATGCAGAGTGGGAAATAATAGAAGCACAGTGCACTTTGCTGCCACTGCAATCATAAATAATAGCTTGAAGTCAAACACGAAGTCTGCCAGAAAAGAGGGTTGCCCCTATTTCGTCTCCCTTTCTCTTAATGCACACCAAATAATCTTGGAAGTCCGGTGACTGGTGTGATTGCGAGCGCGTCATGCCCCTCCATTAGAATGCACCTGAGTTGCTCCATTTTACCGGGGCCTCCAACGCTGCAGGGCGGGCTCACAAGCAGGAATGGAGAATCCTGAAGTAAATACCAACAAAAACGAAACAGAGCCCACAGAGCCCACAGCTTCGGTATCCTTGCAAACTGACGCTTTATATATATAACTAAAGGATAGAATCTTTGTGTTTATAAACTGATTTGCATATGGCCATGTCTGAACTGGGGTGGCTTGGTGAGCAAAATAACAATGGATCTGTGACTGGGGGTGAATGTTTTGCCATTGTGCAACATTCCGTCCATCATCTTGTGTGTTTTGCTCCTGGGTTTTTTGCCCCGGGCTCGGCGGCCATCTAGGGAAACCTACCAAACCCACACATTTTTTTAAACTAGACACCCGGAGGAGTCCGGGGAGGTATGGCTTACATGGATCCTCCAACATTTTCTAACCCAGAATACCCTGCAAACCTCGAATATAGCTGAAAAAAATCAAATTTGTCTCACGTTTCTGTGTGGGAAAGTTATGGGATCACCGGGCCGACACATATTTCCCACCATCCAGTGCTCCCCTTAGTCTCCCAATAAAAATGTTACCTCACTCGTGTGGGTGGGCCAAATACCTGCGACAGGCAAGGGCCCAAAACATATTAGGGAGACATCAAATTACCTATCACAAAATGACCTGGTTGTGCAAGGGTGGGCCATCTGGGTTTTTGGCCCGGGCTCAGTGGCTATCTAGGGAAACCTACCAAACCCACACATTTCTGAAAAATAGACACACCTGGGGGAGTCCAGGGAGGTATGGCTTGTATGGACCCCCCAATGCTTTAATACCCAGAATCCCTTGCAAACCTGTAATCCAATTTCTGTGTGGGATCACCATGCCGGCACAAATGTCCTACCACCCAGCGTTCCCCTTGGCCTCTCAAGTAAAATGATACCTCACTTGTGTGGGTGTCCAATGCAGAATTGGCTAAAAAGGTATTTGTTTAAAAATATAGCGCTTAGAGTTCGCTGTGCTGTACCCTAAATCCCTATGTTTTTGGCCCTTCCCAGTCACAAGCCCTTGGCCAACCCACACAAGTGAGGTATCATTTTACTCAGGAGACTGAGAGGAACGCTTTGTGGTAGGACATTTGTGCTGGCACGGTAATCGCGCAGAGAAATGTGTGCAAAATGTGATTTTATTTCAGCTAAATGTGAGGTTTACAGGGGATTCTGGGTAGGAAAATCATACCTCCTGGACTCCCCCGGGTGTCTAGTTTTCAGAAATGTGTGGGTTTGGTAGGTTTCTCTAGTTGGCCGCCGAGCCTGGGGCCAAAAACCCCGGTGTCACCCCTTGCAAAACCAGGTCATTTTGTGATAAGTAATTTTGTTGTCTCTGTTTTTGGCCCTTGCCTTTCGCGGGTACTTGGCCAACCCACACGAGTGAGGTACCATTTTTATAGGGAGACTTTGGAGAATGCGGGGTGGGAGGAAGTTTGTGGATCCACGCAGATTCCAGAACTTTCCATCACAGAAATGTGAGGAAATGTGTTTTTTTTACAAAGTTTGAGATTTGTAAGGGATTCTGGGTAACAGAACCGGGTGAGACGCACACAAGTCACCTCATCCTGGATTCCGCTGGGTGTCTAGTTTTAAGAAACGTATAGGTATTCTAGGTTTCCATAGGTGCCGGCTGAGCGAGGGTTCAAAATACACAGCTAGGCAATTTGCAAAAAAAGGTCAGTTTTCACTGGAGAAATGTGATGTGTCCACATTGTGTTGTGAGCTTTTTCCTGTCGCGGACACTAGATCTACCCAAACAAGTGGGGTAGCATTTGTATCGGGAGACTTAGAGGAACACAGAATAGGACAACAAGTGTTATTATCAATTGATTTTCTTTGAATTTCTGCCTTCCAAATGTAAGACAATTTGTAAAAAAGAATTCATATTGAAAAATGACCTCTAATTCACATGCCTGTATGGATACCCACAAGATTGGAGATGTGCAAAAAACACTGCTTTTAAACTTTATATTTTATTCCCATTTCAGAAATATAATGGTTTCCTAGGTACCAATTTTTCACTCTTCATATTTTACCAAATGAATTGCTATATACCCGGTACACAATGAAAAAACATTGCAAGATGCAGCTCAGTAATTAGCTTTGGGTTCCTCAGGTCTCGGTGAATCCACAAGTTCTATATATCCCCACAACCTGAAGGGTCCAGCAGATGTAATGGTATATTGCCTTCAAAAATCTGTCATACTTAGAATAAGTTACAGGTGAAAATGTTGAAACAAATGGCTGTTATTTTCAACTAAATTTCAATATTTTCTATTTTCAACTGTTAATTTCTTTTTTTTAAAACTTGCAGGATCTACACAAATGACCCCTTGCTGAATACAGAATTGTGTCTGTACAATGGTGACCGATCCTGCTTCCTGCAGACGAGGTCGCTCCCCAAGCTGCCCCCCGCCCTGCCTGCCCTGCAGCCTGGTATCGTAGCGCTTCGCTGCGGATCTTGCAAAACTAATCTACTCATCTATATTGCTAAACATAGGAGCGCGCTAGACTGCCTTAATTGTTCGGTATTTTAATTGATTTGCACATCGTAGCGCTAGACTGCCTTGACTGCTCTATCCTTGTATCCATTGAGACCTCGTAGCGCTAGATTGTCAGAGTGCGCTGTTAATAACATTGCATTTGCCTGCTTGTTAATTTAAAGGGAGCCACTACCATTTGCTTCGCATTGGATTAGTATCACGTCTTTAGGCTGCCTGCCATTTTGTTTTTGTTGGTGTTGTTGTCTGACCCCCTGCTCCTGCCTCCCAGCTGACCCTCCCTCGCCTCTCCCCTCCCACTACCCATATATGACAGAAACATTTGCGCGCAGCGTTCACGCGCAGCGGGAGCGCCCCTTGCGCGCGGAAGGTGCGCCAAAGGTAAGCCCGTCTACGCCCATCCATGCCTGGACCGCGCCCAGCGCTTGTCCCCCTGGTCCCCGCCGTTCCCAACCCACTAGAGTCACATATGATGCCGCAACTCTCCTCGCCCTCAACCCCGGACGCACAACACAATGCTGCGAAGCCACCCCAGGTCTTACCCATGGCCCATTCGCCTGCCTCTCCTGCAAATTCAACTGCCTCAGGACCCTCACCAAATCCACTTCCTCCATACACAGCTCCGACTCAAACCGCCTGAAGTGCATCCTGCTCAACACCCGCTCAGTCCACAGACACGCAACCGAACTCTGGGACCTACTCGACACTGCGTCACCGGACATCGCCTTCCTTACAGAAACATGGATGAACACATCATCAGCACCCGACATCGCCATAGCCATACCGGACGCTTACAAGATCATCCGAAAAGACCGCACCAATCAAACAGGAGGAGGCATCGCCATCATCCATAGGAACACCATTAAAATCATGACCAGCTCCGACAATAATCTTGCAACCGCTGAACATCTCCACTTTCAGATCCACACCGACCCTAGGACCACACTTAGAGGTACCCTCATCTACAGGCCTCCAGGCACCCGCACTCAATTCAGCGATGACATCACGGACTTCGTCAGCACACATGCCCTCGCCTCCGAGAACTACATTCTTTTAGGAGACCTCAACTACCACATTGAAAACAAACACGATAGCAACACCACCACCCTTCTGGACAACCTGGCCAATCTCGGACTCAAACAACTTGTTGACACCCCCACCCATGCAGCCGGACACACGCTCGACCCTATCTTCACCTCCAGCAAGCACATCTCCTTCGATCGCACCACAACTCTCCACTGGACGGACCACAGCTGTGTTCACTTCAGCTACAAATCCACCCTGACCCACAACCACCCACAACATATTCCTCGGAGAAACTGGAAAAAAATCACCTCCGACCAACTCCTCACATCACTCAACCAAAACCCTCCCACCCTCTCATTGGACCCAAACCAAGCGGCCACCAATCTCAAGCAATGGATCACCCACTGTGCTGACGAACTAGCACCCCTGAAAAAACACCAGATCAAATCAGCCAGCAAAAAGGCTCCCTGGTTCAATGATGACCTTAAAAAATCCAAGAAGCTATGCCGCACCCTGGAGAACACATGGAGAAATAACCCAACCACCGACAACATGGCCACCCTCAAGGCAGCCTCCCGCAAACACCACCAACTGATTCGATCCGCC
The DNA here is from genome assembly GCF_964261635.1 of Lissotriton helveticus. Taxonomy (NCBI): domain Eukaryota; kingdom Metazoa; phylum Chordata; class Amphibia; order Caudata; family Salamandridae; genus Lissotriton; species Lissotriton helveticus. The sequence goes on along the minus strand of NC_136059.1, from coordinate 958,468,721 downwards.
AAGAAATCAGCATTCAAGGATCGTCTCGACAACAACACTCACAACAGCAAGGAACTTTTCAACATCGTCAAAGAATTCACCAACCCCACCGCAGCATCTAACGACATCACTCCCTCCCAAGACCTCTGCGATGCGGTATCCTCCTTCTTCTACAACAAAATTGCCGACATCCATAACAGCTTCGAGAATACTCCCAGCGATCAACTCTCCCCACCCCCCTCAGATCCTACTCCGCCAACTAACAACCTTAGCGCCTGGAACCCAATCACCACTGAAGACACCATCCGCCTAATGAACTCAATCCACTCTGGCTCGCCAACCGACCCCTGCCCCCACCACATCTTCAACAAAGCTGACTCCACCATCGCACCCCATCTCCGTGATGTCATCAACTGCTCGTTCAACTCTGCCACCTTTCCAGAAAGCTGGAAACACGCCGAACTCAGCGCCCTTCTGAAGAAACCCCCAGCAGACCCCTCTGAACTTAAAAACTACCGACCCATATCCCTCCTCCCATTCCCGGCCAAAGTCATCGAGAAAGCCGTCAACAACCAGCTCGCCGCCTTCCTTGAATCGAACAACTCCCTTGATCCATCTCAATCCGGGCTTCGAGCCAAACACAGCACCGAAACAGCCCTCATTGCAGCGACCGACGACATCCGAACACTACTGGACAACGGAGAAACAGTGGCCCTCATCCTACTCGACCTCTCCGCCGCTTTCGACACAGTCTGCCACAGCACCCTTATACAACGCCTCAGTAACATCGGCATACAAGGAAAAGCCCTGGACTGGATCATCTCATTCCTCGCTGGGAGAACACAAAGAGTCCGACTTCCCCCATTCAACTCAGAGGCCACTGAAGTCATCTGTGGCGTACCACAAGGATCTTCACTCAGTCCCACCCTCTTCAACGTTTACATGAGTCCACTAGCCTCCATCGCGCGTCAACACAACCTTAACATCATCTCTTACGCCGACGACACCCAGTTAATCCTTTCCCTCACCAAAGACCCTATCACCGCCAAAACCAACCTTCACGAAGGCATGAAACAAGTAGCCGAATGGATGAAAGACAGCCGCCTAAAACTCAACTCAGACAAAACGGAGGTGCTCATCCTAGGATCTTCACCCTCTGCCTGGGACGACTCTTGGTGGCCTTCCGCCCTGAGCACAGCACCCACACCCACAGACCATGCACGTAACCTTGGCTTCATCCTAGACTCCTCTCTCTCGATGTCCAGACAAGTCAACGCAGTCTCATCCTCCTGCTTCAACGTACTTCGCATTCTCAAAAAGATTTTCCGCTGGATCCCCCTCGAGACAAGAAAGACTGTCACCCACGCACTGGTCACGAGTCGTCTGGACTATGGCAACACACTATACGCCGGAATTACAACAAAATTACAGAAAAAACTCCAACGCATCCAAAACGCATCGGCGAGACTCATATTAGACATCCCTCCCCAAGATCACATCACCGGACACCTAAAAGACCTCCACTGGCTTCCAGTCAACAAAAGAATTACATTCCGCCTTCTCACCCACGCACACAAGGCCCTCTACAATCTAGGTCCCGAATGCCTCAACACTCGACTGTCCTTCTACAAACCCACCCGCCAACTAAGATCGTCCAATCAAGCCCTCGCCGCAGTCCCGCGCATCCGAAAATCCACCATGGGTGGCAGATCCTTCTCCTACCTCGCTGCCAAGACCTGGAACTCACTCCCCACTCACCTCCGCCTTACTCAAAATCACATCTCCTTCAGAAAGGAACTTAAAACCTGGCTGTTCGACAAATAATAAACCCCTCCCCAAGCGCCTTGAGACCCTCCGGGTGAGTAGTGCGCTATATAAATGCCCGAACTTGAACTTGAACTTGTCTAGTTCTCAGAATTGTATAGCTTTCTGAGATCCATTATTGGTTTTACACCCATTAATACTAACTAGAAGAAGGTTGAAAGCACAAAAAAATAGGAAAAATAGGCTATGTCCCAGTAAAATGCCAAAACTATGTGGAAAAGTTTAGTTGTCTGACAAGGGTCTGCCTGTGCCTGAATGCTGGGAAGATTTTGAATTCAGCACCACAAAACCTTTGTTGATGCCATTTGCAAGGAAAAAACAGATGCTTTCTTCTGCAGCAATTCTTTCCCATTCTTTCAAATAAAACTAAATGTAGCTGTATTTTGGCTAATTTCTGAGTCCCCTCCAGGGGAATCCACAAACCCTGGGTACCTTTAGAATCCTCAGGGCGTTGCAAAAAAAGGACGCAAATTTGACGTGGATACCTTATGTGGACAAAATGTTACAGGGGACTAAGCATGAACTACCCCAAATAGCCAAAACAATGCATAGCACAGGGATGGAAAGGCCTAGCAGCGAAAGGGTTAAAACATAGAACCGATTCACCTTACTTCATCTGATTATATAATTTCAGTGCATTCTGAAGTATATTTTTATTAGTGTACTCAGAAACATTCCATCTTCCCTCCACTCTCAGAACAAAGCTAATAGTAAACTAAGGGGCAAGTCAGTTGTTATGTGCACTCTTTCGGTGGCTGAGGTTCCTATTTTAAATGAGCATTAGAGTTGATTAATGCAAACACAGGAAAAGTTTTTGTACAACACACATCCTGAAGTCCTGTATTTCAAGGTCCTTCTAGGAAAAAACAGGAGGTAAAGTAAAATAAAACAATTGCCTGGGATCACACTGTTTGGTTAAGTGGAGAAACCAAGATGAATCCCAAGTTTTTGGTTTCACATTGTGCAATTCAGACACTAGATGTACATGTTTTGCTTATCATACATCCAACTTGCCACCAGCTCACACAGCCGCCACCCCCTCTCCTCCACCCCTATCAACCTGCTGGCATCAATGCGGCCTTCGGTCCCATCTCAGACCAAACTTTGTGGCCCCAGAGAAAATATTTGCGGATACCCATGCTTTAAAGCGGCAGTTTTGAAAAATGGATGTAGAAACATTCATTTCTCCTCCTACCCTGAAAACAATGCCAATAGTGTACTAACAGGCAAGTACCATGTACATGTTTCGCTTCCCCCTGCTCCCACCTTACACCCCTCTCAAAGCTCCACTCCCACCCTGCTGGCATCAATTCGGCCCTCTGGCACACCACAGACCATACTTATTGCCCCTGTGGAAATATTTGTGAGTACCCATGTACTTAGGTGATCAACGCTAGTAATCTTGCATATGGTGTCCAACAATATAATCTTGCCTGGTGTGGTCACTAATACAACACATATAATATCAGTAGCTCGGGATGATTTTCATTGAACATAAGTAACTTGAAGAACTGAAATCTTCATTCTCAGGGAATACTTACTAATAAAAAAGAACTTGGCACAGAAACTGAAAATATGAAAAGACATCTTTATTAAATTTATTAAGTGAGGCCACGTCACACAGAAGCCGTAGCAACTGAATGAGGCAGTCTGAGGAATACAGAGAACAGAGGCCTTATATATATGTTCAGGGTTACAAAACTCAGCATAAAAGTAAGGGGCAGTCCTTGCTTTTGCAAGCATGCAAAATGCCTAACATTCCTTGTTACACAAGCCGGACAAACCCATAATAAAAGGACCACAACCCATATCGTAAACAGACCATAAAAGAAGGAACAGAAACAGATAGAAGTAGGATAAGGCATGTTTGTGTGCAGTAAAACTTTATGATGTCCTGTGCTCTGATCCTCAATCTTGATCAGCTAAAGGGCAGGAACTGGTTTAACAAGGTCAGCTTCAGGCAACAGGGTCAGTTCACTCAGGTCAAACAGGAGTCAGCATGAACTCGAGCTAAGGTGTACATGTCCTCAAAAGACTAGTTTCAGCCACAATCATGGCCTATGTGAGGGAAACCACAAAATGGCCGGCATACACAAAATGGAACCCATGGGTTCAGAATTCACAGAAACTCAGACCCTCCTTTTGCCCTTGCATAGGCAATCACTCAGTCTGTATCTGAATAGATATCAATATTATCCGTTATTCCCTTCACTAAGGCATTATTACTCGAATTATCTTTCATGGAACGCAAGGGATAGACTTTGTTGGCATAAATAAACATCGTCTGATATGCCCATACAGACCCATTGTAACTAAATGACAGAACCAAATAGGGAATACCTCTATCTGTAGTATGTGGCATAAGACCACACACCCAACAATTAGTGGTGTTCACTACCAACTGGTGTTGATGCAGAAGCTGTACAAAAGAATTATTCACAAATTCCGACCTTCTAATCTGCTCGGGTTCAGGTAAGATATGAAAAGAATGCAAAGAAGTAGTAGTAGGAAAAGACATAGGTTGGGAGGTGGGCGCAGAAGTCAATTGGGTAGTGAAAACAATCCAACCCATAAAAGACAACGTCATGCTTAAAAATACTAGAAAACATATGGAGAACAGGAGAAAGTAATGAGCACTATTACAAACAAAATTATAATTTTCACAACACTAAGCAAAAGCAAATCCTAAAATTATTTAATAACATTTTAGTGCTCCTATGCATTTCAGAAACTTATTATATATTCAGGTGAAACAGTGGCGATCCTTATTAATGCTCTCAGATGAAAAGGGATACTCTTCCACAGAGAATGGACTTTATTCTGCTTTTACTAAACAGAATACTACTTTAAAACAATGCCAGCAAAACAGCCAAAATTAGTCTCCTAACAACCATTTTATGCAATCGCACGGGAAATACCCAGAGTCCGTCCAAGCCTCTCCGGCAGGCTTCTATTGTTCATTAAGTCCTCTTGTGTTGTTTTCTTCCGCATGGGCCTCTTCGTTCAGGCCTTTCGTGAAAATGGTCCTTCTCAGTATCCGTTGGAGTGCCCTCCTGGCAAACACTCGCAGCTTATTTGAAAGTCTCATTGTCTCAAGGCAGTGCACCAATATCGCTTCTCTGCGGTAGGCACCACAGATAGTGTGCTCTGCATTGATCATGGGCACAGATCATCTCATGCAGACCCAAGTACTATTAATCAGGAAAGAGCAACAGGCTTTCATACTCAGCAACACTTTCAGACTCCAACACTCGCTTTTAGTCTCAGAGGATGCTCGGGCTGCTCTTTCATTTAATCATAGGTACCACAATGTAGTGCCTTTTTCCGATCCTGGATCCTCTGGTGCACTGCCTTTCCGTTGGAGCAAAGAAAAGGGGGGGGGGTAGCCAAAACTCAGGCCAAGGGGCTCAATGGACTGCCTACTGTCAGAGGTTACCAGCACATGACAGGTGAGAAAATTGAAACTTCAAAGCAACAGATATCCTTCTCTTTTGCTCTTTTGCACTGAAATTCTGGTTCTGTGATGTCCAATGCCGTCTGATGGAGCAAGTTCGATGCTTTGGTGGTACCATTGATTGCGCGCTGGTGATTGCTTTTCCAGCCTTACTGCTTTCTGGGTGCTGGGACTGTAGCTGCCACTGATGGGAATTAGCTTTTCATCAAAGGTCCGCAGGTTATTATGACCTAATCCCGCAGAACCTAGTGACGTAGGAAATGGGACACATTTGTTGTGGAAGAGGTGTGGCGCCGCGGCAAGGGCGACTGACGCTGGAATCTGGGGATCACGGTTCGATCCCCGGCTCCGGCGGCAGGTTAGCCCAGCACCATGTGACTCTGGGCAATAGCTCGCTTAATCTTCCCGACGGCCCCCAGCGCCTAGAGACCCTAACGGGTGATTGTGCGCTTTACAAATGTGGATTATTATTATTATTTGTTATTTTCTTTCAATTTAGTACAAAAACAGTTTGGTTTTAACAAGAGGATTGCAAGCAGGTGGCCTGCAATCTGCGAGGGAGTGGCCATACGCCATGAGACAATTCTGGTCTAGAACACACTGTCATTCTCATAGAATACAAAGACAAAGGCAATAAGCAAAACAGTGCCTCTAATTTCTTCAATTGGGTTTCCATGTGAGAGCATATCCTCTACCATCTAAGGGTAGATAACTATATGAGAATTTTATCTAAATGGATGTCCTCACACATAGTGGCATCATCTAATGGGGTAAACACATTTTTTCTCTCAATAATTACATATAGGTGTTCCTAAATTCCTTATCTAAAACATTTCAAAAGAGAAATCACAGGATACAGATTATCAGGGACATGTAGATACCTCCCTTTTAATAACTGTGCATCAAGTGCACTACGCAATACACAGGCTAATAATCAAAATGTGGAAACTTGTCTTATAATAGCATTGAGTCAGTTAACCAGTCCATCACTACATGACGGTCAGACTGGAAAACATCAGAGTAGGCCTAAAGAAAATTCTTTAAAAAAAAAACATCTGGTCATACAAAAGGGAATTATACATAATATGGGGTTCCTAGTACATTACTGCAATCTGGAAGTGTGAACCTAATACAATAATAACAAAAAGAAGGCTAACTGGTGAAACTGGTGAAAGGAATATGGAAAAGGGAAAATGGGACTAGGACACAGCTAAAATCCCCAATTACTAGGCACAATGCAACATCAATCAGGGGAAAAATTAAGCCTTGTTTCCTTTATGGTACAAAGCCATACACTATTCAGGAAGCAGAACAAAACTGACTAATGTAATATAAAAATTAGGTCACCATGCACAAAAGTCACAGATCTATAATTTATCCTTACGTCCAATTCAGGATACATAATTTTAGGGCTGCCTGTTCCTTACAGGAAAGGGGGCAGTAACGTGACTGTAGGTGAAACCTTGTTTCCTGTATATCTCTTTATTTTTGTTCAAATACCATTATTGCCAAATTTGACATGCATTGGTGAAGTGTTGTCTGTCTTGCTCACAGGATGAAAAAATATCATATTTGTGAAATTTAGCGCAAATTCACCCAGCTGTTGTACGGGATACACATCGTCATGTATATCCCTTCACAACGCAGGTAAACTTGTAATAGTATCATAAGCAGCAACATAAAACAAAAAACATGCAAAAAAACCGCACAAAACGGACATGTCAAGCCATCAGATATATTCGCTGTATATCAAGCACAAAAAGCATAGACAAAACAATAGCATATATAAATGAGCGGTGACGCATAACACAGTGTCAGGTTTAAAATCCTTACCCTCCTTTTTGACAGTAGATCACCAATTAGTGGATATCTGCTGTCAAATACAACTTTCAGACACACAGAACCAGCAAGAACAATTCATGATAGAACCAAATACACAAACATGAAAAACGAATGGACATTTCTTTCCAAAGGATTTATGCAAAAACACATCTCATTTCAACCAACCAAACTCACGTGTCTTGTCAGCCTTAAAATCACCCAGAGCAATCCATGGATGATCTGTGAGCAGAAGCAAAAAAAAATAAATACACAACACACAAAAGAGAGACATTTCTCATAAAAACAGACATCAATTATAACTTTTAATCAGAAGACAAAACATAATACACATTAACAGACACAAAAAAAAAAATTCCATTACTTAACTGTTACCATCTTGTCAGTCACCTTGCAACATGAAGCCCTTTTAACTTTCCAAAAGTAAAATTCTTTCACTGACACTCCATGTTAGCCTTGCGCCACAATTCGTTCTCACTTAGCCATGTAGCCTTCAAAATTTCAATAAAAAGCTTCGTCTTATTTTCTGTCTAAGACTTAATGCAATGCTTCATTTTCGGTCAAATAAAAGCAACTAGCAGACATTATTTTTTTAGAGGCAGAGATACAAATATATCATTTCTGCAGAGCATTTAGCATGTGTTGGGACTTTCAAAGAAACCTTTTTCATATTTTCCCTTTGGAATTAAGTTCTTTAATTTTGTGGAGAAACCAGAAACCCTTCCTTTTAGAGGCCTGTTTAGCAAGGTCATTCTGCATTTCACAGAGACAAAGCCCTAATTTAAAAGGTCACAAATGTCAACATGACAGCCTCCTTCCATTGTTTACAGGGAAACTAAAGATAGCATCTTAGCGCAACTTGAGCAGCCTGTTCTCCTAGCCCACAGCTTCTGCTCATTCTGAGGCTGACAAAGGCGAAAGGCCTTCCTAATTCCTCCTAACCTGCAATAATTCACTCTATTTTGAAAAATAATTTCTCCTTTTTAGGCGCTAAAAATTATCTCTATTCCCAGATTATTAAACAACAGTTACTGTGAATAATTCACCGAACCTCATAACACACATACCAGTTTTAGAACAAATGCTTGTTGCAGTGGTACTCATTTCATCAACCTTAAATGGATCTCACTGGGTCAGTTAAAAGCAAACCCCAAATGGGGACAGTCTGCAAATTTGTATTACACCTACAAGTATGCATTTACTGAAGCCTAAAGCACTTTAACCCCTTCGGGGCTAATGACGAGCTGGGCTCGTCATCGCGCTTACCTGTCCTGCGCGGATGACAAGGCCAGCTCGTCATCAGCCCCACCCTCGGGGGAAGCGCTGGCGCTCCCTCCGAGGCTCTCCGATCTTCGTTTTTGCAATGGGGGCGGCAGCGGAAGAGCTTCCGCTGCCGCCCCCGCCCCCCCCCCATGGTAATCCCTGATGACGTCAGCGCGCACAGCGCGCGCTGACATCATCAGGGATTCCCAGCGCTCGGGAAGCCATTTGCTTCCTGAGCGCCGGAGAAGAAGGTAGGTGTTCTGGACTTCGGCGGGGGTTTGGGGCAGCGAAGAGGCATCAGGGGAGAGGAAAGAGATTTTCCTTTCCCCTGATGTCTCTTTGCAGGGCATTTCTGCCTCACGATCGCGCACAGCGTCGCGATTGTGCGGCGGAAATGCCCCCACTAGACACCAGGGATATCATTTTAGTTTTTAGGAAGTGACCCCTTGGGCAAGGGTCGCTTCCAGGCTGGCTGGCAATATGTTTTCGTTTTTCTGCCCCCCCTGGGGGGAAATCGGCCCGTTTTTTCGGCCGTTTTGCCCCCAGGGGGGGCAGAAATTCCCCACTAGCACCAGGGATATTGATTATAGCCAAGATGGCGGCCATTGATTTTGTTTACGTTTTTCTGTCCCCCCTGGGGGCAAATCGGCCCGTTTTCTTTTGCCGTTTTGCCCCCAGGGGGGACAGAAAATGCCCACTAGACACCAGGGATGTAATTTTAGTTTTTAGGAAGCGACCCCTTGGGCAAGGGTCCCTTCCAGGCGGGGTCTGAGTATGTTTTCGTTTTTCTGCCCCCCCTGGGGGGAAATCGGCCCGTTTTTTGGCCGTTTTGCCCCCAGGGGGGGCAGAAATTACCCACTAGAACCAGGGATTTTGTTGGGGCAATGTGTTTGTTTTGGGAAGCGACCCCTTGGGTAAGGGTCGCTTCCAGGTGGACATGATTGTGTTTTTGTTTTTCTGTCCACCCTGGGGGCAAATTGGCCTGTTTTTTTTGCCGTTTTGCCCCCAGGGGGGGCGGAAAATGGCCACTAACACAAAGTTTTTAGGAAGCGACCCCTTGGGCATGTTTGCTGGTGGTGTGTGTGGGGAGTGGTACTTGGCTGGATGGTGTGCGTGGAGCGGTGCTTGGCTGGCGGTGTGTGTGGAGTGGTACTTGGCTGTCGGTGTGCGCTGAGTGGTGTTTGGCTGGCGGTGTGCGTGGAGGGGTACTTGGCTATCTATGCACGGAGTGGTGCTTGGCTGGCGGTGTGTGTGGAGTGGCGCTTGGCTGGTGGTGTGTGTAGAGTGGTACTTGGCTGTCTGTGCACGGAGTGGTGCTTGGCTGGCGGTGTGTGTGGAGTGGCGCTTGGCTGGTGGTGTGCGTGGAGTGCTACTTTGCTGTCTGTGCACAGAGTGCTGCTTGGCTGGTGGTGTGTGTGGAGTGGCGCTTGGCTGGTGGTGTGCGTGGAGTGCTACTTTGCTGTCTGTGCACGGAGTGCTGCTTGGCTGGCGGTGTGTGTGGAGTGGCGCTTGGCTGGTGGTGTGCGTGGAGTGCTACTTTGCTGTCTGTGCACGGAGAGCTGCTTGGCTGGCGGTGTGTGTGGAGTGGCGCTTGGCTGCGGGTGTGCGTGGAGTGCTACTTTGCTGTCTGTGCACGGAGTGCTGCTTGGCTGGCGGTGTGTGTGGAGTGGCGCTTGGCTGGCGGTGTGTGTGGAGTGGCGCTTGGCTGGATGGTGCTTGGCTGGCGGTGAGTGGTGCTTGGCTGGTGGTGCTTGTGGAGTGGCGCTTGGCAGGTGGTGTGCGTGGAGTGCTACTTTGCTGTCTGTGCACGGAGTGGTGCTTGGCTGGCGGTGTGTGTGGAGTGGCGCTTGGCTGTTAGTGTGCGTGGAGTGCTACTTTGCTGTCTGTGCACGGAGTGCTGCTTGGCTGGCGGTGTGTGTGGAGTGGCGCTTGGCTGGTGGTGTGCGTGGAGTGCTACTTTGCTGTCTGTGCACGGAGTGCTGCTTGGCTGGCGGTGTGTGTGGAGTGGCGCTTGGCTGGTGGTGTGCGTGGAGTGCTACTTTGCTGTCTGTGCACGGAGTGCTGCTTGGCTGGCGGTGTGTGTGGAGTGGCGCTTGGCTGGTGGTGTGCGTGGAGTGCTACTTTGCTGTCTGTGCACGGAGTGCTGCTTGGCTGGCGGTGTGTGTGGAGTGGCGCTTGGCTGGTGGTGTGCGTGGAGTGCTTCTTTGCTGTCTGTGCACGGAGTGCTGCTTGGCTGGAGGTGTGTGTTGAGTGGCGCTTGGCTGGTGGTGTGCGTGGAGTGCTACTTTGCTGTCTGTGCACGGAGTGCTGCTTGGCTGGCGGTGTGTGTGGAGTGGCGCTTGGCTGGTGGTGTGCGTGGAGTGCTACTTTGCTGTCTGTGCACGGAGTGCTGCTTGGCTGGCGGTGTGTGTGGAGTGGCGCTTGGCTGGTGGTGTGCGTGGAGTGCTACTTTGCTGTCTGTGCACGGAGTGCTGCTTAGCTGGAGGTGTGTGTTGAGTGGCGCTTGGCTGGTGGTGTGCGTGGAGTGCTACTTTGCTGTCTGTGCACGGAGTGCTGCTTGGCTGGCGGTGTGTGTGGAGTGGCGCTTGGCTGGTGGTGTGCGTGGAGTGCTACTTTGCTGTCTGTGCACGGAGTGCTGCTTGGCTGGAGGTGTGTGTTGAGTGGCGCTTGGCTGGTGGTGTGCGTGGAGTGCTACTTTGCTGTCTGTGCACGGAGTGCTGCTTGGCTGGCGGTGTGTGTGGAGTGGTGTTTGGCTGGCGGTGTGTGGGGAGTGGTGTTTGGCTGGCGGTGTGTGGGGAGTGGTACTTGGCTGGATGGTGTGCGTGGAGTGGTACTTGGCTGTCGGTGTGCGCTGAGTGGGGTTTGGCTGGCGGTGTGCATGGTCTGGTGCTTGGATGGTGGTGTGGGTGGACTGGAACTCTGCTGGCGGTGTGTGAGTAGTTACTTTCTGTTGGTCACTACACACACTGCTAGTTGAGTGACACTCTACGCAGTCCATCATTTTCTGTAGTTGCTATGTCAGATATGTGGGCATGTGAAAGTGATGGGCGGCTGGCGGTGTGAATGTTTTTTATGTGTCACACGTACAAAAGGTGTATGAATGTCCTTACTGCCCCTGTGTGATATGGGTACTGGTAGTAGCAAAAGACTGACTGGCACCAAAGTGGTCAGGCACTTTAAAAAAATTAAAAAAATTATCCAGTGTCTTGATGTTAAACCTCATCTAATCTCATTTGGTCTAAGCCCTAATTGATGGCCCATCTGGCCGAATTTTAATTTGGGGGGCAAATTTGTGTGTTGTTTTTTTAATTGTTATATTGTTTGTGAAATGTGGTAGTAATTTTTTTTTCTTCTCTATTTTTGTCTTGTTCCAGGCTTTTGCTGTTTGGATTGTTGTAGGTTGCGTGTCTGTTTGCAGCTTGTGTAGTTGCTTGTGCTTGGTAAGTGAATGTATTTTGTACTACTTCCCCTTGATGTTTGTCTTTTTGAAAAAGGTTGTACTTCTAGCAGTTTGTGTGGCTCTGTGTTTTTTTTTTCAGCATTAGTGTTTGATGTGCACTTTGTTTTCTAATGTCATTTCTTTTTTTCTTTCTAGTGGGATTTCATTTCTTTTCGCTGTGTCTCAACAGAGTAGGTGCTGGTGAGTGTAGCTATATTTTGTAAGAGTGACATTGTTTTGGATTGTATTTATCTTTTAGTGAAAGCCTTACCTTGTTTACTTCTTACTTTGCACAGTGTAGGTTGTTGTTCACTTGTGTGTGCAGTCTTCTTGCTTTGTAAGGATAATGGCTAGTCGCAGGATTACTGCTCAGCAGGTTCTTGGTTTGCTTTTTGAGTCTTCCTCGGACCATGGTTTAGAGTCTGAGTCCGATTCGGACTCCCAGGAAGCGGCAGAAGATTCAGGCAGTGAGTTTTCTCTTCGCATGGAATCATCATCATCGGATGATGACTCTTCTTCTAGTGCTGATGAAGGGCCTATGGTACAGGAGGACATTGTGTTGCCGGTAGTGGGCCAAGAGGCACCTGTGTTGCTGCCTAGGGCTGCAAGGTTTCCTTTCTTTTTACGTCGGCAAGAGGCAAGTGGGCTGGAGCCTGCACCCAAAAGGCTTCACATTGCTGTGGTGCGCAAAGGGGCATCTGGTGCTTTTCGTCTTCCTGCTGGTGTAGTGCAGCAAGAGGCATCTGGGGCTGTTAGGCTTCCCATTGGTGTAGAGCGGCAAGAGGCATCTGGGCCTGCTGGGTTTCCCGGTGGTGTAGTGCAGCAAGAAGCATCTCAGGCTGCTGGGCTTCCCGTTGGTGTAGTGCAGGAAGAGCCCTCTGGGGATGCTACGTCTTCTGTTGGTGTTGTGCAGCCAGAAGTATCTGTGGCTGTTAGGCTTCCCGTTGGAGAACAGCAGCAAGATGTTTCGGTGCTGCAGGCTGGGGTGGCTGCTCCCCCCGTTGATAGGGATGGCCTCTGGGTTCCCCCTGGCTTGGTGCAGCCGGCATTGCCAGAGTTCACTGGTGTTCCTGGGTGTAGAGTGAATACAGAGAATTTTCTACCAATTAATTTTTTTCAGTTGTTTTTTGACGATGTGTTTTTGCAAGAGATTGTTGAGCAAACCAATTTGTATGCAGAACAATATTTGAGGGCCAACAGTGCCAGCCTTAAGCCCTATTGTAGAGCAATCCGGTGGACTCCCACCAATGTTGAAGAGATGAAGAAGTTTCTGGGATTAACTTTTTTGATGGGCTTGATAAGGAAGTCATCAATTACTTCATATTGGTCCACTAGTCCCTTGATGGTAACAGCTATATTTCCAGCAGTCATAAGTCGTGATCGGTATACGCTTCTTCTTCGGATGATGCATTTTGCTGATAATAGTTTAGCGTTGTCACGCGATCACCCTGATTGTGACCGTTTGTTTAAAATTCGGCCTGTCCTTGATCACTTTGTTGATCGTTTTTCTGAGATTTTTGTCCCTGGTAAAGAAATTGCAGTGGATGAGTCTTTGGTGTTGTTCAAGGGCCGCTTGGTTTTTAGGCAATACATTCCTAGTAAGAGGTCACGCTATGGAATCAAACTGTATATGCTGTGTGACAGTGAGACTGGATATGTCTACAATTTCAGGGTGTACACTGGTAAGGAGTCCCGCATTAACCCTCCTGGTTGTCCTTCTACTTTTGGAGTAACTGAGAAAATTGTGTGGGAACTAGGTAGAGGATTATTTAACAAAGGCCATCATTTATATGTAGATAACTTCTACACTGGTGTGCAGTTGTTCAAGGAGTTGGCCAAAGTGGGCACTGTTGCTTGTGGCACAATGCGCAGTAACCGTAAAGGTTTCCCAAAGGAACTTGTTTGCAAAAGGCTTGTGCGGGGACAGTCTACGGCATTGCGATGTGGGGAGCTTTTAGCTGTGAAGTATTCAGACAAGAGAGATGTGTACATGCTGACTACTATCCACGATGAAAGTACTGTACCTGTGCCTGTTTGGGGTCAGGGTGCTGAAGTGCGCAAACCTGTGTGCATTCTAGCTTACAATAAGTTCATGGGTGGTGTTGACAGAGTAGATCAGAGGTTGGAACCTTATGCTGCTCTTCGAAAGGCTTACGTTTGGTACAAGAAGTTGGCTATCCATCTGTTCCACTTGGCATCATTTAATGCTTTCGTTGTGTACCAGAAGTCTTGTCCTGAGACGAAGATGACTTTTCTTAAGTTTCAGGAGTCTATAATAGGCAGCCTTGTACTTGTGCAGCAGGCAAGTGTTCCTAGATTTGGAGTGGTGGAGGAAGTGGCTAGATTGCAAGATCGCCACTTTCCTGAATCTATTCCTTCCACTACTGCTAGAGACTTTCCGACTAGAAGATGCAGAGTCTGTTGGCGAAGAGGCGTGCGGAAGGAGTCTCGTATATACTGTCCTGACTGTCCTTCTAAGCCTGCATTGTGTATGTCAGCTTGTTTTAAATCGTACCACACGCAAAAGAACTATTGGGAGTTTGAATGAGCTGTAAAGTGAATTGCCTGGTCTGCATTCTGTAAAACATTTTTAGTTTGTTTCAAGGATTGGCATTAGTGCAAAGTTTTTATTTTAAGAATTTGTGTTACCTGATTTGTAGGTATTTCCATTTGTTTAGTGTTATTTTCAAAAAAAGAATTCTAAATGTGTTTGTGGTGTGTGCCGGCTGGTGCTTGGCTGGCGGTGTGTGTGGAGTTGCGCTTGGCTGGCGGTGTGTGTGGAGTGGTGCTTGGCTGGCGGTGTGTGTGGAGTGGTGCTTGGCTGGCGGTGTGTGTGGAGTGGTGCTTGGCTGTCTGTGCACGGAGTGGTGCTTTGCTGGCGGTGTGTGTGGAGTGGCGCTTGGCTGGTGGTGTTCGTGGAGTGGTACTTGGCTGTCTGTGCATGGAGTGGTGTTTGGCTGATGGTGTGTGTGGAGTGGTGCTTGGCTGGCGGTGTGTGTGGAGTGGTGCTTGGCTGGCGGTGTGTGTGGAGTGGTGCTTGGCTGGCGGTGTGTGTGGAGTGGTGCTTGGCTGGCGGTGTGTGTGGAGTGGTGCTTGGCTGGCGGTGTGTGTGGAGTGCTGCTTGGCTGGCGGTGTGTGTGGAGTGGTGCTTGGCTGGCAGTGTGTGTGGAATGGTGCTTGGCTGGCAGTGTGTGTGGAGTGGCGCTTGGCTGGTGGTGTTTGTGGAGTGGTACTTGGCTGGAGGGTGTGCGTGGAGCGGTGTTTAGCTGTCTGTGCACGGAGTGGTGCTTGGCTGGCGGTGTGCGTGGAGAGGCGCTTGGCTGGTGGTGTGCGCTGAGTGTTTGGCTGGCGGTGTGCATGGTCTGGTGCTTGGCTGGTGGTGTGGGTGGACTGGCGCTCGGCTGGCGGTGTGTGAGTAGTTACTTTCTGTTGGTCACTGCACACACTGCTTGTTGAGTGACACTCCACGCAGTCCATCAATTTGTGTAGTTCCAGTGTCAGAAATGTGGGCGTGTGAAAGTGATGGGCCCTTGAATGGCGCTGTTTGCTGGTGTGAGTGTTGAAATGTGATGGGTCCGCGGCTGGCGGTGTGAATGTTTTGAATGTGTCACACGTACGAAAGGTGTATGAATGGCCTGTAAAGAGGTTGGTGCCTTGACGTGGCTTTACAGCTCACGAGCTGTGAGTCAGTGGTTTAGTTTATCATACTTGCAATTATACACAGTGTATTTCATTTTTGTGAAATTACTTGCGTATACAATTGTATGTACTGAATCATCACTCACCCTCGTGCCAAATCCAACCAGTATGTGTGTGTGCTTGCGGATTAGATGGGTGTGCAGTAATAATTGTTTTTTTTCTCTTTCTGCATTAGGGTGTACCTTGTCCCTTATTGTGATTGTTGTAATGTGTTGCTTTTATTCCAGATGGTGTCAGTGGTCTTGTTTGTATCAGGTATGAAAGGTGCGTGAATGGCCTGTAAAACGGTTGGTGCCTTGTCGTGGCTTTACAGCTCACGAGTTGCGAGTCACTGGTTCGGTTTTTATGCATTTTTTTATTGACAGAGCATTTCATTTTTTTGAAATATCTTGTTAATAAAATTTTATATACTGAACCATCACTCGCCCTCGTGCCAAATCCAACCTGTATGTGTGTGTCTTTGAGGAATAGATAGCCGTGCTTGAATGTTTGACTTTTGAGTAACTCTGTTAAGGTGAGGTACCCTTTTACTCGGGAGAACAAGGGGAACGCTGGGTGGTAGGACATTTTTGCCGGCACGGCGATCCCACGGCAAAATTTTTGGAAAAGTGCTATTTTTACCTAATTAAGGTTTGCAAGGAGTTCTGGGTAGGAAAACATTGGGGGACCCACGCATGCCATACCTCCCTGGACTCCCCCGGGTGTCTACTTTTCAGAAATGTGTGGGTTTGGTAGGTTTCCCTAGATGGCTGTCTCGCACGGGGCCAGAAACCCAGGTAACCCCTCTTGCAAAAGCTGGAGAATTCATGTCCACCAGCTTTTGCAAGAGGGGTTACCCGGGTTTTTGGCCCCGTGCGAGACAGCCATCTAGGGAAACCTACCAAACCCACACATTTCTGAAAAGTAGACACCCGGGGGCTTCCAAGGAGGTATGGCTTGCGTGGATCCTCCAACGTTCCTTTACCCAGAATCCCTTGCAAACCTCATTTTTTGCTTGGAAAAAATCATTTTTTTTCACACGTTTTAGTGTGGGAAAGCGTGGCATCACTGGGCTCACACAAATTACCTCCCACCCAGCGTTCCCCAAGGTCTCCCGATAAAAATGGTACCTCACTTGCGTGGGTAGGCATAGCGGCTGCTTTAGGAAAAGGCCCAATTCATACTGTGGAGACGAAAACATTACCTTTAGCCAAATAATCTTATTTTTTGAGGGGGTCACCTGAGCTTTTGGCCCGGGGCTTGGCAGGCATCTTTGGAAACTACCAAACCCAAACAGTTCTGAGAACTAGACACCCGGGGGAGTCCAGGGTGGTATGGCATGCGTGGGTCCCCCAATGTTTTCCTACCCAGAAACCCCTGCAAACCTGAAATTTTGGTCCAAAAACCAACTTTTCCATACTTTTTCGGGTGGGATCTCGCTGCCGGAACAAATGTCCTACCACCCAGCGTTTCCCTTGTTCTCCCGAGTAAAATGATACCTCACTTGTGTGGGTGGGCCAAAGGCAAGTGACTTAGGCTGGGGTGCTTAATTTGTAAAACGTAAATATGAGTAAAAACTACCTTTTTCAAAATTCATTTTTGGGGTGTTCTGCTTTGGGGCACCCACACAAGTGAGGTATCCTTTTACTCGGGAGAACAAGGGGAACGCAGGGTGGTACGACTTTTTTGCCGGCACGGCGATCCCACGCCAAAAAGTTTGGAAAAGTGCAATTTTTACCTAATTTTAAGGTTTGCAGAGAGTTCTGGGTAGGAAAACATTGGGGGACCCATGCATGCCATACCTCCCTGGACTCCCCCGGGTGTCTAGTTTTCAGAACTGTTTGGGTTTGCTACTTTGCAAAGAATACCACCGAGCCCCGGGCCACAAATTCAGATCCCCCCGCCCAAAATCAAGGTAGTTTTGCAATAAGGTAATGTAAATTCACCACCGTACGATTTGAACCGTTTCCTGTTGCAGCCACTATGTCTACCCACGCAAGTGAGGTACCGTTTTTTTCGGGAGACCTGGGGGCACGCTGGGTGAGTGGAAATTTGTTGATCCACGCAGATTCCAGAACTTTCCACCACAGAAATGTGAGGAAAATGTGTTTTTTTGGTCACATTTTTATGTTTTCAAGGGATTCTGGGTAACAAAACCTGGGGGTAGGCAGACGAGTCACCCCATCCTGAATTCCCCTGGGTGTCTAGTTTTCAAAAATGTATAGGTTTGCTAGGTTTCCCTAGGTGCTGGCAGAGCTACGGCGCAAAAACAAAAGGTAGTCTTTTTGTCCGAATCGTGCTAAATTTCACTGGGAAATTGAGGTGCGACCATGCTGCGTTTTGCGCTGTTTTATGTCGCAGCCACTATGCCTACCCACGCAAGTGAGGTACCGTTTTTTTCGGGAGACCTGGGGGCACGCTGGGTGAGTGGAAATTTGTTGATCCACGCAGATTCCAGAACTTTCCACCACAGAAATGTGAGGAAAATGTGTTTTTTTGGTCACATTTTTATGTTTTCAAGGGATTCTGGGTAACAAAACCTGGGGGTAGGCAGACGAGTCACCCCATCCTGAATTCCCCTGGGTGTCTAGTTTTCAAAAATGTATAGGTTTGCTAGGTTTCCCTAGGTGCTGGCAGAGCTACGGCGCAAAAACAAAAGGTAGTCTTTTTGTCCGAATCGTGCTAAATTTCACTGGGAAATTGAGGTGCGACCATGCTGCGTTTTGCGCTATTTTATGTCGCAGCCACTATGCCTACCCACGCAAGTGAGGTACCATTTTTTTCGGGAGACCTGGGGGCACGCTGGGTGAGTGGAAATTTGTTGATCCACGCAGATTCCAGAACTTTCCACCACAGAAATGTGAGGAAAATGTGTTTTTTTGGTCAAATATTTATGTTTTCAAGGGATTCTGGGTAACAAAACCTGGGGGTAGGCAGACGAGTCACCCCATCCTGAATTCCCCTGGGTGTCTGGTTTTCAAAAATGTATAGGTTTGCTAGGTTTCCTTAGGTGCTGGCAGAGCTACGGCGCAAAAACAAAAGGTAGTCTTTTTGTCCGAATCGTGCAAAATTTCACTGGGAAATTGAGGTGCGACCATGCTGCGTTTTGCGCTGTTTCATGTCGCAGCCACTATGCCTACCCACGCAAGTGAGGTACCATTGTTTTTGGGAGACCTGGGGGCACGCTGGGTGTGTGGAAATTTGTTGATCCACGCAGATTCCAGAACTTTCCACCACAGAAATGTGAGGAAAATGTGTTTTTTTGGTCAAATTTTTATGTTTGTAAGGGATTCTGGGTAACAAAACCTGGGGGTAGGCAGACGAGTCACCCCATCCTGAATTTCCCTGGGTGTCTAGTTTTCAGAAATGTATAGGTTTGCTAGGTTTCCCTAGGTGCTGGCAGAGCTACGGTGCAAAAACAAAAGGTAGTCTTTTTGTCCGAATCGTGCTAAATTTCACTGGGAAATTGAGGTGCGACCATGCTGCGTTTTGCGCGGTTTCATGTCGCAGCCACTATGCCTACCCACGCAAGTGAGGTACCATTTTTTTCGGGAGACCTGGGGGCACGCTGGGTGGGTGGAAATTTGTTGATCCACGCAGATTCCAGAACTTTCCACCACAGAAATGTGAGGAAAATGTGTTTTTTTGGTCAAATTTTTATGTTTGTAAGGGATTCTGGGTAACAAAACCTGGGGGTAGGCAGACGAGTCACCCCATCCTGAATTGCCCTGGGTGTCTAGTTTTCAGAAATGTATAGGTTTGCTAGGTTTCCCTAGGTGCTGGCAGAGCTACGGCGTAAAAACAAAAGGTAGTCTTTTTGTCCGAATCGTGCTAAATTTCACTGGGAAATTGAGGTGCGACCATGCTGCGTTTTGCGCGGTTTCATGTCACAGCCACTATGCCTACCCACGCAAGTGAGGTACCATTTTTTTCGGGAGACCTGGGGGCACGCTGGGTGGGTGGAAATTTGTTGATCCACGCAGATTCCAGAACTTTCCACCACAGAAATGTGAGGAAAATGTGTTTTTTTGGTCAAATTCTTATGCTTGTAAGGGATTCTGGGTAACAAAACCTGGGGGTAGGCAGACGAGTCACCCCATCCTGAATTGCCCTGGGTGTCTAGTTTTCAGAAATGTATAGGTTTGCTAGGTTTCCCTAGGTGCTGGCAGAGCTACGGCGTAAAAACAAAAGGTAGTCTTTTTGTCCGAATCGTGCTAAATTTCACTGGGAAATTGAGGTGCGACCATGCTGCGTTTTGCGCAGTTTCATGTCGCAGCCACTATGCCTACCCACGCAAGTGAGGTACCATTTTTTTCGGGAGACCTGGGGGCACGCTGGGTGGGTGGAAATTTGTTGATCCACGCAGATTCCAGAACTTTCCACCACAGAAATGTGAGGAAAATGTGTTTTTTTGGTCAAATTTTTATGTTTGTAAGGGATTCTGGGTAACAAAACCTGGGGGTAGGCAGACGAGGCACCCCATCCTGAATTGCCCTGGGTGTCTAGTTTTCAGAAATGTATAGGTTTGCTAGGTTTCCCTAGGTGCTGGCAGAGCTACGGCGTAAAAACAAAAGGTAGTCTTTTTGTCCGAATCGTGCAAAATTTCACTGGGAAATTGAGGTGCGACCATGCTGCGTTTTGCGCGGTTTCATGTCGCAGCCACTATGCCTACCCACGCAAGTGAGGTACCATTTTTTTCGGGAGACCTGGGGGCACGCTGGGTGGGTGGAAATTTGTTGATCCACGCAGATTCCAGAACTTTCCACCACAGAAATGTGAGGAAAATGTGTTTTTTTGGTCACATTTTTATGCTTGTAAGGGATTCTGGGTAACAAAACCTGGGGGTAGGCAGACAAGTCACCCCATCCTGAATTGCCCTGGGTGTCTAGTTTTCAGAAATGTATAGGTTTGCTAGGTTTCCCTAGGTGCTGGCAGAGCTACGGCGTAAAAACAAAAGGTAGTCTTTTTGTCCGAATCGTGCTAAATTTCACTGGGAAATTGAGGTGCGACCATGCTGCGTTTTGCGCAGTTTCATGTCGCAGCCACTATGCCTACCCACGCAAGTGAGGTACCATTTTTTTCGGGAGACCTGGGGGCACGCTGGGTGGGTGGAAATTTGTTGATCCACGCAGATTCCAGAACTTTCCACCACAGAAATGTGAGGAAAATGTGTTTTTTTGGTCAAATTTTTATGTTTGTAAGGGATTCTGGGTAACAAAACCTGGGGGTAGGCAGACGAGGCACCCCATCCTGAATTGCCCTGGGTGTCTAGTTTTCAGAAATGTATAGGTTTGCTAGGTTTCCCTAGGTGCTGGCAGAGCTACGGCGTAAAAACAAAAGGTAGTCTTTTTGTCCGAATCGTGCAAAATTTCACTGGGAAATTGAGGTGCGACCATGCTGCGTTTTGCGCGGTTTCATGTCGCAGCCACTATGCCTACCCACGCAAGTGAGGTACCATTTTTTTCGGGAGACCTGGGGGCACGCTGGGTGGGTGGAAATTTGTTGATCCACGCAGATTCCAGAACTTTCCACCACAGAAATGTGAGGAAAATGTGTTTTTTTGGTCACATTTTTATGCTTGTAAGGGATTCTGGGTAACAAAACCTGGGGGTAGGCAGACAAGTCACCCCATCCTGAATTGCCCTGGGTGTCTAGTTTTCAGAAATGTATAGGTTTGCTAGGTTTCCCTAGGTGCTGGCAGAGCTACGGCGTAAAAACAAAAGGTAGTCTTTTTGTCCGAATCGTGCTAAATTTCACTGGGAAATTGAGGTGCGACCATGCTGCGTTTTGCGCGGTTTCATGTCGCAGCCACTATGCCTACCCACGCAAGTGAGGTACCATTTTTTTCGGGAGACCTGGGGGCACGCTGGGTGGGTGGAAATCTGTTGATCCACGCAGATTCCAGAACTTTCCACCACAGAAATGTGAGGAAAATGTGTTTTTTTGGTCAAATTGTTATGTTTGTAAGGGATTCTGGGTAACAAAACCTGGGGGTAGGCAGACGAGTCACCCCATCCTGAATTTCCCTGGGTGTCTAGTTTTCAGAAATGTATAGGTTTGCTAGGTTTCCCTAGGTGCTGGCAGAGCTACGGTGCAAAAACAAAAGGTAGTCTTTTTGTCTGAATCGTGCTAAATTTCACTGGGAAATTGAGGTGCGACCATGCTGCGTTTTGCGCTGTTTCATGTCGCAGCCACTATGCCTACCCACGCAAGTGAGGTACCATTTTTTTCGGGAGACCTAGGGGCACACTGGATGGATGGAAATTTGTTGATCCACGCAGATTCCAGAACTTTCCACCATAGAAATGTGAGGAAAATGTGTTTTTTTGGTCAAATTCTTTTGTTTGAAAGGGATTCTGGGTAACAAAACCTGGGGATAGGCAGACGAGTCACCCCATCCTGAATTGCCCTGGGTGTCTAGTTTTCAGAAATGTATAGGTTTGCTAGGTTTCCCTAGGTGCTGGCAGAGCTATGGCGCAAAAACAAAAGGTAGTCTTTTTGTCCAAATCGTGCAAAATTTCACTGGGAAATTGAGATGCAACCATGCTGCGTTTTGCGCTGTTTCATGTCGCAGCCACTATGCCTACCCACGCAAGTGGGGTACCATTTTTTTCGGGAGACCTGGGGGCACACTGGGTGGATGGAAATTTGTTGATCCACGCAGATTCCAGAACTTTCCACCACAGAAATGTGAGGAAAATGTGTTTTTTGGGTCAAATTGTTTTGTTTGAAAGGGATTCTGGGTAACAAAACCTGGGGGTAGGCAGACGAGTCACCCCATCCTGAATTGCCCTGGGTGTCTAGTTTTCAGAAATGTATAGGTTTGCTAGGTTTCCCTAGGTGCTGGCAGAGCTACGGCGCAAAAACAAAAGGTAGTCTTTTTGTCCGAATCGTGCAAAATTTCACTGGGAAATTGAGGTGCGACCATGCTGCGTTTTGCGCTGTTTCATGTCGCAGCCACTATGCCTACCCACGCAAGTGAGGTACAGTTTTTTTCGGGAGACCTGGGGGCACGCTGGGTGGGTGGAAATTTGTTGATCCACGCAGATTCCAGAACTTTCCACCACAGAAATGTGAGGAAAATGTGTTTTTTTGGTCAAATTCTTTTGTTTGAAAGGGATTCTGGGTAACAAAACCTGGGGGTAGGCAGACGAGTCACCCCATCCTGAATTGCCCTGGGTGTCTAGTTTTCTAAAATGTATAGGGTTGCTAGGTTTCCCTAGGTGCTGGCAGAGCTACGGCGCAAAAACAAAAGGTAGTCTTTTTGTCCGAATCGTGCTAAATTTCACTGGGAAATTGAGGTGCGACCATGCTGCGTTTTGCGCTGTTTCATGTCGCAGCCACTATGCCTACCCACGCAAGTGAGGTACCATTTTTTTTGGGAGACCTGGGGGCACGCTGGGTGGGTGGAAATTTGTTGATCCACGCAGATTCCAGAACTTTCCACCACAGAAATGTGAGGAAAATGTGTTTTTTTGGTCAAATAGTTATGTTTGCAAGGGATTCTGGGTAACAAAACCTGGGGGTAGGCAGACGAGTCACCCCATCCTGAATTGCCCTGGGTGTCTAGTTTTCAAAAATGTATAGGTTTGCTAGGTTTTCCTAGGTGCTGGTTGAGCTACGGCTGAAAAACAAAAGGTAGTCTCTTTGTCCAAAGAGCTTAAGATTTCACTTGGAAATTGAGGAGCGACCACGTTGCATTTTGTGCCGTTTCCCGTCGTAGGCACAAGGCCGACCCACACAAGTGAGATACCATTTTTTTCGGGAGACCTGGGGGCACGCTGGGTGGGTGGAAATTTGTTGATCCACACAGATTCCAGAACTTTCCACCACAGAAATGTGAGGAAAATGTGTTTTTTTTGTCAAAATCTGAGCTTTGCAAGGGATTCTGGGTAACAAAACCTGGTGGTAGGCAGTCGAGTCATCCCATCCTGAATTCCCCTGGGTGTCTACTTTTCAAAAATGTATAGGTTTGCTAGGTTTCCCTAGGTGCCGGAAGAACTAGGGTGCAAAAACTACAGGTAGGCACTTTGCCAAAAAAGGGTCAATTTGTAACTGCAAAATTTAGGTGCGTTGCATTTTGCGCCGTTTCCTGTCGCAGGCACAAGGCCGACCCACACAAGTGAGGTACCGTTTTTATCGGGACACTTGGGGTAATTCAGATTTGTAAATCAACTGTTATTACCAATTGAGCTTTCTTGCATTTCTCCCTTTGAATGAAAGATATTGTGTAGAAAAAAAAACTTTATGAAAAATGACCAATAATTCTCATGCTAGTATGAGTATTCCCAACTTTGAAAATGTGCAATTATATACTGTTTCTGAACTCTATAATTTGTACCCAATTCATACATACATAGGTGTCTTTCATACAGATTATTCCATGTGTACATTTTCCAAGACAAAGTGCACTATACCCAGTAAATGAAAAAATACCATTGCAAGTTGCTGCTCAGTGTTTGGATCTGGGTTCGTCGGGTTCTTGGTGAAACTACAAGTCCCATATATCCCCACAACCAGGAAGGTCTATCGGATGTAACGATATATTGCTTTCCAAGAGCTGTCAAAATTAGAGAAAGTTATAGGTGAAAACGTTGAGACAAAAGGCTGTTGTTTTCAACAAATTTTCAAATATTCCAATATCTAACTGTTAGTTTCTATAACGAAACCTTCATGGATTTAGACAAATGACCCCTTTCTGAATTCAGAATTTTGTCTATTTTTCGAAAATGTAAAGCTTTCCAGGATCCATTATTGCTTTCAAACTCATTTCTACCATTAACTGGAAGGAGGTGGAAAGCTCTAAAAATAGCAAAAATAGGCTATGTCCCAGAAAAATGCCAAAACTGAGTGAAAAATTTCGGTTCTCTGACAAAACACTGTCATTCCCTAAAAGCTGAGAAAATGGAGAATTCAGCCCCACAAACCCTTTTTTGATACCATTTTCAGGGAAAAAGCCAGAGGCTTTCATTTGCAGCCCGTTTTTCCCATTTTTCTGAAAAAAACAAAAAAAACACTATATTTTGGTTAATTTCTGGGACCCCTCCAAGGGAATCTACAAACCCTGGGCGCCTTTAGAATCCCCATGATGTTGGAAGAAAAGGACGCAAATTTGGCGCGGATCCCTTATGTGGTCAAAAAGTTACAAGGGCCTAAGCGCGCACTACCCCAAAACACCAAAAAAAGCCTTAGCACAGGAGGGGGAAAAGGCCTAGCAGCGAAGGGGTTAAAGCTATCATAAATGGCAAGAATGCTGTTTTAAATGGTCTATTTTACCCAAATTCGACTTTGGTGTTTGGGGTACTTAAAAATAAATATCCTATACTTGTGATACATATTAATCATCCTCAGAATGTTCTTTACAAATTACAGAGATTTTTAATCAGACATATCCCATGTAAATCTTTAGAAAAATGAGTTTTGTACGCCTGCGCTAAGTGAAATTCCATATGCTAATGTTCTCATTATGCGGTATAGCACAACTTAAATTAAATTTTAATGCTAGGATGTCATAGTATGAGCATTAAGCTTCATGAATAGTAAAAAACGAATTTTGTAGCTCTTATTTTTAATAATTATTTTTCATAATTAATATATTTTTTAATAAACCCAATTATTTTTGATAATTCCACATATAAGAGCAAGCTGCATCCCTTGCCTATCATTTTTAGACACATTTATTTATAAGCCCAAGCACAGACGCCTAACTTGAAACATGACAAAATGTTTGCGCCATTTTTTTCTTTCTAAAAAGGACAATTTTATTTAGCAACAGACCCAAGAATATGCTTACAAAATGTTGCTTAATAGACTGAAAACATCAAGAAAAACCACGAACAGACATTGAGCTCATTTCAGACATAAACAGAAAGGGGTCAAAACACTCAGGACACACAATACAGTGCGCTTTAGCCATGCATCTCATGAATAGCGCCATCGCTATTCACTTACAGAAGTTTGCACTAATGTGAAAACCACATAGACATTTAAACACACATTTAACCCACAAACCAATACTCAGAACAAAAAACAAAGGACAGCCCACAGACTGTACTTAAACCAAACCATTTGTAAATATTAGTTGTAAGTCATATTTACAAGAAACGCTTCTCAATTGTGTTTCAAAAAGACTGCAAAAAGGAGGAGGAGCTACGCTAGCAACCAAGATGGCCGCATAAGCTCCCGACTCCGCCGACCTCCGCCAGTTGCGCACAAATCCTGACGATTATCCTGATTTCTCACTGGCCTCCCGTGCAGCTGATGTGTTCCTGACTCTAAAGGTGCAATCCCGGAATTTCTAGCTGCTTGAATAACGAAGATACGCCGTGTTCCATTCTCGGCCTAACCCAGAGTTGAAGCCGTGGCCTCGTTTTCTAACCCAGCCGGGTTGGAGTTGAATAACATCGGCCGCGGGACGCGGGTAGCGTCCGGTCTCCCGAAGTGGAGTGTTTCTTGTCCGATTTGGATGGTGGATCGGAGGCAGTTTTCTCTCGCAGCTATGGCGGCGTCACGCATCGGTTGCTGTGGTCGGGGAGCCGCTGCCCGGAGGCCCCGTTGGGCTCCCGGGGTCGATGGGCTTGGTTCCTCGCTGGCGGCGACGGTGTTGAGATCGCGCTTTTGAGAGTGCCCACAGTTGTCATCGGATTTGCCTGTGCCTGGTGCCCCGGAGTAGTCGACCTCCGGGGTTCAGAGACCTGCTTGGTCGCTTTGAGAGGGGCGATGGAGCGGGTGGAATGTATACCGTCGCTGCATACTGTAATGGCCGCCATTGGGGAGCTCCATTCACGGGGGGCGTGGCTTAACACGCAATGGAGACGGACGCACCCGGGTAGAGCTCCCGCCTAAGCTCCCCTACACCGGGTCATTTCTCCGCTGAAAATTATCCTTTCGGCCTGAAACTGCCGGCGGACCTGCCCGCACCCACTCTCCATCTGCTGGCTGACTCCAAAGCGGATCGACAGTGAGACCCCGCTCCGAGGACGCTCACGACGCTGAGGCCGGCTCGACTGCGACACGGCTGGGACGCCTCGCTACGAGGGCCCTGAAACGCGGCCTGTGGCGGGCGCCGCTGGAGCTGGTGCGGGCCCGCGGGTACAGCTGGGCGGCCCCTGGCGGTGCCGGACTTGACCCTGAGACCCACCCAACCTGCAGCGGTGGTGCCTGCAGCCCCCGAGGACGCAGACGGGGGCGGCGAGGAGCCCTGGATGGCCGTGACTCTGCCCAGGGACGGGCCTGGAGAGCCCCACAGACAAAAAGGTGAGCTGGGGCCTGAAACCGGAGGTGCAGTGCTAGGGAGGGGACGGCGCCTTTCATCACCCTCGCTACACACTGTCCCCGCTACACGCACCCGAGAGGAGAGGCCTACAATTGGAGATGCTACTACCGGGGGCACCTGGGGCTGACTGAACACCCCCCCCCTCTGAAACCTGGGGACGGCTGAGTCTGGGAGCACCCCTCCCCCCCTCCCTGAAGAGCACTACTTGTTGGGGGCCGCGAATTGCAGCAGGCGACACCCGATCACAGGAAGGGATACTGGTTAAGCGCAGCGGCTGCTGGGGTCGCCCGTGCTCCCCCCGCGCTGGTGCCAGAGGCGCGAATCCCACGTAACCACCGGGGACAGATTGGAGAACCCCCTCGCCCTTCCCGAGACGAGCCGCCGACCCATTCCTGCTGCCCGCTGCCAGGCCGAGCCTACGCACCTGGGTGCCACGGACAGTACAAAACTGGCACGTGCGGACCGGACACCTTGGCGGAGCTGCGGTTGAGCCCACTACCCGCTTGCTCAGCACTCGCCTCCCGTGACCTGGCACTACTGACGCTGCGACGGGCGGCGCCCGCCGCATACCGCCCGAGGGCCCGCAGCCACGAACTCCAGATACTTGCATAGTTCGCACCCCTCATCACGAAGAGAGCTTGAGGCCCGCAGAGATTGTCCTCCCTCGGCAACTACGTGCTGCACACCGCAGCCTTTCCTCCACTTGATAGCGAGGACCGCTTGCACGCTCTACCTGGCCCATGTCTGGAGGGGTGATGACACGCACTGGATCGGGATCCGCGTCAACGAAGGGGAAGCAAACGAAAGTGGCGCCCAAGATGGACGCGGAGCACGTGGCATCGAAACTGGACAGCGTACTGGCGGCCATGGAGAGGATGGAAGAATCCCTCCAATAGACGCGCACTTCCCTAGAGACCAGGTTAGATGGGGTGGCAATAGACCTGACCCACCTCAGAGCTGACCACAAGAAACTTCAAGATCGCACCACGACGCTGGAAGGCGCGGTGGCAGCCATCGAACCGAAGGTGACCCAGGCAGGTAAACACATACGCGACCTCCTAAACAGAGTGGAGTTTCTGGAAGACCGCGCAGAGGATGCGGAAGGACGGGCGCGAAGGAATGACATCCGCTTAGTGGGCATTCCGGAGAAATGGGAAGGGACGGACCCTGCTCGCCGCGTAGAGGACTGGCTGCGAGACCTGCTGCCAGAGGGCGCGCTCTCACCCCATTTCGTGGTGGAACGGGCCCACCGAGTACCCATGAGACCTTTTCCCCCTGGCTCAAACCCCAGACCATTTCTACTCCGCGTCCTGAACTACAGGGACCGCGATGCGATACTACGCGAGTCTAGGAAGCTAGGGGAAGTCAACATAGACAATGCCACAGTGATGTTCTTCCCTGACTACACCGCCGTGCAAGTACAAAGACAGAGACATTCCTTCCTGGCAGTGAAGAGACGACTGCGCCAAGCGGATCTCAAGTACTCACTTCTCTTCCCTGCCAAACTGAGAGTGGTTGCACAGGACAAGACGCACTTCTTCACCAGCCCAGAGGAAGCGGAGGCTTGGCTAGATGAAGGGATGAAAAACAATGTATAACAACGGGTCAAGAAACAGAGAGAAAAGCCAACTAAACCACTATGTGCTATTAGGATACAGTCCATGAATCCAAAGTATACATGGTGAAAATATGTTCCCATCAGATAACCGTCCTGTACCGCCCTACATCATTTGGGATCCTTCACCAGAAGGAAGTGGAATAAATTCCACTTTGGATTAGGTAGATTGTGTCCTAATCGTGTTTGAAGGATGCAATGATGGAATAATGTAAACTATATTGGTATCAGGGGGTAAAAAAATGTTGTAAGTTAATTAGCAGTGCAGAAAATGCTATGTGTAGCATGTGAATAAGTGAAATAATATTGGGTTGTAGGAGTGGAAAAAAGCTTTTAATAGGATCCTACCCACACCCAAGGTTAAAAAACAGTGCAAAGTAGTGTCAACAAATAACTACTTAGGTGTAAACTGGGTCGACATGTTTCTGCAGAGTATATAGGCTCACACGATGCCTGTCTGCTTCATCAGGACCTTCACAATAAAATGCTACTGCTTAGTGTTTGTAGTGATTAAATCATATCACCTGAGGTCGCCAAACAGAATGATCCAGATGGTCAACGTCAGGTGGACGAACAAACATACACAAACAATTAAGAAAAAAATGCACATAGTTAAACAAGATGGCTTTAGACACGAGGAAAAACTCTCGTGATATTACATGTTATGCCAAACAGTATTAGTCACTGATTACTCTATAGTCAATCTGGTAGCACAGGTCAAAGTGACCATATGGAGATAAACAAAATAAATCTCAGTATTCACTCACCCATAATCTGGGGAATGAACTCTCCACCTCACCCGGCTACAGCTCAGGTACAAATGGAGCACCGCTCTAGTGAGTGTAAAGAAAAAGAACAACATGAAAGAGAAGGACCTCTCTAGAGTTGGTTTGCCAGACACACCCTTACCCCAACCTATTCGATTGTTAGCGGTATTGAATTACAGCATGGTATGGGGAGGGTCAATTTTGTTAAAGATGAAGAAATAAAACACAGGAAAGCTTGGCACTTAGTAAAAGATGTAAGCGCTCAGGCTTCCTTTAGTACAAACTTCCCCGTCTAGGTTCTTTTCAAAGCGGGTGCTTTTACTGCACCCAAGTGTCGGCGGTGCTCTCTAATGCGCTGAAATCGCTTTTCAAGGCTAACAGTCTTTCAGCAAAGACTGATCACTCGAGCTCGCCGTGTAACAAACATGATCTACCAAACCCCTTACCTGTCCGTCGGTACTCCTCGCCTCCGTCTTGGCTGTCAGTGGGAGGTACCGAGACGGACAGGAAGCGGGTATTTGAATTCTTTTCCGTCGCTCGTCAGAAGAGTCACATGACGGTTTCCGTCGCATGCGACAAAACTACAAACTTCTTGGGAAGTGTAGTTCGCATGACGGACTTGTGACGCGCTCGATTACGCGCGTTAGCTTGTCGGGGAATGTAGTATGCTGGCCGGTTGCGGCCGAATACTTAGAGATAGAAGAGACACTTACAATGTAAACAACCCAGTCAATGTGTTGAATGTATGTATACTCAAAAAACCGGAGCCATACCGATTCTTACCGCTAGTCAGTGGAATCTCATTATTACTTCTTGCACTACCCGGCAGGTTAATTGTGATCAATATGTACAAGTCAGTAAAAGCATATTTACAACAGGGTAATCTACCTTAAGGACAGCTATACAAAGGCAATGTAGTATGTTATTTATATTTGCTTTGGAATAAATATCATTAGTTCCAAAAATGTAGAAAGCAAAAATGACAGCAGTTGCTGGAGATGTGGAACAGTACATGCCACTGGTTATGTGGTACTTGACCCTCCAAATCACTGGTATATCACGCTGCATATAGTTGACAAGTTGTCCACTCCTTATAGTGACATCCAAGGGATGTCTTCGTTCAGGCCTGATCTATCTGTTTGTAATTTGTACACCCATCTTTGTTCCCTCTTGTGTAGGAAGGTGCTTACATCAGTAATGTGTTTGGGAATTACTGGCTGTTCCAGAACTGTCCAGTGTAGATCAGTCGGAGCATGTTTGGCCTCTAAGAAATGTTTGGTCATTCTTGTTGCTTGTTTATTGCAACGTATCGAGCTTTTATGCTCGGAAATTTTGACCTTTATTTTTCTCGTGGTCATGCCCACGTATTTCTTCTCACAAGGGCAACTGATTAAGTAAATGAGGTTGGAACTGTTACAGTTCGTAAACCTGCGCTGTTCCCATGGATGTTCTGTGCCGATGTTAATTGTAGTTGATTTGCAGGTCTGTGGACATGCTGCACATTGTCCGCATGGATGGTGTCCGGTTACTGCGGGCATCTCCCACAGGGTCCCTGTCATTTTTGGAATTTCCACCCTTGGTCTGGTGTGGACCAATCTGTCCTTCAGGTTTTGTCCCCTTTTAAAAGCAAAAAGGGGGACGGGCAGTTTGTCATTTCCTGTATTTAAGATGCCCCAGTGTCTTTTGATAATGCCGGTGATCTTGTTTGATAGTGTCCCAAATGTCGTGACACAAGTCATTCGTTCGGTTTTTTCTTTCAGCGGCATTACTTCTAATAGGCTAGCTCTGTTGTTATTTGCTGCCCGTTTTTTTGATCGGGCCACCAAATGTGATGGATAATCTTTATCCAAAAGATCCCATGTTAGATTACTAGCATGTACCTCAAAAGAAACTTTGTTTGTACAGTTCCTCTGTATACATAAAAATTGCCCATAAGGCAGATTGTCACGAAGGGACTTGGGGTGGCAACTATGGTAATTTAGCAAAGAGTTTCTGGCCATAGGTTTCTGATAGAGCTCCGATATGAGGCCATCGGTTGTACCAATGATCATAAGATCCAAAAAAGCTAGTCTGCATGTGTTATATTCCATTGTGAATTTTAGAAAGCGGTTCTGATGATTCAGCCACTCATGGAATTCAGTTAATTGATTTACATCCCCACGCCACACCACGAAAATGTCGTCGATGTAGCGTTTCCACGCTCGCAGGCACTCAAGATGGGGGTTAGTGTCTGCGAGCACGTGCCGCTGTTCAAAATGATGCATATATAGATTCGCGAGACTAGGGGCAAAAACGCTGCCCATACTAGTCCCGCTGATCTGCAGATAAAGAGAATCTTCATAAGAGAAGAAATTCTCTGTCATAGCCAGTGTTGCTAAGGTCATAATGAGTCTGACAGGAGTTATGGAGTCTATGTCTCGTGATAGCAATAGCTCTTCTATCACCTGTAAAGTCTCCGTTTGGGGTATAGATGTGTACAAACTCTCGACATCGAATGACACCAACAAATCTGTGTTGATGTCGTATTCGATGTCGGGTAGCAATCTTAGAACATCTTTGGTGTCCTTCAAATAAGAAGGCATCTCCAGTACCATAGGTTGGAGAAACACATCGACAAAAGTCGACAAAGGTTCCAGTAGTGAACCTATCCCAGATATAATGGGACGGCCAGGTGGAGGGCGTTGGACCTTGTGTATTTTTGGCAACTGGTAGAAGTACGGAGTGACCGGATTGGAAACTTGAAGATATTGGCCCTCTTTAGGAGTGAGCCAACCTTCTGCTAATGCTTCTTCAACGATGTGAGCTACGATGTTAGTTAATCTAGCTGTTGGATCTTGTTTGAGTTTTCTATATGCCCGGCCATCATTGAGCTGGCGTAGGCACTCATTGCGGTATGTTTCCACGTCGAGGATAACCACCCCTCCCCCCTTGTCTGCTGGTTTTATCACAATGAGGGGGTTCTCAGTTAGATCCTTAATGGCAATTTGCTCGTCTTTAGTCAGATTGGAAAACATCCTCTGTCTGACAGTGAAGAGTTCTCGTACGTCATGGTTGACAGCTTCTTCAAAGGTAAGAACCTTGGGAGGTTGGCCTAGGGTAGTTGGGTTAAATGTCGAAGGTTTCTTCAATCCAGTATTGTTAGGGTGGCTGCATTGCGAATTCACAGTTGGTTTGTTCGCAAACATAAAATGAAGTCTGATTTTGCTATAGAGTTTGCTTAATTCAATTTGAGCCTGGAACGGATCCGTGCGATTTGTCGAAACAAATCCCAGACCTTTATTCAATACTTGCTCTTGAGTCTCTGTTAGTTGTTGCAAGCTCAAGTTGATGACTAAACTGGTCCCGCTGCGGTTGATGGTTGGTCCTGTGGTATCTTTCTCCCGCTCCTCAGATCCATGGTCTGGGGTGGGATGTTCCAGCGGACCTGTCCTTGTCTGGGAGTTCTTTGACGCCCCCTGCTTCTCCTGCCCCCCCCTAAAAAAGGCTGTTGGTTGTAATTTCCATAGAATGGGGGTGGACCATATGGGTTCATCATTGGCGGAAAGGGTGGTTGGCCCCATGGTGAAGGTTGCCACCATGGTGGGCATTGTGGTTGGGAGAAGGCTTGGTTATATCCTCTCCACCCTCTCCTATTCCCACCACGACCTTGCTGTTTGAAAGATAGCTGACTGGTGTTTGATCCATCAGAATCACTAGAGGCTCCATCGGTGCTAGAGCTCCCATAGTTGGACCCACCTTTATTTCCAGCTTTCTGGTTGGTGGAGCAGAAAGTGTCGCTGGTGTAAGGATACACCTTTTCCATCGTAAATTTGGCGAGATCTTTTTTAAACTTTTCCAATTTACTGAAGAGTATCGAATCTCTGAACTCCTTACTAGACTTATTGCCCTCTTCTTGATGTTTAGTAAATGTTTTACTGGATGAGATCGTTGTTTTGATCTGCCCCTCTAGGACCTGAATTTCTATCAGTATTTTATCTGCTGTCATTTTTGCTGTTTTTATGATCAGACAGAGCCAATCACGTGTGCACTTCCACGCTACAAGCGACCAGTCATGTAGGAAAGCCTTGTCAGATGAAGGGATGCCAGCCGCACCTAGGAAAGCTAGGGGGACCACCACCACGGAACGAACTTGAGGACCGAGAAAGCGGCGCCGCCGCAGGACGCCCTCATCCCCACAGAATCGAGAAGCAGCACCACACTCTCCGTCCATGGATCAAATCCTGCAGGAACAACGAGATGCCCTACGCAGAGTGGTGGAGATCAGCAGCTCCCCAGCCCAATCGCCACACCCGAACGCCAGCCCAACCGCATCCCTAACGGACGATAAAGCGGTTTATGGCCTACCGGACACCCAACGCTCTGAGGAACTTCCGGAAGTCACACCGCAGACAGCAGACCTTTTCGTCTGACCAGGGCCGGGACTCACCTCACCCCCGGAACACTGCGCAGACTTAGCTGGGCTGCTGCCTAACTGCCTCGCCTCCTTATAGGTAACCTGAGCGCCTATCTATGGCTGCGGACTCCCCAGCTCGAGACCCGCCGCAAGCAGCAGAACTTTCCGGCTGCCCGGGGCCGGGACACACCTCGCCTCCGGAACACAGCGCAGACTCAACTAGGCAGCCGCCTACCTGTCTCACCTCCTGACAGGTATCCTGTGCACCTACCTACGGATGCAGACTCCCCAGCTCGGGGAGATCGGGACCGGGCCAGACACTGTGAGTAACTTTTTGCTTTCTATACACGGCCCGGCCACCCACTGACAGGAAACAAAGATCGAGACTGAAGCGATGCACATACTTGCCGCCACTGCCTTGGCCGCTCGAAGAGGGGGAACTCCCCTGAAGGCCCTACCCCCACCACTGACATTTGGGAGCGCTGCTGACACCGTACCGAGCGGCAGGATCTGGGTGCACGCCAGGCAGCAACGGCCTCTCTACCCACCCGGGAGGGATGCCACACTCCCCAAGAACTACACTGTACTTACCATTCTTTCACGACTAAGTCACACGATACCCCCTAGAACTGTATAGCTTACGAGCTCACTCGAGCGTTTGGACGGCGACATGTTGTGCAGCCGACCCTTTGGTATTCTTGATAATGTTGCCATGTTGAGGCTATATGTTTTCCCTCTCTTCCTTACCCCTCTACACCACTGGAGATCATTCCACATCGTGTTGAAGAATAGCAGTCATTTTGAGTTGAAGATGGGACACTGGACTTGGTGGGGAGCTACAGGCAGGGTTTTGACATGCGGGGGGGCTGGAGGGAACTACACGAATGATGACTATGGCTGAAATACGAATATGCACCTGGAACGTCAGGGGAATGCACACACCGGCTAGGCGCTACCAAATATATTCATACCTAAAACGGCACAAGATAAACATTGCACTACTTCAGGAATCACACCTGAACAAGACTGAGGTACAGGCACTACACCGCAGATGGCGTGGCCAACTCTATGCCACGGACTACTCCTCATATGCTCGCGGCGCACTGATATGGGTCCGTCCTGGAACCCCCTGGACAGCCACTGATACCACCATAGACCAAGAGGGCAGATTCGTTGTGGTGCAGGGCAGACTGGATGGGCAACAGGTGGTTCTAGTGTCCCTATACTCCCCAAACATAGATCAGGGAGGCTTTCTGACGCGCCTCTCCACAATAATGGCGACTTGGCACGCGGCTCCATGGATACTGGGCGGGGACTACAGCTGCACGCTTGACACAACACTAGACCGCTCCTCCCCACCCGCACTTAACGCACCCGTGCGGGGCGCCACAAGGGCATTACACGGGTGGGCCACGCAGGGGGACCTCCATGATGTTTGGAGATCGCGCAACCCCGGAACACGGGTTTACTCCTATTACTCTGGCGCTCACGACCTACATGTCCGCCTTGACAGGTTCATGGCATCCACTGAACTCCTACCTCTAGTAACAGAAGCGCGATACATGGGCCGCACACACTCAGACCATAACCCGCACTTTCTATCCATAGTCTGGGAACGCCCGCGTCCCCCCATACCCACCTGGCGACTACAGCTTGCACTGCTACTCGACGCGGCCTTCCGCGACTCCCTCCTCACACGCACTGCTCAATACTTTGAGGACAACACGGACACGGCGTCCTCCCCTCAGGTAGAATTGGACGCTTTTAAAGTGGTGATCCGAGGCCACTGCCTGAGGACGCAGGGGCACATGAGGCACCAATTGGAGGGTGACCTGACTAGGCTGGAATCTGACTTGCTCGACAGGGAGGATGAGGCTATTGGGGGAGATGCTGACTCGTTACAGGGGGCGCAAGCAGAACATGCGCAACTACTGGAACGACTACGCAACATTAACTATGCTGCGCACTCGGCGAGGACGCACCACCTGAGTGACAGACCTGGCAAACTCCTAGCCTGGCTGATATCACAAGAGAATCGCTCGACCCCAGTGACGGCAATACACGTGGAAGGGAGGGGCTTGCTATACACGCAATGCCATATACATGATGCGTTTACCACCCACTATGAAGCACTATATCGCTCCCGGCTACCGAGCCCCTGCCCGGACATAGCTGGCTACCTCTCCCCTCTACAGCTGCCACAGCTGACCGGTGCGCAGCAGGACGAGCTGGGAGCCAAGCTCGAACCTGATGAGATTCGCGAAGCTATATTTAACTTGTCCAACGGCAAATCCCCAGGCCCAGACGGGCTCCCGGCTAAATTCTACAAGGCTAGCTCTGATATCCTAATCCCGGAACTTCTGAAAATGTACGCCACAGCTACGGAAGATGCGGCCTTACCCCCAACGTTAAATGAGGCCACTCTGATCTCTATCCTCAAACCTGACAAGGACAGCACGCAGATGGGCTCTTACCGCCCCCTGGCGCTACTAAACACTGACTACAAAATACTGACCTCCACGTTGGCCCGGAGACTGGCCCCTTATATACCCCGACTGGTACACCAGGACCAGAACGGCTTTGTCCCGAAGCGACACACCTCTCACAATATCCGCTGCCTCTTTCGGATACAGAAGTATGCTGTACAGCAGTGGCCCAGAGCAGGATGCCTGATATTAGATCTGGAAAAGGCCTTTGACTCAGTTGAGTGGCCGTATTTGAGAGCGGTTATTGAAAAGTACCAGCTAGGGGGAGGCTATGAAGATATGGTGGGCCTTCTATATGACAAACCAACAGTCCGAGTCCGCACGGGCCCACTGCTCTCAGACGTCATCCGAGTGCGAAGGGGCACTAGGCAAGGCTGCCCCCTATCACCCATACTGTTCGCATTGGCCATGGAGCCCCTGGCCACAATCCTCAGGACCCAGGGACCTGACTGGGGGATACCACTGGCGGATGGCCTGCATGCAGTGTCACTCTATGCTGACGACTTATTGCTGTACTTTAGAGACATAACCGATATCCCCGCCTCCCTAACTGACGTTTTCCGAACATTTGAGGAGATGTCAGGATTGCACGTTAATTGGGCTAAATCAGGGGCATATCCCTTTAGCCCGGACACGCCAGAATGTGACATCCACCTGGGCGGAGGGAGCTTACAATGGTACCCCACAACGTTTCGGTACCTAGGGATACGAATCTATCGGGACCCAATAGACGTTCTGGAGGGGAACCTCCTGCGGACGATCACCTCCATTCGAGCGCAAATCAACTTCTGGAACTCCTTACCCGTCAATGTGCTTAGCCGAATAGCACTGACCAAAATGATCGTGCTGCCTAGGCTGCTGTACTATTTCGCCAATATTCCCACTTACGTGCCCAATAAAATATTTCGTGATCTGGAGGTCCTACTGCGTGGCCTCATCTGGAACGCGGGCCGCCCCCGCGTGGCGCTGACCAAGCTGTACATGCCCACTGACTCTGGAGGCCTAGCGGTTCCCAACATGGAGCTGTACTACCTCTCGGCACAGATGCAGTGGGTGACGGGGTGGCTAAGCGGCAACCATCTGAAGGATACTACCTCGAACACTGCTGCCTGGACGCAAACACAAATTTGCACACTGTTCCATCCGTTAACCCGGACCCCCTGCCCCTCCCAATTGCACCTCGCAGTAGCGCGCAAGTGCTTTCTGCGATGTCTACGACTCACCCGGGCAACAACACCATATGCCCCGATATTACCCCTTCTGGGCACTCCCGGACCGACAGGCGCGCTGACTGAGACACGTTTGACCAGCTGGACGCAAGCAGGTGTGGACACACTGGGTGACCTGTATGCAGATGGAGAGATACTCACTTTCGCGGACCTAGCGGCTGGCACGGACCTTCCGGCTGGCCAGTTCCTGCTACATTTGTCCCTCTTGCGCACCCTTACTGCCTCCTGGGGCGACATAACAGAGGAACCACCGATGCACGCTTTTATGCAATATCTGCACGTTATGGGCAACGGCTCACACATCATACACTGGCTGGCGCAAGCCCTACAGGCACACTTGCAACCGTCCATGATGCCACTGCGGGAAAAATGGGCAGCAGACCGGGGACGGGATTGGACTGAGAAGGAATGGGAGATGATCTTAGCCGGCCCAACAAATATCCCACGCAACCCCCGCTTTAAGATCATCCAATTTTACATTTTGCACCGTGCTTATCTCACGCCCGACAAAATGAATAGGTATTTTGCAACCACGACTGCCACCTGTCAACGCTGCTCCCTGAATGGGGCAGACCTCTTACACATGCTATGGCACTGCCCTGACAGACGAACATACTGTCACACACACGACACTGACGAACAGATGTCACACACGTGGGAGGCGTGCATCCTGGGACTGTACAAGCGCACATGGGCCTCATAACGGCAAAGTGCCTGCTTACTAAGCATTGGAAGGCCACGACCCCCCCACACATTCGACACTGGTACGCCTCCTTTACCAACTGGGCACGAGCGGAAAGCACGGTGCTCCTCCTGGAGGAAACCGCAGGACTCCGAAAATTCCCCATCGCCCAGCTCTGGGATGACCTCCTTAAGGCATTCCAGCACACTTGCCAGGAACAGGGGATACCTTGAGACAACAGGCCCCGTCACCACTGCGACACCTACCAGCGCACGCAGTGACCACAGCTCTGTATCCCTTTCCCCTATCTCCCTTGCCTCCCTAGGCCTTAAGCCCTGCCCTCGCGAGTACTGGTTATCTCACCTCTCTGCCACACGCCTGACGCTTGCCCCGCGCTGCGCGCCTACCTCTACCCTCACATTGGCCTACCTGAACACATGCTGCCAGCCCCCCTCCCACTC
Organism: Lissotriton helveticus; assembly: GCF_964261635.1. Classification (NCBI taxonomy): domain Eukaryota; kingdom Metazoa; phylum Chordata; class Amphibia; order Caudata; family Salamandridae; genus Lissotriton; species Lissotriton helveticus. Next base: position 958,430,337 of record NC_136059.1, on the reverse strand, counting down.
CCCCCCTTTATAATGCGAGACGCCCCACTGTGCCTCGCCTCGCACCAGCTGACCCCCCACAGGAACCCACGCTGATCTCCATCCCCCCCCCTGACCTCGCTTGCCTTCTCACCCACAGGTTTTTCCCACCATTGCGTAGGCATAGGGAACAGTTAGTTCATTGGTCATGTTTCCCGACCAGACCCCCTTTCTTATTGCAGACGGAGATAACAGACGCATTACATAGCTAGCAGGAAGCAATGCCTCACTGAACACACGTTACTTGCTGACCGCCGAGACGCGGCCGCGCTCGCGGACTGCAGAAAGGCGAGGACTCGCACTGAAACCCCACCCACGTCGACCTAGACCAGGATATGCCGTACACCGACCACCCCCCCGTTTTTGCGACCTCCTACTTACAGCACTGGAGAGATGCAAATACACCACACTGCTAGATATCCTGGCCTACATACATGACGGCTGCAGACAAGCTGCGCCGAGCATCACCGCTTGCTTCTACGCCTCAGTGAGCTATACCACTACACGTTTTACCACACCCGCGCAAGCATTAAGCACACACATCTGGTACACCGCCCATCGACAGCTCCCCCACTATCGCCTAACCCCAGCGGATTCCCAGGCCCTCAGTGGGGACTTGAGCGTTGTTCACAATGGCACTAATGCTTGATTACCTCTGCACTGTTCTTGTTGATAATAAAAGATAAAATGTAGACCTATCATTTACGCAACTAAATACCTGATTATAGTACATGCATGTACATGTGTTTCGCCGCCGGACCCCCGGGTTACCGGCTAAATGGCTGTGTCATCCAGACAGGGATTTGTTTGATTATTCATTGCCCGGCTGGCCCTTGAATGCCGTGAACTGTACACTGTATTATAACTAACTCTGCACAATAAAGGTCTTCCAAAAACAAAAAAAACAAAAACAAAAAAAAATTGGGGAGCTCCATTCACAGGTCACCGCCATCATCATCCAGAGGATGGTCGTAACGGTCGATATCATCTGCCGGAGACCGGACTCCGACCCTTTGTTGGTTCTGGAAAAAGCCGTTTTACCCGCGGAGCAAGAAGCGTCTGATACGGAGGGCCCCGCGCTGAAGCCAGACTTGGTATCTTTTGTCGACCCCTGAACGACTGCTAGCAAGCCCCGGACTATCGAATCTACATCATGCCCTGTGTCGATACCGCCCCAGATGGACATAGATGATCTTATATTTCAGAGCGAGTTCTCCAGTGACTGTAGGATTGTTACCTCACCCTTTTTCTCCTGGATGGTTCAAATACGCTTTAGCGATTTATCTTTGGTGGACAGCGGACATCGTTTGACTCTTAGACTTTGTGTACTATTATCCTGCCCTCAATCCTTCCGTATTGACTTTGAACTTTCTCAACATTTTGATACTCTCATTGGGATGGCGGATCGAGCGGACAGGGCTTGCATGAAAAATCGCAGTGGCCAGGGTTGACTTTGACTGGCTGGGTTTGAACAATGACTTTATTTGATACGGGATTTGTAACCTATACTAGCGCGGGAGTTGGGTGGTTCTTACAAGCTCCCCCCCGTCTGATTTTAATCGTTGCATTTTATTATTCTGGATACGTATAGGGGCGGGTTGCTACTGGCGGGGGGTAAGGGAGACCGGGGGCCTGTTTGAAATTTCCTCCTCCACTCTTTCTTTTTCCTTCTTTTAGGTCTAGTTCCGGGGCGACGGGCACACTGCTAGTGGGGATGGGCCGTAGCCATTGCAGGGGTGCAGGGAGGGGGGCTAGGGGAGGGGTTTGTTATTTTGCCTTAGTTTAGTTCTATGGCCTTTTTTTCTTTCCTTTTTTCTTTTACGAGAGACGGGTTGTTTATCCTGTATTGATTTTCTTATGTATCGGGGTGTCCGATTTGTCTTCATTATCCTGAACTATGGGTGGATGAGCCCTGCTGGCTGCTACTTCGCTGGATTGTTGATCGTACTTCTCCCTATTGATGTACCGAACTAAGATGACATTGCATACTCCTTTGAATTGAATTTTCCACATTGATTTATTCGCTCACCTATCGCAATATTGTATTCTATGTATGACACCCGATATATGTAAATTTCTCTTGTTTTCTTCAATAAAACCTTTAAAAATAAAATTTAAAAAAAAGACTGCAAAAACAGCCCAACAGACTGATGTATGTCCAAGAAGCGAAAATACACTCAATTCACTAGCTTTGGCTAGCAGAACACCAAACAAAATCGTTCTGCATATCTTCATTCATAAAACTGCGCAGAACAAAGGATCCTTGTTTTATATTATGTCATATTTTAATTCCCTGGGGATACAAAATCACCAAGGAAGAAATATGTTTGTAAATCTAAACCTATTTAGACATTCCCTTTAGGGGGGCCGGCTAATTTACTTCACATCACACTATGGTACCTTCCAAAAAAGCAACACATTTTTACATGTGAGCTTACAAACGGGCATGCCAAAAATACTGCGGAATACGCAAGTATTATAATCAAAGTGGTGCTTAAGGTACTTTTCGTACGTGCACCGTTCAACTAAACCAAATGGAGAAATATCTCCTCATTACCTGCCTACACAAATTGCAATTCACATATCCGAACCTATACAAATCCAAAGTTGGCCAACACAAATTCCAAAGTTCCAAAGCTACAGTCCCAAATTTGCTAAGATTAGGCATCTTATAGCTCACTAATCTAGCTTCAAACTTCAAGGGGTTATCTCTACCAATACACTCGCAAATATACGAGCCCCTCGGCTTTGGTAATTTGCAATAACCAAATCAAAAACCAAGAAACCAAACCCCTCGGCTTTGGTAATTGCAATAACCAAATCAAAACCAAGAAACCAAACAAAGTCGTGGGAGCGACCCACTTGTAATTCTTATTTTTACTAATCAAAAGGTTATCCAAATTCTAATTGTCAAGTTCTACATGACCTAACGGTCTTTTTTAGAATACTCACGCCAAAAAGGTTCTCAGTCAGGAGTGACATCATGTGGAGGATCAAAATCAGGAAGATCAGAAATATACTGGGCTGCAGAATCAAAGAATCTCCAGAATCCCTGTGCACAGAGTACCTCCTTAGTAGAATCCTGTTCTGTCCTCCTCAGTAGATTTCAGTCCTCTGACCAGATCACTCCCACAGAAAGTCACTTCTCTGATGAAGCCCACGTTGGCCGCGCCATTTGAAGAACTGAAATCTTCATTCTCAGGGAATACTTACTAATAAAAAAGAACTTGGCACAGAAGCTGAAAATATGAAAAGACATCTTTATTAAATTTAATAAGTGAGGCCACGTCACACAGAAGCCGTAGCAACTGAACGAGGCAGTCTGAGGAATACAGAGAACAGAGGTCTTATATATATGCTCAGGGTTACACAACTCAGCATAAAAGTAAGGGGCAGTCCTTGCTTTTGCAAGCATGCAAAATGCCTAACATTCCTTGTTACACAAGCCGGACAAACCCATAATAAAAGGACCACAACCCATATCATAAACAGACCATAAAAGAAGGAACAGAAACAGATAGAAGTAGGATAAGGCATGTTTGTGTGCAGTAAAACTTTATGATGTCCTGTGCTCTTATCCTCAATCTTGATCAGCTAAAGGGCAAGAACTGGTTTAACAAGGTCAGCTTCAGGCAACAAGGTCAGTTCACTCAGGTCAAACAGGAGTCAGCATGAACTCGAGCTAAGGTGTACATGTCCTCAAAAGACTAGTTTCAGCCACAATCATGGCCTATGTGAGGGCAACCACAAAATGGCTGCCATACACAAAATGGAACCCACGGGTTCAGAATTCACAGAACCTCAAACTCTTCTTACAGAAAACCCCATATATATACATATATATACATATATATTACTGATTGACAGTAGCCACTCGGTAGTTATAGTTAGGGTCACCAGAGAAAAGGATTTTTTGTCCCTTAAGAACTTTTCACGGTTTGACGAATGTCCGCAAAACGTTTCAGACCTATTGCACCCGTTTCATTGTCGGAGGACTGAACATTTCACGGTGTTATGTCAAGGGAGTGCACCGAAAAAAGGGGGGTCCTAAAACCAGCTTGAAATCCAATGCATATTTCATGGACTTTTTTATTTCACATAGCGTTAGAATGAGCAGTCGGATTTTGCTGAAATTTGGCAGCATTTGCTATCAGGGTGCACAGATGATTTTTCTGGTACTGCAGGTGAGTAGAGTAAGTATTTTCTAAGTTATAAGGTTTCCCATATTAATGATATCTTGTAGCACAATACTACTAAAAGTAGCAAGGAAGCCCAAAAAATAAACTAGACTGCATATGTAAAGTTTCAGATATACCGCATGAACAACTGAAAGACATTTGTAGTCACATGCTAATGGAAACCTATAAACAAATACATAAAGAATATAATACATCTTAATCTACATACGTTTTCTTTGCATGCTCTCTGGCTCACAAAATAAAACTGGCCTAACTAGCAAAACAAAAACCTTTTTCTTATGCACCCTTGTGTTACAAAATTAAAATTGACACAGCATTGAGCCACACAAACAACTATTTGGAGAAAATTATAATTGTCCACTAGGGAAAAAAAAAATCTAAACTTTAATAACAGTAACAATGATTGCCTTTCATTCATTTTGGCCTTCGTATGTAGCACAATACTACTAAAAGCCCAAAAAATAAACTAGACTGCATAAGTAAAGCTTCTGATTTATTACATGAACAACTGAAAGACACATTTATGGTCACATGCTAATAGAAACCTAGAACAAATACATAACAAATAGAATACATCTTAATCTGCATAAGGTGTCTTTGCATGCTCACTGGGTCACAAAATAAAAGTGGCCCAACTAGCCAAACAAAAACCATCTGTCCTATGTATCTCTGTATAACAAAATGAAAATTTACCCTAGCAGTGAGCCACAAAAACTATAGTTTGGAGGAGATGATAATTGGCCACTAGGAAAATAAAATAATCTTAATTTTTATAATAATAATGATTGCCTTTTTCTCCCTTTGGGCTTCATATGTAACACAATGCTGCTAAAAGTGACAAGGAAGCCCGAAAAATAAATCAGACTTTATATGTAAAGTTTCTGAATTACTACATGAACAACTAACACATTTATGGTCACATGATTATGTAAATCAATACACAAATACATAACAAATACAATAGATAAAAATAAAGAAATCACATTAAATTTGATTGCCACTATATAGTTATAGTTAGAATTCCCAAAGATAGGGATTGATCGTATATCATCTCCCTAATAACTTTCCCCCCCATTTGATGAACCACCTTAAAACTTTCCAGAATTATAGCATTTTCCAAATTTTTAGATGATGTAAATTTTTGTGGAGAATTGTTAAGGGAGTGCAAAGATAAAAGGGAGTCTCAAAACACGTTTTTCCATCAATACATTTTCCATAGACTATTGTATTTGACGTAGCGTGAAAACGGCTGAATGGATTAACATGAAATTCCGCAGGATTATACATTGTGGTGCAGAGATGATGCTTTTTGGGTACTGCAGTTAAATAGGGCACAAACTTTTTAAGTTATAAGCCATTTAAACTTAGTGATATCCGTCACTGCGGTACTTTTGCAGAATTTCATTGCCCAATTATTTACTGGTTTGTCATCGACGTGTACCACTGTATACTGCCACGTTATCACGGTATACCATGGCCCAAAATATAACAAAGGCCTAGCTGTTTTATTGGATTGCGGTTCCCTTGTGTCACTCATGGTGTTGCATGGGCAATTCAATTCTTAAGTCAGATTTACAAAGGAACACAAGTCCACCATTTGTGGGTCTGCGTTGATTGGTAAATCTGGAGAACGCAAGGCAGCGCAATTTGCTGTTTTGCATTACTGTGCTCACCAAACTCTACTTTGCCTCTAAATTTCACATACATCCATATGCATTGCCACTGTAGCCACTCCACTACATGTTATTCCACTCTACGTCTCTCCAGCATGCAAGACTCCACTCTCCACTATTACAATGTATGCAGCACCACTGTACGCCACTCCAGTCTACGTCACTCCATTATACTCCACTCCACTGGAGGCTACACTACTATACTTTATTTTACTCTATGCCATTCTACTGTACGCCGCTCCACTCTACTCTATTCCACTGTATGTAACTGCACCCTACAACACTCTACTGTACACTAATCCACGGTATGCCTTTCCACTTCCACTCTACACTTTATGCTATTATACCATACACAACTACACTATACGCAAGTCCACTCTACACTATTACACTGTATGCAACTCCACTCTATACCTCTTCAGTGTACGCCACTCCACTGTATGCCACTCAGCTATATGATACTCCAGTATATGCTATTCCACTCTATGCCATTCCATGGTATGCCATTCCACTCTATGCTAATCCTTTGTATGCCACTCCACTGTACTCTACTACACTCTACGCCACTCCAGTATATAGCACTCCACGCTACACCACTTAATTCTACCCTATTCAATTGGACCCCACTGTAATGTATGCCGCACCACTTTATGCTATTATACTCTACCCCATACCACTGTAAACCACTCCAGTCTATACCACTATATTGTATGCCACCCCACTGTATGCTACTCCACTATACACTATTACACTCTACGACACTCCATTATACAACACTCCACTCTACGCCACAGCACTTTATGCTATTATACTTTACACAACTACACTATACGCAGGTCCACTCTATACCATTACACTATTACACTCTACGACACTCCATTATACAACACTCCACTCTACGCCACAGCACTTTATGCTATTATACCATACACAACTACACTATACACCAGTCCACTCTACACTATTACACTGAATGCAGCTCCACTCTATACCTCTTCTGTATCCTTTTGCACTTACTCCACACTACTGGACGCCACTTCAGTCTACACCACTCCATTATATGCCACTCCACTCTATGCTACTCTACTATACACTATTATACTCTATGTCATTCCACTGTACAACACTCCACTCTATGCTACTCCACTCTACGCTATTACATTTTACACAACTCAAGTCTATGCCAGTCCACTCTACGCTATCACATTGTGTGCAACTCCACTCTACGGCACTCCAGTCTACATCATTTCACTATATGCCACTGCAGTGTATGCTACTCCACCATACTCTATTCCAGTCTAAGCCACTCTACTCTACACCTCTCCGCTCTATGCTACTCCACTGTATCCCACTCCACTATACGCTACTCTACACCACTCCAGTGCACATCACTCCACTCTATGCACTGCATTCTACGGTAGTCCATTTGACCCCACTCCACACTACACCACTCCACTATATGGTATTTCACTCTACCCCATCCCACTGTACACTACTCCAGTCTACAACACTGCACTGTATGTCACTCCACTCTACGTTATTCTTCTGTACGTAATTCCAATCTATGCTATTCTACTCAATGCCACTCCACTATACTCCACTATACGCTATTTCACAATACCCAACTCCATTCTATACTATTTCCCTGTAAACAACTTCAATCTTAGCCCTTCTACTAAATGGTAATTCTCTCTACCCCAATCCACTGTACACCACTCCTTTGTGTGCTATTACACTCAACTCCAACCCACAATACACTACTACAATACACTACTCCAGTCTAAACCACTTCACTGTACGCTACTCGACTGTACGCTACCACACTCTATGCTATCACAATGTATGCAACTCCACTCTATGCCACTTCAGTCTACATCATTTCACTGTATGCTACTGCACTGTATGCTACTCCACTGTATCCCACTCCACTATACGCTGCTCTGCTCTACACCACTCCAGTGTACATCACTCCACTCTATGCCTCTTTCACTCTACCCCACTCCACTGTACACTACTCCAGTCTACACCACTGCCCTGTACGTCACTCCACTCTAAGCTATTCTACTGTACGCTATTCCAATCTACGCTATTCTACTCTATGCCACTCCACTGTACTCCTCTATATGCGATTTCACAATACCCAACTCCATTCTATACTATTTCCCTGTATACAACTTCAATCTGCTATACGGTAATTCTCTCTACTTCACTCCACTGTACACCACTCCACTGTATGCTATTGCACTCAACTCCAACCCACAATACACTACAATACACTACTCAAGTCTAAACCACTTCACTGTATGCTACTCGACTGTGCGCTACCACACTATACGCTATTACACTTTACGCCACTACACTGTTCGCTATTACACTCTATGCCACTTCACTGTACACCACTTCAATCTATGCTACTCCACTCTGCGCTGTTCCACTTTATGCCACTCCATTGCACGCTACTTCAGTCTACAACACTGCAGTGTACTCTCGTCTGTTCTATGTAACTCCACTCTACAAAACTCTACTACACTCTAGGCCACTCTACTAGTCTCTACTCCAGTCTGTCCTCATACACTCCACTGTCCAAATTAGCACTTGACTCCATGCCCGTACACTCTATTGTACAACACTCTACTCTATGACAGTTTCCAACACTGTACAACACAGCACTCTATTCTACTGTTTGAAATGCCACTCCAATTTATAACAATTTCCTCGACCCTACACCACGCCACTTCCACGTATGCCACCCCACTCTACGCTTATCCACTGTACCCCACTCCACTGTACTGCACGATTTGTAACAATTTGCTATTTATGCCAGCAAGTACCCTCCATGCCGCTCTACTCTACAACACACCAATATTCATTATTGTACTATACTCCACACTACGTTACACCAATCCACTTCATTCTACTCCACTATACGAGCTTTACCTCTCTCTACAATACTGTACAAAAATCCACTCTACGCAGCTCCACTGCTTCACACACTACTGCACTCTATGTAACTCCACTCTACAACACTCTACTACACTGTGCAAGTGTTATAGAGTAAGAATAATGCAGGGGTAAACATTAAGCGATAAGATTCATAAGTATACCCTTGGCAGTCAATAATGCTAAAAGTTATCGACCCAAAAGGCCTACTTTGCCTAGGTGTCAATGATCAAGATTGACTTTCCCTCTCACAGTTATGGGTCCTTTATACCCAGGATTTATTTAACTTTCTTTTTCTTCTATTCTTTCACTGTATGCGTGACTTTTTCCACCCTGATGCATGGGTGACTTTTTGCACCCTGGCATAGGAACTCTTTTTGATTAAATATTAATATAAGGAGCGCGGACACTGGACATTAATTAGCTCCTTGGTCCCCCCTCTCTTTTGATAAATACATGATATAATTTACTCTTCCATCACTTCTATGCTTTGTGAAAATAAATGAGTACGTTTTCTGTGGTATTTGTACAGCCCAAGATTCATCCTAGCACTTTCAAACCATCAGATGCTTATGCAGTGACAAAACTAAATTGTCGCAGATTAGAAAGTGCTGGATTTGGGGAGCGCGCATGGCAGCGCCCAAGATGGCCACCTGATATAGGAGCTCCGCACTGCGGCGGGAGTGCCGTAATTATCATCCGGTTTCTGCATTCTTGAAGACATGAGGAACGGACCGAAAACGACTTCGGAACACACCCTGCATTGAAGGAAAGTCTTTTCATTCTTATTGCTGGCTTTCTTCACACTTATTTTGGGACTTTAAAATGTATCTCAATATTGTGCAGCCATTTTGTTTTCCAGTCGCTTGTTTCTGACTATTTTTGAGGCTTGTTCCCTCACAATATTTGGTATTTTAATGGCCCTATATTGGTTTTGCCGCGCTTTGACTTTCCTGGAGCCTTTTTGGTCTGCGGGGATCTGCGCAAATAGCAGACTATCTGTTTCTCTGGTTCTGGGAGTCTACTGGAGGGAAATATTTGCCTATTGTTGCCTGTGCCCTTTTATAGACTGCTCATCTCTTGACTGCACATCTCAAGGTTATTTATGGGCAGAAGAAAAAAACCTATCATGTTCAAATAAGGGTGGCATTTCCGGGATATCCAGAGCGGATTCTTCATGTACTGAGTCTTCCATGAACTGTTGGTTCTCTACAGCAGATATGGCTCAGTCATCTACTTCTACCTCTCGCTCAATACCACCCCTTTTGCCGAATTCTAAGATGCAGGCAACCCCCATGACCAACAAGCGTCTTAAGCAAGATCTGCCTTCCCCTCCTAAACTTCCTGCTCCTGTATCTTTAGACACTATTGTGGAAGAGATACGCGCTTTGCGCTCCTTTATTGAAAAGACTTATAATCGCCTATAAGTGTTGGATAACAAGTGGTCCTCTATGGATTCCTGACTTTCCTTAGTTGAACAACGTGTTGGTAATAACCCGGATACTGCTGTGAAGATAGCAACGTTGGAGAAGGATATTTCATTTCTAAAAAAATCTGCTGAAGACCTTGAAAACAGGAACAGATGTAATAATCTATGATTATATGGCCTTCTGGAGGGCCTCGAAGGGAATGATCCTGTTGCTTTCGTCACATCCTTCTTTCCAAAGCTACTGGACCTTCCTCCTTCGACCAATTTGAATATCCAGCTTGCTCACAGACTGGGTCCTTGTCTGTCTTCTACGTCTGCTCCATCAAAATCTCGTGGAGTGATTCTTCTTTTCTTACAATTTACAGATCTTCTTCAAGTGTTAAATGCAGCCAAGGCTAAGAAACATCTTGTCTGGTCTGGCATTAAGTTGTTTATTTCCCAAGATGTCTCTACAGCAACGGCCAAAAGGCAAAAATACTTCCTTGATCTAAGACCTGCTTTACGCACCCTCGGAGCTCGATATGGCCTTTTCCATCCATGCATCTTCAAAGTGACATTTCAGAATAATACGTCCACATTTGAAGGTCCTGCGGACTTAAGGAAATTCATTCATTCACATTCTACAACATCGATGGAAATTCCAGGCCCATCTTCTGTCACTTGACTTTTATAGTTCTGCATAATTATTTTTCTGTTATACTATTGATTGCCTCCTTTACAAGTCACTTCTCGATGTATGTATTTTTCATTTGAAGTGTGTTGACTTTTTTCTTCATCTTTCTTCCTTCCTTGCAGGTAATTTCATATTCGGTTTGTCTATTCCGTAACTGTTATGTTGGCGTCCTGGTGTGGTGCCTTCTCCCTTGTCAGCTTTGTCATCTTCATTGTTGTCGCCACTCCTCCTTGTTGTCTTCTGAAGGACTGGACTTTTAAGAACCAGCGGTGCCAGGGAACAACACCTGAAACCTTTGTAGGATACCTGTTCGGCGCACGAGTGACAGAGACACGGGACACTTCCTTCGGCGTCAAAGATCAGCGTTTATTACTGCAGGGATGCAAAAGTCAATGGAAGTACAACAGAGTGTAGGTTCCAAGAGTCGGCTTCAAATTGCAAATGTGCGTCGCTCCTTTTATACACATTTTCAGCATTCAATAACGTAACGAACAAAAGGTTACAACTCAGTTCCCACAATAAACTTAAAAGGCTTCATTCATGGTGTCGGAAACCCGGAACATAATCACAGTAACATTTGTCGGTTCACAACTGTAAAAGCACATTATCCTGCTGCTATGCACATTCCACTCTAGTTGTAAAAGGACGAGAGTAAGAGACAGGAACAGGTGCAAGGAAGTCAGACAACAGAAGGAGAAGGAGTGTGGAGGTTGTATCGGAAGCGTAATCCCAGGATCAAAGGATTCGAGCCGAGCGCATGCGGAGCTGAAACAATAGGCCAACGTGGGAAGATTACCCAGCTGCGGAGCCATCTGTCTTTGCCGTGCCATCCCCCAGTCTTGGGAATCACAGGATCATGAGGCGGACATTTGCCTGTTCGCTGACTACGTGAGGGCAAGAAACAAAATGGATGCCGTATCTAAAATGGAACCCAAGGGTTCAAACTGAAGAACCTGTAAATAAGACGAACCCTTCTAAGTAGCGTAGCGAAAATGCGCACACCTATTAATCTCGTCATTTACGGTTCATAGATACCACACTCGCTAGCATCGTAACGGTTCTCATTGGTCCTCAGACGCTCCTTTTGCCCTCATGTAGGCAAGCACTAGTCGGAATCATAATCAATGTCGATATTCATCAGATCATTCAAGTGTTGTTGGAACATCATCTTATTCATCAATGTCTTGCTGGTAACAGATGGCCTTCTTATACATGCTGTAGCACAAAGGCCACATAAGGCAGGACCACACTGCACACAAAGACAACACGTGAACAGAAACGTCACAACAACCCCTATAATCATCAGAATTTTCCAACCCCAAGTTGACATCAGACCCCAACACCATCCTAGAAGCGTCCAATCTCCCTCGTCCACGTGTATGGACTCCGAGATTTTATGCAACTTCGAGATGGCTTGATAAACCGTTGGAGCGTTATCAGGTATGAAAATGCAGCAGCTCGAATGGATGACCTTACACACACCACCTCTGTCTGCTAGTACTACGTCTAGAACCATACGGTTCTGTAACGTCATAAGCCTATCAGCTTGAAGCTCTGCTGTCAGATTACCAAGGGCGCCTGCAGTTATGTTAGCAGTTGCTTCCACTACACGAGTTAACTGTCTCAGATTCCTGCTATTGACCATAGGACCCCAAAACGGTAGGAAACCCTTAAAGAAATCTCCTGCTTCTTGACCGGCAGTATCTTCTTTACTAATGACACCTCTCACAACTCTAGTTTTGTGATAATCTGAGGCAACAGTGAAAGTTGGAGGCAAAAGATTCGCGATATAGCAGGTACCCGAGAAGTCATGAGGTAACCACGTATATGCGCGATCATAACATACAAAATAGGTACCCTTGGCAGTCAGAAAGACAGGGGAAGAGAGCATTGGTAAAACGTAAGTATCAACACAAGCACTCTTCCCAAGCTGAGCTCTCGGATTGTGACCAAGACCTTGCAGACAGAAATGACCGAGATGAGGTACGATCCAGATTGGAGATGAGCTTTTAAACTGCCTATTTTTCACTGATGTACTATACTCGACCTCACTCAGATCCTTATAAGCTCGCACCTCTTCCTCTGGGATAAGTGTTGCGTCAAAAATATCTCTATTTAAATCTGCAATTGCTATCGCCAAAGACTTGTGGTACGGGCCAGGACCAGGGTCTGCAGAGCGAGGCTCTCGATGGGGGTAGGAATCTAGTGCACTACGGAACATGGTCTGGAATGCTCGAGCTGACCCCTGGGGGCTATAAGGAAGGACAAAATACGGAATACCCTTATCCATGGTATGTGGCATTAACCCACATACCCAACAATTGGTAGTGTTCATCACCAACTGATGCTGATGTAGAAGTTGAACAAAAGAATTGTTCATAAATTCCGCACGTCTGACCTGTTCATGTTGGGGCAGAAGATGAAAGGAATGTGGAGACATAGTGGAAACAGAATTTAAATCATGAGAAGGAGGAGTAGGTAAAGTAGAAGGTAGCAATGATTGAAAACCAAAATATACTCCACCCACCAGCAGCATAGAAACAGTTAGGAACAACATAAAAACCTGTAACAAAAAACATTTTTCTTGAAATGTCTTGTGCAGTTTGGATCTTTGCGCCACCATTTTCTCAATTTCCAACAGCTTAGAAGACTCCATCTTCTAAAAACCGTCCGTGACGTTCTTGACGCACTTCGTTCTGAGTAGCGATTATCAATCCCCAGGAGTTCCCAGAAATCGACAAAAGTAATCGACCTAGTGTCAGATACCTGCTAAACAGGAGGAAGTACCCGCACGGCCCTACGGTTAACCCAGATGAAAAGGTTTTTAATCAAGAGTTCATTGAGTTCAATATACGCCTCCTAGCTGTAAGGAAAAAGGTACACAATATATATATATATAGTAATGTCCACAATTTTTATGGCAACAATAGAGGTGATGTAAATTCGAAAAAATAAAAAAATAATTTATTAGTCTGTTAGCGCGGTCGAAGAAAGTATCGACTTCTTCCGGGGCGAGTCTGCTCTTCAAACAGTGGATCAGACGGCAAAGGAGTGTTCGATTGTCCACGCAATTGTTCAGAACTTGAAATCTCCAATGCTGCTGAAAGAGGGTTAACTCCGGATGGTTCAACAGGGGTGTCGGGTCTTACTGTGTTATCTCCTACAAGCTGCGCGTCACTAAACGGCACGTAACTTAGAGGGACGTAAGCTTCAGACGAGCCGAATCCTTTTCTGATCCAACTATCTGCTGGCAATGGGAGCGGAATTTTCTTGGTGTGGGTGGCATGCACCCAGTGTTTTCTCCCTTCCAGCCGAACCGCAGTCCTCGTTGCCAGCAACACCTGGTAAGGTCCCACGAACCTTGGCTCAAGATTTCGTTTTCGTCCAAAGTTGCGGGTAAGAACCCAATCACCGGGTTGGAGCCGATGACCAGGACCCTCTGTTTGTGTCGGTAGAGCCTCAAAGACCTGTTAATGAATCAAACTCAATTTAGCAGTCAGATCATAGAGATAGTCAATTAACATTGGATATTCAAGTCTGTCAAATTCTTTAGGCCTCGGAACTCCCCAAATGTTCGCAGGACGGCCGAACACAATCTCATATGGGCTGAGCCCTACTCGAGAGTGCACAGTCGCTCTGGTCGATAAGAGAGCTAAAGGCAAAGCGTCGGGCCATGATAGACCAGTCGTTGCCTGGATTTTGGCAAGTTTCAGTTTCAGAGTGCCATTATATCTTTCCACTAAACCCGCAGACTGAGGATGATTAGCACTATGAAATTTCTGATTTATGCCAAGACCACGACATACACTCTTCATTACACTTCCCACAAACTCACTTCTGTTATCTGACCATACAATCCGTGGCATTCCATACCTGGGGAAATACTCTTTGAGTAGGACCTTTGCTGTGGACAGGGCAGTATTATCCTTTAGGGGGTAAGCCTCAATCCATCTGGAGAACGCACAAACTACAACCAAGACGAACTTCAAATTATTGCATCTCTCCATGTGGATAAAGTCTAACTAAATAATTTCAAAGGGACATGTGGGAGGAGCAAAATGACCACGTGGAGTGGGGGTGCCCTTGCCAGGATTATACATCAAACATACCATGCAATTTTTAACCACTCTCTCCGCACATTTAGTAATTCCATCATTCTTCCACACGGGCGACAGCAACTTACATATGCCTTTCGTACTAATGTGTGATGTACCATGAGCCATAGTAACAACAGCAAGCACGTATGCATCTGGTAACATCCATCTCTGCTTTTCCGACAAATCAACCCAACGTCTAACTTTCCCGTACTCTCTTTCCACTGAGTCTTTTCCATCTCAGTAGCTTCATTCTGTATCTTCTTCACACTCTCAACTGTGTCCTCACACATACTAGTCTCCGCTGGCCATCTTACTGAACTCGCAACGTACATTCGATTTGTCAGATCTCTAGCCGTCTCCTTCGCAATCTCATCCGCAAACGCATTACCGCGGCCAACATCATCCGTCACCTTCCGATGCGCACTACACTTGATTATTGCCACCTCTTTAGGCAATGTAGGTGCGTCCAAAAGGTCATTCACAAGCTGTCCGTGTTGAATCTTCGTACCATGCAACGTCAAAAATCCTCTTTCTCTCCACAATCGACCAAAACTATGCGCCACACCAAAAGCATACTGGCTGTCTGTAAACACATTCACCCGCTTCCCTCTGGATAACACACACGCTCTCGTCAAGGCGATCAACTCAGCCACTTGGGCCGAATTCTGACTCAATCTCGCAGATTCCACATCCGTACTCAATGTTACTACAGCATAGGCAGTCGTCACATCACCATTTGGTAACTTAAAACATGAACCATCCACATACAAGGTACCATCGGGATCTACCAATGGAGTGTTTTTCAGGTCAATACGACCCTTCGTCTCTTCTTCAGTTCTCAAATAGCAATCATGTGGTGTTACATCACTTAATTCCATGTTGATCGGCAACAACGTTGCTGGATTCAACACATTACACCGTTTTATCCGTATGTGACTTGCCAATAACGTCAACTCATATCCAGACAACCTTGCGCTCGTCAAATGTTGAGTTTTCGTTCGGTTCAAGAGAGTGTCGACTGCATGCGGGACCATCACCGTGAGCATATTATCCATGACCAGACCTGCGGACTGTCGAATGGACGCCGCAGCTGCCGCTGTTGCTCTCAAACAACTCGGCAAGGCTCTAGCTACGGGGTCTAAGGTCGAAGAAAAATATGCGCATGGACGCTGTTTGTCGCCAAATTGTTGTGTCAGCACACTCAACGCACAACCGTCCCTCTCGTGAACATAAAGTGTGAACGGCTTATTGTAATCAGGAGTACCCAACACAGGAGCCGAACACAACGCATCACGCAATTCAGAAAAACTTTTCTGACACTCTTCAGTCCATGGCAAAGGAGATGAAACATCCTTGCACGTAAGGGCTATCAATGGTTTCGCAGACAATGAAAAATTTGGAATCCATTGTCTGCAGTATGACGTAATACCTAGAAAGGCACGTACATCTCTCTGAGTCTTTGGCACAGTCATTCGAGCAATCGCTGCAATTCTCTCTGGGGTCAACCTTCTCCCATCCTTTGACAGTAAGTGACCTAAGTAGGTTACTTCTTGACAACAATATTGTAGCTTAGAAGGTGACACCTTGTGATGTAAGTCACATAGGTGCTGCAACAATGATACTGTAGCGGTTTTGCAAATAGCCTCTGTATCAGCTGCCACTAATAGGTCGTCAACGTATTGAACTAAGGCTGCGCCTGTCGGCAACACAAATGCATCAAGCTGACTTTTAAGTGCTTGGCTATAGATCGATGGACTCTCACAGTAGCTCTGTGGTGCGCGTTTAAATCTAAAACTGCGACCACCCAGTGAAAATCCGAATAGGTCTCTGCTTTCCTCAGCGATCGGAATACTAAAGAAAGCATTCTTTAGGTCGATTACCGTGAACCAGGAGGCCGAAGCCGGAATCAGGGTCAACAAAGCCGTGATGTCAGGCACCACAGGAAACTGGGGAATCACGATTTTATTTACTTCTCGTAAATCAATTACAAAGCGGTATACAGGAGGTTTAGTTGGATCGGTGCGTTTCAAAATCGGTAACACAGGACTATTACACACATTGCCTCGAGTCTCTTCAATGACATCTTTTTCGATCAGGTCATAAATGATCGCTAATAGTGCTCGCTCACCATCAAAAGAGATACGATACTGTGGTATACGTGGGAAACGCACGTTCGATTTCAACTGAACCCCATAAGGTGGGATGTTCAATAAGCCTACATCATTGGGACCCGTAGCCCATAACGACGCAGGAAGGGAACTCAATTCCGGTGGGAACTTATCAATTGATAAGTACATAGGAGAGATCGTTCTCTGACCTAATGTAAGGTCCACTCCCGCAGGAGAGCAGTACAAAGTCGCATATAACCGTTTTAACAAATCCAAGCCCAAAAGATTCTCACCACAACCAGTAGATAAAATCAATGGGGCCTCTAGCTCATGAGGACCAATCGTAAGGGACAAAGGGCTAGAGACAGGATTGCTAACAGGGGCGCCAGAGAATCCAATGGAAACATTTGTTAAGCCGGACAAAGGTGCGCCAGGGAGTTTCGAGTGCATGATGGAACTTTTCGTCGCACCAGTGTCTAACAGAAAAGGCTCAACTATGCCAGATGTAGCAACTGCGACATAAGGCCCACTCTGATCAACCGGAACTGATACTACTCCCTCTCTCTGTCGGTGGCTGTCCTAGTAGTGGTTACCTGCATCAATCTCATGTTCGGCGTAATAATCGTCCACATGATACTGTGCTGATTTATCGGACCTCACATTTCGTTGGTCAAAATAATTATTCGCGTCTGATGGGGTATGAGGGCGCTCATGATTTTCATTTTGAGGGGCACCGCGGCCTCTACCTCGGGGTGCTTGTTGAGGACCACCACGACCCCCTCGTGCCGACACACCGTTAAGCCGGTCACGCAAAGCTGGGCAATCAATCAATCAATCAATCAAGGACATTTATAGAGCGCACTACTCACCCGGAGGGTCTCAAGGCGCTTGGGGGGGGGGTGCTGCTACTGCTCGAACAGCCAGGTCTTGAGCTTCTTCCTGAAGGAGAGGTGGTCTTGGGTCAGGCGCAGGTCGGCCGGGAGGGAGTTCCAGGTCTTGGCGGCCAGGTAGGAGAAGGACCTTCCTCCTGTTGTCGTTCTTCGGATGCGGGGGACGGCGGCGAGGGCGTGACTGGCTGATCGGAGGTGGCGTTTGGGAGCGTAGAAGTTGATGCGATTGTTGAGGTAGCTCGGGCCTTGATCGTGCAGGGCTTTGTGTGCGTGGGTGAGGAGACGGAAGGTGATTCTCTTGTTGACGGGGAGCCAGTGCAGGTCTCTCAGATGTCCGGAGATGTGGCTGCGTCGGGGGATGTCGAGGATGAGTCTGGCTGAGGCGTTCTGGATCCGCTGGAGTCTCTTCTGGAGCTTGGCGGTGGTTCCGGCGTAGAGGGCATTGCCGTAGTCCAGTCGGCTGGTGACGAGGGCCTGGGTGACCGTCTTCCTGGTCTCGGTGGGGATCCACCGGAAGATCTTCCGTAGCATGCGCAGGATGTTGAAGCATGACGAGGAGACGGCGTTGACTTGTCTGGTCATGGAGAGGGAGGAGTCCAGGATGAAGCCCAGGTTGCGTGCGTGGTCTGTCGGTGTGGGTGCGGTGCCCAGGGCGGGGGGCCACCAGGAGTCGTCCCAGGCGGAGGGCTAGGAGCCCAGGATGAGGACTTCCGTCTTGTCTGAGTTCAGTTTCAGGCGGCTGGTCGTCATCCACTCGGCTACATCTTTCATCCCTTCGTGAAGGTTGGCTCTGGCAGCGGCGGGGTCGTTGGTCAGGGAGAGGATCAGCTGGGTGTCATCGGCGTAGGAGATGATGTTCAGGTTGTGTTGGCGTGCGATGGGCGCGAGGGGGCTCATGTAGACGTTGAAGAGGGTGGGGCTCAGCGAGGATCCTTGAGGGACGCCGCAGATGACTTCGGTGGCCTCTGACTTGTACGGTGGTAGACGGACTCTCTGTGTCCTTCCGTCGAGGAAGGAGACGATCCATTCCAGTGCCTTCTCCTGGATTCCGACGTTGCTGAGGCGCTGCACTAGGGTGCGGTGGCAGACAGTGTCGAATGCCGCGGAGAGGTCTAGGAGGATGAGGGCCGCTGTTTCTCCGTTGTCCATCAGGGCTCGGATGTCATCGGTGGCAGCGATGAGGGCGGTCTCGGTGCTGTGGTTGGCTCGGAAGCCAGACTGTGAGGGGTCGAGGGATCCATTCGTCTCGAGGAAGGCGGCCAGCTGTTTGTTGACGGTCTTCTTGATGACTTTGGCTGGAAACGGGAGGAGCGAGATGGGGCGGTAATTCTTGAGTTCGGTGGGGTCCGCTGTTGGTTTCTTTAGTAGAGCGCTGAGTTCGGCGTGCTTCCAGCCCTCCGGGAAGGTGGCGGTGTCGAAGGAGGTGTTGATGATGTCCCGCAGGTGGGGTGCGATGACAGTGTCGGCCTTGTTGAAGACGTGGTGAGGGCAGGGGTCGGTCGGAGATCCGAAGTGGATGGAGTTCATTATGCGGACGGTGTCATCGGTGCTGATCGGAGTCCAGGCGCGGAGGGTGGTGGTGGGCGGCGTTGCTGCGGTCGTTGTGTGCGATGGTTGAATGCTGAAGCTGTTGTGTATGTCCGTGATCTTGTTGTGGAAGTAGGAGGCGAGGGAGTTGCAGAGGTCTTGCGATGGGGTGATGTCGTTGTTTCCGGCGTTGGGGTTGGAGAACTCTTTCACGATGTTGAAGAGTTCCTTGCAGTTGTGTGCGTTGTTGTCCAGCCGGTCCTTGAATGCAGTTCTCTTGGTGGCGCGGATCAGTTGGTGGTGCTTCCGGGTGGCAAGCTTGAGGGTGGTCATGTTGTCCGGTGTTGGTTCACTTCTCCAGACTTTCTCGAGGGCTCGGCAGTTCTTCTTGGAGCTCTTGAGTTCGTCGGTGAACCAGGGGGCTTTCTTGCTGCCGGATCTGCTGGGCGGGGTCCTCAAAGGGGCGAGTTCGTCCGCGCAGTTGCTGATCCACTTCGTGAGGTTGTTGGCGGCCTGGCTGGGGTTCGCTGAGCTGGCGGGAGGGTGCTGACTCAGGGAGGCGGCGAGCTGGTCGGCTGTGATCTTGTTCCAGCTTTTTCGGGCAACCTGTTGCTGGTGGTGGTGGATCGTCGTTCTTCTGAAGGTGAAGTGGACGCAGCTGTGGTCCGTCCATTGGAGTCCTGTGGCGTGGCTGAAGGCGATGTCTTTGCTGGATGAGAAGACGGCGTCGAGTGTGTGTCCGGCGAGGTGGGTGGGGGTGGTCACCAGTTGCTTGAGTCCCAGGTTTGCGAGGTTATCCAGCAGGGTGGTGGTGTTGCGGTCGTCGTTGTTCTCCAGGTGGAAGTTGAGGTCCCCGAGGAGGATGTAGTCGGCTGAGGGGAGGGCGAGCGGGCTGATGAAGTCGGCGATGTCCTCGCTGAATTGTGTGCGTGGTCCCGGGGGTCTGTAGATGAGGGTGCCTCTGAGGGTGGTCTTGGGGTTGACGTGGATCTGGAAGTGCAGGTGTTCGGCGGGTGCGATGGTGTCATCGGTGTTGGTCGTGATGCGGATGGTGTTCCTGTGAATGATGGCGATGCCTCCTCCTGTCTGGTTGACGCGGTCTCTCCGGATGATCTTGTAGCCGTCCGGGATGGCGATGGCGATGTCGGGCGCTGAGGAGGCGTTCATCCAGGTTTCCGTGAGGAAGGCGACGTCTGGGTCTGTGGTGTCGAGCAGGTTCCAGAGCTCGACGGCGTGTCTGTGGACGGAGCGGGTGTTGAGCAGGATGCACTTCAGGTGGCTGCTGTTGTTGTCCGTCTTGGTCTTGGTGGGTGCGGGTGTAGTGCAGGTCCGGATGCAGGTGAACTTGCAGGAGCGGCAGCTGAAGGGTCCGTGGGTGCGTCTCGGGGTGGCTCGGTAGCATCCAGGGGTTCGGCCGGCGTTGAGTGCGTTGAGGGTGGCGGCGTCGTACGTCCGGCGGGTGGGCTGGGGTCTGCGGGGGCCAGGGGTTCCGGTGCTGGGCGCGGTCCAGGTGCGGACGGGCGCAGACGGGCTTACCTTTGGCGCGCCTTCGGCGCACAATCGGCGCGCCCGCTGCGCGTACGCACGGTCGCCATATATGGCGAAGTGCGAGGGAGGGCGGAGCAGCTGGGAGGCGGGAGCGGGGAGGGTACAGAAGAAAAGTGGGCGTGGTTAGCGGCGGTGGCGGGAAGCGGGCAGGGAGGACAGCGCTAAACAGGGGGACCGGCAAACAACAAGCACAGTACAAATAAACAAAATAACGACCACAAATGCACAAAATAACTACTCAACAGTCAGGGGGCACACAGCAGAAAAAAAGGGGTACAGGAGTGCAGCGCTATCTCACAGGAGACCACGCCGCTCGGTGGCAGGGGGCGTGGTCACACAGCGGCAGCAGGGGCAGCGAGGAGGCACACGTAGCAGCTGGTGGCCGTGCGGCACGGGGGTGTCCTAGAATAGGACACACTCACCTGCGTCGCACGGTCGCCATATATGGCCAAGTGCGAGGGAGGGCGGAGCAGCTGGGAGGCGGGAGCGGGGAGGGTACAGAAGAAAAGTGGGCGTGGTTAGCGGCGGTGGCGGGAAGCGGGCAGGGAGGACAGCGCTAAACAGGGGGACCGGCAAACAGCGAGCACAGTACAAATAAACAAAATAACGACCACAAATGCACAAAATAACTACTCAACAGTCAGGGGGCACACAGCAGAAAAAAAGGGGTACAGGAGTGCAGCGCTATCTCGCAGGAGACCACGCCGCTCGGTGGCAGGGGGCGTGGTCACACGGCGGCAGCAGGGGCAGCGAGGAGGCACACGCAGCAGCTGGTGGCCGTGCGGCGCGGGGGTGTCCTAGAATAGGACACACTCACCTGCGTCGCACGGTCGCCATATATGGCCAAGTGCGAGGGAGGGCGGAGCAGCTGGGAGGCGGGAGCGGGGAGGGTACAGAAGAAAAGTGGGCGTGGTTAGCGGCGGTGGCGGGAAGCGGGCAGGGAGGACAGCGCTAAACAGGGGGACCGGCAAACAACGAGCACAGTACAAATAAACAAAATAACGACCACAAATGCACAAAATAACTACTCAACAGTCAGGGGGCACACAGCAGAAAAAAGGGGTACAGGAGTGCAGTGCTATCTCGCAGGAGACCACGCCGCTCGGTGGCAGGGGGCGTGGTCACACGGCGGCAGCAGGGGCAGCAAGGAGGCACACGCAGCAGCTGGTGGCCGTGCGGCGCGGGGGTGTCCCTCAATATTTTATATGGCCCTCTCTTCTACAATATGCACACTGATTATACCCAAGCGTAGATCTAAAGTCGGAGAAGTCAGATCGTGACTGCATTCTAGTGGACTGGTCTCGTGGTCGATACTGCTGTTGCAAATCATTTTGATTCGATCGTGGAGGATATGCCTGCTGTAACAAAACCTTTGTTTTGAGCTCCTTCGTTTTCTTATCTGAACGATCACTTTCTTCCTTTTCCCTATTCTCATAATATTGAGCCGTAGCTAATATCTGTGCAGTGGTTGAAACAGCCCATGCACTTTCTGAATTCTTCAATTTGTTGCACAGTTCAGGCAACAAATTTAACACAAACTTATCAACAAATAACCGTTGACCACCTTCGGTGCTCATGTCCTGACCACTATGATCGACAAATGCCTCCTCAAATCTAGTAAAGAAATCGGAGACACTCTCGTCTTTCTTTTGCTTACAAGCCGATAATTTGTCCCAATTTACCTTCATCGCTGGCATGAGCGTTTTCATAAGTGTAATGATTTTCTGAGGCAGCTCCGTAATTAACTGCTCAGGCTTAGCCCCACCAACTTGTCGTCCATCTGCCGCTACTAGTGTAGCCCAGTCACCACCCAACTCAACTAAATGATTCTCTTGGCGAATTTTCGCCCAAATCGGTTGTGGTACGACATTGCCAAACAGCATGTCGATGTCCGCAAGATTCATAATAGTAGCGTCTACCAGTTGAGACAACTCCTTATAATAACCTGCCGGATTCTTGCGTGGATCAGGTAAAGATTGTTTCACCTGCAAAACTTCTGATCGGTTCCATGGGAGGTGTATCCAAACTCTCTGAAAGTATGGCAGAATCACAGGATTAGCTTGCGGATCACCTGGCATGTATACTGGCGGAACCTCTCTCATAGGATACTGACCAGAGTTCGTTTTCTGAGTATCGGAATCGTCATCAAACGACACTCGAGAAAACACTGTGCACCGTAAGGCTAATAATCGCTCTAATGCACGTCGTACATCTCCACCTACAATCATGCCATTCGAAAATTGACTCTGAAGTTCAGTCATATCGGGCGGTACATTATCTAAATCATCATTATACCATTCTTCTCTCAAAAAGTTACACATTTCTTCAAACACAAATCTCTGAGTGGGCTCATTAAACTGAGAAAACGTATCAAAGACCACGCGCGGCGGGTAGTTAGCAGGGTGTCTTATCCATCTACGCGCCATAGTTACCAACGTGGCGTTCTCCCTTCCACCAGGGATTTGACTGCGCCTCTGAGGAGTTTCAGAGACATCGGGTCGAAATAACGATCCAGAAAGTGGGGAGTAAAGAGTAGCGACAGTATTAGGGATACGATTACGAACAGAAGGAGAAAAAAGAACAGGAGCAACAACATTAGAAGTGAACGTAGGGGCAGCAGAGGTAGCCGGGACGGCTGAGGTAACAGGAACAATTGACTGAGGGGGTACAGGCAAAGGAGCAGTAGGAATAGGACCAGGTGGTAGGACAAACGCAGGACCAACAACAGGCTGACCAGCAGCCGCTGGAACTACAGGAGGAACTACAGGAGGAGCTACAGGAGGGACTACAGGGGGAACTACAGGGGCTGTAGCACCCTGTGCATAAGGAGGTGGCGATTTCATCAAATACGCTAACAGAGGATCCTCCTTCGAGTCCTCTTCTGTCTTATCAAGACTAGTTGATAATACCGGATAACATTTGTCTATTCTCATGTAGTCTAGTAGAAACTTATATTTCTTTTTCTTCTTTATCTCGCTGACATTGTTGTACAACTTGCATTATCGGGACGATACCTTCTTTACGATTCTTTTTAAGCTGTTTGATTTCTTTCTGTTTGGCCTCTTTACGCCACAACCGAAGGGAATCAAACATAGCTGGCCTAGCTTTCTTCTTAAATAATTTAGTTTCTAGATTATCTAAAATCTCCATTCCAAAACTTCCGTGTGGTGGCCAACTAAGGACACCATCCTTTCTCGTATAACGGACCCAACAGTCATTATATATAATAGGGCTCACACCATGTCGACTATAGAGCTCATATATCGGAGTTCCAACTGGAGGTATCGGACACGAGTCCTCCAGCCGGGAATCCTTGTTGCAACATTTGAAGAAACCAATGAAACCACTACGGCTAGGCATCATGCACACTAACCAAGTATCAAACTTCAAGGGTTACCAAAGTACTAAATCTTCGTGAAAGACAAAACCCTCGGTTTTTGGCAATTGCAACTGTCAAATAACAACTAAGGACCAACAACTAAGGACCACGAATGCAATGGAACCATGCAAACAACTAAGCACCAACAACTAAGGACTGGGAGCGACCCACAAATACTTAACTGAGAGCTCGATGGCGTCACCAGGAAGGCCCGTCTATCGTCTCGCCATACAAAGGACTACGCCAGGCACCAAAACAGGTCGACAGTCAGAGCATCGATCCGTTGCAGCCGTCAGGAGGCGGGAATCTTCGCGGGAAAAATCTTTGGACCACTTATTTCGACAACAGGATCGATGAAGCGGGGTGCACCTTTTCCTCGGAGATTTCACACGAAGTTCCTCGCAATCGTCAGGGTTTGGACCGGTACCGCTGATGTCGCCCCACGTTGGGCGCCAACTGAAGGACTGGACTTTTAAGAACCAGCGGTGCCAGGGAACAACACCTGAAACCTTCGTAGGATACCTGTTCGGCGCACGAGTGACAGAGACACGGGACACTTCCTTCGGCGTCAAAGATCAGCGTTTATTACTGCAGGGATGCAAAAGTCATGGGAAGTACAACAGAGTGTAGGTTCCAAGAGTCTGCTTCAAATTGCAAATGTGCGTCGCTCATTTTATACACATTTTCAGCATTCAATAACGTAACGAACAAAAGGTTACAACTCAGTTCCCACAATAAACTTAAAAAGCTTCATTCATGGTGTCGGAAACCCGGAACATAATCACAGTAACATTTGTCGGTTCCCAACTGTAAAAGCACATTATCATGCTGCTATGCACATTCCACTCTAGTTGTAAAAGGACGAGAGTAAGAGACAGGAACAGGTGCAAGGAAGTCAGACAACAGAAGGAGAAGGAGTGTGGAGGTTGTATCGGAAGCGTAATCCCAGGATCAAAGGATTCGAGCCGAGCGCATGCGGAGCTGAAACAATAGGCCAACGTGGGAAGATTACCCAGCTGCGGAGCCATCTGTCTTTGCCGTGCCATCCCCCAGTCTTGGGAATCACAGGATCATGAGGCAGACATTTGCCTGTTCGCTGACTACGTGAGGGCAAGAAACAAAATGGATGCCGTATCTAAAATGGAACCCGAGGGTTGAAACTGAAGAACCTGTAAATAAGACGAACCCTTCTAAGTAGCGTAGCGAAAATGCGCACACCTATTAATCTCGTCATTTACAGTTCATAGATACCACACTCGCTAGCATCGTAACGGTTCTCATTGGTCCTCACTTCTTCTTCCCCGTAAAGGGTATGTATCACAGTTGTCATTTTGACATGTACTGTCCCGTCTGGTTGTGTCTTTTGTTCCTCCTTTTTCCTACACTCTTCTATCCTTCTTCTCTCCTTTCCTCTAGCATGTATATCGCTATTTTCTTCCTGGTACATCTGTTTTATTTACCTTTTTCTTTCTTTATTGCTCTGCTTATTTTTCCTATACTCCTTCACTGTTGTTGGCTCTATTATTCCATGTATACTATTTTCTTCCATTCAGAGTTGTTACTTGGAATGTAAAAGGATTTATTAACCCTATAAAGAGGCAGAGAATGATCTCACATTTAGCCTCCTATAATCCTGATTTAGTTTTATTACAAGAAAGTCACTTGTCAGAAGCTGAGGCTCTTACACTTAAACGTAATTGGGTTGGCTCTGTTCTTGTTTCGCCTACTTCTACAAAGGAAAACAAAGTCATTATTTTATGTCATAAAAGGTTGAAATGTTCTGTTGTTTCACAAGAAATAGATATTGATGTTAGATGGGTTTTATTTAAATTGCTCATTAATAACAACATTCTTTTAACTGTCTTCAATATTTATGATCCAACTCAACCAGATTATGCCTTCTGGCCCACTATTACAAATAAATGCTTGCAACACAAAGATGAATTATTTATCCTTGGGGGCGATTGCAACCAGATCAGAGACCCCTTTATTGACCGCAGATCCCAAGTACGTTTTGTACCTCACAAAACCCACAAACAATTTTATAGTACAATTACACAGACACATTTAGTAGATGCTTGGAGACTTTGTAACCCAGACCAAGCACACTTTTCTTTTTTCTCCCCTCCACATGGCTCACTTATTTGATTAGATAATCTATTCCTATCCAAACCATTAAAACTCTCATCTCATCTTCAATTGAACCTATTCTGATTTCTGACCATGCTTCAGTGATTGCTGATTTTGATTTGCTCCGTCCACAGCCCAAGTCTTCTAGATGGAGATTTAATAACTTTCTTCTACAAGATCCAGTGTTTTCCTCCTCCTTTACTTCTTTTGTGGCGGAATTCTTTTCTCTTAATCAGGATGCATCTATTTCTCCTGCCTTGGTATGGGACACTTTTAAAGCAGCTGCCCGGGGTTTCATCATTGATTTTGTATCTCGCAAAAAGAAA
The DNA here is from genome assembly GCF_964261635.1 of Lissotriton helveticus. Classification (NCBI taxonomy): domain Eukaryota; kingdom Metazoa; phylum Chordata; class Amphibia; order Caudata; family Salamandridae; genus Lissotriton; species Lissotriton helveticus. The sequence continues at coordinate 958,403,400 of NC_136059.1, read as the reverse complement.
CATGCCCTTACTCAACATAAAGCCTTACTAGCAAATATTAAATGCTTAGAACATCAATTTTATACCTCTTCATCGGATTTCACTCTACAAAAGCATGTCCATGCAAAGTTGGAATTTAATAAAATCTCTTCAGATAATGCCTCTTCTATTTTGCTTTGTAGCAGCGCCCGATACTATGAAGGCCATAGTAGGGTGGGATCACTCCTGGCTAACTATCTTAATTACAGAAAAGAACATTCTCTGATTGATTCTTTTCAATCAGCGGATTGGAAACAACTTTTAAAGATCATGACATTCTGGATGAATGTACTTCTTTTTACGAAAATGTATATACTACGGAATCACCATCATCAGACCCCCTTATCGATTCTTATCTCAGCAATACTTCTCCCTCTTCTTCCTCAGATCATTATTTAAAATCTCTGGAATCAGACACATCGCTTCAGGAGATCGCTGGCTCTCTAGGTTCATTAAAGAAAAAGAAATCCCCTGGTCCAGATGGTTTTTCAGTGGAATTTTATTTAAAATGTTCTAATCTCTTACTTCCAAAACTATTCAACCTCTTTCAGTATTTTTGCACTACTGGGAAAGCAATTGGTACATTCCTTGAAGCATCTATTTGTCTAATTCATAAAGAGGGTAGGGATTTTAAATTCAGTAAAAATTATCATCCTACATCCTTTATAAATGTAGATTATAAAATCTTCGCTAAACTATTAGCTCTTCGCCTTGAATAACTTTTACCCTATTTAATTGGCCCAGAGCAGTGTGGTTTTGTCAAGCATAGATTAGCTTTCTATAACTTTCGATTATTCTTTAATGTTTTGAACAAAGCGTCTACTCTATCTTATTCCTTAGCTGCGATATCTATCGATGCTGAAAAGGCCTTCGATAGAGTCGATTGGTATTTTTTATTTAAAACACTCCGATGGCATGGTTTTGGACCTAAATTAATTTCTTTGGTCTCATTACTCTACATCACACCTACTGCCTCCATTATAGTTAATGGTCTTGTTTCTCATCGTTTTTCATTCCACTGCGGTGTCAGACAAGGTTGCCCTTTATCTCCTCTTCTTTTAATCTTATCCCTTGAACCCTTTCTATCTCACATTCATCATAACGCTTTAGTTTCTGGGTTTCTATATGAAGATCATAATTTGAAGCTTTCTGCTTACGCAGACGATATCTTACTTTTTATATCAAATCCAGAATCTTCTATCCCCCCATTATTACAAGAAATTTCAGACTTTTTGGCAGTATCGGGTTACAAAATGAACTCTGACAAAACAGAAATTCTTCCCATAACCAAATTTTGCTCCAAACATCACTTCCACCTGACTGAATTTCTTTGGTATAGCTCTAGAATTAAATACCTAGGCTTATGGTTTACCAACTCCATTCCGGACTCAATCACAATAAATATGAAAGAAATTCTCGATTGGGTCTCCAAATTACTCTCCTCCTGGAATTCTCTTTTTCTCTCCTGGCGGGGTTGCCTGAATTCTATTAAGATGATTGTCACTCCTATCTTACTATATGTTCTTTCCATGATTCCAGCTCATATTCCCTCTTTTTATTTTAAAAAATTGGACTCTGTTCTCTCCAAATTTCTATGGAATGGTAAAAAATCCAGAATTTCTTTATTTCACCAAAATTAAAATCTATTGGAGGTGTGAATTTCCCAAATTTTAGATTATATCATAAAGCATTTTGTCTCAAACAGGTCTCTCATTGGTTCCAGACAAGCATTTCTTCTCTCACCCCTCTATGGGTTAATATTGAACGTAGCTTGCTTTCCCCTTTCTCTTTCCCAGAAAACTTAGCTTTTACGGCCAAACACACTTGCTCCCTGGGCGTAGTGGGCGGAGTGGGGCTCCGCGGTGCTACGTGAAGTGGGCGCACAACTACGCCCACCCACGCACTCCGCGTAGCCCCACTCCGCGCCGCCCGCCTCCCTCCCGCCCTCACTAAATACATAAATAAATGAATAAAAAGCTTTTAAAAACACTTACCTTGTCTGCCGCGTCCCCGGGGCTCCCTCTCGCCGTCCCGCGATTCGCGCCGCCACCGAATCGGATCCTAATGCGCATGCGCGGGCGGCCGCGCATGCGCATTCCTCACGAGAAATGCGCATGCGCGGCCGCCCGCGCATGCGCATTAGGATCCGAAATGGCGGCGCGCATCGCGGGACGGCAAGAGGGCGCCCCGGGGACGCGGCAGACAAGGTAAGTGTTTTTAAAAGCTTTTTATTCATTTATTTATGTATTTAGGGAGGGCGGGAGGGAGGCGGGTGGCGGCCGGCTACGCACCGTCTGTGGAGCGCGCGTAGTGCCGCCTGGCTACGTCCGCTACGCAAAATGCGTAGGAGACGGCACTCCGTGCACTCCGTGCACGGAGCGTAGCTGGCCGCCCACCCTTAATTGTTTAGACCTCATTGACAATGAAAGATAATTTTTAGAGACATATTTTTATGCTCTCCTTTTTGGCACAACCGTCTCCTTACTATTAACAACAGACCCTTTTTTTGGAGCTCTTGGAGATCTAAGGGTATCATTTGGGTTCAGGACATGTTTGATGGCCTCTCTCCTTGTTCCTTTCCCCAATTCCAGGCTACACTTCAATTTCATTGTTCTTTTTTGCATATCAATGGAAACTATTCTGGTAGTTTTTTATTCTCACCCCTCCGCTTACTAGAATCTTATAATTGTCTCCAAAGGCCTCTCTCATTTATAGATTTTTCAACTCCACTGATCCGGAGCGCACTAAAACTAAGGTGGAGCTTGCGTGGGAGTCTGATTTGGGCTGTGTATGGAGCACTGTCTTCTGGAGCAAGATCTGGATTAAATCATTAAAAATTTCTAGATCTGCATCTACCACTCAATCTATGTTTTTTCTATATCACAGCCTATTTTTTACTCCTATTTACATTGCCAACTTTACTCACTCTGATAAAAAAGACCTGTTGGTCTTGCGATCACCCATCGGCTGATCTATGTCACCTCCTTTTTTCATGTTCCCCAGTAATTTCTTTTTGGTCACAAATCTGGTCAAGGCTTTTGACTATTTTTGATCTACACACTCCTTCATCAAATATCCTTCTCTTTACGGGAAGTTTATCAGATTCACTTAGGTTATTGTCTCATGAACGAGGGTTGTTTGATCTCATGGTAGCCTTAGCCTTTCAACAGATTACCCTTAATTGGAAATGTTCAAATAAGCTCTCAGTTAAATCTTTGTAGAATAATGTATGCCACTATCATAGATTGGATACTACTTTTGGTTGTTGTTGTAATCCACAAATAAATAGAGATATGTTTTGGTTACCACTATTTATTTAAATAAGATTTCTATTACTCAAGTATCTTGTAATTGTTCGGAAAATGTCTTACCTCCATAATTTCTCTCTTTCATTTCTTTGCCTTTTTTCTTCTTTTTTTTAATATTCAACATTATAAAGATGTATATAAATATATAAATTGTACCCTTTTCTATTTAGATGTATAGTTACTGCCATATGATCCTCAGTTGCAGAGTTTACCTTATTTTCCCCCTTTCTTTCCCCTCCCCCTTTTGTTTCCTTATAAACCCTAAAATTGTAAACATCTTTCTACTATGTTTTATGGCAATTTCTGTAACACTTTGTTGATTATTTTGAAGTATCGTTATGATATCGCCCTATGTTGTATAGTGAACCTGTATGTCAATAACGCATATTAAACTTAAAAAAATAGAAAGTGCTGGATTTTGAGGGAAGCCATATCTTTCATAGTGTCTGGAAGAAGTAGTGATTAGATTGACAGCAAAGAAAAAAAGTCCACAAGTGCTGAGGTTTAACTGTTGCTAGCATAAGGGTTCCTCCCAGACCATGAATTCAACTACATTTCCTATAAAGAACCCTCCAAAGTGTTCCTATTGGCGTCCATAAATGGATTTTACTCCCATTAACATTTACAAATTAATATTGCTTCCCCGTGATTAATTTTGATTTTAAAAAAATTATTTTTACAAACTTGTTACCAAATGCATTTGTGTATTTTTACTTGTTAAAGTTAAATACACTATTTTTACACACATGTACACATATTAATTTACAAATAGCACCATAAAGACCAAGGGCGATCAGTGCTTGACTGTGTTTGACACAACATTATAAACTTTATCTCATACGAAAAAAACGATTAGTTAGACAAATTATACAATCAAAGGAACACAGAAGGCCTAACGTTATAGTATTAAATTTTTTATCTACAAAACGTCACCTCATTGTTTCTGAAGATAGATCCAAAATATCACAAACATCTGTTGATGTAACCTGACTGGTGTCCTTAAGGTGATTTTGATGGAGACCTGGTTACCTATTGATCCTCTCTATTGCTTATATATTCCCATATATCTATGGCCCTAAGAAGGTCAGAGCTTTAATGCTATCTCAGGGTAGATTCCCAACTTTCTTCTCTCATGGTACATTGCAGCTGTACACTTATATGGTACAGTGAATGGTAGCTCTTGGCCTCGAAGATGTTTTGCGCCGACGCGTTTCGATCTTCTGGAGTGGGCCTATGTTGATGTTTGGAGGAAGGCCTTCTTCAGGACGGGTATTTTCATAAGACACTGTGGGTGTATTAAAAGAGATACACTTTTCCCATTCTTTCATTTTCACTCAATGTATGGTGCAATCTGATTTATACATCAGATTTCGATTCAATGACATACCAGTTTGCAGACTTGTAAGGGTTCTCCTTACTAATGGTATTTGATGGGAGCCCCTTTGTAGGAGTGTTCCTCTCGTTGGGTCCTGTCTTGTGGTGTGTGCCCTGCTGGGTTCATGGGGCTGTGGGCTTTGTATGAGCGGTCTGTTGAACTTGCATTAGAACAAAAGGGAGGGAGGGTGATCAATGCTGTGTAGTGTTCTACTCACATTTTAGGGTTAGCTGCCAGTGTGTTGTTAGTTTTGTTGTGGTCCTGGCAGTACATGTGATGTTAGGTGCGCCATTCCAACTTTCTCAGTCGGACCATGTTCCGGACTTATGGAGTGCCTTAGCTGTTTAGCTGTTAGGGATACGTTTTCACACCCAGCCCGGAATGGGGAAACAATGGCATTTTTGGCAGGTGTGCAGATTAAGAGCAGCGAGTCTGTGTGCACTGGTAGCTTACAAAGTGCCAAGAAAGAGCCCAGGCCAAGAATTATCTGTTGACAAACCCCTAAACTGAAGGAAATTCTGTTCACTACAGGTAGCCAATTAAGATTGAATTGTTGCTTCCATAGAGAGACTCTGTGAGGCAATTCACACTAAGCCTGGCGTAGCACTTTAATTAATTTGAAGCCTTAAAAGAGATTGAAAAATTAGAATGTTTAGGGCTCCATTGAGATTAATGAAATGGCTCATGACTTATAATGGTAGGTATAAGCCTTCTGCTAAAACATTCAAATGATTGTCTTTCTATCTCTCCCTTTTTATTTAGAACATTCTGCCCTAGGTGGGTGAAATGTTCTAATAGCCTTATAAGCATTTTGCTTCTGGCTATATCGGTTGTTGTTAAACACCCTCTACCTCGTTATTGGCCCTCAGGTCTTTAATCACTGGTATAGCCCTCGGCAGCGGGCAATAAGGCTATAGTAATTGACCAGGCCAAATAGACAGTTAACATAGTACAACTGTGTGTTTAACAGCGTTTGAGTAGTAGTTCTACGATCATGTAAAGGGAGAAGAGTGAATTTTCCTCAAAGTATGGGGAGAGAAAAAACTTTCAGAACTAAGTTTACTGATCTTTTGTGTGAAAGAAAGAACAGTGATAGAATTGAGCTGTACGAGTAGCTCTGTGTCATTGGCGTAATGAAAAGTTTACATTTGAAGTGCCTTAGCTGTGTGGCGAGAGCGCAAAGATAAATGTTAAATTGGGTAGGTATGAAAGAGGCCCCCTGGTGGACTACACAAGAAAGAGTTCTGAACTTAGATTGAAATCAGAAAAGCTAGATGGCCTATGAATGGCTAGAGATGAATGAAGCCTGACAGTCAAGGGCACAACTTGAGAATGCAATTCTCAGGGTGGTGGTACAAGACAGTACCAAAAGCGATGAAGAGATTCAGGAGGATGTGCACAGCACTTCCACCATTACCCAGAATAAGTATATGGTTATGTAATGCAATTTATAGAACAAATTCAGTGTGGCGGCAAGAGCGAAAGCCAGCTTGTGCAGGGTCCGGAAAAGTATTTTACTTAGTGAAGACATAAAGTCCATAATTGGTGGAATCTTTAAAAATCTTACAAACCAGCAGCAGCATTGACACAGGGTGAGAATTAATGGAAGGATCATCACATTTTTTTTTACTTAGGGCGGACAATAGCTTGTTTCCAAAAGTCTGGAAGCCCAGAAGATGATAATAAAGCATGACAGAGTTCAATGATGGCCAAGGCTACGACTGATGGAACTAGTCGTGTTGGGACCAGGATCTTCTTGGGATCCAGCTTTAATATCATGTCACCTTTTCTTGTTGGGAGGAAAAGGTTTCCAAGCAAGGGCCAAAGGGATGGAAAGTAGGAAGAGATACCACAGACTCCACCAGAAATTTTGAAACATAATATGAAATGAGGAAAGAAGCTCTAACATTTTATATGTTGTGTCAACTTTGTCAGAACGGCTATCAAAAAGGGTCTGTGAGGACTGGATGATGCCTTGGGTGCAATAGGAAATAGATTTTTGACAACTTTATAGCTCTCCAATGGTGCTTTTTTGGCTTCGGAAATGCAAGTGCAGGAAACTTCTGCTGTAGCGTTTTTGAAAACAGCTTTAGAGATTTTCAAGCTAGTCTTACAGATGCTTTTACTTCTGAATAATTCTTGTGCCAGATACGTTCAGTTCTGTTTATGTCTGTAAAGTGACAGATATACCAAGGCATATTTAGGCGAGGGCAAACGTTGGTAGAAGATGTTATAGTGGCCACAATATTGGAAAGAGCGTTAATCCAGATGATGTAATGCTGAATTTTGGTATTAGCGCATCCTGAGAATGCTGGAGACACGTGTTAGAGAAGCTGTAAACACATGGCCCAGTATTATTTTGGACCAAACTCTGACAAAAGATGGCAGATGGATGGTTTTGGGTGTTTAATTAGATGATCGAGTCCAAGGAAAAAGAAGGGCAAAATGATCTGCCCATCGGAGAGGATGGGCAGAGCCAAAATAGATCAGCTTAGAAGAAGTAAAAATTAGATGTATCATGCCGCAAGCTACACGAGTGGCTCCAGTGATCATCTGTGTAAGGCTGAGAGAACAAGAAGTGTCAAGCCAATTGTACATTCCTGTCAAATGTTGCTCTTGGACAAGAAGTAAGAAATCGGCTGCTTGCAGGGTGAATGACAATAGGCATGTAATTGGTGAAGTGCCAGAAGCAGTATTGGGCTTAGTGGTCAGTGCACATGTGCAAACTGGCAATTATACATTGAGGATCAAGATTAAGCCAGAAGGAGCTCAGTCTGGGGTGACACTGGAGAATGTCACAGAGTGACCTTGACATGTTTTTGTCTATAAAGGCAACCCTCCTTCTACAGTAGAAAACCAATCAGAGTGGAGAATCTTACATTTTGGTAGGATGTCTACACTGAGTCATGAGGAGTCATGTTAGCTAAATCTCTGTAACAAATATGAGCTCTAGAACATGAAACAATATAAGGTTTTCCACATTTCACTTTTGTAATGCTTGAAGTATTTTCACACTTGTGCCTCAGTACACAGCAGTTGTTAAGAATAAGATACTTGTATTTTTTGTGTTCAAAAAGTTTATTGGCATTAAAAAGGCCAATGAAGAAATAAATACAGTGACAAATGATACAAGGGATGGAAATCAAGGATAATGCAGCAAAGCAGCAAAACAAGTGACAAGTATTTCATTAAAAACATGGTAAATAAGATAAATATGATAATGGACCGGGAGGAAGGAAGAGCAAAACAAAAGGCACTAAGAGCCATCCAGAGTATCACTGTAATAAAAAAAATGAAAAAATGAAAGAGAAAGAAAGGTAAGAGAAAGATAGAGAAAGTAAGAAAGAAAAGACGAAGGAAGAGTAAAGAAAAGGAAAAGAAAAAGGTAGGGAAAGAGAAAGGAAAAAAGAGAGAGAAAGGATCTACTGTAGTGCTACATAAAAAGAAAGAAAGAATATCACATCAGACAGACTCCACAAAGGGATACTGATCTACCAATCCGTTTTTAGCAAGCTCCATGTATGTATCCAAGGGTCCCCATACACCGCTAGAGATATTCGGGGATAGATGAGCCTCAGCCACGGAGGAATGCGCACTCCGTAAAAAGGACACCCATGCCCACCAAGTGTGGTAGGAGATAGAGGAAAAGGATTTCCATTCCATAAGAATCACTTTAACCGCTACAGTCAGCAGAAGATCCAGTAGTTGTAAGTCTAAAGGCTCTAAATGTAGCGGATCTCGGGAGGCCAAAGGACCAAACAGAATCATGGGGAAGGAGAGATGGAACTTAGTGTTAAAAATCAACATAAGATGTTTATGTATCAAATCCCAATAATTTTGTAGGAGTGAGCATTGAAAAACATATGAATAAAATCCCCAGGAAATAGCCCACAGCTTCAACAAAGATTATCCTCCTTCAGGTGTAGAGCGTGCAGGCGAACTCGAGTCCAATGGAGAAGATTGATGGAGAAGAGTTTAGATTGGATTAAGGAAGGGGCAATTCTGTTACGTAAGGAAAGCTTGCCAATCAATTTCCAAGTGTCAAAAGAGATATGATTAATGAAGTCCTGATTAAAATGACGTCACCATTTTTGCTGCGTGACAGTAGATGAGGTAGATGGGGTTGAAGATAAAAATGTATAGATGTTAGAAGCCACATGACCAGATTTAAGCCATACATGAAGTAACCTAATAGTAGGAGAGTCTGGGACCAAACGTAGTTTAGAGATAGCCACTTTAATTTTTAAGAAAGTATAGAAATCCAGATCAGAAAGAGAAAATTGGTGGGCTAAAGACGAAAAGGGCAGAGGATCATTATTGGAATGATAGAGATGTTTGACTAAGGTAATCCCTTTGGAAGACCAATAATTCATTGAAGCGGCGTCGATAAGAATTTTGATGCGAGGATTACGCCATAAGGAAGACCACCTCGATTTATAGATGGGAGTAGTAACTTTCTTATCAATGGAACGGACCGCTGCAATGGTGTCCAAAATTATAGTACGAGAAAAAGGTATAAATAAAGTGGAAGAAGTCAGAAAGGACGAAGGTGGCAAGGGAGAGGAAAGACTTTGCTCAATCAACATCCAAGAGGGTACATGTCGAGGGTTAGAAGAGAACCAGAGAGCCCCTTGCGAGGCTAAGAAGGCAATTTGATATTTCTCCCAATCAGGAAAGTTACAACCACCTCCACAGTAGGGTTTGCGCAAATACTTATATGCAAGTCTAGATCGTTTATCATTCCATAGGAACTTAGAGGTGAGGGAATCAATGTCATGAAAAAAGGAAGGAGAGAGTTTGACCGGGAGCATAGAAGACACAAAATGTATAATAGGTGTGATCATCATTTTCAGGGTTTGAAGGCGCCCCCACCAAGAGATATGTTTAGGTGACCAGGTATCCAGAAGATGACGGACTTTAATGAGAGTTTGCGCCTCATTATAGAGTACCGTGTCATGCAGAGTACTACAAAACCAGATCCCTAAATATTTAAGGTGTTTGGATTGCCATTTAAAGCCAGCTGTACCCATATGTGCTGGGAAACAATACGCATTTAAAGGGAACAGTTCCGTTTTGTCTTTGTTAAGGGTATACCCAGATACTTTAGAAAAGAGATCAATAGTGTCTGTAATAGTGGGGATAGCCAACTCAATGTCGTCCGAGAAAATGAGGACATCATCTGCATATGCAGCTGTCTTAATGCAGGAGGAACCAAAAGTAAAACCTTTGACATTCGGATGTAGATCAATAAGCCGAAGGAGCGGATCAATGGATAACAGAAATAAAAGTGGGGATAGGGGACAGCCCTGTCTCGTGCCCTGACGAAGATTAAAAAAATCAGAGGTAGCCCCATTAACTCTAATATTCGCTCTAGGTTGGGAGCAGAGAGACATAACCATATTAATAAAAGAGTCACCAAGATTATGAGCTCGAAGGACGGCATGTAAGAAGGGCCAGGAAACCTTATCAAAAGCCTTCTCGGCATCAAGGGCCAAAGCGGCTGCTGGCAAGGTAGAACGCTTTGCAGCACCCAACAATAACGTTTAGATTTTTGGGCTTGAACTCCAATATGAGCTCTCTTGGTGACTATAGAATTATATGAGTATTTTAAATTCTTAATGGTTTGCAAAAGTTGGGGATCTTTTGAACTACGAAAAAGAAGTTCATTTTGTTTAATGGAGTCCGCCAAGTCCTGTAATTCTTTTTTGATGTCCGCGTTTCTCTTCGCCATACATTTGATAATATGACCTTGAAGTGTGCATTTAAAAGCATCCCACAACACAATGGGGGAGTCGACCGAACCTTCATTATCAGAGAAGAAATTGTCAATCTCTTCCTGTAAAGCTAAGACTTGAGGGACATCGTGTAGAATCTCAGTATTCATCCTCCAGGAGCGAGGTCGTTGTGTAGGGGTCAGATGTAAGAGAGAAAAGGAGACAGCGGCATGGTCAGAAACAAGGATAGGATGAATATGTGGAGAAGACGAGATTGGCACAAGAGATGAGTGAACTAAGAGATAGTCAATACGAGAGAAGCTAGAATGAGGAGAGGAGAAGAAAGAAAAATCACTGCCAGTAGGATTATGAAGGCGCCAGATATCCTGAAGTGTATGTAAAGAGCACATATGCAGTAGTTGTTTGTGAGCTCGAGGAGGGTGGAATGAGAAAGCTGAGCTTCTATCTAGTAGGGGGTCTAGTGGTAAGTTAAAGTCACCTCCAACAATTAGATTGCCTTGATGTGGAGTATCAGCTAGTTTCTTGAAATCTTACACCAGAAGGAAGGATCGTCATTGTTTGGAGCATAAATATTCAAAACATAGAGGTCAGTTTGTCCATTAGAAAGTCTAGACAACAACCAATGACCTTCCGAATCATGCTCCGCTGAAATCACTGATAAACCAGAAGCTTTAGAAACCAACTTAATCACACCGTTTTTCTTGCCCAAAGCGTCAGAACAGACCACATCCAGGACCCAATCTTTCCTCAGAAAAAGCGCCTCCTTATAGGAGATGTTCGTTTCTTGAAGTAGCACCAGGTCCGAGGAAGGAGATTTACAGTAATCCAAAATTTTGGCTCGTTTTACTGGATGGTTCAACCCTATAACATTAAGGGACAAAATGTTCAAACCAGGCATAGTCCTACAAAATGCCAAAATCCGTAAAACATTGATGGAAGAGGTGACAATCCACAAATTAAATTATAGAGAGGCAGAGATGACAAAGACACCATAAGACAGTAGCACCAGCAGAAGATCCAAGAGATAAGAGAAGAGGAAAGAGGAAGGAAAGAAAAGAAGAGCGAGATAAAGGGGAGAGAAAAGAGAAAAAAGAAGAGAAGGAAAGCAAAAACCGCAGGGGTAAGACCAAGAAGGGCCAAGTTCATGCACGGGGGGGCATGAAGGGACAAGCAAGAGGGACAGCCAGGAGTGACGTAGAATAGATAGATACATCCCCTAATAGAGCTTGAGGGAGACAGAAAGGTATAAAAGATCAGAGAGATCAGGAGCCATATGGAGTAGAAGCAAGCAGAGGAAAACTGAATAATAAGAAAAGGTACAAGGTAATAGAGCTAGGTTAACAATAAAATACAGCCAAATCTCGATGAATGGGAACTGAATGTTGAAAAAGATAAATTCAGTAATGAAGAGCATCTGAAAAAACAATAAGCATGAATACTTGTAGGTAATCATAGTAAATGTGTAGAGCCAAAAAAAATAGAAAGACCATAATCAACCTATGCAGTTAGTTAAGAGAGAGCTGTATAACTAAGCACTGAGCATAAACTATAGGAGTGCTATATCAGATAGTAATGGGTATAAATAAAAAGGTAAGTAATACATCACCTATATATGAGTGCATACAGGAAAATACATGAAAGCATAAAACAAAGAGACCTAAAAAAGAATATACCTAAACCAATGAAATCTGCGAAGGTAAAACTGTGGAGCTATCAAACCGCTTATACATTATAGAGAAACATCAGCAGAAAATCATATAATGAGAACAATATATATAACTATATTATAAAATAAGAAGAGACACGAAGAAAAGAAAGAGGGAAACACGTTGTACATTAAAAAAGAAAAAGGAAAAAAGAAAAAGAAGGAAGAAAAATAGACATGTATGAAGGAAGGAAAAATATGAAACAACAGAAAGGTTAGGCGAAAGTGGGAGTATAGAATGGGCTGAGAGTACAATGTAAAAAAGAGAAGAACTGAAGAGAAAAAGACATAGGTAGCACATAATGTATAAGTCACAAAGCAGTATAAGTTTATAGGACGAAATATGAAATAATTATTAGTAAAAGTATATCACAATATCAATGGAAAGAGAAACATCGTGACAGGAACAGAAGATAACATCCTAACAGGAGCAAAAGAAACACTCTACAGCACAAGCATACTGAAGTCAAGTGCCAGAAGAGCCAGAAGCTGGATCAGAGTCCATCTGGAATTCAAGCTGGTTATCCAGAAAGGAGGAGAGCTCAGAAGGTTCCTCAAATAGTCTCGAGCGACCCTTGAAGGTAATACGAAACTTCGAAGGGCCAACGAAGGAGAAAGGAATATGCATATCGAGGAGGCGTTTGCGTAAATTGAGAAAGCCCTTCCGTCGGATAACAGTGTCTCTGGCAAAATCTTGTGATATAGCAATACGATGACCTTCCCAAGTTACCGCCTTAATCTTCCTCGTATGAGCCAAAATCTGTTCAGAGTGTTGATGACGCAGCGGTTTAAAAATGACCACCCTTGGTTGAGCAGCTGACTTGGGACGGAAAGTGGGCACACGGTGGGCCCTCTCAATTTAAAAATCCTTCTGAAAGGAAATTTGGAGGGTCGCTGGAATCCATTGGTACAAAAAGTCTATCATAGAGGAGGCTGACTTCTCTGCGTCCTCAGGCAGACCAAAAATGCGCAGATTGCTCTTCCGATTCAGATCCTCTTGTGCAGTGAGGTCTCTCCATAATGCCGCCATTGAGCGTTCCATTTGATGAAGCGACTTAGATTGGCGTTGCGCATTGTCCTCCATACCACTAATTCGGGACTCAGCATTGGTAACTCGAAGAGACAGCGCTTTAAAATCATTACGAATAGCTGCCACTTCAACTTGTAGTAAGTCCGTATTGGTTTTTGTAGATTGTGCAATATCATGGACCGCATTCAAGCGAGATAAGATAGTGTCCAAGGTGGAAGTAGAATCCTTCTGTGAGGACTCTGGAGTAGGAGACGTTTGCTTAAGCCTCTTCAAAGCACCTTTAGAATCTTTTGTGGTGGGAGAAGGACCCATATTGTCATCCATACGGAGAGGTAGCAAGAGAGCGTAAAGGAATCTCTATAGCACTTGAAGGAACACACCTCGTGCTAGATGGCGCGCAAAAACCAAGAAAAGAGCGCCAAAATATAAGAGGAACTGATCCAAGGAAGCAGTCTCAGAGAGGTGTACCAGTATAACCCAAAAAAGGTGTCATAAAAGTATTACGACATAGAGGTAAGGGAGAAACAGCTCCAACATGTCAAAAAAGAAGAAGACACTCACCAGTCGGGCGGGCCACTCATAATTAATATCCAAAGATGCAGGAAGTGATATTCATCACCCGTAAGAACACCAGTCGTAATCACCGGTGAAGAGAGACAGGTCCTGAAGAGAAAACGCGAGCGACGCCACCAAGCACAAAATGGCGGACGCCCGCGAAGTCCCATGAGCCGCACCTCCAAAGACAAAAAATGCAGGTTCCTGATGGCAAAGAGTGGTGAAATGCCTGTCAAGCTGGTCACGGCATAATCCGCAATCGAAAATCCCGGGTTCAGACAAGAAACGCCGCCTCTGGGGATGAAAAAATCGTCCTGACAGCCTCAAGTGTCCCGGAGTTTAAGCACGAACCGCCATCACACAGCTGCGCGCAAGCCACGCCCGTTAAGAATAAGATACTTGACTTTGGGCGCTGGCTGGGTTGTAATAGTGGTTTCTTGGCTCCTTTTAAAGCTTAGCTCAGACCTGGTCATCGGTATGGGGTCAGAATTGGGTCCCTGTATCTGCGTATTCCTTTCGGTAATGAGAGACTTATTTGGTCTTTTGTTTGCAGCTTTCTAGAGCTCAAACTCACCCAGAAGGTATTGGAGTGCTTCACATGAGCCCCAGCTACATTACACAAGCTTTCATATTTAGTTGTTGTTTGCTTTTCAGGCAGGGATAGATTAAGTGATTTGCCCAGAATCAGAGCATGTTGAGCTGCACCGAGACTCACCCCTGGCTCCTCAGGTCCAAAGTTGGCAGCCACTTCTTGAAGCTCTTCTCCAACACCACATTTGTATGCCTGTAGTCAGCTTAAGTTACTATCCACCTACACCTACAGGGGAGTAGCTTGGTCAGTAAAATTGAGGGGGTGTGAGCAAAAGATTTGCCAACCATCACGCTGGTATATGATGTTAAAATACATTATATGGCAAGCAGGGCGCGTGAGAGAGGCTTCAGAGGCAGTGGAATGGAAGAGGAATACAGATTAATAGGAGCACTAAATGAGAGAAACACAATATTTTGTAAAACAAACATTTTTTAGGGTCTCCAAAACAAAGAAGAGAGGGAGTGTGTGTGTTTTTGTCAATTTTTGTATGCAAAATTCCCAGGTGAAATCCCACAGACACCTCACCAAAACCGACTTAAAGCCACTGTTAGATTTGGGGGTCTCTGGTTGGCATAGGTAAATACTTGTAACAAGCATTGACCCTCTCCTGTAGTCAGGATAAGGGGATCACCCTCTAAAATAACCCCTGCTCACCCTCTAAGTAGTGTGGCGCAAGCAAACAAGGCTTATCTCAGAAGCGTGCTACAGGTTAAGCATTTGTGAACACATACAGTAACTCAATGATAAAACCACAAAAGGGATATCACACTAGGGTTTGTATCAAAAATAAGTATTTTATATAAGGCTTAACACAAGATCCAATAACGTTTAAAAATAGGCCACAATACTGTTCAGGATTCAAGAGTTCTTTAAAAATGCGTATTTTTAGGGTTCTGTGTGCTTCGCGCACCCTGTGCGACTCGTACTACGTTGGAAAAGAGTCTTAATGCAATACAACAACTTTGCGGACACTCCGGTCCGAGGCGCACACCACTGGGGTGCGAGTCGGTTACAGTACCTTGAAGATCGTAGCTTTTGACATGGACGATGCATGTGCAGGTGAAGGCGTACCCGGGACTTTGTCGGCGGCTTCCCGATGCGAGTCCGGCTCGTGCAGGTGTTGTGGTGCGAGGCATTGGAGCGGGACTCCAGGGAGCGATGTGGACGGTCTGGGTCTCCGTCTCCAGGCGTTCACTGTGCGGCACGTTGTGCGAGCCGTACCTCATAGTGGGGATGCTTCGTTGTAGACGGTGCGTTGCAGGATGGCCATTACGCTGCGGCGTACGAGCCGTATTCAGCCCTGCAATGCGAACGGGTCTCCAACCAGCGGCTGGAACGCAGTGATGCGGTGTGGCTTGAAGAGGGGAAGGAAAGCGATGTGGGGTGCAGCCTGGTTGTCGTACGGTGCGAGCTATGGCTCGTAAGCGGAGCGGAGACACACGGTTCGAGGCGGCCCGGCACTGGCTTTGCAGAAATCAGGGATTCAAGGCGGATTTTGGATCGCGGGTCCAGCGGCACGGTGCAGAAGCAGATTCCAGCAGTTCTAGTTGAGGCAGGAGGAGTCCAATAGTCCTGGGACTCCATTCAGGGGGCAAGCTCACACACAAGCCCTTGGAGATTGTTGAAGCACAAGTTGATAAAAGTCTCTCTCAGTCTTTTCCTCTCCTTTCACAGCAAGGCAGCCACTGCAGGCCAATCCCCCAGGTCAGGGACAGTACTCCTCCTGGCAGCTTTCCCAGTTCCTTCTTGTCAGGCAGAGGTTCTTCTTGTTTCAAGCAAGATCTAATTTCTTAGGAGCAGGGCTCCTATATTTATACTACAAATCTTTTGTTCTTTGAGGCCAGGGGGCCTTTGCCTAGTTCAGTCCAGTTCTTCAGCACTTTGTTGACATGAGGCTGCCTTCTTCTTTCAGGGTGCAGGGCAGAGGCATCAGACGCTCCACAGGAGGTGGAGCCAGCATTGTGGTTGCAGAGCACAGCCCTATTCAGAGTCAAGGGCTCCTCCCACCCATCCTGGTGTAATCCTCATATTCACCACCTGGCTGCCCAGCCAGTCTCCTGGAATTCCCCTGCCCTGTCACACACAGAAACCAGACAGCAGATACACATCCTAGCAGAGGCGGGCAGAAAAGGTTAGGCAAGCAAATACCAACTTTCTAAAAGTGGTATTTGCAAACACAGAACATTAAAAATAACTTTACTAAAAGATGTATTTTAGTATTCTTAGTGCAGGCATACTAAACTTGATTTTCTATCATGTTCCCTGAGTCTGTTAGGATCACAGGATGTACAAATTCTAACAGCCCATTCTGGCCTATGAGAACAGGTAGCCTTACAATAGTGAAAAACGAAAATGTCTGTAATTCACTAATAGGACATGCCACACACATCAAGGCTTGTCCTACCTTATACTTACAATGCACCCTGCCCTTGGGCCTACCATAGGGGTGTCTAATATGAAGTTAAGGGAAGGTTAGGGACTGGCAAGTGAGTGCACTTGCCCAGTCAGCATGGCAATGGCAGACCTTAGACACATTTTACCAGGCTGCTTCTGTGGGTGGCACAACCAGTGCTGCAAGCCCACTAGCAGAATTTGGATTTACAAGACCTGGGCACTCCTGGTGCACTTTACTGACAGTAAACCCAATAAGCCAATCTTGGAGTCCAATCAACATATATACTTTATACAGGGAGCACTTGCACTGTGGCACTGGTTGGCACAGTGCTCTGAGCAGCTAACACCAGCAAAACACATGAGGCAACAGCAACAAAAATGGAAGGGAGAACCACGCCAATGGTGCCAGGTTAACAGCCCCTGTTCCAAAATTAATAGTAAGACAACACATCCTGGGGGTGGGGGGGGGGGGTGATCGGAAAACCCCAAATACCCCCCTTGAAGCTGGGCCCCTGCCTACAGAATCACTAGTAAAGTAATATTCTGTCCTTGGCAGAGGCTGAGTCTCACAGGTATGTATTGGCATTGGGCTGAATGGGGGGCCCATTGAAGGGTTGGGGGCTCCTCTGCACTGCAGGGGCTGCAGGAGACCCAGTTCCGCCCCTGGTTCTTGGATATTATATATGGCGAAACATGAAGTTTAAAAACTGTTGAGTTTGTGCGTTTCATACTCAGTGCTCTCGAGCTTCGAATCCTGTCAATCCTGATGTCAACAACCGAGACAGTGTGGACAGCGTGGTTATTGCAGTTACTGCTAAAGAGATAAAGAGGGAGAACCTTTGATGTTCCCTTGCAGGCCATATGACTGCACATTACAAACGAATCTTTCACGTGTCACGGTTGTCTCTGGCGTTCAATTAATTAGCGTGAAACATGACATCTCTGGGTTATTTGAGGAGACAGTAAATGGTGCAGTCAAAGTGAACGTCAGAGCCAATTTTCCACAGTTAGGAGCATTTGATGCGCACTTGGTGGGCGTGTAGATTGAGACTGGTTCGTGCGCATTAAAGCCATCGCTCTTGAGTTGTTAATTAGACTGCAGCAGCCCCCCCTTGGCCCTGCAAGTTCAAACTTCTCAGCAGAGGCAGGGCGTTCTGGAGGAGAAACGCCCAGTCAGGTTTCACTGTGGGAAAGAGCAGGGCTCATGAGCAGAGCATTGCCAAACAAGCTCTTACACACAGACATCCTTGAGGCGAATATCTTCCATTAAATACCTGTACTGTCGTTGAGATGGTTCTCCGACTATGATTCTTGGCGAGATGTCAGAAAGCATCCGTACACCTGAGATCAGCATTGTATGGCAATGCAAAAAAAAGTGTATTCATACGCGATGTGTGGACTTAGATAGGCAGGACGTGAGGCGTATCGATAAACTAGAGTTGCCATGTCACCAAAAGCCTACATTTCCAGACTTCACAACTCCCTTTACCAAATCATTGTTTCACCTACTGTAGTTGCATTGGTTCAGTTGAACCGAATTAGTATTACAGCTCCAAGAATGATGAAAGACCAGTACTTTCAAGGTGTGCCGGTGATAGGCAGTCATGTGCCAATCGTTTTCAACTAGTTTACTGATTAGGAAGTTCAGCAGCAATTTTAAATTCACCCTCCTGAAAAAAATTCTCCATCTGGACATCTGGGCGTGCCGGTTTGATATGCCTCCTGTGCTCGTTTGTTCACTCTGAAGTTTTGTGCTCCCCTTACCGCCACAAGAGTCCAACTATCTGTTCTCTGGTTAGCAGTGACTCCGAGTGACTGAGTGATTTTAGGACAACTTGGAATCTCCGTAAAGCTACCAATTTCCACTCAAAACCCAGCTGGTACCCTGTCGAGGGGCTCACACTGGCAGTTTTTCTGTTGTGCTTCATTCCCATTTTTAAGAGAAAGTAAAGCAACCAGAAAACTGGAACGGCAGAATAGCATTCCAAACTGCAGAGTAATCTACACACTTTAAGAGCGTGCTTTTTGACCTTACTGTTAGGTCACTCACATGTCACCAGGGGGCATATTACCAACAACTAGTGATAATTATCGCTGTGTTGACTTAGCGGGAATATTTATATCGCCGCCCTTCACCTGTTTATATCGCTGAGATACCTTGCTATTAGCAAGGTTTATCTCAGGAGCGATAAAAAACAGGCGAAATGCGTGAATATCGCTGTCAATACAGCGATATTCAGGCATTACCGTGACAATGCTCTTAGCCATGTTATCCACCTCTCATTGGATAACATGGCTAAGAACTGGTCAGGGCAGGCGTTAGCTTTTGGACATATTCGCGCTTAGCGCGAATATTTCCAAAACTACGCCTGTGTTGATCATAGGCGATAGCGATTGCAGCGACTGACATTTTGGCACGCCCACTTTGCATGTCATTAGTGATAATTATCGCTGACAGGCAAAGTGGGCCCCAAAATGCCCGCTATCGCCTACAAGCTGTCGCTAACTGGTGTTAGCAACAGCTTGGTAATAGGGCGATTAAATTATCTATGAACGGACATTTTGAATAGAGACCTTCTGATCGTTCTAAAGAGTGTGTATGGAGTATGCACGGAGGCTAGTCCTCATGCATGGGTGAGTTTGCAACGTAATGCCGTACATTTGTAGGTTCATGTATGAGCTGAGACGGGTATTACACCTTGGGAACAGTAGAGGTGCATTGTTTGTTCTTGGACAGAAGTAAAGATGAAGCCACCAGTTAAATCTTTGCTCGTCTAGATGAGTGACAGTGGGTGCAGGCGCATGATTTTGAGTGCTTGAGTATGAAGAGAGAAGACAGAGTTTATCAGAAGCTTTCAGTTAGGCGTCAGCTTGGAGTGGGAGAGTGTTATGCATGGGAATAATACAGTGGGCCAATGAAAGTAGTAAGTGGCTACTTTATAAGCTGGAATCCAAGGAGACAGCGAACCAACACTTGACAGGCGACCGCACCGCTGTTAGCCTCCAATCGTCTCTCCACTCCCCGTTCAAACTTTGCGTTCCAATTGTCAGTGACAATGAGACCTCGAGGGCGCGAGGCGTCCTCGGGCGCCTGTGGACACGAGCCCTTCATAACACATCCCCTTCTGTTCAATAACAGAACAGAAAAAGAGAAGAAAGGATGGATGGAGAAGCCATAATAAAGAGAAAAGGAAGAGCAAGAAGACCAAGGAGAGGAGAAAGACTGAAACAAAGGTATGAGGGAAACTAGGATAAAAGGATGCAAGAAAAAGAAAGATTATGGTATATAGTCCTTTAGATACTTGGGTTGTCTACAAACTCAACCAACCCTAGAGGTTGTATCATTCTCGAAGTACACACCAGTGGTGATCCTTTCACTGCTACAACTAGGAAAGACAGGCTCCCCTGACGCAGCAGGGACTTGTTGACTTTGTCCATTTTGGCCAAAATCCACATCATCTATGAACAAGTAGCCACCTCAACTCTCTCTCTCTTCCTTTCTTGAACAAACACCACCTCTTTAGTACAAAGCTACTCTGCGTTGATTCCAGCGTTCACCATTTTCAAGAGTGACATAATAGTCAAAAGCAAATAGAACTTTGTAGGGTCCTTTGACTTTGGACAGACCCGTCGCTGTGCGCCCAGGTTTGATCTTGACCCAATCACCTTCTACCACACACGCCTTGGAGCCTCCACCCCTTAAATCACCTGGAATGAGAGAGCCATCTCTATGTACCAACTCTTCCAACCAGGAGGGCACCATCTTGTTCCCAGGAGACCTGCCTCTTGTAATCTCAAAAGGGGATTTGGAAGTAGCTTCCTTTATAATTGTGCAATGGGCCCACTCCCAAACCAAAAGAAACTGCCACCCTTCACTGTTCTGTTGGCCCTCTCGATCATGCCATTTCCCTGGGGATTGTATAAAGAGGTGCGATGGTGAGTGATGCCATGCATCCTGAGAAAGATTTCCATATCCTAGGTGACTAATTGGGTACCATTGTCAGTAATGAGGAGAGAAGGGGTACCTTCCTGCTGAACATTTTTTTTAAGACTTACAATGTACAATAGCAGAGATTCCCCTCAAAAACACAACAGTAAGCCATTTGGAAAACACATCCACCAAAACCAGGGCAAATCTATAATCTTCATCCATGTCAGACATCGGGCTGATGAAGTCTATGCACAAGCTATGACAGGGTTTGCCAGGATTGGAGATGTGACCCAGGACCACCTGCTTGCCTACCACGAGTCTCTTCTCACTTTCCTTGCAAACTTTACAATTGACAACAGAATCAGTAATTTGACTATCCATGTCCGCTCACCAAAATTGAGTTTTAACATGGCGCTGAGTCAAATCCTGGTGACCCTCATGTGCTATTTGAATAATTTTATTTCTCACACCAGACGGAGGAACACACCTGTCACCTCTCATGAATATTTTTCTCCCACAAGTGGACAATTCATCCAACACTCTAAGAAAAGGTCGCACAGATGTAGAGACACAACTGTCTCTTCTTCTACCAGAAGACACTAGATGCATTACTTCTCCAAGAGCATCGTCTCTAGACATTTCCACATTCCAATCCTCCTGGGAAAATGCACCTGCTCCTTCATGAACCACATCCTCCACAGAGGCAACAGGATCATCATGTTGGTTTTCTGCCTGAGCACTATCTATAAACAACCTAGATAAACAGTCAGCTCGCTTATTCTGCCAGCCAGAAATGTACTCAAGAAAATAATGACACTCTTGCAGCCTGGCCACTAACCTGGCTAAGCGTGCTGATCCTTTGCCAGCCCCTCCAGGAGAAAGTATGGTGAGGAGAGGTTTGTGATCAGAACGTAATGAGAATTCAGCACCCCAGCCAAAGTTATGGAAGTATTCCATCCCCCAAGCAGCACCCAAATCCTCCCTCTCGATTACTGAGTAGTTACTTTCTGACTTGGAGAGTGTCCTGGAAGCAAATGCTACTGTTCTCTCCATACCACAATGTGGTTGGTAGAGGACAACACCCAAACCTGTAGCACTCGCATTAACAGTTATTATTGACTGTAGTTTGACATCAAAAGGCGATAAAATGCCAGCATTGCAAATCTCATTCTTAATGTCATCAAAGCATTCTTGTTGTTTAGTTCCCCACATAAAACTTTGACCTTTTCTCAAAAGGGCTTTGAGACTCTCAGTCGTGCCAGCAAAATATTTAACAAACTTATCATAATATTCAATGAGACCCATAAATGATCTTAGCTGATCTTTATTATTGGGTCTTGGGGCTTGCTCAATGGCTCCAAAAAGGCTAAGTTTAGGTTTAACACCTTCGAATGACAGCGTATGGCCTAGATATTCAACACTTTCAGTGAGAAAAGAACACTTGTCCTTGCGCAAAGTTATTCCAACATCAGAGATTCTCTGTAGAGTCTGATTTAATATGGCATTTTTTTCTTGGAATGTTGCACTGAAGACCATGATGTCATCTTGGAACTACAAGACGTTGGGTACACCTTTAAAAATGTGGGACATCATGCGTTGAAACACGCTGGCAGCAGATGAGAGACCAAAAGGCATGCGGGTAAACTGAAAAGTCCCTTCTAAAGTGATGAAAGCTGTGAGTGGTTTAGAGTCCGGGTGAAGCTTTATTTGGTGGTATGCGCTCTTGAGGTCTAATTTAGAGAAAAAAATTGCCACCTTTTAGTAACATTACAAATTCATTGATATTTGGCCGTGGGTGGGAAGGTGTCATCCACAATATTCTGATTGAGCGACCTCAAGTCCACACAAAATCTCAGGCGACCGTCTGCCTTGCGTGGGATCACGACAGGTGCAACCCATTCGGAGGCCTTGACTGGTTCAATAATCCCCTCCTTAAGCATACCCTCCAATAATGCTTTAACACCTTCTCTCACAACAACAGGAAACCTTCTGAGTTTGTGCTGTACATGGTTAGCGTTTTTCTTTAAAATAATCTTGTGAACGTAACCTTTAAGGAGACCAAGTTTCTCATTAAACACGTGCTTAAAGGAATTTAAAATATCCTCAAGAGAATCATCATCAACAACCATGACTTGCATGGGAGCCCTTGGCTCAATTTTAATATGTAAATCGAATTGGTGAACCCAACCCAGAATGGCAGGATGACGTAAACTTTCGCAGAAGCTGATCCACCTCCAAACTCAATCTGAGATACCATGAACCCCAATATGTCTATAGTTTCCCCTTGATATCCAGAAGGTGTGATATCCTTGGGTTCCAAAACTGTACCTCCCCACAAGCGTGTGAATAAGGTTTTGGGGACAATAGTGTATTTGGAACCAGCGTCTACCATGAGTGACACCTCTTTGCCATTCACTTTAAACAATGCTTTGGGTCTATTGCGTCTGCGTGAATCATCCTCTCCCTCTCCAGGCACGCCCCCATCAACACGTAAAAGCCTATCAGTAGTTTCAACCAGTTTAGTATCATCTTCAGTGACACAAGCAACTTTGCGCATTTGAGCCAACCTACACATCTTTGCAAAGTGACCAAAATGACCACACCTCAAACATTCTTTATTCTGAGCAAAACAAAACTTAGAATCAGAACTATGGCTGAGACTGCCACAACAATTGCAACATTTGTTGGAAACAGTGGGGGGTAAGGACCTACCTCTTTGAACAAAAAATGTACCTCAAGAAGTACTGGGTTGAGGGAATTTATTCACAGCACCAACCTTCGAAACATCCACTTTCTGATCAGTCTTTTCTAATTCCTTCATACACACATTGGACTGTTCCAAAACTTTGGCTATACCCATAGCATCACTGAGACTAAGGTTTTTAGCAGCCCATAACCTTTCTTGGATTTTCTTATTGGCACATTGAACAATAAGTTGATCCCTATTAAGTTACTCTGTAATCGCTCCAAACTTGCAGTTTGTGGATAATTCACGAAATCTAGACACAAGTACATCAAAGCTCTCTTCTACCTTCTGATGTTGTGTGTAAAACTTGTATCTAGACATAACTAAGGTTTCTTCCTTGGCATAACATAATTCAAGTCTGCGTCTAGCCTCTACATACACATCTTGAATAATTTCTCCATTAGTACCAGACATCTTGAGGGAGATATCTAAAAACTCTCTGAGCCTCCATACCCACAACACTCAACAGTTCGGCTTTTTCACAAGATGTCTTAAACTCGCCTCCGTCCAGTGCTTCTAAATAGTTATCAAACATGAAAACCCAATCATCCCAAGTCATTTGTGGTGTGCCAGGTTGCATCAAGAAACAGGGTGGTGGGGTAACAGAAACTTGGGGTGAAGCAGCGGGTACTTGTACCACATTATCACCAGAAGCTTCCATAACTAACAGCAATACATTTCAGGGTGTAATGAAGTGGGTGTACAATGAAGTGACAAAAGATAAAAACAAAGGTGAGAAAATAAGCGTTGACCGTAAAGTAATCTGCACCTCAAGTTGCAACAGCGGTAAAAAATAGGATAAGCAAATAAGCTATGATAAATTCACTTCACAGTGGTAGTACAGAGATATTCCAAAAATGAGACTTGAGATCACTGTAAAATGTCTCCCAACAAAAAAACCGCACAAACGTTTTAAAGGTGTGCAAATCACAGTATGAGTTAATGTGTGCACAAAGAATTTAAGGAAAACAAGGGGTGGATATCATTGTAAAAGCTGATGTATGCACTAGGAACAATCTTACCAGGTGTGCATATCACCGTAGGAAGTGTGAGGATATCACATCGATCCACCGTTGAGCAAGGCTGTGAAGGAAGAAAACAATACTCCTCAGCAGGCAGGAAATGATATGGCAGACTTTGTGTTCCTGCTGCCGATACCCCTTGTCTTGCAGCTCTAGTAAAGCAGAACATATTTTTGTCAGGTTTGCAGGATGCAGAGGGTTAACAGGAATCACCTCTACAAGCACTCCCAGCCAATGACACGTCGTTTCTCTGTGTTGTGAAGCTGCAGGAATACGCCCACCAATAATTGACTCCACTGATGAGCACAGGATGGTAGTTCGCAATTTTGTTGCTCCGATTCACAAGGAAGTTGTCCTTTAAGCCAAGAACACGACCAGACAGGGTCCATTGGTTCACTGTGAAAGTCACCGCCGTTGTGCCTCAAGAAGAAGCTGCACGTCGTGAGGGTGATAAGCCAATATCATCGCCAAAATTGTTATGCATGGGAATAATACATAAGTAGGAAGTAGGAAAACGGTCCAGTCCACCATTAAAAGCATGTTTTGGTTGGAGGCGCCATTTGAACGCAACCACTCAACGGCACGTCTTTATAATGCAATGCTGGCTAAAATGTTAGCGCTGGACCTTCTCCCTTTTTCGTTCGTGGAAGGGGTGGGTTTTCGAGAATTTGTGGCAACAGTCTGCCCTAAATGGAAGGTTCCTAGCCGGTCCTATTTTGCCAGAGTTGCTGTTCCAGCACTACTTCAAGATGTGCTGGAGATGATTTGGGCAGCTTTGCAGAAGAGTGCTGTTCACACTATCCACCTGAAAACAGACACGTGGACCAGTTGCCAAGCCCTTGATTACATGTGCATCACTGCACACTGGATCTCTTTTGCAGGGGTTAGAGACAAGATATCTGCAGGTGTTGACACTGCCACAATTTATCAAGCTAGTCGGAAACATGCAACAGTAGCCATGTTTGCCATGGGGAAATCTCATACTGCAGTAAACATTTTGGAGGAGTTTAACAATAAGGTCTTTAAATTGCTGCATCCAAGAAAGCACATGATTGGTTATGTTTCCACGGATAATGGCAGTAATATAGTTAGGGCCATGAAAGATGGTGGCTATTTCAGAGTGCCGTGTTTGGCGCACAGTATTAACATTGTTGTTCAAGATTTCTTGAAAAAAGAAAACAAAGTCAGCAAGTTACTGACCACCTGCCGAAGAATCTGCACACATTTCAACCATTCTTTTAGGGCCCGGAAGCAGCTGAGGATCATTCAACGTGACCGGAGAGTGCCAGTCAGAGGACTCATCCAGGAGGTGGCAGCACGTTGGAATTCAACCTTCTACATGCTTGAGCGTTTGTTTGAGCAGTGCTTGGTAATCAATGAGTATGTCTTTGCACTGGGTTCTTCTATGAAAGACATGAGGCTAGAGGTGGAGGAATGGGACCTAGTTAAAAGCCTGACAGATATGCTTTGTCCTTTTGAGGTCTTCACGCGTGAAGTCAGCAGGGAGGACTGTACTTTGGGCAAAGCTATCCCATTGTTGCGCATGCTAGAGCACCAACTGAAGGCGGTGTCTTCAACGTTCAAAGATGATACTGACAAGCAAGACGCATATCAGTTGGCGGAGAGCTTACTAACCTGCCTACTTGACAATGCAAGGCTTAATGAAATACATTGTGATCAACATTACATTTGTGCCACTATTCTGGATCCACGGTACAAAAAGGCACTGGCCAGCAATACATTCATTCCTTTTAAAGAAGCAGATGTTTCAAAGTACAAACATTGGCTAGCTCTGTCAGCCACTCGGTTCGAGAAAGAGCGGCAGGAAATTGAGGAACCGGCAGAAGTACTACTGAATCAGCGGGCCATCCGGCATCAAGGTCCACTTCTGTGGCTGAAGGCAGTCACTTTCCCTCAGAGCCGTTACCGACAGCAGCAATCGTATCATCATCATCCTCACCTGCACCAGGCCCAGCCATAATATTGTCGAAAGCGGATTAGATAACTCATCAAGGGTTTGCTCGTTCCAGTGCTGATGCAAAGGCCACAGATGGTACGCAAAGTGGAGCAGCCCTGGATGACCTTGAGTGGATGGTGCAGGCCTATCTGGATGACCCAACATAGGTCTACATTGATCACAACCCATTTATGTATTGGTATGGGAAAAGGGGTCAATGGCCACAGATCACCAAGCTGGCTCTAAATTATTTGTCTTGCCCACTCGCAAGTGTGCCTTCTGAACGTGTTTTCAGTGCTGCTGGTGCCATTGTAACTTCAAAAAGGACCCGCCTCTCACCCAAAAATGTGGAGAGGTTAACAATGACCAAGATGAATCAGCACTTCATACCACCAGATTACAAAATACGTGAATCCACGCAGGAAAAAGAGGAGGACACCGACTTAGGTGACGGAAGATCTTCTCTGTTAGCTGACCTACTCCAGTTGCAAGTCACAGAGTTTGAGGACGAGCTCTATTTCCCCGACACCTATGTCTGAAATACTGACTTCCTTTTTTTTCGTCCTTATTCACTTTTATTCCTGTGTGTCTTTCTTTGTTTTGCAACTTTTACCACAAGAAAACTCTAATCACAACAAATCCATCACCAGCACTGTCTTCGTCTTATTTCCTTATTGAAGGTGCCGCTGTCTGCATTCCTGAAGTTTACAATTTCACAACTCAGTCATGCTCCTCTATCCTCCTCCTCCAGACTCCGCCTATCCATTTCCCTCAAGGCAGTTGGCTGGATTACGCAGAATCAAGAAACTGTCGCTTCGTAGACGAGTCCCCTCAAATGAAGTGGGACTGGAATTACTGACTATATGCTGATTGCTGATGCTGACTGTTACTTCGGAAATTGACACGAGAGGCTGGCCTGTGGGCCTTAACTTTAAGAACAAGATGCGGAAAAAAAGTGGACCAGGTAATGAATAATGAGATGGCATGCAGTGGAAACACTGCTGTCTGGCTCTGTTGAAAGCAATCGCTGTTTGTTTTTTGTGCATGAAATGAATCATATGTGTTCTGTTATTATTTAATCTTTTACACACTAAATCTAACTCAAGTCTACTCTGTATTTACCTTGTTTAATTCAAATTGTACTTCTACTGCAGGGGCCACTACGTTGCATTCTTTAATATGGAAAATGTCCTTGGACTCACTGTGTGTAGACTGTGACTGCATGAACAACATTGAATTTGCCAATACCATGATGATGATGAGTCTTGATGATCAAAGTTACATAATATCTTTATTCTTTACAGTCACTCACTGGGATGGATGCTAGATCATCATCGTCGGTTTACGGAAGAACTATGGCCATTTCGTGAGTGGCAAACAGGTAAACAAGTCAACAATAACCACAGCAGAACTACATGTCTGTCGAGTCGTGGAATGGAGTGGTCGAGCCAGTGTAGTGTTGTTATGCCAGAGTCCAGACAGCAATTCATGTAAAATTGCGGCTATGTGGGTTGCTGCATACAATTAGATATGCTTTGTCTGTCAGTGTCAAAGAGGTATGCTACATCAGGTTGGTTCACTCAGTGGTGCCTGCCTTGACCGTCTGCATGGCCCTGGCCTGCGGTGTGCTAATTACTATCCTTGAAAAGGAGACTCAGAGTACGCACTTTAGAAATGATGCTTGTTGTATGTAATACTGTTGCCTCTGAAACTGAAAGTGTTATTTTTGCACTACACACTGTACCTTATATTTTTTCTCCGTGGTGTTTTAATATCACTTCCTGTTTTTCCCTCAACAATTACAGGCCGGCTTTTACCCTGTTGCGATGGTAAAAACATTAACTCAGGCTTACCATTAGCAATCCGCAATTCCGCATCCGCCAGGCAGGCAGTAGACAGTGTGTCTGGTCACCAAGATTGATCAACAGTGCATCAGATGGAATGGAGGAGTAACACGAATAAGAGGAATGGCTGGATGCATGCAACCTCCCAAATTGAACAGGACAACTACAACATACAGTTACAGTATCCTCTTCACTTCTCCTTATCTTTTAAATAATGTTATTGTTGTGAACTTCTATGAGTGTGACTCTGTGCGTTTGCTCTCTGCTTCAAATTCATCCCTAGAGCTATTTGATAAGTTTCTTTGCTATTTTTAAAACTAATTTAATGTACTAATAAGTGTTTATTCTCTCTGAGGGCAGATAGGCAAGTGAAATTGCGTAATTACTTCAGCCCTGTACTGTCAAATTGTTTATTTATAGTTAGTAAGTTGTAGTAAGTACTACTTTTCAGTAACCTAACCATCCATTTAGCAAACAACTTCATGCATGCAGTGCACTTCCTTTATGTCCCTTATAAGATTTATGGATATCTTCATATCCAAATATTTGGTTTTCTTCATTTGTTGTTTGTCCATGCTGTGTTTTTTTTCCTCTCTCCACACAACTTTCCCAAAAACCTCCATCCCCATCCAATTTTCAAACCCTAACCCTCTTCCCCCGAGCTGTGTGGTTTACATTGACATGTGACTAAATGACAACAATAATTCCACACACTTGCGGGGGAGGATAAGGTCAAAGCAACAGAAAATCAATTTCAAGGCTGGTGAAGGAATCCGAGGATATATTCTTATTCTTATTCTGCTTGACATACACCCATGAGTATTTGCAAATCAAATCAGAATTTCATGTGCGCCATCAAGTGGATTGATCATCAACAACATCCTCCTCCTACACGTCACGAATGCTTACGCTGCTGTGTCCTTCACCTTCAGTACTATCTCTTGTAGTACCCATACTCCACGCAACTAGTAGTTATATTTTGAATACTTTAGCATTGCTTAGGCTACAATTTATGGCACTGTTCATGTGTACTGTACTATCTATCGTACTGTTCTAATGCTCCGCTCAAGCCACTCAATGTTTCATTTCCTTTTTTTTCATATACTGCTAGTGCCAGTGTGTACCACTACTACTACCACCACAACAATGACATTTCATCCGTCCAGGATTCCATAGCCAACCTTAATCGCCATTTGCCATGCGGCCAGCCCAGTGCCTAGCACCTATTCTCAAACACGAATCACAGGTAAGATAAGCATTGTGGGGGAGGAAGAATAATGGAGTAGGAGGAGAGGAGAGACTGACGGTAGTACTAGTAAAGTAGTAGGCCAATTGAATTCACTAACTCTGTCAATGGCACTTTTGTGCAAATTTGGGCGATTAGACAATTTGAATCAACCAGCCAGTTAAGTTTCAGGAAAACAAACGTACAGTTAACCCCCCCCTGCCTTCCCCACAAAACAGTAAAAATACATGTATGCTATGTTTAAGTTGAAATAAATAATTATTTTAACCCTAACAAAAATAAACTATCCCACAAGAAGACCCGACCCACTACCCACCCTAACCCCAACGAATGTCCATGAAATCAAAGTCCCCAAAGTCCAAAAACCCCAACACCCAATTCCCACCCCCCCAAAAGTCTTTAAAAAAGGGGCAAGGGACAGTCTCTCCTCTATTTTCGCCGGCAGTGTCCTGTGGCCAGGTGGTCATGCAGCTCTCTCCGGAGGTCCTTGAGCAGGGCTTTCTGCTTCGCCTTGCACCTGCAGGTACTGTGGGGGGCAGCTGATTTTTTTGCTGCTCGGCGACGGCGGGTGGCTGCCGGACCACGGCTCCGTACCGCTGAAGGCTTGCGCTGACCGTATGACCCAGGGGCAGCGGAGGAGGATGCAGCTGTTGTGGATGTTGTCGACTGCGACTGCGTGTCCTTCTCCTCCTCCTGGGCCACCAGCCGCTGATATTCGGCGACAATTGCCTCCAGCTTCCGTTGCTGGGCCCGTCTAGCCAACTCCTTCCTTGTTAGTTTGGAAGGAGCATCTATATGAAGAAGGAAAAACATACTGTAACCAATGCTCTTTAAGATTAACACAAAATAATTCAGCAGAAAGTTGTGTCACAGTAGCACTAGCAACTTGCCAGCACAGTACATAACATTTGTGGCATGTATCTATCTAACCTCCCACTTCGTCGGCCTCTGCTCTAACATTAGAGGGAGTTTCAGGAATTCTACTAGCACTATATGGACTCACTACATTAGACTCAGATAGTACACCAGTCTTCTTCTTCTCTCTTGTTTAGCGAAATTGGTACGTAAACTTGTGGAAGCCGGCATAATGCTAGCGCAGTCAACTTGCACCCGAGAAAAACATGATGACACAGACTTGCGTTACTGTTCCTAGTCCAGTACATGCAGGTGGTGAAGCTCTTACTTTTCTATTACGGGTGGCACTGGCCATACTCTGTTACAAGGGCTACTGCTCAATTAATTTAACTTTCACCCTGGCCTGCCCCTGACTACTACAAAAGGAAAATGAAGAAGATAATATGATCATCTATTCCTTCACATGATATTTGCTTACATATGGGATGACTTTAGGTGCTTTGTATTTGATTGACTGAACACCGAGAGGCCACACATCAATGTCAATGACAGAGTTGTAAAACAATTATTAAAAGTGGTAGTGAGTGGTCCCCGACTCCCCGTAATTGCCGGATATATGCTGTGCTTGCAAACTACTGTTACTAGTCATGGTAGTATTCTGAAAAATTACAATTTCTTTCCTCGGCTTTGCTACTCTGGCACAGTGGTGCAGTGTTACATGCTCTTCAAAGTAACACTCTTCATCCAGTGACCGTCTACTCTGTCTACATACACCTATGCTATCTATGAGGAAGATACCATCCCAGCCTTCATCCATTCAAAGTAAATGTCAATCACTCTTCATAATGTCTCAACGGGACAAACCTTACTTACAAACCTTACTTTTTCTCACCGAAAAACAGCCTTTTTATTTAATTTTGTGAACCACCAGCCATGCATCCGTGCTTGACTTGCATTTGAATTTGAACCAAAGGATCTATTGTGCACACATACAGTTTCTGTTTCACCCACCCAGGCAGTCTTCTTTTATTTCTCCTCCCACCCATACTTGCTTCAGCCTTCAACCGGCCATGCATCAGATTCCCAGCCACCTCGGGCAGCATTCAAAAACACGTATCATTCTTTGCCAGTCATTAATTTTAACTCGCTCGTCCTTCCTTACACCCTTCTTTCCCTTTTCGTTCATCCCATCCATCAAGTTCATCTCTGATCTGACTCCGCTTCTCAATAAAACTTTCACAGCTGAGTTGAAGTCAAATTTAGAGGAGGCCATTGGTTACTGGTCAACTCCCGCCGCTAATACTATTGCTAATTAGAAGTCAAGGGTGACTGTCTTCTACCTGGTTGACAAAAACTTAGTTCTAAATTTGTAAGTCTTCTTAACAGTAAAGTGTACTTGTACTGTACAACATATACACCCCTGCAGAGAGCCCACTCTGCAATCTCAATAAGTAAAGAATATATTAGCTTACCACTGCCGCCACTACCGTGGCATCCCCCACAGCAGTACCTGCTAGCTGTGGCACCGCATCCGCCCCTGGAGTGCCCACCTCCGTGCTGGCCCCGGCACTGGTGGATGGCTGTGCTGATGGTGTTACGCCTAGAAAATACATTTAATATTTTTAGATGCCATATACTCCACTCCCTATTTTGTCTAGGAATAAAAAAATGTTACTAGTACTACATAAACAAATTTAATAACTTGTGACTCTCTAGTCTAAACTAAAAATGTCCCTTTCTTCAGGGAAGGGTGTTTTTTATTTATGCTGAGCCATAACATGTGATGCTACACTTTTTGACAAAACTGAGGAATGCTTGCTTTTTAACACGCACCATTTTTCTCATAACAGACAGAAGCTTCCCTTCTACGAACAAGAGCAAGATCATCATCATATGTTAGGGGGAGTCGTCAACCATCATCCCTACCAAGACTTTAAGTTCCATCCAGGGGAGGGCTCTCCCACAATTAATGTGTGAAATCAGCCACTTTTCAGTCGTTCACCGTTTGTTATATGACATTGATTTTAATAAATGTTTTAATATAATGCACAATTTTTATTTTTACAGAGTACACACAGAGCTAGTTGTTTTACTTTAAATAAAGCTTTAAAACTTATATAGACTCTGTGGTTTTTGGTCATGAGTGAGTGAGCGAAAGGGTTTGCAATTTGCAAGCATGAGTCTGTGACTCTGAGAGGTCGGGACTCTGACTCCATAGTCTTATGTTCTGGGTTGTATAATCATTGGGGATCATCGCTGTGTTCGGGAGCTAAATAATGACTCTCTGACACACTAGCTAGTCAGTAAGGAGATTGGGGGTTCAACTTCTGTTATGACTGAGGTATGTGGAAAGTCGAACTGCGCCTATTATAATTTATAACCAATGCCCTATTTCTTGTCCATAGTTCTGTATGCGCAGAATAGTCCCTGCAACACTAGTAGTATGTCCTCTTATTCAATCAAAAAGTGAACTAGTATCATATTCTTGGTCGCCATTGACATTTTATTGTTGGGAATTGTCAAAGCATAAACATTTAGAAGACTTCAATAGACATTACGGACAACCCAGACGACTGCACTCAGTGCCTAGAGCTATTGCTGAATAGGAGTTTTGTTTAACAGTACACCTTTTGCCAAATGTGCAAGCTTAGCTAGCTACACAGACAGACTAATAATAATCTAGTAGTAGCACAGAGAGTCATAGTAGAGGCAGGATAAGAATTTAGAAACAGTCTACAAGAAGATCAAAGACGATTTAGGAAAAAATAGAATTATGAGGAACGTTTTGAATAAATAGGTGCTGTAAAAGAATGGGAAGTATAATTAATAATATTAACAGGAAAACTTACTGGGACCAGCAGAGGAGCCCTCGGCGGACC
This sequence comes from Lissotriton helveticus, assembly GCF_964261635.1. Taxonomy (NCBI): domain Eukaryota; kingdom Metazoa; phylum Chordata; class Amphibia; order Caudata; family Salamandridae; genus Lissotriton; species Lissotriton helveticus. The sequence continues at coordinate 958,370,208 of NC_136059.1, read as the reverse complement.
TATCCTGGCCTTCCTGTTGTTCCTGCTCCGCCGGCGCCGCTACCTCCTCCTCTGTCCTCTTGCCCCTGGGGGAAGCTGATGTACAACATGAAAGAAAGACACAACAATAACAAATTATTTCGGGGAAATAGACAACAATTGCACTAAATGTATTGTCCTATCTGATGTGGTCTACTAGGATATTAGTATTGCTGGATTCGCGGACCGTCTACTTGGAAAGATATGTAACTCACTAAACCAACTACAAAAAGGTTCTACTAGGACTGGCAGGCAGCACTCCGCAGCACGCGAAGTGACAGACACAGTCCGTCATGATTGCAGACCACTAAAAAGTTTCCTACTAAATAACCAGTCATAATATAATCAAACTATCAATCCACCACCACTATCTCTTCTTAGTGGTAGGAGTACAAAGGAAGGACTGGACTTGAGTCTCTAGTGTCTAGCATTACGCAGTTCTGTAAAGTACACTCATACATAATCACTCAGGCCAAATGAGCACAAAATTGAAAACAAGTAAGCATAATTTACCTGCAATGTAATCAGCAGCATTCTTGCTCTTCGGAAAAAACAAATATTTGCAATATCATAATAACACAGAGCAGGAGAAAACAAAGAAGTGATTAAATAGCTATTACTACTCACCAAGCCCAGGGATCTCCACACCAAGCAGGTCGAGCATGTCGTGTTCGCGGTCCAGGATGTCGGACCACTGCTGCGTCGCCTGGTTGTAGGTGCGCCGGACCCCAGACTCCCGATACATGGCCCGGCACACCTTCCCCCATAGCTGGCGACGCTCCCAGAGCCCGTACCGGGTACCGGGCCTGCCGGGACGGTCTTGGGGAGGTGGTGCTGGATGAAGAAAACCAGTACGGCCACCTCCACCGCGCTAAAGATCTCCCGGGAAGTTACTTCCTCCCCCCTTAAGCGCCCGCAAGGGAGCCGGCTACGGGGTGCGGGACCCTTCCCCTTAGACTTGCCGGCTGCCTTTGCCATGGTCCTGGGTGACAGAAGAAAATAATAGGGAAAAAAGTAAATAAAAGAAAAGAGAGAGCTAAACAAAAAAAGTAGTTATTAAAGTAACAAAAAGTTGAAAAAACACACAAAATATAGATGTAGAAAAATAGAGGGATAGATAATGAGTAAAAAAGATTAAAAAAAGTTAAACAAACAAAGGATTGCAAAGATTAAAGCAGGATAGAAAAAGCATGCCCAGGACCATAGCAATGAATGAAAAACAAGATGGCCGCGCCCATTGCGACCACGTGGGTAAGTTTGCGTGATATTTTCCCCCGTGAGCACGTAATTGCGCCCCGCACGTAGGAAATACCTAACCCGAGCATGCAACTAGCGCCCGGAAACGGAAATACGCAACGCGAACACTGAAAACAAGATGGTCGCGCCCATTTACGACTGCATGGGTAACTTCGCGGTAGCTGCGCTGAAAAAAAACCCACGAACACGCAAAAATATAAAATCTGCAAATTCGCACAGATTCGTGAATTTTGCGGACCGCGAGTACGTATTCGCACAAATTTGCGTCAAATTTCGGCCATACTTACTGCTGAAAATAAGTTATTACATGCTGAATCAGCACATGTACGAAAGCAAAAGAATAACCTTCCCTATGGAGAATTTCTCAATGCTAATATAAGTTGCAATTCAGTGACAGAATACGGGCAGGAGGAAGATATTATAGATGCTTGATTTTTAGAAAGAGGGTACAGGAGAAACACAGTGGGATTGACTAAGGAAAGAATTGCTAAAGTACCAAGATTTAATTTGTTAAAAATGAAGATTGAATGAACAACAGACTGATGAAATCAGTTTTATCACCCGGGACATGAGTTTGTGTCTAAATGTTTAGCTTAATATTGGTCCTTACTAACTTTAGATAATGACTTAAAAATATCGAATGGATTAACCATGTATTCATATTCCTGAGCCTCAAGTCACTTTTAAGCCCTAGTGACACATCTAAGTATGTGATTCAGAGTGAAGCAAATCAGGAGGGTGATCAATGGCTCCCATAGCTACCATAGATTGTTACAAATGTGTCCCTTTCTATTTGCTGTAAATGTGTTACTGATAAGCCAAAAACATTTACAGATTGTGACATTAAGAGGAGTTACCACATCAACTTTACTATTAACTGTAAATTAATTGTAATTCATAATATTGTGTATATCTTATTATATACAGCAGCGAGTTACAGTATGTGGGTTCTAAAACTAGAATACTCAAAATGAGATTGAGAGAACATTTGAGAGCAATAAAAATTGTAGACAAATGATACCTTATTTTAACTCACCTTAAGGAGAAACACACTATGCCAACTGATATACCTATTAGATTTCTAGGTATTGGCCAACCTAAAACTAATAAAAGAGGTGGTGACTTAGAGCACATATTAAGGTCTAGGAAAACCTTTTGTATGGAGTAGCTGAACACTGTTAAAAAGGGTTTAAGTATAGATCAGGAACTATATACACTTTTGTAAGCCTGAAAGGCTGCTGAAATATTTCCAGGTATTTTAAATTGTGCTTTTATGAAATTTGTTACACAATATTGAGTTGTGTGTCCTGAGCCAACCATTTGAATTAGCAGTAAGTGTATATATATATATATATATATATTAGGAAGCTGAACATTGAGTTTGCTGTTCATTAACATAGTTTGCTAATCCTAATGTGTGTCATTATTGAAAAGGCTTGAATCAATTTAAGAATTTCAATGTAACAAATTTTTACATGGAGAGTTGTGGATTAGTAGATAGAATAGTAGTGTTTTGTAGTGGGTTATGGAACTAGTTTGCTTTGCATGGGTTTGGAACAATGACACACCATAATGGTAAGTTTGTATGATTTAGAACTGGCGTGGGATCAAATAAACCAAGAAAAGTATATGATATGGAAAGTATATTTTTAGAAATGTAAGCATAATGAGCATTTTTGTTGTTACTTTTTCGCTTCTTTTTTACTAATCAGAATTTGATCTTCTAAAGTAACAATGTTCTTCTGTTATTAGAATAAGTGGTAACAATCCTAATTTGATTCATATGATTACATGCAGGGTGACCGTATTTTCTGGGGCAGTTTTTCTTTCTCATTTGGTCTCTGGGACTCTTCTGGTTCTGGGTTTGGCCATGTATATTGGTGGGAGATGGAGTGAGTATATAAGGTCAGACAAAATGGCACTGTATCTTTTGAGGCGGATAAAGCATAAAGTCAGTGATGCTTCTCCTGTTAAGCAAACAATGAAGCTTGGTGTAAACCTCGGGTGCAAGAAAAGTTGACACATTTGAGAATGAGTTAAGAAGAATTTTCTTTTTTATATTGTTTTAATTCTTTTATGTAGGCTCCATTAATTGGGGGAGATCTTTAACACAATGGTTTTGGAAACATAACACTGATTTGAAACATTTAAAGAGTTAAGTATGATGTAATGCAACTTTGGAGTATTTGCTTGGATGTCCAAATGTAGTAAGGATGCTTTACAATTGAAGATTTAAGTGTTGCATATGGGGTGGATGTTTTACTGTATGAGGTACACCTTTTTTAAACAGAAACCGAAGATTTTAATATTCTTTGAGTAATAAACTTGATTCATGTTTTTCACTACCCAATTGGAACTGTAAGATATGTGTAGGTGTAATATGGAAAATGTTTAGTGTATTGCTCTATTTTTAATGTAACTTGAACAAAGATATAATTGTAAGTGAAATAATTGTATCCGAGAAAATATTTCTCAAAGTTTGAATTATTTGCATTAAGTTATCATATGTTAATGAGTTTCTGGAAGACATACTTGTGATCTCTGTTATCATGTAATTGGCAGTCTGAGATATATTAGATTGACTATGGAACATCTTTAGTGCATTGTTAAATTTTGGCCTTGAACATTTGGTACATGCTACATCACTTAACAGCTCTACGTCACTGCACTGTACGCCACTCTAATCTACTCAGCACCACTGCACTCAACCTCACTGCTCTCTGCACCACTCTACTCTTCACCAATCTATGCCACTGCACTCTATGTCAGTGCACTCTATGACACTGCACTCTACGACACTGAACTCTTATACTCTGCTCTATATGACTGCGCTCTACTGCAATCTACTCCACTGCACTCTACATCACTCTGCTGCACACCAGAACAATCCACTCTAAGCCACTCCACTGTACACCACTCAACTCTACGCCACTCCAGTCTACACTATTCTACTGCACACACTACACGGTACCTCACTCCACTCCATGCCGCTGCACTGAATGCGATTTCACTGTATCCGACTCCACTCTACACTATTCCCCTCTATGCCACTCCACTCTACACCACTCCACTATATGCCACTATATGCCTTCACAATATTCAACTGTACACCACTATATTGTACATCACTCCATTCTACGCCACTCCACTGTAGCCAACTCCACTCCATGTCACTCTACTCTACACTATTCCACTGTACGCCACTCCACTCTACCACTCTCCACTCTATGCTACTGCACTGTACACCACTCCACTGTACGCTTTTTCACCGTATGCCGCTCCACTGTACGACACATTAGCTTATGCCACTCTACTCTACGCCATTACACTCTACGCTAATCCACTCTACACTATTCCACTGTACGCAACTCCACTGTACAACATTCCACTCTATGCTGTTCCACTCCACTGTACACCCCTCCACTGTACGCCACTCTACTATATGCTATTTCATTGTATGCACTCCACTGTACGCCACTCCACTCTACACCACTCAACTTTACCCCACTCCACTCTGTCACTTCACTCTATGTCACTCCAGTCTACACCACTCCACTGTGTGCTACTCCATTCTATACCAATCCACTCTACCCAACTTCCCTGCATGCCAATCCACTGTGCTCCTCTCAACAACACTATACTCCACTCAACAACAGTCTGTGCCCCTCCACTGTACCACACTATGGGCTAGATATACGAACATTAATAAAGGCGATTACTAAATAGGGATTTTTTGGCATTCGCTATTTGGTAATCGTTATTATTTTTTACTAAAGCGAAACCTGGCTCTGATTTCCAAATTAGCGATTCCTAGTGGGTTGCAACTAGACCTAACTCATAAATATTAAGGAGGTAGGTCACAATTTTTGACCCACTAGGATTTGATGCCATCACAGGGATGGTAGTCTGCAGGTGTCAGCCAACCACCATGTCTGTGATTGCTTTTAAATATAGCAATCTTTTTTTTTTCAAATGCAGCCCGTTTTCCTTAATGTTTTCAAAAGAAAAATTAAATGTTTCATTTGATTTTTTTAGGAGTAGGTGGTGTACCCATGGACATTCTCAAAAGGAATTTGCGAACAGGTTACCACCAATTTTTAATTGGTGGTAAAGTGTGAATGTTTTGCAACCACACTCTACGCCACTGCACTGTCTGCCACTGCACTCTATGCCACTGCACTCAAAGCCACTGCACTCTACGCCACTGCACCACTCCACTCTACTCTCCACCACTCCACTCTATGCCATGTCACTCTACATTACTCTACCATGCAACACTGCTCTTTCTGCCACTAAACTCTTCCGCCACTCCACTCTGCATCGCTCTCGTCTACGCCACTACACTCTACGTCAATACACTCTAAGCCACTCTAATCTACCCAGCACAATTGCACTCTATGACACTCTACTCTATACTACTGCAATTTACGCCACTCCACTCTACTCTGAAAGAATCTGCTCTATGCTACTGCAGTCTACGCCACTCTATTCCACTCTGCGCCCCTCCACACTACGTCCTTCTGTTCTACACCGCTGCACATTATGCCACTGCAATTTACAACAATGTACTCAACACAACTTTGCTCAAAACCAATACACTCTACGTAATTGAACTCTATGGCAATCTACTCTCCACCACTGCACTCTACGCCACTCCACACCATTGCACTCTGTCACTTTACTCTGCACCACTCTACTCTAAACCACAGCACTCTACGACCCTCTACCCTGCAGCACTGCACTCTATGCCACTATATACCACTTTACTCTGCGCCACTTTAATCTATGCCAGTGCACTCTACACCACTTCACTCTACACCTCACTACTCTACTCTATGCCAGTGCACTCTACCCCACTCTACCATGCACCTCTGCACTCTTTGCCACTGCACTCTGTACCACTCCAGTCTATGACACACATCTCCACTCTAAGCCACTCCACTCAATGACAATCTACTCCACTCTACACCACTCAACTCTACAACACTCTACTTTATGCAACACCGAATACACCACTATACTCCACTCTCTGCCACTCAACTCTATGCCCTTCCACTCTATGACACTCCACAACACTGTACACTACTCCATGACACTCCACTTCACTCCTCTCCACTTCACTCAACTCTACTGTACTCCACTACACGCCACTCTACATCACTTCATAACACTCCACTCTACTCCACTTTACAACACTCCACTCTATGCCACTCTTCCTTTACCACAGTAACTTTTAGCCATGCTGAACAGTAGCCACTGTGGTGTACAACATTGCTAAAACATATAGGCAAAGCCAATAGCTCTTGCTAGATGAGAGGCTAGGCTAAGCTTAGCCAATGTTTGTTTGAATTTTCTGACATTTCTCCTGTGTACAATGGCTATTGCCCATTTTGAATATTGTGTAGCCTTTTTGAAAAGTTATGATCGATCTGGGTATGTTAGTTGATTTCTTTTATTTTGTTATCAAATTGGATACAGGTTAAACATAGCAATGTCCCATTTTTGGGTTTGGCTAATGACCATTGTTGTGTGTTCTTTCTGTATTTCTTGATAGCATATCTCTAATATTTTTGCTCTTCTGGTATACCAACGATGGTGGTAATTCAAACATGTATTTTGGAGAATGGACCAATGGACTGGGTTCTTTGTATAGCATGCCATAAGTTCAGTTTTGCTCTTGTTGTTGTTGTTGAGTAGGTCTTTCATGATGTTGTAGCTGCTAGTTTTTTGTCTGTAAGCAATTCTTCTTCAGATACCCTTGTTCTTTAAGCTTAGCACACATTTTCTCTTCTTGTTTCCTGGACTCTGAATAATTTGAGATAATTATTTTTACTTGTGGAAGTTGAGAGAGTATTGAAATTGCTTTTAGAGGATAGTTCTGGAAACTGTTATAGTGCAATATGTAGTCCCTGTACGTTCGTTTGTATAGATGCTGGAGCTCTTTTCCGAGTACTATGTCCACATCCAAAAATGCAATGGTGTTCCTTTGTAAGTTTTTAGTGAATTGATTCTCTTGTGCTTGTGATTCAATTGCTTGATATATTTTTTTACCAACTATGTTTATTGACAGTTCAGTAAAAGACAGATGCATTGCATAATGTTACACAGACATTTAGATAGATAGAATAAAAATCACAACACTCAATATACCCGACAGAATCCCCCCTCCCACCTATCATCTCAGTCGACATTTGTGAGCAACACAGATGGACCTGACAGCGTACCTATCAGACCAGAAGAAGCAAAATCATTGCAAATATTGTCCCTGCAAGCATTCCATGTCCCCCAGATGTTTGTCCCCTTTCAGGGGTAACCCTATCCTTCAAATACTGTCCTCTCAGCCAACATACACCAATCCATATCATGTTTCCAGACCCCCAACTGGGCTGCTGCTCCGCCCTCCACAATCTTGCAGTATTACGTTTAGCATTCATTAGTCCCAAGGCCTACCATATTTGACCCATGCGATTCGGGCCCATTGCTCTATAGATATTGAGTAGACACCATTTCGTAGAATCGGTCACCCTGCCCCCAGTCACTTCACACATACATGCCACCACTGCTGCCCAAAAACTTTGTAGTGCGGGCATTCTTAACAATATGGTAAAAATGCCTATTTGCCCACAACCATGCTGAAAACTCTCCGTCCTTCCCCGTCTTAACCAGTGCAGTCTGGGCATAGTAGGATCTATGTAGTAGATTTAATCGAACCAATCACAATCCTGCCCGTATGGCCACCTCCCTCTGGGACGCCAGAGTTCATCATCTTGTAGCTCCTCAAGGTCTTGAACATATTGCTCCCTCAAGTGCTGCAAGGCATCAGATGTGTTGTTGAGCAACTTTTTATATATCTGGGATGTCGCCTCCTGTGGCAGACGGATGTCTAATAGATGATCTTCCAGAGGCAGATAATGGGGAGCGCCGCTCCTTTCGCCTTTCTACACAGCCTTAAGTGCATTACGCGCCTGAAGTTATCGGTAAACCTCGGCAAGGGATAGTTTATAGTTGTGCTGGAGGTCCGTCCAAGGGAGGACATCTCTGTGGCCCAGAGGTCCCCTACTCTGTAAAATCCAATTAAGTCCCACATATCAAATCGAGGCTGCGCTCCCAGGGTGCCTAATTCCACAGAATCCCATAAGGGAGTAGCTTGTGTGATTTTGCCGCTCCATCCCAGGGTCTTCAAAGATGTATGACAGAGATTAACCATAGTTGCCATTGGGCCAGACAGGGCAATATCCCTAGCCCTAAGGTAACCCGACAGCTGCATAATGAGCTTGTCCATCCAGTATGCGGGATCGTCCGGGGGAGAAAAAAACAATTATTGATGGTAGTAAGTTGGACTGCCCAGTAGCACTTCTGGATATTAGGCAGGGCTATCCCCCCATATCATCCACTGCTGAGTTTATGTAATGCAAATCTGTCCGGGTCCTCATCCCAAAACAATGTCCTAAGTTTCTTTTCTAAGGCTTTAAAATAGGAGGTTTACACTGGGTAAGGTGTGTTTTGTAGCACATAAATAAAATGGGGTAAGGACATAATTTTAAAAAGGGCGGCTCTGCCAAGAAGGGTAGGGACCTCCAGTGGGTGAAATCTCGCCTCAATCTATCCAGCGGTAGTGAGAGATTTTTGTTGTAGAATAACTTGTGATCTGTGGTGATATATATGCCCAGGTAACAAAACCCTTCTATTACTATTGTTATCTTGCAGTCCCGAGGCAGTCATGGCCAATTCATAGTGTAGCCTGAGTAGTGGCCAAAGTTGATAATGATCTGCATGAGCCTACTTAGGGCCTCATTTACAAGGCCATTGCACCACTGGTGCATCACTTTTTCAATGCACCGGTGGTGCAGTGTGCCTAGTCATATTTATTAAGTCACCATGCATGACTTTTCATGGCATTGTAAATATCGGCCCCATTCATGCATTACTCTGCCTGAAAGTGGCATTGCATGGGTGTTGCTGTGAGTGTTCCCACACATCTATGGAATCTGACATATTCCCAGATTTACAAAATATGGGCCTTGGGAGACATAGGAGTGGCACAATGAGGAGAAATACTTTTATTTCTCCTCGTTTTCTCCTCTTTCTATATGAACTGCATTCTGCAGCACACAAAGAGTGAGGAAAATTCCATCAATTATTGTTTTAGTGCAGGAAGGTATCCCTTCCTGAACAAAAACAATCATCCCTGCAACACAGGCACTCTTGCAACATGACGAAAGAGTGCCTGCGCAGGCAGCCAATTGTATGCCAGTAGTGCACCACATAAATTTGAGCCGGTTGTTCCTGGTGAGGCCTACTAGCACTCACTGTTTGGGACCGCAATTTTTTTTTCTCATCAGGCTTGGACCTAAAGCAACAGAGAGAAAAATACGAAAGGGGAAGAAAGTGAAAGATGAAAAAACTGTGACAAAGGAAGAAAGCAGGGATGAAAAAGAACCAGAAAAAGTAACATAAAGAGTCAGCAAATGTTTGGTGGTGACTGAAAGAGACATGAGGTGGAATCAAGATTACTCAACCTTGGTATTTGGCACCCCAACCTTCAATAGCACCGGCCACAGGCTTCTAAGCAAAGCTTTGGGCATGCATTTATACTTTTACAGATTAAGCATTGCCCACAAGCATCTGTCCCTTTATATGGCAGAATCCTAACAGTACCAAGTATTCATGTTTATTTATTATAGTGTTTTATATAGCGCGAACAAGACCCGTGGGTATCAGAGCGCTTAACATAGAAGATTACAGATTGACATTATAATAGCAATTATAACAGCAAAACAGATATGAGGTAGAAGGTGATATGCTATCTAGGGCGGTTTAGATAAATATATTCTTAACGCCTGTGCCATTAGCATTGAGAGGTGCATAACGTATAGCTTGAGTCATAGTCATATATTCGGCTCAGTGAGGTAGGGTTACATAGTATTATAAGTACAATTACCTGAGTAATTCGCAATGAGAGTTGAGAGAGTTTAGCTAGTAGCAAGGATCATAAAGGTAAACAAAGTAAGGTAGTGGTAGTATCTTTTCAGGTGGGAGATACAGTGTAGAGATCACATAAATATGAGGTAGCAGTAAAGTGTACAGCCGGTGTTTGAGCGGTAATCAGTCCTTTGTCTTGTTGATCTTCAGATTATTCATGATGAGTCTGATCCTCTTTTGGCATAAATGTTCATACCGGTGGTCTGTAGGGATCTTTATGTAGGGTATTTACTCATCATGTGGTTCTTCAGTTCCCGTTTAAATGTTGCAGTGTTTTTAATCTTCCTGATGTTAGGAGGGAGTGAATTCCAGACTCTGGGGGCGGCTCCGGAGAATGCTCGGTCATATGTCTTTTTCTTTCGGAAGAAGGCCGGCTTCAATAGCAATTCTTTAGCGCTTCTAGTTGGTCTGTTACCTCCCGATAGCTTAATTTTCTTGGCTAGATATCTAGGCGTGTTGTAGTGGACCGCTTTGTGGGTAATACAGGCTATCTTCATCTTAATTCTAGCTTCATAAGGTAACCAGTTTAGTGCCTTCAGGTGAGGAGATATGTGGTCGAATTTCCTAGTTCCCGTGATGATTCTTGCCGCTGCGTTGAGACAGGCTTTTAGTGGTGCAGTCGATGTTTTCGGTAGGCCAGCTAACGTGGTGCAGCCATATTCGATCCTTGAAATAACTAGCGATTGGATGGCAAGTTTTAGATCCGCTTCTGAGATAAAGGGTTTCAGTTTTCTTAGATAGTTCAAGTGGAAACGGGCGCTCTTAGCCATTGAGTTGATGTGTTCTTTCATGTCGAGGTTCTCGTCTAATGTAATTCCTAGTGATTTGGCTGAGTTAACTAGGGTCGGAGTGCAGTTAAGCGCAGTCACCAGTTTCGCCCATTCCTTTACCTCTGGTTGACTCCTTGTCGGTGAGATTAACAGGAATTCTGTTTTGTTGGCATTAAGTTTCAGATGATTGGCTGTTAGCCATTGCAGCGCTTTCTTTAAAGTTGCATTCATTAGGTCAATGTCATCACTGCAGGCGATCTTCATATATATTTGCGTGTCGTCTGCATACATATGGTAGGAGATCTGTGATTTTCGAAGAATCTCCGTGAGGGGTTCTACATACAAGTTGAAAAGATCTGGGGATAATGTTGAACCTTGTGGTACCCCCATTGCGTTAGGGCATGGGGAGGAGATTGCTTGGTTGACCAGGAATAGTTGAGTCCTGTTCTGCAGGAAGGAGTTAAACCATTTCAGTACGTTTCCCGATAAACCCATCCTGTCTTGTAGCCTGGTCATCAGGATCTCATGATTTACTGTGTCAAATGCAGATGACAAATCTAGAAGGATCAGTAGACACGCATGATTTTGGTCAAGGGCTTGTAGGGCGTCATCAACAATATGTAGGATCGCAGTTTCAGTACTGTGCCCTGTTCTGAAACCTGATTGGCAGTCATCAAGTAATGAGAACTTAGCGATGTGTTGACTCAGTTGGCCCTGCACGCATTTCTCAATAAGTTTGGCGAGTAAAGGGATGTTGGTCACTGGTCGATAGTTTTTCGGGTCTGTTGCATCCGCTGTCGGTTTTTTGATGATGGGAACTACCTGCCTTGTTTTTAGGCAGTCAGGGAGGGTCCCTTGTCCCTTGTGCAAGTGATGCATTTATTATCTCAGTCCAGATCGGAACTAGAGTGTGGTTGATTTCTCTTACACATTTTGCCGGTAACGGGTCTTGATAGTGGTTGTTCGGTCTAAGTTCTGCTAGTGTTTTGGCGATCTTTCCCTGGTCATATAGTTCAAATGTGTCCCAATTTGCCTTATTTTTTGTTAGGAGATCTTCCGTTGTTACATTAGCCTCATTTTCAGATGAGGGAAGGGTCGTGATATTAGCAGCTGCACTTGTGAGCTCAACTTCTAGCTGTTTGTTTTTTTCCGTGAAAAATGAGGAGAATTCCTCGCAGCTTATGGGATTTTTCGGGTTCTCTTGTGCCGTTTTAGTTAGTTTATTTGACTGTTGTTTTAGGATCTCAAAGAGTTTTCGTGGTCTGTTTTTGGCATTGTCCAGTTCAGCCCTTATAAATTCTTTTTTGGAGTTGATTATCTTTTTGTTATATTGTTTCCTTATTTTCCTGAGGGCTTTCAGCTCGGGGGAGGATGGATGTTGTCTCCATTTCCTTTCAGCCATTCTCAGTCTTCGCCTGTCCTCGTTCAATGCCTCATTAAACCAAGGATTTTTTGGCTTTTCCGAGACTCTTTTTAACTTTTGAGGCAATGTGTCATTAACTATCTTACCGATCGAAGTTAAGTAGTGATCCGTCAGCTCATTGACATTCTGCCTGTTGTTACTAGGCTTCAGGTCTTTCTCACATCTTTCGACCAAAAGTTCCATATTAGCTTCTTTTGTATCTCGTATCAATTTTTTGAACTTACGGGGTTGCACGGTCCTGCCCTTTTTCATTGTAGGTATTGTGAATGTTATGGCGTGATGGTCCGACCAATCACACGGGTCTATAGCGAGGATTGATGTCTCTTTGTTTCTTGAAATAATCCAGTCTAAAGTCGCTCCTTGTGAGTGAGTGGGCTGGGTGCATGCTTGTGTAAGGTTTAGCTCGTAGAGAAAGTCTTTGATCGAGTTAACTAGTTTGTCATTGTCGTCGTCCCAGTGGAGGTTAAAGTCCCCTAGGAATATGTTGTTGGCATCCGGGTTAGAGTTGGCAGTTATGATCTCTATAAGATGCTCTGTGAACTTTGCGTTATCTCCAGGTGGGTGGTAGAACGCGTGTAGGTTATAGCTTTGATTTTTTGGTAATCTTACATTAAGACCAAGGTATTCACAGGATTCTATAGGGTCCGATTGGAATTTGTTGACCTCGATCTCTGAGCGGTGAATACACGCTATACCTCCTCCCACTTTCCTCGGTCTGTCTAATCTGACAATGTTATATTGTGGTGGTACTAGGAGATCCATGGAAGGAGAGGATGATTCACTGAGCCAAGTTTCCGTGAGGATGGCTAGGTCGATTTCCTTGTTAATGATTAGGGCGGCTATGTCTGATGCATGTTTAGTTGCTGAACGACAGTTGAGTAGTAGGCAGTTCAGGGTTTTCTGTGAGTTAGCGCTCTTTTCATTTTCTGTTTCGGTTGCAGTTACCTGGATATGTTGTAAGTTGTGGTGGATTACTTTCCTATCATTCTTTCTGGACGATCTATTAGAGTCAATAGGTACAATTTCGATATTCTCCTCCTTTCGCAGAGCCGGTTGTTCATAAGATCGGAGTAGGGCCAGGGCTTCTTCGTTTGGTAAGGGATTGGTCCTGTTTGGTCTGTTGTGTCGGAGTACAAGATTCTGGATGTGCGAGACCTTAGTGTGCGTATTTATCGTCATCTCCCAGATTTTCCCGATTGTCTTTGAGACTTTCATCGAGTCTTGTGCCAGGTTGCCTATTAGTTTCTTGAGCTCCTTGACTTCATTCTGTGTTCGGGATGATTTCTTATGTGAGATAGATCTGGCTGTTATCGTTCTGCATTTTGCTCTCCTCCGTGAATGGTCTGTTCTCGTTGCCACATATCTTGCCGTTGTGTCCTTAGTTTGGTTGTGATTCCTGGCTCTATTAGGGGTGTCGCCATTTTTTCCTGTGTTGTTAGATGTAGGGGGAGTTTTTGTGGGTAAGGATCTATGGGGCTCTAGATTCGTATTCGAGGGAGGTTGGGGAAGGTAGCTAACCTCTACCTTGTTCCTTTCGTAGATCTCTTCAAAGGGGGGCTCACTCTGAACTGAGCTACCCTCTTCAAGTGAAGTGGCATCGAATGGTGGTGGCAACGGCTCTTCCAATGAGGTCTGGTTCTTCTCTTTGTTTCCAAGGGTATTATATACCGCTATCCTTTCAATCTCAATCTCCGGTATTGCCATCACAGTTTCAGGTAAATCTTCGGAGTTAGAGATTATATTATTCCGGCAGTCCGTTGTATTGGCATCTCTAGTCACAGGGTCGTCGTTGTCAGGTGTGATGTCTGGTGGGGTCATGATTTGTTGGTGATTTGGTCCTACTATGGATTCCTTTAAGGTTTGGAAAGTTATCTCGAATTTCTCGAGTTCTTTGTTGGTTGCTTGTATCAGCACTATTCCTGTTTTATACATAGTAATGCATACTTCTGTATTACATCTTTTAGTTATTGAGGTCGTTATTTTTGTGCCATGTGGTATGTTTTTTACAGTTTTTGTGAACAGCATTTTTGTAAAGGCATTGCGCCATTTAGCTGTTTTGTCTGTATAGAATATCAGGTCATTCATCATGATACCTTTAACTCTGTCAAAATAAGGGTCAGCAAACAGAGTGTCCGCATTTTTTCTCAATGTGTAATGTTTGAATTTTTTGGCCGCATTTTTGGATAGATTGGAAGGATATTCTATATTCTTTGCGTGAGACCCGGACGGCTCTCGGTATCTTCCCTCCATTTCTGTTTCACCTACACGTTGTGGGTCTTCAGAAGCCTTTTGACTATTTTGTACTGTGTGGTTCCTGCTGGTGTTTTGTACTATGTATTTTCCTGCTGGTATATCATGGTAGATATAGGAATCTAGGTAACTCCAGTAATACTGTTTCCTGGTGGTAGATATAGTTTCTTTATAGTTTGGTTAGCTCTTATTATGCCTTTGTGATCATGTCAGATATAGAGGTTGGAGTGACTTCCGAGCTACAGTTTCATAGTGGTAGGTATATTTTCACTGTAATGGGTATCCTCTAATTTATCCTTTATAATTATTTTACCTTATTCACTCTATCTTTTGTAATTATGGAATCATCCACAGTAATTAATTAATCCATTGCCTATGTAGTGAGAGAGATTTGTCTAAAGAGTCTCTGATTGATCCTTTGTAGTTAAGTTAACTTCTTCTGATCGATCCTTTGTAATTAGGGTGCCATCCTTAATTATTAAATTAATGGATTGACTAATTAAATGACTTGATTGACTATCTTTCTTTGTGAGAAGGGTTGTCTGGTGATAAGTTAGTCAGTGCCGGATGTTGGCCGAATCAGCATATTATTTCCTGGGGGGAAAGGACTTTCTCTCTTTCCTTCATGCAGTTCTTTAGTCCCTTATCACTTTCTTCGTTCCTACTCTCTTTACATTCCAAATTGGTTGGTCCCTTCTCTCTTTTCAGTCCAAAATAGTTGTCCCTTGTCGCTGTTCCTTGTCCATTAGGGGGCCTCTGGGAAGTCTTACTTCCTTTCTTCAAGTCGCCAGTCCCCTTTCCCTGTCTATGCCCCTGAGTTGTTAATCAGCACATTCGTCTTATGCGGCCGCCATTTTAAGGTCAGGCGCGCCGTTTTTTTTCGTTCTCCTTCACTGCCAATATGCCTCGTTTTCCCTTTTCGGTATTCTGGGCGAGTTGTGCGCTAGAGGGGCTGCGCAGGGGGAGAGGATGACCATACCTTTCCTGAGGTCACCAGGGTCTCCCAGCTCCGCCTCCGCCTTCCGCGATGGTCCGTTTGTTTCTACCGGCACCGGCGCTGCTGCCAGTGTCTCCTCCGAGGTCCCGGCCACGCGCAGACCAGGGTGACAACCGATTACTCCTTCTATATTTTTTGGGTCCGTTGTGTGTCCTCCCCGGCCGCTCCACATCGGGCGGTTCGCATCCCGTGGAGTCCGTCGTCCGAGGAGCGGAGGCCGTCTTGACCAATTGAGCAGGTATCAGATTCTTCTTTCCTGCGTCCTGCTTCCGAAGTTTTCTTTTGCTTTCTCTTCACTCTGAGACAAGCAGCAGTTGTTCCGCTTCGTCCTGTGTTGTGTTGGGGGTTGCTCTGGGGTTACTTAGGGATTTAATCCAAGATTGGAGATCCCTAGCCCCGGCGCTCCTCACTAGAGCTCCCCTTCGGCAGCCATCTTGCCTTGTTCCATGTGCTTAATTTGTAAAAAAAACATGAGTGCCGGTGTTCAAAGCTCTGCTAAGAAGCCCAGTGCTGGTGCATTTTATTGTTGACAGGCCCAATACCAAGGCTGCATATTCTTGGATCCACCTCATGCCTCTTTAATCAACTATCAGATACTGCCTGCCCCTTTATTTGATTCATGCAAGCACCTACTCTCTCCATTTATGATGTGTTTTTCCATCTTTTTCTTCCACTGTCTTTCCACTTTGTTTGCTTTTCTCTGTCTTGCTCTCAGTAAATGTCTGATGCATAAAGTAAGTGCCGGTGATCTATTTTATTGGACTCCCAAAGAGCTGGGCGATGAAGGTTTGCGGGTTTCAAGTTTTGCCCACTTTTTTGAGCGATCACAACCCCCTGGCCTTCAGCCTCAGTGTAGATTTGTCTGTAACAGAATATAAAATGTCCGGACAGATTAAATATACCAATAACGGGGGGTGCGGAGGAGGTGGCAGGATGTGGAGCCAAAGGCTCACTTTAGCCAGCTTCTGGAATCAAAGAATGAGCAGTTCGCTATCTTAGGAATCTGAACCTGACTCCATTTTAGGAGCATTCGCTGAGATCTGTAAACAGATATCTGTTTAGTTAATGGCTCCCAAGCACCTGAAAACTCCAAACTTAAATAAGTGGTTTGATAAATCCTGCACACAAGCCCAGAGCAGCCTCATCAACACAATAAAAACTTCCCTGAGAGACCAGGGTGAAATCAGAAGTCGTAGGAAACTTTGTGATTTGGAGTGAGGCCTGGGAGCAGCTGATTGCTGCATTTTCTTGCAATGACTCTGCACTTTTCTGGAGGACAGTCAAGGGACCATTTTCCTTCACTAGACCATTTTTGAGTACTGATACAAACGTCCCCAACTATGTCTGGGTTAGTCATTTTGCCAAGCTATATGACCTTCATGACTGGACCCCTTCTGAGAGCGTTAGTGAGGTTGCAATAACTAGTCTGGGCTGTATAAAGGATTTAACTTTTACTGTCATGGAGTCACTTTGGCGATAAGCAGGTTTCCGTGTAACAAGCCGCCTGGGCAGACGGTGTTCCCGCCGATTTGTTCAAGAGCAATCTCCAATCTGATATTCTGGGCCTCCTTACTGATGAGATTAATTACTAGAGTGTCCCTGGCTGGCCCCCTAAATTCTGGTGCAGGCCGATTTCTAAGAAGGGGGCATTCCTTATTGCTACCAGCCCATATCTTTAATAGATGCCACAAATATGATTTTGGGCAGGGTATTGTTGGATAAGTTAGAAGGTTGGGGTCTTGAGAAGCACATCTTAACTCCAGTTCAATACTGCTTCAGGCCTGGACTGGGTACTGCCAACCAGTGCCTGAACCTCCACTTAATTATGACCAACTATGTCCTCGTTAAAGAAGTTTGTGTTTACCCGGCCTTCATGGAATTTAGCGCAGCATTCGACAATTTAGTCAGGACAAAGTTGTGGAATATGTTACTAACCAAGAGTGCTAACCCACAAATATCATCAACCTTCTTGCTCAGTTGCATGACACTGTCGAGGGTAGCATCAGATTTGGCCCTAGTGGGTAATGCATCTCTTTAATAAAGAACAGAAAAGGTGTTAGGCAGGGCTGTGTGTTGGCACCTTTTTAATTTAGCTGATATATTACTGATCTATATGAAACTCATTGCCACCACAGCTGATTCCTCGAAAGCTGGGAATCATCCACTACCGGTTTCTGAAGTATTTGGGCGACTGTATCCTCATTGCCAGGGCAGGCCGGGGCCTTCAGAAACTGTTAGAGAATTTTGTATCTTTTATGTCTGACTTAAGCCTCCGTACAAATATAACCAAGTCTTTCACTATGGTTTCTGGCTCGCCCCAGAGTAGGATTACTCCTTTTCACACAGATGTCACGGTCCATAGATGCGTCCCTACTTTTACCTACCGGGGTTCCCGTTCGACAGGAGGTCCACTTGGAAGCACCTGAGGGCGATTAGAACAACCCAATATGAAGCAGCCATTGCCTCTCTTGAAAAAAGGTGGAATGGTGCACCCATAAACATATATAACAATGAGTCTTCAAGTCCATTAGAAAAATTATTTCTTTATTCAAATCCAGTTTTTGAAACTATGAGATCAAAAGATCAAAAACATCTAGCCAACACATTTCGTTCAAGTTCTATTGAACTTCCTCAGGACTGTAAGTAATGCACAAAAAACAAAAACAAATATACATATACATATATAAACATATATACATAATGTTGTTGTTGTATAAGCTTTATTACGACAGCTCACAACATAAAAGTTATAAACACATGCCCATATCAAGCATAAGGGGTGTGAGGGGAACATATTTGGGCAGCATCCCTAGATCCCTAAGGAATTTGTGCTCAGATATGCAGAGATTGTGGGCCTTCTCAAATCCCCACAACTCTGCACCGTACAATGCTGTGCTAACTGCCTTCGCTTCGTAGACCTGAAGGGCTGGAGCTACCGGTCTACTATGCGACCAAGTGTTCCCGCTACCCTTTTATGGCTCATTAGCATCTTTGCTAGGTGGTGCTTCCAAGACATATTGTCTGAGAGACGACTACCAAGATAATCAAAGGTACCAACTCTTTCTAAGGGGGTTCCAGCGAGCAAGGGCTGCCTCTATAAGACCAGTGGGGGTTAAAGGCCATGAAATTAGTTTTAAGGTGTTAATTACCAGCCCTTGGTATTGCAGAACTTTGGAACCTATTCAAAAGTCGCTGCAGCGCTTTGGGCTCTTTGACACCAACAGGGTGTTATCTGCGAACAAGCGGTCGGTACCTTGTCGCAGCCCAGGATTGGGGCATCTGCTAGGTCTTTTTGCAGGAAACTAACCACTCCATTCATGTAGAGGGAGAATAGGGTGGGAGCCAAGACACAACCCTGTTGAACTCCCCTGCTGACAGGAATATGGTCAGTCAACTGTCCCTGCAATCCCCACCTGATCTGTGCATAGGTCTCTTCATGCAACCTAACTACAAAGTCAAAGATAAACTGTGGGATCCCCATATCTTTAAGTGCCAACCATAATTTACTCCTAGGGACTAGATCAAAGGGAGTTTTTAAATTGATAAAGGTTAGCCCTTGCCAATCACTACCTCTTTCCAGTAAATGAGTTGGAGCTGAAATGCCTGATCGATGGTCCCTATCCTAGCCCTGAAACCTTCCTGGAACTGCAATAAAATGGCATTATCGTCTGCCCACAGCTGGATCCTCTGTAGCAAAACTCTGCTGAAGAACTTCTGGTGGACAGTGATCAGGCTTATGGGCCTGTAGTTTGAGGGGTCATCTTTGGCTCCCTTTTGATAAATTAGGACCACCTCTGCTCCTTTCCAAGACCCTTGAACTGGGGCATCTTTAGCTATTGCATTTGCCAGGAGAAGAATGTAGTGGGCCCAATTTGAAATATCGGATAGAATTAGATCACCCGGTATGCCGTCTGGTCCTGCAGCCTTGGACGGTACTATTCTGCCTATTGGGGCCTCAATTTCTCCAAAGGAAAAAAGAGCATCATCTGAGTGGTGTCCAACAGACTCCACCATCTCCACCGTGGGCAAACCCTCCGGGGTTTAGTACAGCTTCCAGAAGTAAACATGCCATACTTGGGCAGAAATGTGATTAGGTGGCGGCGGCGCTTCTGGTTTACTGCCCCAGGTGACGAAAGACCAAATAAGTTGGCATCCTTTGCTACGCTTGCTTCCGTAAGTTGCGGCCAACGGGATTCATCCCATGCTGTCTTTGATGAGTGTAAGGTGGCCTTATAGCACTTCCTGGCAATTCTGATCAGGGGGCAGTTCTTATCCCTGATTGTTGCAGCCAGGAGGATTCACTCACATCTGCAATCCTTGGTATACCATGAGTGTCCTACTCTTGACGACTTATTGGACTTATAGTCCAATCTAGGGGTGGTAAAGTGAACATTAATTCGGTCAAAGGTACAGGAGTGACCAGTAGTTGCACCAGCCAATCTACTTTCACTGGCAACCACGGACTGGAGCTCTAATATGCCTACTGCCATGTTATGCTGTATGCCTAGGATCTTACTGTCTTGCACAGCCACATTCCGTCATTTTAGTGATCTGCTACTATTTGAGGGGAGAATTTCCCTGGTGAGTGTCGGAGGTGAGTTGCTCTTCAGATAATATGGAGCTTCCCACCGAAGGTTCATACTTAAACAGAGAGGATTATGGTCACTCTCTGTGGTGTTGCACACACTCATATTAACTAGGTCTCCCCAAAAGCCTGACATTGAGAAGAATGTACTCGATGCAAGATAGGCAGCTGGCTCTGTTGTATGTATTGGCGCCTTGCCTATCCGTGGAAGTTCTGCCATTTACTGCCCTTTTGTTTCCATGTTGTCAGGCAATAATGTGGAAGGATTCACATTTACACATCTAGAAATTGTCACATTCTCTGCTCCCAGAATTATTTTCCCATACTTGGTCATCCTATTGTTGGTCAAGTACTGTGTTTTTGTTCTAGTGAGGAGAATCTCCACAGAGTGAGGTACATACACTCTTACAGGAAATCCCATCACTATTCCTTCACTTTGTTCTAGACTGACGCTTGTAGCTGCTACTGCTTTCAGACAACCTGGCAATGCTTTTGCAACAGGGTCCAAAACAGCTGAGAAATACGCTATTGGCTTTCTCAGTTTTCCATGTCTCTGAATTAGTACTGACAATGCACATCCTTCTCGCTCACTGCAGTACAGTTTTTCATAATCGGGCATCCCTAAATCTGGAGGTTCACATAACTCGTTTTTAACTGTTTAAATGCTTCCATCTCAGTTTTGGTCAAAACTATAGGGTCTATGATATCTGCTCTGGTTAATGTCTGTAACGGCTTTGCAACCAGTGAGAATCCACAAATCCACTGTCTACAATAACCCACCATTCCTAGAAACATTCTCACTTGTCTTTTGGTTTTTGGTGGCTGCATTCCTTGTATCATTTTAATCCTTTCTGCAGTAACTTGTCGTATTCTTTTGGCAATCTTATGACCTAGGTATTGCACTTCTTTCTGACAAAATTGTAATTTTGATGGAGACACTTTATGTCCCTCTTCTGCTAAATGATTTAGCAATGCAATAGTATCTGTTACACATGCATCTTTTGTCTTTGATGCCACTAAGAGATCATCGATATATTGAACCAACACAGACTCTCCAGGCATGCTCAAACTTTCTAATGATTTCTTTAGTAACTGATTAAAGATAGATGGACTTTCAGTATACCCTTGAGGAATTTGGCACCATGCCAAGATACGATCTCCGAATCTGAACACAAAAATTGGCTGGCTTTCTGGGTGCAATGGAACTGTAAAGAACGCATTACACAAATCAATCACAGTATACCATTCTGCATCATGGGGAATTTGATATAAAATCACTGCTGGATTTGGTACTGTTGGACAACATGGGACAACTATTTTATTTACCTTTCTCAAATCCTGTACAATTCTAAATGTTCCATTTGGCTTTTTCATTCCCATAATCAGTGAATTACAAGGACTACTCTCTATTTCTCTCAATATGCCTTGTTCAATCTTTTTGTTTATCACTGGGGTTATTCCTTCAATTATTTCTGCAGTCATTTTGTATTGAGAAATATTTGGGTAATTTGCACCTTCTTTTACAGAGACTTTTACAGGGTCTACATCCTTCATCAACCAAATATCTTCTCCTGTGAATTCCCACACTTTCTCTTTCACTACCTCTTTTAATTCATCAGGTATCTTTTCTCGATCAAACACAGGGAACAATTTGTTTTGCTCTGCTTCAATCATAAGCATTGTCATTTTATACAGGCTATCTTCGTGTGGAGTTTGCAACTCTATGCCATCTGGTGAACAGTATATGGCACAGTTCATTTTACACAGAATATCTCGTCCTAACAAATTTACGGGACTACTATCACACACCACAAATCGGTGCATGTCTTTAAGATTTCCAATTTCTACTTCAACTGGTTGGGTCAAATAAGTTTTATTTTGTCTGTTAGCTACACCTACAACCTGGATTTTGTCTCCCGAGAGAGGAAGATTTTGGACTTCCACTGACCTAACAGTAGAACGGGTAGCACCAGTGTCCACTAGGAAAGTTATTTCTACATCATTCACCTTTCCGTTCACAAATGGACCAGACTGATCTACCTCAAGAGTGGCTCCAAGCACACACTCTTCTTCCTCTCTCAGGCACCATCAGAAACATTCATCTGACTCACTCCCACCTTCCTCTTGTAACCAATACTGGGGACTCACATTCACTCTGAGCGATATATTTACCTGTTCGCCTCCGCTGAATCCTGTCTCTGCACTGTATCTCTGATGGTTTACACTGTGTGGAAGTGGCGGTGGTGGCACCTGACTTTGCTGAGTAACTGTCTGCTGCTGTTGTGGTTGCTGCTGAATTACCTAATTCTGCACCTGTGGATTCAATGATGTATTTTCTGGATTAACTCTTGGTGGATATTTACACACTTTTCTCCAATGGCCTATTCTACCGTAATTATGACAAGGGAACTTTTTCTTCAGCTCTTCTATGTTTCCTACTAATTTTGTTTTTGGAAAATTTCCTTTTGGTTTTCCCTGACTTGCATCAACATTTTTACTTTCTAATTATGCCACTTGGTGTTATGCTACTTTCACTTGTGCCCACATAGTTTTTTCTTTTAGCTTCTTTTGTTTGGCATCGATCGCTTCACTTGTATATTTTGCTTTTCTTAAGACATCATCTACAGAACCTTACTGCCATCCTATCATACTATGCCTAATCATATCTCCAATTTCTGATCTTAATCCATATACAAATCGATATATAAAATGACTCATGTCATTTTCGCTCAACTCTTCATATCCACTTTATTGTTTAAATACCAACAACAATCTTTCATAAAATGCATGCACAGATTCTTTTGGTTCCTGTGTCCTGTCTATTTTAACCCAATCTGTCTCTTTTGGTGGGTTTTATTTTTCAAAAACACAATCACTTGCTCATATTTACGCATTACTTCAGGAGACGGAGCACCTGTTACTTTGTCTCGAGGATATTCCTCTTTTGGCCAATTCACAGTTATTTTACATTCGGTCCATAAATCTGCTGGCACAACTATGTCAAATAATCCATCTAAATCAACCCATAGCACTTTTGAAACTTTCACAAATCGATCCACTTGTCGATACCATTCTACTGGCTTTTCTCTCAATCTGTGGAATCATTTGTAAATTATAATATATCCTGTCTACTCCATGGTACATGTACATATCCTCCTCCAGGTATTTCTCTCATAGGGAACTCATTTACGACTGTCTCTTTTTCTCTGACTGGAAACGCTAATGTGGATTTATCACTAGCCTCCTCTTTCTTCTTTGCCCATTTCACTCTCCATTTATTCACATCTCCCCATCTGCGTAACAGCACAATCAACTCTTTTATTTGAGTTAACCTTCCGGCAGTATTCATATTTTCAATGTCTTTTTCTGAAAAATCCACTCAATAGGATTTCTGCAATGATTTATTCTTGCAAATTCTATTACAAATTAATTTGCCAATCCCTCTAACTGATCATGTACAGACTTCGCATTCCATGTTATGCTTTTACACATGAACATGAGTTCATCATCTTGGTACGTTTTTAGTCTATCTGTTCCAATTGTTCCAATAATTAATTCTTCCAGGTCAACTTTTAATCTTGCTACATCGAGTACTTTAGGTTCATGCTCCTTTAATTTCAGAGTTTTAATCCAATCACTTAATTCTTGCTCTGATGGTCCTACAGGAGTTTGCGTTAAATCTATTTTCTCTACGCACTTTTCAGGTGTAGCAGAATCAGACTCTGCTCCAGTTGCATATTTGTAGGGTAAACTCTGATTGAAAGTTAAGTCAGGCGGATTTACATTATTTGTTTGTCTAATTTCTGACAAACCTGGATAAATATTTCCTCGCACTTTTTGCAAACTCTGTTGCAAAGGAATTGTCAAACTTGGTTCTTTTATTCTTTGGTTTTCAAACACGGGAATTACAGGTCCTATCGTTACTGGGACTGCTACTGCTTCTATGTTTTTCGTTAATTCTTGTATTTTCTCTGTCAACGCATTTGTAGTTCGTATATATATTCATCAGTACTTGTTTGTTCTTCAACTCATTTTTCTACTCTATTTATGCTTTCTCGCTCACTATTTTGCTTTGGAGTACCAGTAAGTCTTGGTTCTGTTATTGAAGTACTTGGATTATATCTCACTTCTAATCTTTTGGGTACATCTCTAAAATTAGAACATTGTCTTGGGGTTTCTTTATTTCTTTCATCTACGGGCAGAGCTTTAGGTGTAGTCCATAAAGAACCTGGTTGATACGGTGGCAGTCTCCTATTTAATATTTCTTCTAGCACAGCATCCTCTGATTCACTGTCACCATAACCTTCTCTCCCTGTTTCTATATTTTTCCTCTTTTCTGTGCATTTTCGTCCTTCATAATCATCCACTAATTTAACTGGAAACATGCCATCACACATGTCAGCATTTCTCCATCTACGCATTCTACTCTCATGTGTCTCTCCCCATAAATTTCGAAATCTACCTCTTGATCTGACATGTCCTTTCAATCTTTCGCTTTCTAATTCATGCATCTCATCCTCCCATTCAACTTAAGCTTCAAACTGATTAGAAAGAAAAGAAACGGCTGACCAAGGTTATGCACAGAATAATTTCAAAGTATGATATGTAAGTCCATATGTTGTGCACACTACGTCCAGAGTATGCCGCACCAATACTCTCCTGCAAAGCAGATCCCAAAGTTCATATGTACAAGGACGGTGCACCAAAAAGGAGTGCTCGAAAGCTCCAATTCTTATTTCAAGGTTCTTTTATTCAATTCCAATTAAAACAAATTCCTCAGCCAACGCGTTTCGTTCACATTGAACTTCGTCAGGGCTATCAAATAGAGGAAAATTCCGTAGGGTTTAACCCATTATTGGTATGTGTTGAGGGTTCGACACACCATAATTTCACAGTGGGCCAAAGAAGGTTGTTGGCCACTGAATAAATAAAATGGTAATTGTCCGTTCTAAAGTAAATACCCAAATAAATCCCCGCGGTGTGATAACGTTGGGAGGGTCGACCCAAATCTTGGCCGCCCGTATCGGATCGCTTGAGTGTAGCAGATAAATAAGTTGCAAAAGTAGCTCACAAAACTGTTTGCCCTTGAACCCCAAATCCGCTCTTAAAACAACCAATTTTTATCTGGCAGCTAAACACTTTTCATAAATCTTCTTTAAATCTAACCATTTTCTATTCTTCTACATTTCTAGTCACTAATGATGAATTTCGTTGTCAACGAGGAAACCTTTGTTTCCATTTCCAGTTGGACACTGCCTGCCCTTTGTACAAATGAGATGCTGAATGTCTCATCTGTCAGATAAGCAGCATCTTTTTCCTATGCTTACTGGGCACTGCCTGTTTCTTGTGATGCTAGTATTTATTGTCACTTGCACACAACCCAGGGCATCTCGCCTGACTGGGTGACATGCATTCGCCAGGGTAATAATACTGGTAATCATTACCATACCAGAGGCATTGAAGTAGGTAGGCAGAAGAATTCTGTTCTTGGTGTCCATAAATATGGAATGTTTTTTTATTATTTCTTTTCAGTATTTTTAAAGCACACAAATGCCAGTAAAGGCGTTCTGGCACTAGATGCCTGGCACCTAAAAGGGTACCTAGTGTTTGATAAAATTGGAGCTAGCCATGTCTTCAGCTTAGAGAACAAATAATCATGGGCAGCCCACAAATCCACAGAAAGAAAGTTAGATACTAGATGGGAGAAAGTACGCCAACCTTGCCCTAATCTTTTAATCCTTGGAACTGCCAAAAGGTGATCCAAGGAAGAAAGAAGGGATGGATTAGGAAGAAATCGGCTGTAAAATTGATGTATGAAAGATGGAACTTTTCCATGTAGCACTTTGAAACAAATATTAGGCTGTTTAAGATAGCATGTTTCGGAACAGGTAGCCAGTACAAATTTGTAAAGTTACCAGAAATAGAAGCTCTCCATGGAAGTTTGAACAAAAGAAGGGCTGTTGCGTTTTGTACCACTTGTAGATGGTGTTTTGTAGAACAAGGTAGCCCTAGATAGAGGGCATTAGAATAGTCCAGATAAAGGCTTAGACTGGCTTGAAAAATGCTGGTGTGAGAGCTCCCTGACATACATATTTCCGAAGTCTTTGACATGGAAAAAGCAAGATGATAAAACCTTGGAGACCTGTGTTTTGAACAACAGTTAATCATCAAAATGCACTCCAAGGTTTTTGGATATTCTGTTTCTTACTCAGCTCACCTGCACTTGTAGCAGTTGGTTCTTGAGGCGGCATTCCTTGAAAAAGATGTAAAGTATAGAGTACTTTAAGGTTTTGTGTCACCATCACTGTTCTCTTTGTGCTGGCAGTGGTCTTTCCAGTGGGAAAAGTCAATCCCTACCCCAGAAGGGAAGACCAGCAGAGTTTCACAGGGCCTCCACACCTCTTTCCAGCTAAGAGGTAAATGGCATCGCCCATCTTAACATTCTGGAATGACCTCAGAAGAGTCTACGTGGGTGTGGGTGTCAAAGAAGTAATTCAACATCCTGGAATTGATTGTCAGCGTATATGTGCAGGTCTTCACAATTGGGCAGCTGCCCAGGTCTGTTTTGTCCTTCCAGAGTAGCTTCAAGGATGGGCACCCTTTGCACTCTTTCCAGAATCCACTAGGGTGGTTGCACTGGAGTTCCAGAATGCTCTGGGGGGTTGGTCTTGTACAACTTGTACAAATTTCAGTGACCTGTACCAGCAGGAATCCTTGTGTATTCCCCTCAGACACTTCCTGCACATGTAGAAACTGTTAAGGAATAAACTGGGAACAAGCTGTTCTTGTTTTCTTTGTGGGCAGTAGCCATCCTCCCTCTTGTAGCCGCCATTCATACACAATCCTCTAAGGGTAACACAGAGACGACTGATCTGTTAGTAATCACAAACTATTTGTGGGGTCATACATCTTGATGTTGGTGATTATATTTGAAAACTGATGTACACTCATAAAAAATACATATCAATGACAACCCATATATCCAAGGGCAGTGGACTTATTCAAGAGAGAAGGACCATAAGCATTGCCCCTGAATAAATGTTATGTACTCTAAACTCTAAAGTACTGCCACTAGCATGCACCTGCACACAGGACGTTGAGGGGGAGAGAACCTATGGAGGATCGCCCTAATCTCAGGGCACACCAAGAGTGCTAGATTAAAATGTTATCTTTGTGTGTCCTCTTCCTAGTTTGACAACTAAATTAATTTCCTCATCCAACTTAAGATATATTATGCATAAACTATAAACTTTCAAATACTGTGTATTGAAACAATTATCAAATCATTTCACTTTCTACTATAATGCTTCCCACAACAGCTCTGCAAATGGGATGGAAGATAAACCAATGATTCTCTGTGTTAAACTATGCTAGAGTAAAATAACTCTAAGAGATTGTGATTGCATGGCTTGCTTTAGAAAACACCATGGGGCTGATTGAGAGATTGGCGAGCAAACTTAAGTCTTTTAGTAGGGTGGAGTACTTTACTACTGCCATAACTTGACTTCTATGCCCCACACATTTAGAGTTGTCCACCAACCCTGCAGACAACTCTAAACATTGGTAGGAACTGCCATCACGCTGGCTCCTGTTGATGTTGTAAAAGTTTGACAGATGATTCCGTCATACATTAGGCTCACCCATCAAACTTCTCCAATGTTTCACTTTTTCCAAAAACAATCCAAAAGTAGAAGGTTGTTTTTGGAAAAAGTAAAACTAATAGCCCACACCATGGGAGTTCTCTCGCATGGTGTGGGGGTCATTATTTTTTTAACCATTCCTCACCCCCAGGTTTTACCTAGTGTTGGCAAACAGCAAAAACAAAAAACATATAACACTGTTCGCTCAAAATTGGGTGGAGATTTGTCCAAAGGCACATACTCCGGCTGGCTGTCTGAGGAGCATGTCAGTAGTGGAGGCGGACCTTCAGTTTGGTGGAGAGGGTATTCCAAAGCCATTGTGACAGAGTACCCTCTCCGCCACAATCTAATTCAGCCCCAATGTTTACTCTTTTTCTCCGTGCCGAACTTGTACATATACAGGGCATTGAAAGGCCCAGATGCAGGATTGTAATAGAAATCATTCTATGGGTGAAGAAGATTAGTTTAAGCAAGACTATTCGGTAAGACTTTCTCTGGCATGGGGCGTTTACGTTTTTCAGGAAGAAGTCATGAAAGGCCGTACTCAGCGCCCTGAGTGACCATGTGGCCTTACTTAATGATCATCTGCACCCAATACGCTAAGACTAGGGTGAACAACCATCCGTAAATTTCACAGACCGTCTGTAATTTGGATCTCACATCCGTTGTCTGTGACGATCCCTTTTACGGACGCCTTTTGTCCGTAATTATGGGCATTGGGGAACATCACTGTTCCCCTGCCATTAGCCTCAGCTCCCTGATGGGGCAACCTCGCACTCCTCTGAGGACAACAGCAGCCCCACCTCGCCCATTGTAATTCTGTCTGCGGCTGCTTGCCACATAGAGAATGACAATGGGCCAGTCTGTGTTCTTCCTGCATGTGGTGGGCCTCCTCCTGTGAGGACTAAGACAGGGCATTCAGTCAGGTGGAAGACATGAACAAAAGACACCCATGCTTCTAGGTGACAATCCAGTTCATGAAAAGGTGGTGAAACAAGTTTAAACAAGCATTTGCAATGCAAATGGTCTTGCATTTGTTAGAGTTTGAGCTATTGTCATTGTAAATGACAATGCTTTTTATTTATGTGTTTTGAAAACCTGCAAGAAATATGTAAACATGTACTTTGTCCTCACTGTTGTTGCTTATGATAAGCAAGGCTGGCAGTAACTGCACTTCTTTTACTGCCAGCCTTGCTTCTCGTAAGCTAGGACTAAGTGCAAGTTTATGCACTGCTTGCAGGTTTTCAAAACACATAAATAAAAGGTGTTGCCATTTACAATGCCAATATCTCGAACTCTAGCAAATGTGAGACCTATACAATTGCAAATGCTTGTTTATTATCTTGTACAGAGATAGTGTCCTATGTTAATGTCCAATAATAATAATTTGTGTCCAAATGATCATTATTATTATTTTAAGATCCCTTTGAGCATTAGTCCTTTTGATCACGTTTTTAAAATGTGCACTCTTGCAGGTCAGCACAAATAATATTATTTGATCCTAAGGCAGATGCTTCTACCAAAATCTTACTGGTTTATGCTTTATTCACTCAAAGGTATAAAAGTTCATATACAGAGAGCAAGACAGTTATTATTGGATGCTTCTGGTAATATTATTAATGTCTTGAACCATTCTAACATACGATTTGTGAGCTGTACTCAAAGTAACAAAACGATCCCTTAGATCTAAATTTTTTGGTTATTTACTATTACAATTGTCATCCAACATGTGTTTCACCCTATATAATGGGGTGCAGCCCAACATTTTTTTAAGGCTAAGTTATTATTGTGACTCAGTAAGGAACTTGGTGAAATTTGACGAGCAGGAAGTGGGAAACTTCATAATCTAGTAGTAGCAAAGTCCAAAATTGGAGTCAAATTTAATTTATAGAACTAAAAAGAAAATTTTGAGGTCTCATGTACTATGTGGTGGGCAATACTTTAAAGCAGACTATGTGTTAAAAGGAGTTCCTTTGTAATTCTTCCGGTACTGGTAGCTTCACGAAGTAAGGCGGCAAGCTCATAGAGCAAGTGTAAGTAAGAACTGGTCAAACGGCCTCTCTAAGACAAGTAGGTCTGTGTGTGAACAGCATATCTCCAGCATTGTCACAAGAACCTGTCATGTAACCACACTTACATACAAAGAATGAGACCTGCATCTTTTAAACATACTAGGCAAACAAGCATCTCTGCTGGACCAGTAAGTCGGTTTGGGGTTAATAACACCCCTTTAAAAGGATATTCTTAACAGTCTACATTTTATCAAGAAAACCTGGTCACAGGCAGCAGTTTAGATAATTTTGTCTAGCTCAGGCCAATAGCATTAAGGGTTGCTTGTGTTTTGATTAAAATGAGTTATCAGTTTCAGTTTCATCAACTTTTATTCGATTATCAATTTGAATAATCATGAAAAGTACATACTAAAAATTTGAACACATGAGTAAGTTAAAAAGAGTCAGAAATAAAAGAGACATTTTAAGTAAAAAAAAGAAAAAATAGGTTTTACAGTTCTATATAGTACTGGTTTGACTAGAGACCTTACGACGTATTGTTAAGACTGCTTTAAGGAAAGTCACTATGAGTTTAGCTTCATGTAATGATTTTAGAGATTGCAAGTAAAGAAATGCTGGAAAGGATTCTCTATATCCACTAGTTCGGAGAATCGGGATAATCCACGTTTTCCTTGGTAGTTTATAATATTTGCAAAAAAGGACAACGTGGATCGTAGATTGTGGGGAGATTCCGTCACAGGGACAGTTCATCAAGTTGCGCGACCAGTTATGCGTTTCCGGAAATGAAACTAAACGAAAGAAAATATTAAAGCGTAGTCTTGTTAATAAAAACCTTTCATGATTAGATAAGAAGTACGTCAGATAGGGCTGTATGCATTTTCCAGACTGTTGGGCACAGATTTTTTCAGTTAGTGGTTTAGTGATCTCTGCCTGATTCCGTAGATCCCTCAAATGGCCCATACACATTAACTTTAACTGTTTCCTAGAGATGTCTTCCACTGAGGGAGGTTCTTCGAAGTAGGACTCACAGTCCAGGTCTTTAAAAAAGTTACATATATAGGTTAGCCACGGGATTTTTCGCCAGTTTGTAAGCGCTAAACAGTCAGTGATGAGGGAGCGAGTTAGGTGACATTCAGGGTTGCACCATATTCGATGCCACAGTAAGATAGGCTGGCATCGGACGGTGTCAATAATATATTCCATGCCGAGCTCTCGGTGTGAGGCTAGTATCGGGGAACTTTGAGGGAGGGCTAAAATGTATTTTATAAAAGCATTTTCAGTGACCTGTAGCTGGTCGATACCTCCATGACCCCAGATTCCCGCTCCATAAGTGGCCACGCTATGGCATTTTGCATAGTATATGGTCAGGAGTTCGGGTGGAGCTGGTTTCCCCAATTTCCTCGAGAAAGAGGTTAGTGCCGATGTTGCACGTCGGAAGTGAAGGTTCCTGGCTTCAATTGCCTTTCGCCAATTCATTGCATCGTCCACTAGGATTCCCAGGTATGGGTAAACTGCGTTTTTTTCCAGTTTGTTGTTATCAACCATTATTGGTTTGGGGTTTTTAATCCTGGGACCGATATGCATTGTGAAAGTTTTCTTGATGTTTATTTTGAGACCAAGTGAGTCCATGAATGCTGCGTATTTATTGATTTGTGTCCGAAGTTGGTTTAAAGTCCGTGCTAAAATGACTGAGTCGTCAGCATACAACAGTGTGGGTATCGGGCGATGGTTTATCTGGGGGAGGTCCTGGCTCCCTTCCAACATAGCCTGTTCAAGCCCATTTGTATATAGGTTGAACAGGAAGGGAGCCAGTACACATCCCTGTCTTACTCCTTTCATTATTTGGAATGGACGGGACAATTCGCCGCTGATACCGAATCTTACTCGGCCTTCAGCATTTGAGTAGAGTTCTCGTAGAAAAGTTATTATCGGGGGATCCACGCCGAGGTCGCTTAGTATTTGCCAGAGTTTCGCATGCTGGACGCAGTCAAATGCCGCACTTAAGTCGACATAGACGAGGAAGATGTTTCCTCCTTTGGCGTGAACGTATTTACCAGCCAGGAGAACAAGATTGAGGGCCTGCTCCACGGTCCCGAGCCCCCTCTGGAAACCATATTGCAGGTCGGTTATGATGTTATTCTCCCGGGCCCAAGATTGTAATCGGTCCAGGAGTACTCGACCTGCAATCTTACCCATGGAGTCCAGAAGGGAGATTGGTCTGTAGCAAGCGGGATCGTTGCGATCGCCTTTTTTGAAAATGGGTAAGAGGATTGAAGTTGACCATGAGTGAAAGAGGCCGATCGAAGCTACTGCTGACATAACCCGGGTGATTATCTGCGACCAAAAGTCTACATCGTGGAGAAACAAGTCCATTGGAACACCGTCAGGGCCGGGGGCCTTGCCTGTTTTGGAAGCCCTGATTGCTTTTGTAATTTCATTAAGATGAAAGTGTATTTTAATCGGATAGATGTCATTACTCGTTGGCTGGACCACGTGTGTTGGGTTATCTGCTGCGGAATCTGAGGGTGTCCCAAAAATTTTTGCAAAGTGAGAAACCCAGTCTTCCTCGGTTATTGCCACATCAAGATGTTCGGTGTCTGCACTATTGGCCAAGAAGGGAGATCTTATGATTTGCCAGAATGCGGTGCTGTCTTTTCTTCGGGCACTATCGTGTAATCGTAGCCAAAGATCTTGCTTGATTTGTTTTTTGCGGTCTTGCCTTGCAGAGTTGTATATTTTTCTCAGGTAAGAGATTTCATGGGGATCTCTCGTAGGTTTACGCAGGGCTTCTTTAAGAGATGAAAGTGCCTTCCGACAAGCGGTGTCGAACCATCTCGTGGTAGGGGACTTAATCTTATTTTTTAAATTGACAAATAGCTCATCCCTTATTGCTTCCTGAATTCTCTGGAAACATCTGACGATTATTTGCGGTGGTGCCTCCAGGGACATACATTTGGATAGCCATTGTTCAGTTTTTCCAAGGACCCTCTGTGTCACCTCTTCCGGGTCGATCTTGGCCCATTTAACTGTATACCCATTCAGTTTGTTGATGGACAGTGTTTGCTGGTTAAGGGAGGTCAGCTTTTCAGGGTGAGCTCTTGCCCGTTCGATGTTAATTTTTATACTGAGCGGGTAGTGGTCACTTATTGGGTTTGACCCGATTTCAAAGTTCGCTAGTTGCCCTTTGAGTGAATTAGAGGCTATTATATAGTCTATGGTTGTGGAGTAACCTCGCCCATGAAAGGTAGGTAAGAAATCCTGCTGCGGGTCAACCAGTTCGTTCACGTGATCCATATCTAAGGAGAATAGGATATCGTTAAGTTTGTTTCCACATATCGAGTGGGCAAAGTGAGGTATAGGGTTGCCAAGTTCGTTTTGGAGACCACAGTTTCCATTTTTGTGGTTTGGGCACAAAGGGAAGTTGAAATCGCCACCCCAGATGATATGAGTTGCAGATGTATTGTTGTCGTTTTGAAGCGAAGATAAAAATGTGGCGATCTCTTCTAGGTTTAACCAGCAGTCCGAGGTACCAGAGTTATTATAGTAATTTATGAATATATAGTTATTGTCTTTGGGTGCTGTTATCTGCATGATTTGCATGATTTGAAATGTTGGGGACTCCTTTAGTAATTTCACTCTGAGGGGGAGGGTATTAGCAACATAGGTCGTGAGCCCCCCCTTTGGTCTACCCATGTTTCCCTGCACTGCTGAGGTGAACAAGGTTTTATATCCCGCAAGGTGTAATGGGGTTGTGCACCAAGTTTCTTGTAGGCACAGTATCTGATGTTCCCTGGCTGTATCAAGCCATAACCCCAGTGTTATTTTTGAGGGCAAGCCTGCAATGTTCCAGTATGCAGTGGAAAAACTCAGGTTTGTGGAGTCAGCAGAGACGTGGGGTGTAACTAACAAAGTATTCGCCGTCTGGATTACTGGCGATTGAAGTATTTGGGCCTGTGGAGGGTTAGAAGAAGCTTTAGGAGTTGTGATTTGCTGATGGTACAAGCCAGTGGTGGTTCTGTCTGGATCTATGGAGGTTATGCGGGTAACATTGTTAAGAGTGTTAGGGGAGACAATTGACGTTTCTGGGTATAGGTTTTTATAGTTACAGGGAATGGGCTCCGAGGGTGCTCGGAGCTGAATTGGGCTTGTTAGTTGTGGGGTGATAATGGTGTTTATGTTCCTGGGTTCAACCCTGAGTGGTCAATCGACCATCTCAAGGCAGTCGAAGCGGTTTTGCGTTGGAAAGCTCTGCCAGCCTTCGTTGGATTGAAGGGGCCTATCTTGCCAGTATTGCCTTGGCCAATCTCTCGGGGCATTTCTGCTTCCGTGGTCGTAGGTATACTCCAACTGGTTCCATGGTTCTTTAGGAGTCTGGTGCCAGTTCCAGGGTGGGGTATAGCGAGGTTGTCTTGCTGGAGGATAAAAGAAAGAAAGATGCCGAGCATCAATTCCCCCCTTTTTTTCCAGCGAGGGCCACGCGCAGATGTGATCCACTACGGAGGGGTCTCTGCAAGTTACTATAATGCAGTCCCCGCAGGTCGTTTTTGTTGTTTTACCTACCCATACTACCCTGCGGGTTGTGGAGATCCCTCCCGAGTGATGGGGTTCTAAAGGCCTGTTAATGCTTAGCCATTGCATGACCTTGTTTTTGAGTGACCATGCAGTTTCAGGTGTATCATGGGTTAGTTCTGGTACACCGGTAAGTACTATTGTATACGGAGTGGCTTCTGGGGGCAAGTGAGCTGGACGTCTGATTGCTGGTGTTTTTTTGGGGAAATTTTTAGGAGAAGACTGAGGGGCCACTGATTTTGGTGGAAGAGGTACTGGCTTTTTTATAGAGTGAAAATTGCTGGGATTATTTGTCACAGGTCCTGGAGTGTCTAGGGTAGCCGGGCCTGTATTAGATGTTTGTTGGTTCGGCACCACGGTGGTTTTACTCTGCTGCAATCGGGGAGTTGTGATTTGTGGATTTTGGTTCGTAGTATTTTGTTTGTGATTTTTTGGGGGTAGGGCAGTCGGATTTGATCGTTTTGTTGCTTTAGGTGGTTGTAGTTGAGGATGGGTTTTTAAGGACTGCGGGGCATTTCGCTGGCCCTTTATTTCTATGCGTGTATTGGTATCAAGAATTGTTGCAGAAAGTATGGTCAGCTGGGCTTCCAGGTTTCTGATGCTGAGTTGGATGGGTTTCAGGTACTGAAACAAGAGATCTTTTGTTGTGGTCAAAACTTGTGAGGTAACTTTGCATGTTCTGCAGAGGTTGTCAGTGGCCTCATTAAGGGTTGTGAAATGAGGGAAATTAGCTGCAGGAGGGAGAAGTGTGTTTTGTTGCAGGGATTGTGTCGTGAGGTTTAGATGGTCTATAACGTGACCTGAACAAGGAGCCGTGGCTGCTGCATTGTCAATGGGTTTTGTGCTGCCTTGTTTTGGGATGGCTCCTTCCCTTTCTCCTTGAAGGTGCAAATTTGAGTTGGTCTGGAATTCTTCCTGAGTTTGACAGGCCGCCAAGTCAGGGGTTGCCTCTAAGTTGTCTAAAGTTAATGATAGGTCAGACTCAGACTGAGTTACAGAAAGATCTACTATAGATGGAACTGTATTAATGTCGGGTACAGACACAGACACGGGAAGGGAACAATTATGGGAGTTAAGATGAATGGGAGAAGGGGCAGTTGCTATGGTACCTAGGGATGATCGTTTCGCATTCATGAGGTCCAGTGACACTCTCTTTTCAAGAAGGGAGATACTCTGATTGATTACCTCGTGGGTTCGTGAGATGAATAAGTCAATGGGGCCGGTTATCTGTGCTACCTCCTGGGCGTTCTTGGATTTTGTCTTTGCGGTACTCCTGGTTTTCGGCGGCATAATTGTGGTCTACTGGCTGAGGTTTCTTGAATTATGGGGGGTGGCCCGGTCCGGTCTCTATCGGGCACTAACGGGCAACAACGGGCCCGCCCTTGGCCCGGGCTTCGCCCGGGCTGCGACCCGCGCGTGTCCCGCGTTGCGTGGTGTACTCTCTCTTTAGTAGCTATTGGGTCAGAGGGGGCGTGGCACTGGGAGGGGGCGCGGCTCCCTCGGGAAGAGGACCAGCTGTTGGTGTTGCTTGCTGGTCCTCGCAGTCCCGGGGCCGCACCTCTCACCTCCTCTGCGACCTCGCTCACACGCTGCTCCTCGCGCTGGTGACTGTAGAGCCTGGAAAAGGGCTGGAAGGCAAGTAAGCTGCTCCTGCAGCGACGGACAAAGTTCAATAATACAGAGACCTAGTCCTAGTCATCTACTGCCGAGTGTCATTTAAAAGCTACACGTTCTCCTCTTCATTCACAAACAATGTTCCAATTTGAACCGGACTAAAAATACAGAGGCACGGGGATGTTGGCTCAAGAAAAATGTGCAGGTGGTTGGGCTTTGAAGGGATTAGTACACAGAAGCTACAAAAGTGTGGAAAGTAGTGCACACAGAGTAATTACCAGACGTTCAGATTAATTCAAGCATTTTTGTCCATCACTTTGTCCAGCATGTCATTGCTGTTGGAGACTACACAATCAACAGCTGTTACCTAGATGCTAATTTCCTTTCCTACTAATGGTATACATACTGAAAGATTAGGTATACAGTGGCCAGATTAGCTCTGAGACATATCAGTGTCACCAGATTAATAATTAAACATCAGTGCACTGCACTGAGCTTTAAATCGTAGTTATCGGCCCACTGCTATGTGCTAGATGTGAGGAATTGAACTGAGAAGAGAGAAAATAATAGCTGTTAGTGACCAACAACATGTGACTATTAATACCTCATTGCCATGCCACCCAACACATGAAATTAAACATGGCCACTACGGGGGGCGTGGCTTACGCGCCGGCGAGTGATGGCGCTGCCTCCTTGAGCTCCGAGGCGACGCGGGACTCTCTGAACTTTTCCTGGTGCTCTTCCCGGCTCCGGAGACCAGCTGCAGGCATCCCCGCACGGCGGAACATGGTCCGCGCGTGTTGCGAGATGCGGCGGATGCTTTAACTGCCGCTTTTGTGTCATTTTGCCATTTTGTTCTCCTTGGCAGTCGCGGGACGCGAGCGGCCGCCATTTTGTGCCGCCGAGCTCGCGTCCCGTTTTTCTTCACGAATCTGCCTCCTCAGTCACCAGTACTCCTCCTGCTTCATTGTTTGGGCTCATATTTACAAGGTATGTTGTAGATGGTCAAAGCATGATCCTCTGCTCTACCTTCGTGACTTTTTGCACCATTCATCCCTTCCTTGCTTGTGACTGCGTCATCACTTCATAACGACGGCCATTTTGTGGTGCTCTTCCTGCGCAATGCTTGCCATCTTTCTCCCACCTGCCTACAACCCTCTGTGGATTATTAATTGACCCTCTAGGTTTCATATCTTGTGGACGCTTTGCTTTGCTGTTTCTCTCATGCCCCATTGCTGGATGGTTTTGTTGCCTGCGTATTGAACTAACTTTCACTCAATTTTGACGCCTGTCCTGTGGATTTGAGGTATTGCTTCTCCATTGCTCTTCTTTACCTCATATGTAACCTCCTCCTTCCTACTGCATCTTCGAGCTCTGCATATAGGGTCTAAGTCTTGTGGTGTGGCTTTCATCCCTGCGCTCCTCCTAGTGTGCTCCTCTGTTGCCGCAATGTCTCTAGATGGGGGTCACACGAAATCCTCCGTCACTGGTACCAAACCAAAACGCCTCAAGAATGACCCTCCGTCTCCAATTCGTTCTTCCTCGAACCCTGTGTTGGATTCCATCCTAGAAGAGGTTCGTGGTTTACAACCTTTTATGTCT
The DNA here is from genome assembly GCF_964261635.1 of Lissotriton helveticus. Lineage (NCBI taxonomy): Eukaryota > Metazoa > Chordata > Amphibia > Caudata > Salamandridae > Lissotriton > Lissotriton helveticus. The sequence goes on along the minus strand of NC_136059.1, from coordinate 958,332,489 downwards.
GCAACTAACGAGAAGCTCAAGCAGATAGAAGATAGATGGGTTGTCATGGAGGGCAAGGTTTTGGACCTAGAGCAACGCATCAGTGACATCCAGGATGTGTCCACCAAAATTCCCATTCTTGAAAAGGAAATTCAGCAATTGAAATTACACACAGAGGACCTTGAAAATTGTAACAGGAGGAATAACCTACGTATTTATGGCGTTCCGGAGTCCCTTGAGGGGGCGGACATGGTGTCCTTCATTCGCAAATTCCTTTATGATCTTTTGGAACTCCGACCAGAATCCAATCCTCTAAACATCCAGCGTGCTCATCGTCTGGGCCGTCTCACATCCAACCCGACCAAACCCAGGGGCATTATCCTGCTATTTCTTGAGTTCACTGAATTAATGACTGTTCTTAAAGCTGCAAGACTGAAACGTCGCCTCATTTGGTCAGGTCATACCATCTTTATTGCCCAAGACTTATCAAACGCTACGAATGCACGTCGCAAGGAGTTCCTGAATCTTCGCCCTCATATGAGGGACTTAAACATTCAATATGGAATTCTGCATCCATGTCTCTGCAAAATAACTCACAACGGTCGTTCCCGTACATTTGATGATCCTCTGAAGCTTCGAGCGTATCTTCAAAGTGTCTCTACTTCCACTATGGACACCAATGACTGAAATTGTTTCTGCTTTCTTCACTGCATTAATTAACTCATGTCTTGACGACTGTTGTGGCCTTGTCCTGGTCTCTCCTTCATAACTTTTTCCTATGACTTTTCTTTTATTCTTATCTCCTATTTCTGTTTTTCCCGCGTTTCCCTTGCTCTGTGGGGTTGGCGCCCTTGCCGGCGTTTCCATGCTCCTAATGTCTTGGTATTCTCTTTTCTCTCAGATCTGGCTTCTCTGCCATGATCTGTTTGTTTCTTCTCTTCTTTTCTATCTTTCTTCTTTTGTCCTTCATTTCACAGGCCTTGCATGTTCTTCTCCTATTCCTCTTTGTTTCCTTCTCTTTCTTGTTTACCCCTCCACCCTGCTTCTTGTTGCTCATCGTATTTTTCCTTGCTCCCCTTTTCTTCTCTTTATGCTCGATATGTTCACCCGTCCTTTGTATCTTTCTGTTTACCTGACTTTCATTGCCTTCGTCTGTATTTTGTACTCGATTTTCATTTGTAATATATTTGTTTGCATTGTCTTGCCTTGTAGTTGTTTCCCTGCAGTGTACTGGACCCGGATGTCACCCCCTTCTCCTGCCTTCCGTCATGTGTAATTTTGTCACTTGGAATGTTCGTGGTCTCGGCAACCCTGTTAAACGTCAAAAGGTACTATCTCATTTATCCAAGTTGAATTCTCAGATTGTTTTTCTCCAGGAGACTCATTGTACAGATGTTGAATCGTTAAAACTCAAGAGGGCCTGGGTGGGTCAAGTTGTATTTTCTCCTGCTGTTGATAAAAAAGGTGGTGTTGCTATATTGTTTCGCAAAGGTTTGAATGTTCAAATTCTCTCTTCTCAAGCTGATGATGTGGGTCGCTGGGTTATGTCTAAAGTTATCATACAAAACAAAACTATGGTACACCTGAATATATATGGCCCCGTCCGCCCTGACCCCAAATTTTGGTCTAACATCAAAATCCTCCTTTCCTCCATTGATTGCCCCGACATTGTCATAGCTGGTGACCTTAACCAGTGGTTAGATCCCTTTTCAGACAGGCTATCTTCCTGCAAATTCCAGCCTGATAAGACGCACAAGTCCTTTCAGTCAGCCATTGCCTCCCGTCCCCTTTTTGATGTTTGGAAAACATGCAATCCGGATTCGCTGGAATATACCTTCTACTCGAATGTTCATCACACCCGATCCAGAATCGACTATATTCTAGTCAGCAAGTCCCTTCTCCCTGCGATCCAGCAGTCCGAAATTGGTTCTATTTTCCTTTCAGACCATGCCCCTGTTTCTGCCACTTTTGACCTCACCCAAACCTCCTCCTGCTTTAGCCGCTGGAAATGTAACACTTTCCTCCTGTCAGATTCAGTTTTTATGTCTGACGTTAAGGATTTCATCTCTGAATACTTTTCCCTCAACTTACCTCAGGACACATCGATTTCGAACAATTGGGATGCCTTCAAAGCTGCCCTACGTGGCTTCACAATTTCCTATGTTTCTAAAAAAAAGAAACTCAATCGTTCTAAATACAATGCCCAACTCACCAATATCAAGACACTGGAACACTCTTACTTTTCCTCCAAAAATCCTGACGCTCTCCTCCAACTTATCAAAGCCAAATCTGACCTCAATCAAATTGCCACAGTTGAAGCCTGTAACACCCTTTTGAAGATTAAATCTAAATTTCACGGGGGTCAGAATAAAGCTGGCAAAATGTTGGCGAATTACCTCAAAATTAAGTCTGAACGAAAATCAATTGGACCCATTCTCAATGATGCATCTAACTCACTAGTTACCTCAGACGAGGATATTGCAGACGTCTTTCATAACTACTATAAACTCCTCTATACTGATGACACTCATCCTACTGACGACGACCTCTCCCATTTTTTCGACGCTCTCCCTTCGCCCCCATCTCTCCCTACTGAATTGCAACAATTAGAAACTGACATTACACCTCAGGAAATCCTCAAGGCAATTACCTCTCTAAAAAAATCGAAAGCCCCTGGCCCAGATGGTCTCCCTATCGAATTTTACGCCGCCTTGCACTCTATTTTTATTCCCCACCTTTCACAACTTTTTAACTCCTTTATTACGAACGCTAAGGCTTCTGGCTCCTTTTTGGACGCCCTGATAGTCATAATCCCCAAGCCTGACAAAGACCACTCTTTATGTAAAAACTTTCGCCCCATTTCCCTAATTAATTACGATTGCAAGATCTTTGCCAAAATTTTAGCTGCCCGTCTTGAATCCCTTATCCCACTTTTAATCTGCACAGATCAAGTCGGTTTTGTGAAAGGTAGACTTGCTGCTGACAATGCCTGTGTTTTTGCCAATGTTATTTCACACAGTAAAAATTTTAAGGCCCCCTTAGCCGCCCTCTCCCTGGATGCTGAGAAAGCTTTCGATCGCATTAATTGGAATTTTATGTTTAAATCATTACAATGGTTTGGTTTTGGCCCCTCTTTTATCTCTTTAGTTAAACTCCTGTACTCAGCTCCACGTGCCAGCGTCTTTGTCAATAATCAATTCTTGAAATTTTTCCCCTTATCAAGAGGAACGAGACAAGGTTGCCCTCTTTCCCCTTTATTGTTTATTCTCTGCCTTGAACCATTCCTGATTAGAATCCGCTCAAACCCCCTAATTAATGGGTTCCAATTGTCGTCGATTGAGACGAAAATTTCGGCCTACGCGGATGACATCCTGGTTTACATGGCCAATCCTGTCTCTTCCCTCCCTCCATTTTTGGACGAGGTTCGCTTATACTCATCTGTCTCTGGCTATAAGCTTAATCTTTCCAAAACGGAGGTTTTACCCTTAAATTCAACTTGTTACCAATATATGTTTGCTTCCACTGATTTTGCCTGGTGCCCTTCCAAGATCAAATACTTGGGTATTTGGTTTTCCCCTTCGTTGGGTCAAATCCTTAAATTGACCTTTGCCTCTCTCACTCAAAAAATCCAATCCCTCCTTCAATCCTGGTCCCCACTTTTCCTCTCCTGGTGGGGTCGATTAGATACCATTAAAATGATGATTTCCCCGCATATTTTATACACTGTTTCCATGCTTCCCATGAAGATCCCTAATTTATATTTTACTCGGCTGAACTCTATCTGCTCCAAATTTTTGTGGAATAATAAAAGACCCCGTATTGCTTTACATAAGCTTAAAGCCCCAAATCTGAAGGTGGAGTTCGCTTTCCTGATTTTAAATCATACCACTACGCCTTTCTAATAAAGCAAGCTTTCTCATTGGCCTTTAATTTCCTTGATACCCCCCTGCCCAAGTGGATTCACATTGAACGGTCCTTATTAAAGGATTTTACTTTCCAACAATCTCTTTTTATGTCAAATTGTTCATTTCTGACTAACCATCCTGTACTGAAATATTCACATACTCTGCTACACACTGTATTCTCGAAAGGTCATTCTCCCTTGCAATGTTTTCTCTCATCAAGTGTGTGGTACAACAAATATCTTAAGTATAAGGGTAAATATTTCTATTTCAAGTATTGGAAAGAAAAGGACATTGTATTTGTATATCAATTTTTCTCTGATTCATCCATTATTTCATTTCCTGTAATGCAAACCATGTTTGACCTACCTGTTCACTTTCGTAAAGAATATGACATTATCACTTCTGCCATTTTATCTCACTTATCTACCCTTCCTACTTTTGATTCCCTTCCTTCCCTTACTCCTTCCACTCCTCTATACCCTTTGTTTCCCCAACAAATCCCCAAAGCTGCTCTAATTTATAAACTTGTGTTAGATACTATTGTGCCTAGACCTAAAACTCTTACTGAAACTGCTTGGGAAACTGATCTTTCTATCTCATTTTCTGTTGATGTTTGGGATCACCTATGGTGCAAATTGTTTAAGACATCGCTTTCAGCTCGAATTACTCAGTCACTTTTTTTTATCTATCATAGAGCTCTTATCACCCCTGTTAGCATTGCAAAATTCTCTCCCACGTCCTCCCCCCTCTGTTGGTCCTGCGCCTCTCTCCCAGGCACACTCAAGCATCTACTATTTGATTGCGCCTCTGTTCTTGCTTTTTGGAACTCAGTTTGGGATTTTTACATGCGTATTTTTCATCTCCCTGTTCCCTTTTCACTGCTACATGTTTTTTTAGGCTCTCAATCTGATATTTTAGACTTACATTCATATAATGCTAAACTATTTGATCTTTTCATTGCAATTGTCCTGTTGGAAGGATAATACTAAACTGTCTGTTCATACATGGTGGAATTTCATATGTGATGAGCATAGAATTGCAATTGCTTCTTCTTCTTCTGTCACCTTAAAAATTAAATCTGATCTTACCTGGCTTCCTTTTTCTAACTACTTATCATCCCCCTCCTCTTCCTAACTCTTCCTTCTTTTCTCTCTCTCTCTTTCTTTTCCTTTTCTCCTACTTTCTTCTGATCCTTTCTTCCTTTTCTCACATCATCTGAACCACTTCTCTTCTTCATCTCCCTTTCCTTGTCTTTTCACATTGGTTCTGATTTTTTGTATACTGTTGTATTATGCTGTACTCTTCTTAAACAAAATAAAACTTTATTAAACTGAAAAAACATGGCCACTACCTCTGTCTGCTTCATCTACCAGCTACTGAACCTAGTAAGTAAATGACAGTAGTCAGATACAGAAATGTTTCCACTCAGATTGGATGAGTCAATATCAGCATTCCAAAAAACAAATGAATGCTGAATCCATGCTACGTGGAAAAGCTGACATCACTTGTGCTAACAGGAAGCCCACTTCCCTCCAAACGTGAGTAATGGTGTACATGAAACACACATCTTATGTGCAGGCTCCCTCCTCTTTCTATCCGTGGCAATTCCCAATTACAACATGGTGAAGAGCGGTTAATAACTACAGACCTGTTCACACTCCTATGCACAAAAAAAACAAACACAGGTTCATTTATTCCATTTCTGTTAACTCCAGATGTTCATGGTTTTACATGTGATATAAACGTGTCTGCCAACTCCATATGGTCATGATCTACATATGTTTAAAACATGTCTTTTGACACCTTTCAAACTAGGATGTGGTGTTTGGCTAATAATCATGTATGGAGGCTTGTAGCTCCACGTCTGCACAATTAAAAGGGTGTTGCTGTGGATAGTACAGCAGGTACAGTGGCACTGAGCTGATAGCTTTGAAGAGTCCATTCCACCAATAGCTGTCTCTTTCTTCCAAAAAACGGGGATGGGAGGAGGCCGATTGCCTCCTTGCTTTAGAGCCCTTCACACCATTGCTGCAGTGTAAAAACTTATGTGATGAACTTATGCTCTCCTGAGATTGTACATATAGCAACCAGTTTGGTGGAATCAGTAAACAATTCATCATGACGGGTTAGTGTGCGTATCAAGCACAAGTTATACAAACATGGAGTACTCCCATTTGCATTTTTCCGTTTAAGAACAATGAGCGCTGTGAAGCTAGACATCCCTTTTCCTGTCCTTCGAGCCACGCTTGAGAGGCACTGGTTCAGGGGTCATGTAAACTGCCAGCTGAGAACACAACGGAGAACATGTTTCCTTTAAACCTTCACCAGTTGTGTTGGGTTTTCTCACCACATTCTAATCAGTGACCGAATATGGCGGAGAAGGCAAATGCCACACCTTTGTTTTTAATACAACTCTTGGGCATGAAATAGCACCACACAAAAGAAAAGCATATTTAGATGTCATCATGGCATAGCTTGAATGAACTAGAGAAGTCAGGTAATTCTTAAAATAAATACTGTTTAAATGACGTAATCTCCCTGTGCCTTAACAGAAATAAATACATCAGATTTAAAGTAACATGATCTGGTGCTCAATAAAGCGCTCCAAAGCCATCAGGCAGAGCTTGCGTACTGTAAATCCTTAAACAAGCTGTCGCATTGCGTCCCACACAGAACTGGAGGGAGGGGGAGGAACAGCAGAGAGAGTGGGGTGGGGGTAGAGTAGCGAGGGGAGGGAGGAAACAGAAGACGCGTGTGACGGCCCATCAGATAGGAGAAAAGGGAAGTGCTCAGAACAGGCGCCCTTGGAAGGCCTGTGCACTGCGGCTCATCTGCTTCATGAACACTTTTCTTATCTGTTTGCAGAGAGGAGACGCCATGCGCGTGCACATCGCCTGTCCGTGTGCGCACATGGTTTGTCTCCCTTCGCACACCAAACCCACAACAATAGTCTTGCTAAGGCAAAGCAGCGCATGCGCTGCGTTCGCTAGGCGAAACCTAAAAAAAGGGTTATTGGTCTTTCACTGTCTCATCATTTTAAAACTGATGCATTTTCAATGTTATATTCAACAAAGCCATGGCTGCTGCTTTTTTTTATGCAACTAGCAACCATTGACAAAGACAATAGTTCTGGCTTGTAGGTGTAACACTACTTGTTGTGTTATATATCTGGATGCAGTGACAGAAGCAGCAAATTACCAGTCTGGCGGCACACTATGCTAAGCACAGATTTTTAGATTAGGTGTTTTAAGCCATGCCCTTAATTACATCGAGCACCCCCTTTGGAGAGACCCTCCAATTTTTTCATCCCACTTAAAGCCCTGGAAACAACACCATGTCACAGTGGCACTGTGCATCATGCATGACTTCCCCTTTTCCGGATTGCCTATGTACAGGGGCATTGTGAGCCTTGCCCCGCACCACCCCTTGCTTTAGGAACTACAGCAGGGGTGAACTTCAACTCAGCAGAAAAAGGCTCAGCTCATAATTAATGTGAAAAGGTGTGCAAGTGAAGGGATGGCTGGATGGATGATTAGTGGAAGGTTGAATGGATGAATGAAAGGGTGAATGGATGGATAGGATGGACGGATGAGTGAGTGTAAGAATAGATGAGAGAAAAAGTAAATAGATGGATATATGGGTGGAAGGGTAGACGGACGGGAAAAAGGATGGATGGGTGAGTGGATGGATGGATGAGTGAAAGGATGGATGACAGGCGAGTGAATGGGTGGATGGATGAGTGAATAATAATTATAATTATTGAATTTATAAAGCGCCTGGTTACACTGTACTAGTGTGTCCCCGCGCTATATAAGCCAAAGTCAGAGCCAGAGCACCTCTGCTGCTATTCATTCCACCAGCCCCAAAGCCTAGCCCCTCCCTACTCTTTGGGGAATAGGTGAGTTTTTAACTCTTTGCGGAATACCAGCTCTGACGTCTCCAGCCGGAGATTCAGAGGAAGTCTGTTCCATTGTTGGGCTGCCAAGACACGAAAGGAATGCCCTCTCATTCTCACTCTTCTGAATTTTTGAACTTGAACCTGCCCCGTCCCGCTAGATCTCAGCTGTCGGGATGGGTGATACAGGGTTAACAGGTTGTGGAGGTAGGTGGGCCCTTTCCCCTGTAAGATTCGGTGGCCAACACATAAGGCTTTAAACATTGCACGTTCCTTAATCGGAAGCCAGTGTAGTGTTCTCAGTGATCTATTCAAAGGTGCTCTCTTAGGTAGCATCAAGACCAGGCATGCAGCCGCATTCTGTATGCGTTACAGCCTCTGAGTGCACTTGGCGTTGGCTCCCAGATAGAGGACATTCCCATAGTCCAGCCTTGATGTTACTAAGGCCTGGACCATGGTTTTCCTGGTTTTTCAGTGGCAGTAAGTCCAGTGTTTTCCTGAGAACCCTTAGTATCCCAAAGCAGGTGCCTGCCACCCGTTTGGTGTGGTGCTCAAATGAGATTTTGGTATCAAGCCATATCCCCAGATTCCTCACTTGTTCGCTCGGAGTGGGTAGAGGTACTAGCGCTGGGGGCCACCAGGCCGAGGTCCACACCAAGGGAGCCTTCCCCACAATCAGTACCTCGGTCTTATTTCCATTCAGTTTGAGGCAGTTATTGGCCATCCACGCCGCCAGTTCCTGCAAGCAAGAGTTACTGTTCCTCTGGCTGTGTCATAGTCACAACCAGTTGCGTGTCGTCTGCATAGGACACGACTTCCACCCCGAATTTGTCCGTGATTGTGATAATGTTCCCTTTCCTTTCTTCTTTTCTGTCCTTTTTCTTTAAGATCATAGAACCTATGATCTGCATTCTTCTTTGGAACGTGATTTTTGTACTTGGTCAGTTGACCTGTGTCAGTTTGTGGATGAGGTTAATAAACCCACTTACCTAATTCATGATGTCCTGTTCTCTGTTTTAATGTGGAAAACACCACATTTATTTGGCGACGATTGGTGAAACAACCTCAACACGACGACGAAGGACCGAACTCTCCTCCAGCGGCTGTACGTATAAGAAGGGAAGCGTTGACTTCACGGCGGCGGTAAATCTAAGGAGATCTTTTTTTTTTTCCTGGTTAAGAATACGGTGAGGAGAGCGGAGGGATGTTAAAATTGTTTATTCAAGAAATTACGGCTACAATTTTAAATTAAAAGATTATCTAAACATAGCGCGTAAACTGTGCGCGTGAAAGAAGCTGACGTAAGGGCCGACTGCGTTTCTGTTACACGCGTCTTACGTTGTCCTTCATCTTAACGTATCAGACGTTGCGTTTCAGCCTGAGGATTGCGTTTCACCCGATGGACGTATCTCTCTCTCCATTGTTAACTCAAACGTTCTAAGTTTAAAAAAAAGAAAAAAAAGAGAATGTGTACATTCTACGTTGTCTTTGTTACGTATTAAATCAATAAAAGACTGCCTCTCAGCCTTTGACAAAGACTGCCTCTCAGCCTTCGACAACATTAAGGAACAAAGACTTTCTTTTCTTTTTGTGACGAATTTAAGTCCTAAGTTTAAAAAAAAAAAAAACAATCTTTATGACATATGAATATATTTTCTTTTTATAAAAAGGAAAGCCTTTGGTTTATTGAAATCTACATTCTTGCTCATCAGATTTGTTCAAGAAAGTACAGTTTATAGTAACAGTATATTCAGTCTTTGACATATAAGAAGTAAATTCGGTTAAATATATATATATAAAAAAAAGAAGAAGCTTTTAAAAAAAAGTAAAAAAATAAATAATATTTTAATTTAAAAAAAAAATACAGAATGTTACACAACCTGCCTTTTTCCTAACAAGCCCAGGTGAACCGAACGTAAAGTGGAAAAAATGGAAAAAAAATTTGCAAACTATGCAAGAGTTTGTGGGACAAATTTAAGCGCAGAAAGGAAACATTCACTACTTCTACATTGTCTTGGCGGAGAGGGGCAAGATGTTTTGGAACATTTGCCTGATTTAACTGCGGCGGAACAAAGAAACTTAAATGAGTATGAGATTGCTATTCTTCACCTGGATCGACATTATTTGCCGAGACTCAGCACTATAATGGAGAGATATCACTTTGGATTAAGGGAACAAAAAAAAGATGAAACGGTAGAAGAATATGTATCTTCTCTAAGGAAGTTGGCATCTTCATGCAATTTTGGCCAGACTTTGGATGAAAGAATTCGTGATCAGTTTGTTTTGAGATGTGCGCATGATGACATTAGGAAAGAACTTTGGCTGAAAGATGAACCTCCTCTGCAAGAAGTGTTGGCTATTGCAAAACAAGTTGAACACATGACTAAATGTGTTGGTGAATTAAAGAAAGAGAAAGAGAAACCATCTTGTACTGATTCAAAAGAAGAAACAAAAGTAGAGGAGACTGTATGTCAAATTAAGAAACAAGAAGTTTCAGGATTACAGGAGAAGCAAAATATTTTTCCTAACACCTCTAATGCCAGTTTGAGTAACAAGTGTTCATGTTTTAGGTGTGGACAAGTTAGTCATTTAGCTAATTCACCTATATGTCCTGCTCTAAAAGTTTTATGTAACTTGTGTGGTAAAAGAGAGCATTATGCCAAATTTTGTAGAACAAAAATGTTTAAAGGTGATAGTTCTAAAAAGAAATGGTCTCAACCTCAAGTAAGATCTGTGTGTTTTGAGGTGAGTTGTGAAAAGACAGATCATCCCTCTCATCTAGTTAGTGTAGAAAATTTGATGATAAATTTTAAATTTGATTCTTGTTCTAAAATAACGATAATTGATGAGAAGTTATTTAGGGCCAGATGTAGGTGGCCAATTACCGGTCGTAACGGCCGAATTCGGCCGTTACCGACTGGTAATTGGATTTTGAGATGTAGGAGCATGCTTTACAGAATCGGTATTTTACCGATTCTGTATTTACAGATTCGGTAAAATTACCGAGTCTGTAAAAGCATATGTAGGTAGCACATCTTTGAGTGCCGCAGGCCTTTCAGATTCGGTATTTTACCTCCCAATCCAATTGGGTGGTAAAATACCGAATCCAGGTGTGCATGCACATGAGTGCATGCACACCTGTGCCATGTGACACACAGACATGCCCTTAGGGCATGTCTGTGTGCCACATGGCGCACATGCCTATTTTTGGGGTGCCAGAGGGTGTCAAAGTGACACCCCCTGCACCCTTGCAAAAATCGGTATTTACCGATTCTGTAATTACAGAATCGGTATTGCCCATTGATTCCTATGGGCTGCAAGGCCCATAGGAATCAATGGGCAATACCGATTCGGTATTTACAGAATCGGTAAATACCGAATCTTAACGATTCGGTATTTACCGACCCTGAAATACCTACATCTCCCCCCCTCTATTTTACCACCTCTTAAATACCGATTCGGTATGAATCGGTATTTAAGAGGTGGTAAATTAAAATTACCTACATCTGGCCCATAATGACATGTTTTGTAAAAATGTGAAATTGATGAAATGTGATATTTCCCCTTTGGGTTATGGTGAGAAACCAATTAGAATGTTAGGCTATTTTATGGCTGAAATAGAATTGGGAAATCATATTATTGTTGGAAAAGTTTATGTTGCAAAAAAAAAGGTGATGCATTGTTAGGGTGGCTACATCAACATCAACTTGGGGTAAAACTTGATCCTAATGCTTCACCACAGGTGCAGATTCAGGAAGTCTGTGATTCTGTTCAAGTCAAGAGTAATGATAATTTGTCAAATGACTTAGCAGAACAGTTTCCAAATATGTTTAAAGAAAGTTTGGGGTGTTTGCGAGGCTACAAACTTCACATTAGGTTAAAAAATAATGCTGTTCCTGTAGTAGCAAAGGTGAGGAGGATTCCGTTAATGGAACAAACAAAAGTTCAAGAGGAAATTGAGAAACTTGTAAAGAATGATATTATTGAGCCTGTTGAGGCCACAGAGTGGCTTGCTCCTGTCGTGATCGCTAAGAAACCGACAGGAGAGATTCGTCTATGCATAGACTTGAGGTCTTTAAATAGAGAGGTTGTGGTGGATAGATTTCCTCTTCCTAACATTGATGAAATGGTTGGGACTTTGGAAGGTGCGAAATATTTCACTACTCTTGATCTAGCTTCCGCTTACCACCAGGTGGAGCTAGATGAGTCCTCTCAGGATCTAACTGCCTTCATTACACCCATGGGCACTTTTAAGTTTAAGAGGATGCCCTTTGGCCTTGTATCAGAGGCCTCAGTTTTTCAACGAATTATGTCTAGAATTTTGAAGGGGTTGATAGGTGTTAAATGTTATCAAGACGATCTGTTGATTTATGGTAACGATATCCAAGAACATGATAGACGTGTGTGTGCTGTGTTGAAACGCTTAGATGAGGCGAGCATGTCTCTTAAAAAGAGTAAGTGTAAGTTTAGAGTAGAAGAGGTTAATTATTTAGGACATCGTATTACTGGTAAAGGTGTCTTTCCGAAGAAAGATTTGGTTGAATCTATTGACAAGGTAAAAGAACCACTTAATAAGGAGGAGTTACTCTCTTTTCTTGGAATGGTTGAGTTTTATGGGAAATTTATTACCAATTTTGCAGACAAAACTCATAATTTGAGAAGGTTGACGGCAAAAAATGTTGTTTTTGATTGGTCCCCTGAGTGCAAGAGTGAATTTGTGGGTATAAAGAAAGAGCTAAACAAAGCTCCCTCTCTTCAAGCATTTGTTCCTGGTCTTCCTACAGTTGTATTTACTGATGCAAGTGACAAAGGTCTTGGTGCAGTTCTTGTTCAGAAGAAGGATGGTAGAGATTCCCTTATTTGTTGTTCATCGAGATGTCTTAAAGGATCTGAGCTTAATTACTCTGTGATAGAGAAAGAATCTCTTGCAATTTTTTGGGCATTGAGAAAGTTTAGAAATTTGATCTGGGGTTCTAAAGTGTGCATTCTTTCTGATCACAAGCCTTTAAGGGAAGTTTTTTTTTAAGAAAGGCTTGGATGCTATATCTTCTAGAATCAGAAGATGGGTTGTTTCTCTACAGGAATTTGATTTTGAAGTTCAGTATATTCCTGGTGTGGCAAATAGGTCTGCTGATTGTTTATCAAGATTGGTTGATACAGAGGATTTTCATGAGGATGACATGGATGAGTTGGATGATTATATCAATGTGTGTGAGATCACTGAGGGAACAATAGAGGAGTCTGAGTGGATGAAAGAGTTGGAGAAAGATGAGGAGATCTGTAAAGTTATTTCTTCTTTGAAGGGTAATTCTCGCTTGGAGAAGCCGTGGTCGTTGGTTTCTGGTGAACTCTCTGTTACTGAAGGCTTATTAACTCGTGAAAAAAACTTGTTCCTCCTAATGGGTCCAACATGTTGTTTTCATATAAGAGGGGACAAAGAGCACGTAGGGCTCCTGTCTACTTGAAGGACTATGTTTAATTGTTATTGTGTAGTTTCATTGCATAAAAAATTGTTCTTACTTATGCTTCTTCCTTTCTTTTGTTTTCTTTCTCTCATTTCTTTTGTTAGGGAGGAAGATGTGTGATAATGTTCCCTTTCCTTTCTTCTTTTCTGTCCTTTTTCTTTAAGATCAATGAACCTATGATCTGCATTCTTCTTTGGAACGTGATTTTTGTACTTGGTCAGTTGACCTGTGTCAGTTTGTGGATGAGGTTAATAAACCCACTTACCTGATTCATGATGTCCTGTTCTCTGTTTTAATGTGGAAAACACCACAGTGATCTCTGCTACTGGTGCAACATACAGGTTAAAGAGGGTTGGGCTGAGACTGAACCCTTGAGGTACCCCCTGTTTCAGGTTGATGTCTTTAGATCGATATGGCCCCTGTGCCACTTGAAAGCTGCGATCCAGCAGAAAGGACTTCAGCCCTTCCCATGCTTTACCCACCACTCCCCCCCTTTTTAGGCCCTGCAGCAGCGTGTGATGGGCTACCGTCTCGAATGCGGCACTTAGATCCATCAGGATCAGTGCCGCTGTTTGTCCTTCATCCGCGAATTTCCGTAAGGTCTCTGTTGATAGCAGTATTGCTGACTCCGTCGAGTGGAGTGCGCGGAAGCCAGATTGGGAGCGGTGGAGTAACTTTTGAGCCTCAATATGGGCTGTCAGCTGATTATTGACAGCCTTCTCCGCAATCTTGGAGAAGTACGGCAGGAGTGAGATGGGGCGCAGGTTCTCTAATTGCTCCATGCTTATATTGGGCTTTTTTTTCAGGGGGAGCAACACCGCCTCCTTCCTGGTTTTCGGCACCTTCCCTGTGTTAAAGGAGAGCTCTAGTAAGTGTCTAATATAGGGCTCTAACGTCTCCATGCTCCCCCTCAGTACTTTAGGTGACGCCGGATCTTTAGGGGAGCCTGATTTGATTTTACCCGCTATTATGCATAGGCCCTCCCGAGAAGGGACACTGAAGGTCGTGAGGCTAATGAATGGATTGATGAATTGATAAGTGAAAGGGTAAATGGATGGATGTGTGAAAGGGTGGATGTAAGGCTGGATGAGTGAGTTAACCCCTTGGCTGCGGGGGATATTCCCCCGCAGCGCTGGGGCGGGAGGGGGGCGCGCACAGCGCCCGCACGCTCATGACGAGCTGAGCTCGTCATGAGGCACGGCGCTCCTGTGCTCATGACGAGCTCGGCTCGTCACAGGTGCATTACCTGCCGTGGAACGCTCGCACAGCAGGAGAATTATCCCCGCATGCGAGCGTACCACGGCTCATGACGAGCTGAGCTCGTCATGAGCACCGGAGCGCCGTGGCTCATGCCGAGCTCAGCTCGTCATGAGCATGGGAGGGGTTAAAGGGTGGATGGATGAGAGAATGGATGGATGGACGAGTGAAGGAGTAAATGGGTGAATGGATGAGAGAAAGGATGGATGGATGGATGAGTGATAGGGTCAATGGATGGATTAATGAATGGTGAGTAGATGGATGGGTGGGTGGACGGACGGGTGGCTAAATGAAAGAGAGATGGAGAGAGAAAGGGACGGTGGATAGATGAATGCCCGAAAGGGTGGAAGGATGAGTGACTAGGTGGATGAAAGAGTGAGTGAAAGGATGGCTGTATGGGTGAAAGGGTAGATGGCTGTATGGATGAGTGAATGGATGGATGGAGGGATGGATGAGTGGAATGATGGATGGATGAAAGGATAGATGATGGATAGGTTTGCAATTGGTTGAATATTGATATGGATGGGCACAGAGATGGAAGGACAGAATGAATGGTGAAAGACTGAATGATGGATGAAAGAATGATTACACCTTGTAACCCCCATTATCTTAAGTACATTTCCTATAGATTGACTTTTACATTTAGGAGCCATTGTCTCTATATAATATGTGTGTGATGTAACGGACTCCGACACCCTGTCCTACTTACTTTTGATGAGTAGCACTATAAAAGAAATTAAATACACATGAGAAAAAGTCTGTGTGAAGTGGACTGTCACCACTGGAGGGTGGTAGCAAGGCCGGACTGGCTGGACCTGACATCAGGCGTTTTCCTAGGAGGCTGGAAAGTTGGGGGGGGGGGTTGTTACCACAAGAAGACCTGCACATTTGCTCAAAGCTGTGTGCATACTGAAAAACCATGAAGTGCACAATTGTCTCAACCTAATAAGTTTTTTTCACTTGTACATAAGTGGTTGTCTATTTACTTACTTATATACTATTGCGCGATCTCTTCTGATGTGTCTGTAAAACTTGCTTTTTGTCTTGAATTTTGACCTCCTGTCCTGAATATTTGGCCTGAATTTTGATCCTTTGCCTGACTTTTTACACTCACCGTCCTGAATTTGCAAACATGCCATTTGGGCACCCTAGCTAAGACTAGAGTTAGAATAGCAGAACCGCCTATGGTACAATATTCATAAATATTCTGGGACGGGATCATATCTGGCTCCAGTCTCAGCATCTTTAGTGAAGGTGCACAGTCATCTGGAGGATAGCTTGCATTTCAATCCTGGCGTCTTGCTTGAATGTTTGGCACTATAAAAAGCACAAATATTATTACTTTATCATTTTTCCTCTGGCCTGCCAACTGTACTGCAGCAAACTATTTCTCAACTACCAGGAAGTCATTACGTTTCATAATGCCGACCAGGTTCTGCTTCCAGATTATGACCTGCACTTAAATTTTCCACTGTAAAACAGACATTTGTTTCAGCGTCTAAAATGATAAATTATTAACTATAATTTCGCAAATGTTTACAGAAAAAAGATTGCTCATGAATCGTTTTGACAGGAAAAATACCATAGCATTAAAATATTAGCAGAATGTGTCTCAGTTGCACCCCAGGGTATACAGTTTTTATTCAGTCATTCTGAATGCAATTATTCATTGAAGCATAATTTTTCATAAATGTTTCTATAAGCAAATTTCTGAAGTTGACATGGGTCAATTTAGGCCGGATCCAAGTCGGATTGTCAGGAATAGCGGTACCCGTTTAAATTGTTTCCATTTAGTTTGGTTATGTTCATGACTACAAGGCCCCCAAACAAGATTCAAAGGCACCGGCCTATTTTTAGTATTACCTGTTTCTTCTGGAGAGCTTCCAGTAAAGCCGTAAGGACTTCTTCGCCTCTTTGATGCCCCTTCGTTAGCGTTATCACAGTACTCCGAACCAAATTGGGTCCCAGCTATAGTCTGAAATAACTTTGGAAGAAATTTGAAAGAAAGAAGTTTGTGGTTCTTTTTGGACATGACAAGAATCCCCTTTGTTTACACTTCTGTTATAGGTTCCTATAGGTGCCCCTGATCTCTTCATGAAGTGCTGTAGCTTCTCACTGCAGGAAGAGGGATGAAGAAGTCCCAAGAAGCCTCACCAAAATCAGCATCCAGTGTCGACATCTAGCTTTGGTGGATTCGATCTCTGATACCCTGCTCCCGGCATGGAATGGGGTCTCCTTTGTCCCACAAGGTTCCTGGTTTAGAAAGGAGCAGCTCACAACATGTTGTCACTGGTACACGCCACTGAAAGAGATTCTTCACGTATCACCGCCACTCTCCATGGGGCTTGGTAGCAACACAGTTCGCCTTCGGGCAGTTGCCATCTTGAATTCCACAGTGGGACACATTGGAGTCTTTGTTCCAATGGAACTCTTTCTGGACAGACACCACCTCAGCTAACAAGAATGGGGTCAAATTACATGTGCCTTTTTCCCATCTACATAATAAAAATCAGCCTGTAATCTTTTCTTGGTGTAGGTCAGTCTCAAGACACGGCCCATGCAGGTGCGAGCGGTGGGGCAAAATATTTATTTACAATCTAGTAAATCTGTCGAATCCCTCCAACCCGGCCCCACTGCCCTACCGCTCTTACCTGCACTGGCAGCGGCTGTCGGTCACGTAATATATTTAAGAGCTGCGCTGCTGTTCAAGGTTTGCCTTATGATGTCATCAATCTCACAGGTTTAGGATGAAACCATGTTGACCTTCATGTTGTGTCGCAGCTTGAGTCACACCTAGAGATTGCAAGGGAATTTGCCCATCAGTACCCTTGAGAAGTGGGTATTCTCTTTAGATGTGTCCTCAGCAAAGACTATAAGATCTTGGTTAAAACACATGAACTCTTCTGTGCCTGGCGGCTATTTCAGACTGGTTTCAAGGTGTGCCTGCTTTGAATATATGAAATATAAATATGAGAACAGGAAATATCGTACTCTCACATTGAGGTTGAATTACAAATGAAGTTTTATGTATAACGATCATGGATAAACTGTACATAAATTCAACCATGAGTATTGAGGTTGCTTCCCAATGTGACTGGAGAAAGCAGTTTCATAGAATTATTGACTTATATTTATGGCATGGAAAAGTATAACGTGGCATAGCTACTGTCTGATTTATGTATGAGGGTAGCGACTGAGTGGCCACTCCTGGAGGGAGTGAGAACCATGATAGACAACCAAAGTGTATGTTTTATATGGCGCAAACTCCTGGGAGAATTCTTAAAACACATGGATAAAATACCTCAATGAGGTGTTCTTCACCCATATCTCACAAACTCACTGACTTGTACTTTTCTAAACTGAGAAATACTGCATGATTTGTTTATAACATGACTAATACATGTGTGTGTGTGTGTATTTGTGCCATGGCTGTGAAACTAAATATGACCCAATAACCCTTCTTATTAAATGTATTAATAAACACACACTCACATGTTTATTACCACAGTGAAAGGTCAAATGTACGTTTATTACCAAAGTACAGAAAAATGGACATGAGAAAAACACTTTTTACTGTCACACAGATTACATGCAACTATTAATTTACACAGGGAAACAACTTTTCAAATAGGGATTCACTTCAATGTGTCCTTACCACACACACTTAACCCCTTCCATCCAAATTTTGGGTAAATATATTTTATTAAAACACACAAACACATGAATAATGCCATGTCATAAACCATGTATGCAGATGTGCTGAGTGTAATATTACCATAATTGAGGAAAGGGATGGTCATCATGACTCATTCAATGGTGTGTAGTTGTAGATAGGTCAGAGTCTCCATAGGAAAGGTGTTTTTTTTGTATTTGTAATACGTTTGAAGCCATTTGACAAATCTGCACAAATACTTTGGAAAAAAGTTTATTCACATTGGCTCATTCATGGAAGGTTTTTTGCCGATCCGGGAAGTGTGGCCCAGTTAATTGGGGTTCCAAAAGTATGATTTTCCTATGTTAATTCCCAAATGAGAGCTTGCTCTCTTATACAGAAAGAAAGTGCTGAATGGAATTAGACCACATTTGGCAAAAAGATAGAACTTCAGTCAGAAACTGTACTTTTTGTCACTTGGTTTAAATTCATTCAGCAGTTTTCAAGAAATTTGCCTCTAAAAAGGTGCTTGTGGTGGGCATGAAGGGGTTAATGCTGGTAAAAAGATAGAGCTATCTAGATTATCTATTTCCAGGTATGCTCTGATTGGCTCATTCATAGAGGATGGGTGGGTCCTGTTTGGCTAGTCACAATATTGAGAATATGTTGTGGCAGTCATTACAGCACTCTGGCCCCGTAAAAGACAAGGCGGGCACATCCGTGCCAGGATCATATTTTGTACTGTTTTTCACAAGCACATTTCATTTGCTGCATTCCCAAGCACAATGAAAAGCAAGAAAATAATATTTATATATTTTTTTATTCAGAAAAAGACTGTATAAAAAAACCTTTGTTTTACCCATGAGGGAGAGAGACAGTGTGGGAGACACTCCCACACTAAATGACAGCATGCAATATGCTGGTGGACTTGGATGCCTGACAAAAAGAGGGCTGTATTCGTCTTAGGCTACCCGGAAGAAAGGCATGTAGGGCTTTGGGTATATTCAAACAGATAAGCAGCAAACACAATGATGGATCCTACTAGCTTGTTTATAATGTGTTCGATATATTCGTTCCAATGTCAAATTAATTGTCTTTGCAAAAATGTCATTTATTATTACTATCATTGCTATTTCTAGACTCTAAATTAGTGCATAATTAAGATTTGTAACCAAGACACTGCTGTACTCATTGGCTACTCAGGACCATGTGTATGGCCCGACTAAAGAAATCACCCTGCCGGGAGTGGTGACAGGTTTGAAGTAGTCTTCACAGTGACGTGTCCCCGTGATTGTAGTATGTAAACATAGTTGGTCTTGCTGCTCAGCCAGAGTAGAATGAGTGGAATGTTAGTGAGTGGTTAGAATGCTGTGTTTGAGTGTGTGAGCGTGAGCTTCAGTTGTGAGCGGGCTGAGCAGCAAGTGGGCTGCTCCTGGTGGGGTTCTCATCTATATACTTACCATCTACTCAATAAAGAGACCTACAATTTCTATACCTCGTCTACTTCCAATTCATCATTAATCCTAACATAACATTTGGCGACGATCCGGAAGAACCTGCCTTACTGCTGCCTTAAAAGATGGTCAAACGGAAAACAGAATTAATTAAGGTAAAGCTCCTTCATGAAACGGAATCGTCTTCAAGACCCTGACACCGAGACCCCACCAGTGACCTTCATCTGTCGCCCGCTGGAGTGTCAGGACTCGGGGCTTTCCATGTGACAGTTCGCTGTTTATTGATTTTTAAAAAGAAAAGACATTGGTCTAATTTTCTTCAGTTGAAAGATTACCTGTCGAATTTCCTACAAAGACCTGAGAGGATCATTTCTAAAAAAAAAAAAAAATCCGGAGAACAACGGAATATTAACGAGAGTTTAAGTGACCGGGAAAGAAATCTGACTCGATCGAGATCGATCTCAACATTCAGGTCAGAGTTGGATAATTTATTCGTAAAGTGAGAATGAATGAAAGGTTGCTGCCACCTTCTGGATGAAAAAGGAATTTTTATTTGTGCTTTAAACTAATTCGAGCAGTAAAACTACTCAATTTCTTTTGCTCGAGGAGTCTGCACAATTTCGTTCCATTGGAGAAAAACTAATTTTGCTGCGCAACAACCACCGATTTCCTGATGGGTGTACAGTGGAGAGAGTACAATCTGCTGAATACGTTGGTCTTGTGAGAGAAACTAACCATACTCGACCAATTCCCTATATTTTAATCGGTTTTGGCTCTCTGTGTATGCTTCGTACCGAAGGACTAATTCAAGTAAGACTTGTTTTAATTTTTCTCCAAAAATGTGGTTTTAACCTTAGAACCTGTTGCGCACATTTATTGTCAACTGCCAATTTTGGTTTTGAAAATACGCCACAAACTCAGGCACGCACTCACCTCTGTCCGAGGATACGTTCTTCTTACTCCTTAGTGACGTTACAGGTGCTGCCAATAGGACGTTTTGCTGCTCTGGCGTACAGCGAACCACCCGGCATGCCGTCAGCAAGCGTACCACCATTTTGGATTTATTCTCTAGCCATACACAGTACTTTACCACTTCAAGTTACATTTTGCTGCCAACTTTCAAGTTTCCTGCTCGGTAGAAATAATCGTCCACAGACTCTGGCCTCTATTGACAGATTGAGTCCTCCAACTTTAGTTCGTGTCTTGATATGGACTAAAAGTACTCACAAGATTCATTTTGGAAATTCTCTAACTATATTCGAGATCGGATGAGACACCGATCACCATGAAAAACATTACTTAGTTAAGAAATTTTAGTTTCACATTACTTCGATATTTTACCATATTTTAATGTAGTTATATGTTTCATTGGGAATCATATGACATTACTTTATCTGCATTACTGAGTTCAGTCGATTTAAGTTAGAGTACCTTACTACTTTTACTCACATTTTACAGCTTTTATTCGATCTGTTTAGTACATTGAGTAAATGTTATACATACTATTACATACTTACCTGGCGAAATTACTCATATAACAACCACATAACGAAATTTTTTATTTATTAGTTTAGATTCCCGTTACTGAGGGTTCTAGGCATTATTTGATTCATTTAGGGTATTTTTGTGTTGGAGCCGGTCTCTTCACATTCTGGTAATCTACAGTGTGGGTAGTGCACACCCTATACACTGATTCTACCCTTCTTGGTTTATTTTGTGTCTAGCATTAACATCCTAGTCTTACTTTGTTTAGCTATATGGATGGTGGTTTGCTTGAAGTTTAATTTCACAATGTATAGTAATATATATGGATTTGACGCAATGACCTCATTTTAATAAATTAAGAGGCCTGTGTAACCATACTTTTTAAGAAATGCTCAATGATATGTAGTCCATCTTTATTTTAAATTACAAATTGATTAACGCACAATGGGCTGCGTTTTGGTTTTAAGTGCAAAAGATTTAATGGACAATAGAGCGTTTTTACATATTTTAACTGGTCATGTGCAAAATAAAATGTATACTAATTTTATTGCACATAGGGCAATGTACCCACTTTAATTTTAGCGCATCGGGTTAAATACCCATTTTCTTGGGGACAGTTTACCCATATTTGTTTTTAAAAATGCGCAATGAGCTAAGTACCCTTCATTTTGGTCAGTGTATCCATATTTATTTTAAGAGATGCACAAGGGGCTGAGTAACCATCATAATAAAGTACCCATTTAGTATAACATTTTTAGGTTCTACAACCTTCATATTTAAATACACTATTCACTCAATTCTTCTTCAGATTAGGACTGAAATAGGCTTCGGCTATGGGTCTTCCACCGACAAGTGGAATTCTCATCTATTGATGTGCATGGTTCATAGTTTTTCTTAAAAAGGGTTATTTTATTCATGATATGATGGTGTTCACATTTACGTGGACAGTTATAAGTCTTCTGACTTAATGATATCCTCTAGGATACACAGATATCACAATTTAGATGTCTACTTCTTCTGTTAATTTACGTTACTGGAATTTTATTCAGCGTGTTGAATCTGCAATCTGTTTATGAAATGTTGGAATTATTTTAAAGTTTAACAAGATACAATCTTCACCTATCTTAATCTATTTATTACACTCTATTCTCATTTCTTATGAGTGGTTTCTCCTGTTCTTCTCTTTTTCCATCTTTAACTTTTTCTCTTTCATTGACTCGATTAATAAGGATCAACATTACCTTGCATTGTTTTCTATGAATTTTAACTTGTCTTTTCCCCTTTCAGATGCTTTTCACATTTCTTATGAATGATTTCTTCTGTTCTTATCTTTTTTCCATCTTTTGCTTTCTCTCTTTCATTTGCTTGGTTAATGAGGATCAGAATTGCCTTACAAAATTTTTATGAATTTTAACTTGGCTTTTCCCCTTCAGATGCAATGTTATCAATTTTCAGACTTACTATGTATTCGTATTATTATTGTACTTGCATCATTTTTTGTTTTCCGTTCAAAAGGGGGAAGGTGATGTAGTATGTAAACATAGTTGGTCTTGCTGCTCAGCCAGAGTAGAATGAGTGGAATGTTGGTGAGTGGTTAGAATGCTGTGTTTGAGTGTGTGAGCGTGAGCTTCAGTTGTGAGCGGGCTGAGCAGCAAGTGGGCTGCTCCTGGTGGGGTTCTCATCTATATACTTACCATCTACTCAATAAAGAGACCTACAATTTCTATACCTCGTCTACTTCCAATTCATCATTAATCCTAACATAACATTGATATAGCCCATGGTTAGGCCATAAAGACCTGTGTCAATTTTTCCAGCTTCGTGGGGACATGGGCTATAGGTGCAAGGGGCAACAGGTAAGGGAACTCTACCCTGTGTGGGGGGAAGGGTTAAGAGGTAGAGGGCAAAATACATTGGTTCTAATCTGCATGCCCCTTATGTAAGGGCACTTGACCATTAGATCACAACTAACTGGGTGCAATTTGGTTCCAATCAGTCTTCATCCTTAGGCCAAACAACAGCGGCAAAACACTAAATCATTGAAAAACAGTGTATTGACAACCTGTGGATCCAGGGTTTATACACCACCTTGGGTTTGCCTGATTGCACCTGGGCAGAATGTTATTCCCGCTAGTGCATTCTTTTCCTTGGGTTTCCTTCATCTTTAGGCAATCCCTTGGAAATATCCTTCTAGCTTTTAAATGAGCAGCCTTAAGACAAGTAATCAGGGCCCCATGCAGCCAGCGCATCAGTCACAAGCCAGGGGCTGGAACATCTTCTGATGGGTTTGGGCAGCACACTTCTTTGGGAGAGAGCTTCCAGGATACTTGCAGTTGGAAAGGTGCATGCAAAAGGAAGGCCTGTGCCTGAGAAGGAGCACAAGGAAACAGCTGACTCCTGTGATCTTCCTCCCAGGGTCTTATGGGCTGTGTTAGGGGGCATCTGTGCACCACAGATTATGCCTGACAGGGAGGTCAACTTCCCAGCTAAAACAAAAGGTTTCTCTGACCAACAGATGCATGGTTCACCCAGAGAACTTCTCCCTCTTCCTTGGCAAGCCACAGACATATCACTCAAGTGTCTACTGCCAGTCATCTATCCACATCTTCCCTCTAAAGTGCTGCATGCTAAGGCTAATTTTGCAAACTTTCTTGGTGATGATTTTGAAAGAGCAGCATGGTTTTCAAGCGCTTTATAGAAAGTGCTCTGCATGCCTCCCATCTCAGAAGCTCATTTATGTCTTTCTTTTTGGGTCCATTTTTCTAGCACTCAGTTGCAGCTTTTTGTCAAGCTCTGGGACCTTATCTGGAGTATTGTGTCGAACTCTGTTAGCCTAAAATCAAGCTTTGTATCCTGTTATTGAGCTTTCTCTGCATCATGTGAAAGAATGTCTACTGGTGTAGTGGCTTCATTTGGGTGTGTAAGCCTAGTTTGCCTAATTCTGGTACCCTCACATGAAGTCTCCAACTTTAAAGGCCTCCTGAATTGTATCTCCCTTTGTACTGAGTTTTAAACATTGGCCAGAGTATCGTGATCAGAATATTGACTATTGTAACGTTGTAAAGGTAAGTATATAGAGGTAAGTGTAGATTTACTATCCATAACTTCACCTATTTATGTTCTGTCAATATTTATCTTCCATGTACCTGCTTCTGGAGTTAAGAAAAGTAGATCTATACTTACTTATACATATTCATACCTACACAATATTATTGCAGTCGATATTTAGATAATGATATTGCGACAGGATGACATTTCATCACTCGATATTGTGACATACACCCTTTTGTGTAGTACTGTCCCATTTATGGAAACCCTACTGTCCTTCTCTGAAGGCCTAAACTGGATTATTATTATGTCTTGGTCTGGACGCCTCAGCTATAGCTGTGTACAGTTCTGATTCTCTTATCTGGAGTGTTGTGTACAATTCTAGAAGCCTTATTTTAAGCACTGTGTCTATTCCTGGTGCCTCCTCTTAAGCTTTGTCTTAAGTTCTAGAAGTCTTATTCTTATAGAATAAGCATTTACTCCAGTTCAGGTAATTCATCCATAGTAATATGTCGTAATATGGAGGCACCACATTGCACTTTACTGTGGGCAATATGTCCAGGTCTGAGGTGCCAATGTACAAAATCATTCAGAGACGACCAGGAGAGGTTGTGTCCATTTCTGAAGACTACAATTGCCATCATTGACCTGCCCCACAGGGCTTAATAGAATCGTACCAAATGCATTAATAAGCAGCAGCATGTCATATTTGATCATCAAAGTGCCTTCCAGATATCTATTGGGAGCACACTAGCACATGAGGACAAGTTCCTGGCATGTACCAGTAGTAATCTCGCGGGAGTTTAATTTGTGCTACGGATATTCTGGAGAGCTGTTCACTAACACATTAACTGCGAAGGCAGTTTCTCTCCAGACACAGTATTTGAAGCTGTGTTGTTTAATGTGGCATTGCATTTATGACAGGCATTCTTTTCTTCTGTTTCCCAGTGTTTCAAACACTGATGCTCCTGCAGCATAAGCAATTGTCTTCTACACATCTAGGGGCCTATTTACAAGCCCCTTGCGCCACCAGTAGGTCACTATTTCCCATATAAAAAGTGATGCACCAGAAGCGCAAAGGGCTTGTAAATAAGTCCCTTGGGGCCAGATGTAGGTCACCAAATACCAGTCGGTAACGGCCAATTTCGGCCGTTACCGACCGGTATTTGGTGAGTGAGATGTAGGGGGCCTATATTTTACAGAATCGGTAAATTTACTGATTCGGTAAATATACAGATTCTGTAAAATACCGATTCGGTAAATATACTGAATCGGTAAATCTATATGTAGGTGGCACTGGAAACAGTGCCACAGGCCCCTAAGAATTCGTTATTTACCATGTAATACTATTGCATGGTAAATAATGAATTCCTGTGTACATGCACATCTGTGCATGTACACCTGTGCCATGTGGCACACATACATGCCCTGAGGGCATGTATGTGTGTCACATGGCACACAAGCCTGAATCAGGGGTGCAACAGGGTGTCAAAGTGACACCATGTCCCCCTTGTCAATTCGGTAATTTTACCGAATCGGTATTTACCGATTTGGTAATTGCCATAGGTTCCTATGGGCCTCAAGGTCCATAGGAATCAATGGCAATTACCGAATCGGTAAAAACCGATTCGGTAATTACAGAATCATACAGATTTGGTAAAAATTACCGATTTTTTTCCTACATCTGATTTACTGAATCTAGAATACCGAATCGGTAAAATTCGGTATTCTAGAGTCGGTAAATCAGATTTACCTACATCGGGCCCCTAGTCTTTTTTAGTTTTTTTTTGCTAGGAGTAGGATATTCTTCCTCGCGAAAAGACAATTTCGTGACTTAAGTCAGCGAGTTAAGCATGTCTACTTCTCGGAAATTATGAACAAGTCACATCTAAACCTAGGGTATGACGTAAGTACTCACAGAGAAAGCTTTGTGATTCAGGCCTGGAAATTCAGACCAATTTACAGCATGACAGGATTCAGATACGTCTACTCACAGGCAAGCTTCGTAAATTGGGATAGCTAGTACAGATGCACCCATAGACTGGTATGGCCAGGCTGTCTGAAAAACTAACCAGAGCAGTTTGTGCGCTAAAGTACAAATAATGCAAGACCAGATCTACTGAATATTGTCTTGCTCCTTCTCTGTTCTAGAAAGAGCCCAATCTTTCAGCTTGGAACCCTCAGCAAGCACAGAGGGCCTGATTCACAAAGGTAAACTTACACTTTTGTGCAAGTTTACCATTTCTTTTGGTATTCACAAACTATGAGTTTAATTTTACTGATAGTATTAAAGGACTGCAGAGACTCCTCACTCGGGGGAGACTCCCACATAAATAGGTAGGCCTGTTCTATCTTTTTATCTTTTTATGTGCAGAGTGCAACTGGGTGTCCGCAGTTGTAAACCCACTATTAGTAAAATTAAACTTGTAGTTTGTGAATACCCCAAAATAGTAAACGTACACAAAAGTGTGAGCCTGCTACTTTTGTGAATCAGGGCCGGAGACACTACCACTTGTGGTACTTGTTAAAATATGCAGATGATACAACTTTTCTTTTCTGTCTGATTTCTTCTTTTTTTCTAGCCCATGTGCGTGGAAGCAAAATAAGAACTGACCATGCCTAATGCTTGCATCCTCAAACAGGATCGTACCAGCAACAGCATGTGGAATGTGGAACAAGCGTAGGGTGTGCTTAAGAACTGTAGAGTTAAAACGTAATATGTGTTCTATTACATCACTGGATATTTGTATATCACAGTGTCCTAAATTACTTAGCTTCTTGGCGCATGAAGGATTTCTTGTTATGTTCCTATTACATCACATCTACTCGCCAAAAAAGCGCTTCAACGCCTCGTCAGGGGTAGTAAGTGCTATATAAATGCAATTACAATGCAACACAATACAATACAATACATCACATCCAGGTTTTCCCATACTATCTGGCTGAAACAGGCTCACACCACTTCAATCAAAGTGATCAAAAACGAATGTTTACTTATGTTATTATTTCTTGTTAATGTTCAAAGTATTTGCGTGTAATAGTCAATATCATGCACTTCTCCGTGCTCATGTTGGGAGGAGTTCCCTCAACTCGACTCACCACACAGGAAACCATACCAGATACCCTCAGTAAAGCAGTGCAAATTTGATAACAAACTTAAAGTACGTGAGAAAGCCTTGCGGTATTATTTACAGTGAAGCTGAAATGGTGCTAAATCAGAGCCAGATGGATCCCGAGAGCTATTTTAGGGCTTTGCAGTATTTCATGAATTCTTTTTTTAACCAAAGATTGTGCTTCCATATATGCTCGGAGTCAAAACCAAGAATGGGTATTTTTAACATTTTGTAGCTTAATACCTAATGTGGCAGAAAAATCACAAACATCTACATAGTTAAGATAACACATCAGCCCTAGTTCCTGCTGCTTTGGAAGGCAGAATCAATGGCTGCATGCCAAAAACAGCCCAGAATGTGTACTTTCAGGCAATGATCCATTCAGTATCATTATGATTGAAATGAGGAAATGTTCAATAATGAGCACAGCTAAATTGTTTCAATACATGAATGTATTCTTTAAAGTGCACTTGAATTAATGTTGTCTTTATATCTTCCCTGCAGGGTGACTGCCTTCTGAACTCATCCAGGAGTCTTACGGGTAAGCAGGCGTTGACGCTTCCTGTTTATCAAAATGTCTTGTTTTCACCATTGGACCTTTTATTTTAACCCTTGGCTTATCCCATTATAACTGGCGCAGGAATACAGTGGAAGTTAGTCAGATTTTTAGTTTGAGGGGGTCCGATGCATTCAGTGTGTACGTCGGAGCACCAGTCTGCATGTCAGAGTATATGGGGAACCTTTTTTAGGTCAAGCCTAAGCAGTGCATGTGCTGCGGCATGCTGTATTGGAGTATAGAATTAAACCCTGCCCACTCTCCGCCCATATTTGTCATTGGCTTGTGTCATTGCCCTTCGTAAATGCTGGTTTCTGATTTGTTAATAGGCTTGTTATAGCCGTTTTAGCGGCAGTTTCCTGCCGCTAAAGCGGCGATAATGTTAACGCTGTTCCTTGATAATATGCCCCTATTTTCTTTAAATAGTTTCTCCAACTGCAGGCAAGACATGCTTTCCTGCAACATTCAGTCTGTCATGCACGCTTTAACTTACCAAGCAGCCCGGGACAAGGGAGGTCGCTTCTTTGAATAGGTCTTGCATTTACAAGAGTTTGAGCTATTGTCATTGTTAATGAGAATGCCTTTTATTTATGTGTTAATTAGGAAAACACACTGTCAGTAGGTATTTTTGCAGGTGTTTACGGTCAAAGCACCTTGCCACATGACTCATCACCCCATCAGGGGAAAGTTGGAGACCCTAAGCAACTCCTGGCTGGCATTTGCACCAAAATTGGCTATAGGAGCAGCATGATCAGAACCCTCAGCCAGGAAAATGTATGGGCTCCACTTTTCCTGAAGAAGTCCAATGAGAATGAAATGTGCAAAGAGATAGAGACCTTGTCCAGAAATTTCTGAGCATTACTTACTCTGAGAACATTGACAATTTAGAAGGATTGCACAATGACTATGTGAGAGAGCTTGAACAGTATTGCCCTGTGGAATATTGATATGAAGACTACAGAAACCAGAATACTCTGGGAGACGAACAGGTGTTTCTAGGAAAGGGCCAGTCCTAGAGTGCTGACGGACTGTGGTGCCATAAAAATTTTAAGATTGCCACAGTCAACCAATTCTAAAATAAGTCGAAGCTGGAGTGGAGTCCCGCAGAGGAGGTAGAGTTGAGCCAGCCAAAACTGAATGACTGCTTGTGTCTGAGAATTTAGAATCTACAGAAGCTTCAAACAACTGGAGAAGAGTGTTCAAACATGATAGAGTTCAGAGGACTAACAGAGAATTTAAATTTGGAATACGATGTAAAGTAATCGCAGAGGACTGGAGAACCTGTGTGCATGGGTGAATTATATATTCCATATTTTTGTTTATTTTTCTTTTATGTGCTGTCCGGACTATTTGCTCCATGTATTTGTCCTGCTGATACACCGTAGTTTAGGATTTTGTTTAGGTTTTGGATTCGATCCTAATATTGGCTTACTTAATTATTATTTTTTTTCTTCCTTTTTAGGTCTCGCTTACACAGCACATGCACTGTGATGCAAGACATATTATTTGGGATTCAGTGGGCTTACACCCCTCCCATAGCATACCATTAGATGTTTTCATTGTCCCTCTCATTTGCAATCTTTCCATGCTAAACCCCTTTAGGCTTACTGTTAGAAATTAGATTTGTGGTAGGCAAGGGCGCAGGCCAAAGCCAGGCAATAACCACCACTCTAGGGCAGGATAAGGGAGTTACACATCTAAAATAACCCCTTAGTAGCTTGGCACGACCAGCCAGGCTTATCTTAGAGGCAGTGTGTAAAGCATTTGCACATAACCAATAGTAAGACAGTGTATGCTCCACAAAAGGACACCACACCAGTTTAGAGAAATATCCAATATTTTTATATAAATAAAACAAGACCAAAAACGATGAAAATCCACAATACTATACTTAAAAGTTCACAGTTCCAAAAATACGTTGATTAAAAAGAGTTCCTTATGTGGATAGCTCCGTCCGGGCTTCCACAGCGTCGTGAGCACACAAATCCAAAAACACCAACTACGGTGTCTGGAAGACCCGCAAACACTACCTTTCAGAGATGCCGGGTGATGGGGCCCTTGAAGTCACTTGTGTTGCAGGTCGAGCTCCTTTCTGATGGGATGCGGGGCACTTGCGCCAACAGTCGTCGGGTGCTGCGGTGTGAGGCGCAGCGGTGCGGCATGCGGTACCCCTAGGTTGAGGTGCGAACAGCGGCTCGGTGGTGGTGTCAGTTGGCCTCGTCGGTGAGACCCGGGTCGCAGTGCGAGATGGAGGCGGTGCTCGTCACGGTGCTAGCAGGTCATTTACAAGAGTTTGAGCTATTGTCATTGTTAATGAGAATGCCTTTTATTTATGTGTTAATTAGGAAAACACACTGTCAGTAGGTATTTTTGCAGGTGTTTACAGTCAAAGCACCTTGCCACATGACTCATCACCCCATCAGGGGAAAGTTGGAGACCCTAAGCAACTCCTGGCTGGCATTTGCACCAAAATTGGCTATAGGAGCAGCATGATCAGAACCCTCAGCCAGGAAAATGTATGGGCTCCACTTTTCCTGAAGAAGTCCAATGAGAATGAAATGTGCAAAGAGATAGAGACCTTGTCCAGAAATTTCTGAGCATTACTTACTCTGAGAACATTGACAATTTAGAAGGATTGCACAATGACTATGTGAGAGAGCTTGAACAGTATTGCCCTGTGGAATATTGATATGAAGACTACAGAAACCAGAATACTCTGGGAGACGAACAGGTGTTTCTAGGAAAGGGCCAGTCCTAGAGTGCTGACGGACTGTGGTGCCATAAAAATTTTAAGATTACCACAGTCAACCAATTCTAAAATAAGTCAAAGCTGGAGTGGAGTCCCGCAGAGGAGGTAGAGTTGAGCCAGCCAAAACTGAATGACTGCTTGTGTCTGAGAATTTAGAATCTACAGAAGCTTCAAACAACTGGAGAAGAGTGTTCAAACATGATAGAGTTCAGAGGACTAACAGAGAATTTAAATTTGGAATACGATGTAAAGTAATCGCAGAGGACTGGAGAACCTGTGTGCATGGGTGAATTATATATTCCATATTTTTGTTTATTTTTCTTTTATGTGCTGTCCGGACTATTTGCTCCATGTATTTGTCCTGCTGATACACCGTAGTTTAGGATTTTGTTTAGGTTTTGGATTCGATCCTAATATTGGCTTACTTAATTATTATTTTTTTTCTTCCTTTTTAGGTCTCGCTTACACAGCACATGCACTGTGATGCAAGACATATTATTTGGGATTCAGTGGGCTTACACCCCTCCCATAGCATACCATTAGATGTTTTCATTGTCCCTCTCATTTGCAATCTTTCCATGCTAAACCCCTTTAGGCTTACTGTTAGAAATTAGATTTGTGGTAGGCTAGGGCGCAGGCCAAAGCCAGGCAATAACCACCACTCTAGGGCAGGATAAGGGAGTTACACACCTAAAATAACCCCTTAGTAGCTTGGCACGACCAGCCAGGCTTATCTTAGAGGCAGTGTGTAAAGCATTTGCACATAACCAATAGTAAGACAGTGTACGCTCCACAAAAGGACACCACACCAGTTTAGAGAAATATCCAATATTTTTATATAAATAAAACAAGACCAAAAACGATGAAAATCCACAATACTATACTTAAAAGTTCACAGTTCCAAAAATACGTTGATTAAAAAGAGTTCCTTATGTGGATAGCTCCGTCCGGGCTTCCACAGCGTCGTGAGCACACAAATCCAAAAACACCAACTCCGGTGTCTGGAAGACCCGCAAACACTACCTTTCAGAGATGCCGGGTGATGGGGCCCTTGAAGTCACTTGTGTTGCAGGTCGAGCTCCTTTCTGATGGGATGCGGGGCACTGGCGCCAACAGTCGTCGGGTGCTGCGGTGTGAGGCGCAGCGGTGCGGCATGCGGTACCCCTAGGTTGAGGTGCGAACAGCGGCTCGGTGGTGGTGTCAGTTGGCCTCGTCGGTGAGACCCGGGTCGCAGTGCTAGATGGAGGCGGTGCTCGTCACGGTGCTAGCAGGTCATGGTGCAAGCAGTGGCGTTGTTATTGCTGAAGCGCTTTCGTCGGCTGACGAACTAGAGTCGATGACACCGGCGTCGGTGGCCCAAGGTTGTAGTGTGAGACGAGGGCAGTGCGTCGTGTAACTTACGAGCGGTGCACCAGAACCATGGTGCAAGCAGCGGTGTCGATTTTGGCGGGAAGTGGCGGCATCCAGAAGGCCACGGCGTCGTCGTGTAGCGAGGCGGTGCAGAGAGCGGGCCAACAGGTCACAGTGCAAGCAGCTGCTCGGTGATGGCGTCAGCAGGGGTTGTCGGTGAGACCTGGGTTGAAGTACAGCATGGTGGCGGTGCCCTCTGCTGTGCCAAAGCTTCGGTGTGAAGCTAGGCAGTGCGGAATGCGGTGCCCACAGGTCGCGGTGCGAGCTGCAGCTCGGGGATGGCATCAGCAGGCATCATCGGTGATACCAGGACCACGGTGCGGCGTTGCGGCGGTGCCCTCTGCGGTGCCTTCAGGACACGGGTTCGGCAGGGTCATCATAGGTGTCGTCGAGTGGCGTTCTTCAGGTTGCAGCACAAAACACACAGTCTCCAGTACTGCAAGTCAAAGAACCTGAAGTCTTTGCTGTTACTGAGACTTCATGAACAGGGGGCAAGCTCTACCTCAAGCCCTTGGAGAGTCTCACCAATTTGGTTGCAGAAAGACCAGTCCAGGCCTTTTACTGCCCAAGACCGAAGCAGCCACTGCAGGTCAGCCCAGCAAAGCACGCAGCAAAGCAGTCGTTCCTTTTAGCAGCTTCTCTGGCTCTTTGTCTGTGCAGTCTTCTTGATCCAAATGAGATCTAAAGTTCAGGGGTCTGGGACCCAGTATTTGTACACAAAAATAATTTGATCTTCCAGACAGAGGGTGTCCGGCCAGAACCAGTTGGGCCTTCTCTGCTGTGAACTCCTCGCAGGAGGTGGAGACGGCTTTGTCAAAGGCAGACCAGGCCCTTTGAGTTGCAAGGTAATCTCCTCCCTCTTCCCCCCATCCTAACCCAGGTCTATTTAGCCCTTTCCTGACCTACCTAGACTATCGGGAGCCACACTGCTTCCTAGCCATCTGACGTCCAAAAACCAGACACGCAATCCACATTCCAGCAGAGGTACATGGGATGACCAACCTAAATAATACCCATATTCTAAAAGTGGCCTCTATTAACTCAGAATGAAACGGGCACCCTCGCTAAAGTCTGCGTCTTTAGACGCTGAGTTCAGGCATACCAAACTTCATTCACTTACACCTTTTTCGGGTTACGTACGTGGGTAGCACAATCCATGCTGCAGGCCCATGAGTAGCGGTTGACTCACAAGCCCCGGCACCTGCAGTGCCCTTTACTGGGGACTGACAAGTAAGTCACACATCCAATCTTAACACAATTTAGCACAGGAGCACCAACGCTTTACCACTGATCAGCAGTGCGAAAAGCGCGCTGAAAAGTTATACCAACAAAAACAGAGTCCAAACCTGGAGGGCAGAAAGCAAAAACTCGGGGGTAACATGCTGAAAGATGCCAAGTCTAATACTTCCCTACCTTTCTTGTGTTAGTTCCACCCTGGAGCATGGATCAAGTACATGTGTTTTTCCTCGTATTTTTGAAATACACTTAATTTTATTGATTTAAAAGTGGTTAATTATTATTCTTGAACGTTCTTGTGCTCTCCTATTTTTAACTTCTTATTTATGTTTCTTTCACCCTATCTATTCACGCTTTAGTTTTTTACACCCACAACTGTACTACTCCACACCACTCTGCTCTATCCTCCTCCACTCTATGCCACTTCACTTCACTCTACGCGACTCAACACCACTCCACTCCGTGCTATGCCACTTACTCTATGTCCCTCCACTCTATGTCACTCTACTCTACTCCACACTATACCACTCCATTTTACTCTATGCCACTGAGCTCTACTTTATGATACTCCACTATACTCCACATGATGCCACTCTATGACAATCTACACCACTCTAGTCTACTCAACACCACTCCACTCTACTTCACAGCACTCTACTCCATACCACTCCACTCTACACATCTCTAATCCACTCTACTCCATTCCACTCTACTCAATGCCACTATAAGCCTCTCCACTCCTCTGTATGCCACTCTACTCCATGTCATTCTATTCTATGCTGCTCCACTCTACATAAATCCAAGCTATGCCACTCTACTCTACAACACTGCAGTCTACGCCACTCTAAGCCACCCCTCTCCATGCCACTCCACTCCACTATACCCTACATTAGTATTCAAGGCGCTTCTTAAGCAATACTGTGGCATTCGTCTGATAGAATTCCGCTGGAGAGCATCCAGTCCATGAGTCGTCCCTGGTTTCATATTGTCCAAGGAGGCTACCAACTCCTCTTTATGTAGTGGGGCATATAGTGTCCATTTCTGCTCTGCTGTTAAGAATGCAAGGAGCCTTATTATCTCTGTGGCACATTTTCCTTCATTGCACTGAGCGGACCTTTTAAAAGGTGCGCCTGGCGCAATGTAGGAAAATGCGCTATGTTATGATGAATGAGCTGCCATCAGGACAGGTACGATCTCGTGCTGCCCTGTGAGCAGTGCATTCCTGTGAAAAATGGAGCAGCTGCTTCGAAGCAGCTCCATATTTACACAGTACAGGCAGCAACCTGCTTGCACCTCTGAAGGGGATTTCTGAGTGCTCCATGGGGCCCCCTTTTCCCCCTACCAAAGGACGGCTCTCAGTGGGCGGGACAGTGTGCCACCTTATAGGTGGCACACTGTAAGTGCACCTCTTGAGAGCTTCTTTGCCTCTGCACCCGCGTCTGTAATATCGTGCAGTTGCAGAGGCAAATGGATTCCCTCATTTGCTTGGGGTATGCCCCCAGGCAAATGAAGGATCCCCCTGATTGGTACCAAGGACACCCTTTGTAGTGGGAAAATGCCGGGTGAACTCAGAGGGTAGGTACGTGGCTGTGGAGGGACAATTGGATGAGGAACTCTTAGCCCTGATAGAGATATATGCACCGAACACCGATCACTCAGGTTTTGTGGACTGCCTGCGACGTGGACTGCCTGCGACCAGCACTGATGCACAATCTAAAGGTGTAGTGAATATGGGGGTGGGGTTTAATGTAAACTTGGTTAGATCTAAACCACCTGCTGAGTGCTGGTTGCCAGAAAGCGCATCAGCACTGTCAACGCTAAAGGGCCAACTACGATCTCGTTCGGAAAGCAAACCTAATGACTTGGTTCCGGAATGCTTTCCGTACGACTCGGATTGGGGTAGTCCGACTGAATGAGTATGATGCATCCGTATCCGATTCGGTCAGGCTACCATTGACTTCAATGGGAGACTGTGTTCTGAACATGAACACAGGCTCCCATTGAAGAAAGAGGCAGTAGCGGTAAACCTTGCACCCTGTGGCAGGCACCCCACGGTGCCCACCACACTGTGCATGGTTGGAAAGGGGGGACCCATGGAAACCCCATGGGTCTGATTCGGAAGACCCCGGGTAAAGGGGTGCCTACTATGGCCCCGAAAGACTGAATCCGGCAGCCGTTTTGTTCCAGGCAAACCAAATTGGAAAGGCTGCCCGAATCGGTCATCGGCCTCGATCGTTGGGAAACTAAGTCCAGAGAGCTGTACGAAGTATCTCCCTGGAAAGGCTTGTCCTATCTGAATGCCTCTCGGAACCAAATCTTTCAGCCCTAACGGTTTCCAGGCATCGTACTTGGTCGTTCGGACTGGGATCGAGTCGGTCGGAAAGAAGGGCTCCGGATCAGTTTCGACAAAGCCGAATCCCATTTGGAGCCTTTCCGAAGATATGGTAATCGTTCCTTTAATGTCTAATGCGCCGGCATGTGATGTGTTTATACAGCTGTACACCACAAAGAGGGAGTACTCATCTTATTCCCTAGTGCATCACCTCTGCACACAACTAGAGCGGTTCCTTTGCGGTGCAATGTTATGCACATAGATAATAGTCTTCGAATACATGGCTCATACAATATCAGATCACTGTCCACTGAAATGACAATCAAAAGGAGTAAATCCAGAGTGACAAGACCAACTTGGGGGTTGTAGTGGAGTGAACTACTCAGAGATGAGGGATAAAATGGGTAGTATTAATTCAGTATGTGGCCAGACAGTAGGAGGGGGCGACAGAGCAGGTAGAATGCTGTCATAGCTTCTCAACCACGAGTCAACACATAAACCTATAAGATCAATCTCAACTCTCTCTGGTGAGATGGTTAACGCTAAAGCGGACATAAATATGGCCTTTGCCAATAATTATAGAGTTCTGTACATTTCACATCCAACAGCAGATAGTGACCAAATACAAAGCTATGTCCTAGGGTTACCTATATCACAGATAAACCACTGTAGCAACTCAGCGACTTAGAACTGCTGCCACAAGTGGACGACATACACACAGCTATTACACAAATAACTAGACAAAATACCTCAGGCATAGACAGTCATAGATTGCCTCCCAATTTAATTCTATCTCACGTACAGTGCACACACAATTCCTAAAGTGTTACAGATGTATTACGATGCAAGAGCAGTGGAACTGCTTCCGGAATCATTGAGGGAGGTGCTGATAGTGGTGCTCCCTGAATGCATACGTAATCCCTTGGGTGTTTGTTCCTACAGCCCCCTGTACTTGCTTAACATGGACCACAATATCTTTGGGAAAGTATTAGCAAATAGAATACTACCTATACTGAAGTATTTGATCCACTCGGACCAAAATGCATCAATAACAGAAAGGAACACCTTCCTTAATATTAGGCAGTGTATGAGCCTTATGGGAGCTCACAAGGCTGGAGATGAGAGCAGTCTGCCGGTCTCCCTAGATATTGAAAAGGCATTTGATGATAACCTTGGCTGACCATGCCTTCTGGCAGTACCCAGGTAATAGGTATGGGCCCTGTGTGTCTCAGCAGAGTATGTATGCTGTACAGTCGCCACATGGCCGGGGTTAAAACAGGACAGTCTATCTCCGACCACTTCAACATATGTAGAGGAACCCAGCAGAGATGCCGCCTCCCCCTTAATCTTTGAGAGGGCCATAGAACCACTGGCCTCCTTGTTATGGACAAAAGCACATGACTTGGGGAATAAATGCATCCAGCAGGTTGCACATGATACCCATTTATGCTGATGATGCCTTGATTTACCTCTGAGATGCCTGCGAGTCTCTCCAGGGACTCAAGAAGTTGTTAGTGAAATTAGGAGATACATTGGGACTCAAAATTAACTGTACCAAGTTGTTTCTGTTCCCATTAAGGCCAGTACCAGATAATCACATACATGCTGCCTCACAGACCAGGCTAGAATGGCATTTGACCCTCTTAAATAGTTAGTGATGCAAATATACCACACAGCCACAGACATTATCGACTGCAATTTTAGCAAGACCCTTGCATCGATCCGCAGATCCATCCGATTCTGGACCTCCCTCCCGCTATCCCCACCGGGACGTGTAGTGATAGCTAAAATGTTGATTTTACCAAATTACTATGCTTATTTACAGCATTACAGGTGCT
The DNA here is from genome assembly GCF_964261635.1 of Lissotriton helveticus. Lineage (NCBI taxonomy): Eukaryota > Metazoa > Chordata > Amphibia > Caudata > Salamandridae > Lissotriton > Lissotriton helveticus. The sequence goes on along the minus strand of NC_136059.1, from coordinate 958,295,115 downwards.
CCTTCCCTGATCCTTATTTAAGACCCTCCATGGCCTACTGTTGAAACTCATATGAGACACTGGTAGGAAGAGAGTTGCACTACACGTACTGCAGCGACCACTGATGGAGGGTGGCAGGCCCTGAATTATGAAATGTACTATGCAGTGATGCACTTACATTGGCCAATGCTCTGGCTGGGCGACGGATTCAGCATAGAAATATCTGCAGTAAAGAGGGTCCTCGGAAGGGTATCTATCCTTCCCTGGATTCTAAGCCACTCCAGATTGCAATGAGATGAAACCGAACTGATGACAGTGGCACTGTTATGTCCATAGGAGCGGTCAATCCTCATTGTATGCTCCGCAATTACTGATGTGCGCACTACCAGAAATGCAGAGTCTTACTGAGACACATCACATAGTAACATAGTTTGAATGCCAGGGACCCTGGTGCAAGCTAGGAAAATGGTCCTTTTGACTTTTGTTGGGGTCATAAAATACCACAATAATCAGGGTTTAATGGGCCCCTCAGGGCTCTGGGCCCTAGTGCACTGCACCTACTAAACCAATGGTAGCTACGCCCTTGACGACGTACAGGCCTGGAGAGATTTGGGGGTGACATTGATGGAAGACTTATACACTAATGAAAAACGACATACCTTTCAAGCCATGACACACACACGCGGTGCGCCGTTGGACACTTTTGCTCACACAATGTCACACAACACACTGTATGTAGGAGATCAGACAGGGGAAACACTGAATAGCCAGCATTGTTAATCCTACAGGGATTACTCACACGCGGCACTGGTAGCAAAGCAGTCAATACACTCTATACATCATGCAATGCGCAACGTAAATTAACTTTAGGTTTTTTAGTGAATATATATATATATATATAATATAATTCACTGAAAAAACACACACATACATTTGATTACATAGGCAAAAAACGGCGCACCAGGAGCAGGAGGGAGAGGAGGACCGCCCAGAGGAAACGCGACAGTGCGAGGAAGTTGGAACCGGGGCTCATGGAAAAAGAAAAACAAAAATCAAAATCAATGAGAGGAAGAAGAGACAACATGGTGGAGGTGGGAACAAATGCCAATACCATCATCAATTTGTCCGAAGTAACCCTCACAGCGGCGGAGAAGCAATTGCTGTCACTAGGCCTATCATATTGCCCAGAATCCAATTTCCAATACACACGAACTAGAGCTGACATCTACCAGTTTATTCGCAAACTTAAGCTCCAGAAATTCCACAAGCTGCAAACGAGGAGCAAATCAAAAAATACAGCCAGGGGTGACACAGGAAACAAGAATTCCAATTTGTCGTCCAGTGATTTTGAGACTTTGGCTGCGGCCCAAAGTATCATCAACCTAACTGACTCGGCGCCACAAGGTGAAACGTCACAGGAAAGAGAGATCTTTGGAGAACCATTCCCAATTTTGACTTCACAAGAAGTACGCAGCCTTGGTAACACCAAACCGGAAACACCTTTTAAAATCAAGTCTAAATTTGTGCCAGTCATGATGAAAGATTCGATAGATGTCTTCAATGAAATTGTAGTGGCACAAGTGAAAAAATTAAATATGAGAATCCAATCCACAAAAAGACAACGTTCAAATGAAGAAATTAAATATGGTCTATTAGTTGACAAACTGAAAAAAGAAGATAAGGTGGTAATAAGAAATTCGAACAAAGGAGGGAATATTGTGTTGTGGCCCCTTTCTGAATACCTTATCGAGGTGTGGTAAATAAATAATTAATTACCGATACTATTTTTCTATACATTAACTATAACAGATAGCTCAATAAATAAGAGGCAGGATCCGTGATATCTGAGTCAGAATGGCTTTAATCGGATGGCTCGAGCCTAAAGACCATGATGTGGCATGCAATGGAATGGAATGGCAGCTGCGACGTCTCATTAACATTACATAGTATATATAGTAAAACAGTAAAGTTGCATTGAATACAGTAGGCGTAACAAGTGACAAACGAAAGATAAGAACATATGGGCGTGAAAAGAAGGCGTGCACAGGGCGTGCACGAAGACATGTGATGTAAACGTCACAGATGTGTCATAAATGGGTGGGTACATGGAGGGGGCTACCTGGGCAGCTGGAACCTTTAACCTACTGGTGCGCGCAAACGGGCCATGACGTGTAACTAGAGAAGAGCTGGGGGCTCTGACTTCTGCACCAGAAGAGGAGACTAAAGTCTGGGATGTCAGGACGACATGTACCTATAGCATATCTGATATCTTGTGTTTAGAGAACATGTTGCTTGAATCTAAAAGTCATCAGGGCAAAGGCTACTTGACACTAAGGCTGGTGCATGCATATATTACTTTATGTATTACGTGTGCTATGAATCTTCTATGGAAACTAATTCAGTAATTCTCTTGCATGGAGACAGAAAGACTAGACTATAGCTGAAGATGTTTATGCGGTTCGTTAGCTTAGGAATGTGAAGCCGGGGAGCTGAACTGATAACTAGAGGCATAACATATTCTTGGCAGACAGGCAGGCAGGCCAGGCTGGGCACCGCGCTGCTTGGCAGAAAATAAGTGAAGGGTCAGGAATACGGGAGGGGCTGCATCGCTCCTCGGAGTGGTTTCAGGATACTTGAGCTTGAATCTGGTGTCCGGGCCCTATGAGGCCTAGAAACGGGGACAACTCGATGAATTAACGTGCACAATGTAAAACGTTGGCAACATAGGCCTAATACTTGTTGCTTTCAGGGAGACTGGATAACTGGCATACTAACGTTGGACACAACTATAATTGCGTCTTTATTCGGTCAAGGGGGTAAATATGCATAGCGATCATGCACATATAGCATATAATGGGGAACACGTAGGGACACATGACAGGGCAAAATTCAATTTTCCTCATTCCCTCCTTGTTCCCTACGTTTCCTTCAGGAAACATCAATATTCATGATACCATCTATCTGTTCATATAGCATCATTTGCTCGTCTCGAATCTTCTTGGAATGGGACTTAGGACTTGGAATACAAGAGGTAGCGCACAAGCCGCAAATCGCAGGGCCACATTGTAAACATAGGCAACAACTGAATATGATCATTACTACTATTCCTAGGAATGATAGTACTTTCCATCCCCAAGCAGATATTATACTCCAGAGCCAACCGGACCATGTCCAGGTGCCTGGATTCTGGTGCAACTGATGGGCTATCTTATGAAGTCTGGTTATAGCTGAATAAACAGACGGTGCGTTATTAGGAATGAAAATGCAACAACTAGATCCGATGACTCTACAAGCTCCGCCCCTATCGGCCAGTATGACGTCAAGAACGAGGCGGTTCTGAAGAACAACAAATCTCATAGCAGATTGCTCTTCAGTTAAGTTACCTAGAGCGGAAGTAGTCTCATTCACTACTGCTTCAAGGGTTCTGGTTAACCTACGTATTAGCTTACTATTCTGGATAGGTCCTATGAAGAAAAAGAAACCTTTATTGAAGTCTGTATACTGTTCTAATGCAGTTTCAGTTTGATCGACAATTGGGGACTCGATCTCCCTTCTATGTCTGACGAGTACTAGATGTGTATTTCTGTGATAATCGGATGGGGCTAGGAAAACTGGTGGCAGTAGGAAGGCAATGTAACATGTTCCATCCCAATCTAGGGGCAGACGTACATATGCGGTCTGACCACATACAAAATACGAATGACGTGAGGCTTTGAAATTAGATTTCCCACTGTCACTGTACTCGACCACAGTATTACAATCACTGTGTCCTAAATGTACTGAACCATTCTTTCTAACACATAATTCGCCTTTCACTGGTAGAACTGTAATAGCAGGCAAGTCTGGAGTAGTCTCGTACTGAACATTCAAAACCATGAAATTCGAGGAATAATTACCTAGATCATATACTTCATTTTCTAGATCTAACCCTGTTCTATGGGAAAGACCTTCCTTGTCTGGGAAACATGTTCTATTCAGAAGGGACTTATCGGCTGAGGATGATGTTATCGTAAACCATGCTCCACACGACCCATTGTGTGAGAACGGATAGGGAAAGAGTGGCAGAACTCCCTTCGGTGTCTGGAAAGGGGGGAGTCGACCACACACCCAACAATTAGTGGCATTGCTGGTCTGGTGTGAATAGTGTAACATTCGTATGAAAGTATTGTTGCGCATGGCAAGTCTGTAAGATAACTCGTGAGGAGGTAGTTCACTAAAAGTGTGCTCTATTGTATCGTTAGAGGAAAGATGTATATGCGAATCAATAGGAGGAAAATATACATGTAAAACATAACTTATGCATGTAACCGTAAGACTCAGAAATAACATAAACAATAAAGTGATTACGCATCTGCTGCGCAAATTTTTACAATAACGTATTTTCTTAGAGTTTCGTCTAACTCTCTCACTAGGGGGGTCTATCTCATACATGTCAGGAACCTGTCTAACCGCTTCACCCGAGAGGGACTTAAACAATTAAACTGTCTGACTTGCTAGACCTTAATTTCATTTTATACTCCTGCTGCGGAGTTTTCTCTAACAGGGGGAGTTTAGAGTCAGTATCTGGGCAGTCCTTGAAAAAAGTCTTTGGACGGAGTCCATGAAAACGTTTAACGTGACTGGAGTGGAGCCATCCCTTGCGGCCCTCCACTTTGACGGCGGTCCTTGTGGTCATCAGTACGAGTTTCGGCTCTTTCCAGCGGGGCTCCAGCGGACTTGAACGATCAAAGTTTCGGATCAAAACCAGATCACCTGGAACGACCTCGTGCGGTTTCACCTGGGTGTTGTCTGGAAAAGCAGCCGCAACCTGTGAACGACAAGAGAGTAGTGCAGACATCAAGGAAGCTAGGTAATCTGTCAGCATATTACTGTCAACATCAGTAATTTTACGTGGCATAGGTGTACCCCACATGTTCGGGGGACGACCAAATACAACCTCGAAAGGTGACAGACCTGAACGGGAGTGAGCAACCATTCTCATATAAAAAAGGGCGACTGGCAGAGCTACCAACCAATCTACGACTTTCTCTGCGCAAACTTTTGCAATGCGGATTTTCAGAGTCTGATTATGTCTCTCGACGAGGCCGGCTGCCTCGGGGTGTCGTACACAATGGAACTTCCACTGGTACCCTAACAGAAGAGATACTTGTTTCATGAGTTCGGATGAGAATGGCTGGCCATTATCTGAATATACGACCCTGGGCAAACCATAGCGGGGGAAAAACTCACGAACCAACTGCCTGGCAGTGGTCGCGGCAGTGTAATCTGGGACTGGATATGCTTCTGTCCATCTGGACAAAGCGCATACAACTACGAGGACATACTTGAAACCTCGACATCGGTCCATCTGAATATAATCCATCTGGAGGACTTCAAAAGGGTGGTCAGGAGGATGGAATCCACCTTGTTCCACCGGAACACCTTTACCTGGATTGAACTGACAACAGATCATGCAGGTACGCACTTTCTGCTTGGCTGCTGCTCGTAAATGCTTGTTAAACCAAATATTCTGGATGCTGTCTAACATGGCTTTTTCTCCTAAGTGTGCTGGACTATGTGCTGTATTAATAATGACTTGAACCATAGAGTCGGGGAGAAACCATGTGGCTTTTCCCTTCGTCAACCATCCCTGATCTGTCTGGACCCCTCCTTGTTCAGACCATTTCTTGATTTCGTCTGGGGTAGCATGTGACTGTATGTCTAGTACGTCTTGTGTAGGGTCCTTTACTGTCATACAAGTCGTCTGGACTGGAACGTCTGTCTTTGTCTTGTCAGCTGGAATGTCTGGAGTCTGAGCTGTAAGCTTGGCTGTTCGATCTGCTAGATCGTTACCTTGAGAAATGGTGTCAGTGGCTTTCGTATGTGCTTTGCACTTCATAATGGCAATGGCTTTCGGTAAATGTATTGCTTCTAACAGAGCTTGAATGAGGGGGTCATGCTGAATCTTGGCTCCATGAGAGGTCATGAAACCTCTTTCTTGCCAGAGGACTCCATAGTCGTGAACGACTCCGAATGCATAACGTGAATCTGTATATATGTTCACTTTCAGGTTCTTGGCTCGTATGCAGGCTTGGGTCAGAGCAATAAGCTCTGCTGCTTGAGCAGACAGGGTGTCAATACGATGTGTTTCTATAACTTCAGTTTCAGTAGTCACTGCATACGCGGCTACTAGTTCTCCTGTACTTGTTCTCATACATGAACCATCCACATAAAGTGTCAGGTCGGGATCAGGTAATGCAATGTCAGTCAGGTCTTGTCTTGGCTTGGTCATGATGTTAATAACTTCCACGCAGTCATGTGTGGCAGGATTCGATGTAATCGAGGGTAACAGTGTAGCAGGATTTAATACGTTGCAGCGTCTGATTTCTATGTGTGGCTGAAACAGTGTCAGTTCATAACCTGTTAATCGTGCAATTGTCAAGTGCTGAGTCTGTGTTCGGTTTAAAAGAACTTCCACAGAGTGTGGAACTTGTACTGTCAGGGAGTGTCCTAACACTATGGAATCACTTTGTCTGATAGCTAGAGCTGTGGCTGCAACTGACTTGAGGCACGCAGGCAGAGCCTGGGCTACTGGATCTAATGTGCTAGAGAAATAAGCACAAGGCTTGTGTTGTCCTGCTTGATCTTGCGTGAGAACAGATTATGCTGTCCCATCACGTTCGGTAACAAAAATTGTAAAAGGCTTACTGTAGTTTGGTGTCGCTAACACAGGTGCATTACATAAAGCTTTCTTTAACTCATTAAAAACAAGTGTATGTTCCTGGGTCCAAGGGAGGACAGTCGATGTGGCTGCCTCCTGTGTCGTTAACTGTATCAGTGGTTTGGCTAGATATGCATACTGAGGAATCCATTGTCTGCAGTAAGAAGTGAGGCCGATGAAAGCTCGTACCTCCTTCTGTGTCTTGGGCTGTGGAAGATGTGCTATTAACTGGATACGGTCAGGTGTCAACTGTCTACCCCTCTTGGACAGCAAGTGTCCAAGGTATACCACTTGCTGGACACAGAATTGCAGTTTGGAAGGGGACACCTTGTGCCCCATGTCTGCCAGGAAATACAAGACTGTCAGTGACGCACGTTCGCAGTCACGTTCTGTACGGGCTGTGATCAATAGATCATCGACATACTGGAGCAGGGCAGTGTCAGTTGGCATGTGAATACTGTCTAGTTGTCTTTTAAGTGCTTGACTGTAAATTCTAGGACTTTCTGTGAAACCTTGAGGAGCTCGTGTGAATTTATAGCTTCTTCCATTTAAACAGAATCCGAAAAGAAACTGGCTGTCTGGATGAATGGGGACACTAAAGAATGCGTTCTTGAGATCAATAACAGTAAAGAACGTAGCTTCAGAATCAATGGCAGTCAATAGGGAAGAGATATCTGGAACCACTGGATACTGGGGTATGATACATTTATTAAGTTCTCGAAGGTCAATCACTAATCGATAAACTGGAGGTGCATTTGGATCAGTACGTTTAAGAATCGGAATGATAGGAGAATTACATACATTGGAGTCAGTTTCTACAACTACTCCTTGAGCAATGAGCTCGTCAATTATTTTCGATAAGGCTGCTACAGCCTCAGGTGGTAATTTGTACTGTCGGATTCGTGGCAATACAACACCTTGTTTCAGAGTGACACGATATGGTGTAATGTGCATACAACCTACATCAGTTGGACCTTGCGCCCATAAATGCTGTGGTACATTCAGTAATCTTGGATCAAAATCACGTAACACAAAATGACCTTTAAAATCACGTAAAAACAATCTCACTCCTTCCGGAGAGCAACATATTACAGCTCCTAATTCTTTCAATGTTTTAATACCAAGTAAATTTTCGGGACAGGATTTCGTAAGTAACAAGTCTGTAGTTCGGGACAATGGACCAACTTCTAGGGAAACTGGTTTTGATATTTCATTAACAATCGGCTTTCCTGAAAATCCCAGGGAAACATTTCTTGAGCCTGAGAGTGGAGCCCCTGGAACCTCGTCATGACTGATGGTAGTCCTACTTGCCCCTGTATCAATCAGAAACTTTCTGTCTTTCCCTAATACTTGACTGTGTACATAGGGACCCTCTTGATCTACAGGAATCTCGATGAGAGGCAAGCCAACCTCCCTCTCTAGGCTGTTTCATGAATACTGCTGATATTCTGGATAATCTGACTGTGCGTACTGGTACATCTGTTGTGTAACGTGTTGTGTGGCAGCTATAGGCTGCGGTACTGTAACTGTCTGTTGTGCGTTCTGCGGTGGCTGGGAATTCTGCGGAACATGTTCTTGTCTAGGAGGATGTGGTCTCTCTTTCGTCTTACCTGTAGCTATGTTATGTTTCAGAACTGCACATTCATTTATATAATGACCTGGCTGTTTACAGTAATTGCATGTCCCTTTAACGGGAGCTGCAGAATGACTAGTCTGATTTGGACCCTTCTTCTGACTATCTGGTTGAACAGACTGTGCAACTAGTACTTTCATTTTCGTGTCTTTCATACGTCTCCTTTCGTGTTCTTGCTCTTCCCTGATTCGGTTCTGGTGATACTGTAACATCTGGAGCATTTGGGACGGGGTATTAGCTTGCCATGTACTCTCGACTTTCAATACTCTATTTTTAACTTGCGGTAAAGAATTCTCAACTAGTTTGGTAACAAAAAGATGTGGATACGACTCACTACTTGTTTTCAGACCGCTATTAATAATGAAACATTTCTCAAATCTGGAATAGAAATCACCAGTGTCTTCGTCCTGTTTCTGTTTACAGGCTGAGATGGCATCCCAGTCTTCCTTTTTCGTCGCTAGTAATCTTGGCAAGACTTGTATTAACAGTTCGGGCAATTCTTTGGCTTTATCCCCAAGACCAGTACCTGGGACTCGTGTGTTATCTTCGTTCTCTAACGCGGTCCAGTCTATCTTTTTCTCTCCCACCTCCCATTCTTTTTCTTTAAGTTTTTCATATATGCCCGCAGGCAACAGGACCTTTAACATTTTGATGATATCAGGATACGTGTATTCTCCCATACGGAGCATGTCTTTTAATTCACGGTGGAACCCTGCTGGATCTTTATCGTGACAGGGCACTAATTTTTTCATTTCTAGTAGTTCTATTTTCGTTATAGGGGTATAAACAAATACTCGTTCGAGCTCACCCCCCCGCTCCCTTAACAGGATGCACTTCTCGCAACGGATTCTGTCTATCTATGTAGAAAGGGGGTGAAACAGAAACAAAATGCGGAGTCAGGAACGTTCTGTATTTGTGGCGCTGTTCTAGAATGACGTTAATTAAATCGGTACCTAGACCTTTCCATCTGTTTAGGAGTAACTCGTTCAGTACATTATATAATGGACCTGGATCAGAGTGCTGACTCTCGTACAGTGTAATGAGGTGCTGGATCATGTACATACCCACCAGTCGCTGCTCGGCTGGCGGTAGTTTCAGAAACATTTGAGCCACTACTTCGTCTGGAAATGTGGTAGAATCACTAATCCATCGGACTGCTGATCGGGCTAGTTCTTGTTCATGCATGGTACTAAGTTTACTGTAACCAATTCGTAATTTCAGAACTTTATCGGTAGCCTGGAATACTTGTTCAAGAGAACATTGTTCTGGTACGGGAGGAGGAAAAGCTTTCTTGTAGTCTAGGCGTGTGTGTCTATCAGAAGGTCTCGTCCTACCTACATACGCTATTCTAGTGGGATTCTCGTTGTCTACCTCTTCGTCTGAAGAGTCATTCTCTTTCTCGGCTACTATTCTTGCTTTCTCCCTCTCGTGTATGCCTATAATTTCTTTACGAATCTTTCTGTACATAGTTTCTATACTATTTTGTGTCTTGTGTTTTCCTTCTGCTATATTGTCACTCCATCTGGTTAGGACCCGCATCTCTTCTGGATTCTTATCAGGATGATCCTGTTCTCTTATTAAACAATTTATTAAGAATTGCAAAATCATGCCTTGAATCTCGACTTTTCTGTGTACCATAGCTTCGTGAATACTTTCTGGTTTCTCCCCTGTTCGGATGAAATGATATATTCTGTCTAGATGTTCTTTCATATTTGATATGGTAACCAAGAAGCTTGCAACTCGTCGTAAGCGTATGGAATATATTATCATACTATCTTCACCTGGTACTGGATCATATCTACAATCAGATCCGCACTCATTGAAATACTTTCTGAGAGCTTCGTACGTAGTCACTTTCGGGGTACGTTGTAACGCTGCATCTCTCAGCGTCAGGCGTTTTGTTTGAGGCGGGGTGATAGGAGTACCTCCCCCTGCCCCTCCTGAACTGGAATCGTCAATTAATACTGAATGTGCGGCCACTGGTAACGTGACTGGTAAAGCAGGCGTACGTAGAGTGGGTTGGTCCTGGGATACTGGCACATGGACAGGATTCCCGGGACCAACGGCTGGAGGCACAGTAATTACATTATTAACTGGAGGTGGAAGTTGAACTGGCGGAGGATTCGTATTAGCATATTCTGGGACAGTGTCATCTAAATAGGAAGAAAGGAAAATTTCAGCCGCAGTCGGTTTATGACGTAGCTTAGTCGGGACCAATGGTGGCGGTAAATTACAGGACGTTTCCGGGATCGCCTTAGGCAAACCCTCGGCGAGAAGAGGATACATACCTTTAATAAGGGCATTTCTCTGTCTGTCTGATTGTTCTGCTCTAACTCGTTCACCGTCTTCTAGTAATTCCCTTTCTTGGGCTTTTTCGGAAGATTCCCTACTTAATTCTGCTTTTCTGAATTCCTTCTCTGTTCTTTTATGCGATTCTTTACGCCATAATTCTATGGCATCTTTCTGGGATTGTCTGGCTTTCTTTTTCCATAATGCTTCTTCTACTCTCATGATGCACTCGGCATCCCATGTTCCTGAAACAGGCCATCTATATTTCTCTTCAAGATGTTTGGTGTAATCCACCCATAAATCTAGATACAGTATGGCATCTAAGCCATGCTTATGATACATGAAATGTCCAGGACTGTCCCTGGGAGGGACAGGAACTGATTCTTCGAGTAACCCTTTTCTGGTTTTTATCTGACGTAACTTCGAAAACAAAGGCATATTTGAACCGTACTTGAACTTGAACACAATACACAATGAACACAGTAATGAAATAGCAAAACAATCACTCATACCACGACATTAAGAACACATTAATAACAGTTACAACAGAATACTACCTGATACATTGAAAACATAATACTTGAATTTCTCGAGAACAGACTTACTAGAATTACTGGATGCACTGCTAAAACAGTACAGAACATACCGGTCTCCTAAAGAGACACGTCATACCGTATCCACCTAGGTGAACACGTCGGACCGGATCTGTGTACCCAAACCCGTCGGACCGGGCACAAATTAATGAACCCGTCTAGATACCCCCAGCAACGGTACTCACCGGGAAGCAAACTGAAGGCCTCGGACTGGACTGGACTGCTACGATGTCTGGTTACTGCTACGCACTACGCATGCGCCTCGGGCTTCGGGCTTCGGTTACAGGTGGGCCTCCGGATACCTCGGACCTTGCTCTCTCGGCTTGGGCTCTGGTCGGAACGACCCGCCTTCCTCACCGCCTCGTCTGGATGCCGAACCGCAGTCTCCGTCTCCTCCGTGGGCCTGAGGGAGACTTGAAGCAGAAATATCTGCACGTGCACAGTAGGGTTCCGTCACGGCTGTAGAAGGGTCAGGGGGCCTGCGTTACATCGCCGGCGCGTGGGGAAGGGGCTCGTCCCTGTTTGGGCGCCATTTTATGTGGTAAATAAATAATTAATTACCGATACTATTTTTCTATACATTAACTATAACAGATAGCTCAATAAATAAGAGGCAGGATCCGTGATATCTGAGTCAGAATGGCTTTAATCGGATGGCTCGAGCCTAAAGACCATGATGTGGCATGCAATGGAATGGAATGGCAGCTGCGACGTCTCATTAACATTACATAGTATATATAGTAAAACAGTACAGTTGCATTGAATACAGTAGGCGTAACAAGTGACAAACGAAAGATAAGAACATATGGGCGTGAAAAGAAGGCGTGCACAGGGCGTGCACGAAGACATGTGATGTAAACGTCACAGATGTGTCATAAATGGGTGGGTACATGGAGGGGGCTACCTGGGCAGCTGGAACCTTTAACCTACTGGTGCGCGCAAACGGGCCATGACGTGTAACTAGAGAAGAGCTGGGGGCTCTGACTTCTGCACCAGAAGAGGAGACTAAAGTCTGGGATGTCAGGACGACATGTACCTATAGCATATCTGATATCTTGTGTTTAGAGAACATGTTGCTTGAATCTAAAAGTCATCAGGGCAAAGGCTACTTGACACTAAGGCTGGTGCATGCATATATTACTTTATGTATTACGTGTGCTATGAATCTTCTATGGAAACTAATTCAGTAATTCTCTTGCATGGAGACAGAAAGACTAGACTATAGCTGAAGATGTTTATGCGGTTCGTTAGCTTAGGAATGTGAAGCCGGGGAGCTGAACTGATAACTAGAGGCATAACATATTCTTGGCAGACAGGCAGGCAGGCCAGGCTGGGCACAGCGCTGCTTGGCAGAAAATAAGTGAAGGGTCAGGAATACGGGAGGGGCTGCATCGCTCCTCGGAGTGGTTTCAGGATACTTGAGCTTGAATCTGGTGTCCGGGCCCTATGAGGCCTAGAAACGGGGACAACTCGATGAATTAACGTGCACAATGTAAAACGTTGGCAACATAGGCCTAATACTTGTTGCTTTCAGGGAGACTGGATAACTGGCATACTAACGTTGGACACAACTATAATTGCGTCTTTATTCGGTCAAGGGGGTAAATATGCATAGCGATCATGCACAAATAGCATATAATGGGGAACACGTAGGGACACATGACAGGGCAAAATTCAATTTTCCTCAGAGGCAAACAAACACTTAGGAGATAACCAATGCTATGTCGCCAATACACCACTGAACTATAAACGCATGCAAGATGACCTATGTACTAAATTACTGGCTTGGAAGAGTTTGGGGTTGTTAAACAATGACGAGTTTAAATACTTGAAAAAAGAATTCCCCAAGACACCTGTAATTTACTTTATACCAAAGATACATAAGGACTGTGCAAAACCTCCTGGTCGTCCAATAATTGAAGCCTGTGATGGTCCACTTGAAAATCTATCCAGGTACATCGACTACTTTTTACAGGAGCATGTAGTGAATTTGGAATCTTTTATAAAAGACACAGGAGATTTTTTATTTAAGATTAACAAAATTGATTGGCAAGATGGATACTATCTCATTACCTTAGATGTGTCATCGCTATATACTTGCATTAGAAACCAAGACGGGCTAAGGGCAGTGAAACACTTTCTGAATAAAAGAAATATGGAGTTTGCAGAACATAACAGAATGCTTATAGACCTACTGACTTTCTGTTTGGAACACAATTATTTTTTGTTTAACAAGCAAATGTATCGCCAAGTCCAAGGGGTAGCTATGGGGGCCAGTTTTTCCCCCAGCTACGCTTGCCTATTTATGGGCTGGTGGGAAGAACTGGTCCTCAAGAGGCAATACTCGGATATATATACAGAATAAGTTGTATCTTGGCTAAGATACATAGATGACTTGATAATTGTGTGGAAAGGTACAAGAGAAGAAGCCATGGATTTCATTGGAGAGATCAACATCAATGACATTAATTTACATTTGACGCACAACATAAGCAACTGTCAGGTATCCTTTTTGGATGTGTCAGTAAATATAGTTGACAACAAGATATGTACAACCCTGTTTAGAAAGGAGACAGCAGGGAATACGTTGCTACACGCAACTAGCGCACACCCCAGACACCTCATACACAGCATCCCGTACGGGGAAATGCTTAGGCTACTCAGGATATGTAGCAAGGAGGAGGAACTCAAAAAGCATCAGCAGGATAGCAAGGCCAGGTTTTTAGAACGGGGCTATGGTGCAAAAGTGATTGATGCCGCAATTGCCAAATCCATTGTAAGACCAAGGGAGGAACTGATTGAGAATACGGTCAATCGTAGGCAGTCAGCGATTGCTGATGTCCAAACAACTCAAACACCCCCTAGGCTGATTCTGACTTACAACAGACAGCATAAGGATTTACGTAAAATTATTCCGCGTAATTGGCATGTGGTGAAGGATGACCCTGTGATAGGTAGTTATCTTCCAGAGTTTCCGGCAATCACATATCGTAAGGCCACCTCCATTGCTGACGTATTGGTAAAAAGCAGTCCTGAGTATAAGGATTCCACAGGTCTATCTTTGGCACGAAAGGGATTTTATAAATGTCCACAGTGCAAAGCCTGCACATATGGAGTAAATAGGACCTCTTATCTTACTGCCTTTAACACGATACCACAAAGTATTAAACACCATCTTACTTGCAAAAGTGAGTATGTGGTATACGTGTTAGAATGTAGCTGTAATTTGAAATATGTAGGAAGTTCCAAGTTACCGGGCCATAGACGTGTATTACAGCACATAAGGGCAATCAATAATAACGATCAGAGCTATCCGGTGGCCCGTCACTTTCATGATGTGCATGGGGAAAACCTAAAGATCTGAGATATTTCCTGATAGATACGGTACCGATGCAAAGAGGAGGAGGGGACAGAGAGGGGATGTTGCGCAGATTGGAGACTCACTATATTCTCCTATTAGACACAAGACAACCAAATGGTTTAAATATGAGTGAGGACCTGTACAGCTATCTGGATTAATAGATCAAACATAAACTGACACAAATGATTTGGGTACCAACGCGTTCCATTTCCATCACATAGAAAAATATGCCTTCAGGACTAGAACATCATCAAACTTTGTATATAAGAAATGAAATAGGCAATTATGTTTAACATTTTTACCATTGTACATAGAAAGATATATATATATATTTTTGATACTATAGCTTAATACTATATTGAGATTTTTTAACAAAGATTTGTATTATATTTATGGATGAATTAATTGATGGAGTACTGATTGGCAACTTTGATTAATTGTGGGAATCTTTCATGACTATGAATATGAAAATTTGTCGTTTAAATTAAGGAAATCCTGTTTTCTTAGTTTATAAGCTTAATCCAAGCTATAGTGGTCTCTGCAGTGCATTATATGTATATATAATTCTTATATTAATAATTTTTGGCTGCACGTAATTTCCTTGATGACTTTTTTGTCTTATTCACTTGTTTAGGGAGCACTTTTCTGTTAGTTGGTTTTAATTTTAAAAAAACAAAATAAGAAAAATATGCACAAAATAATAACAAGAAATGTTTCATTTAAGGGTTAGGTTCTGGGGATGCACTGTGTATATTTTATAGGCATTTAGATCAAACGTATACAATAGTGGTTTAGATATCAAACGTGATATTAGATTCATATTTTGGTATTGACAGAGGTGAAGTGTCAAAAGTTGTAAGCAATTTTGCTAAACTAACGGTACACTATTAGGATTTTGGCCATTCGATATACAGAAGCCAAAAGATACTGCATTTAAGCACGGATGTCACTTTAAACCATTATTTAAAATATAACAAATTTTGTATCATGTATTTTACAATTGCTATCTAATTTAGAAACGCTGTCAGATTTTTGGATCATGTATTATACAAAAATGTAAAATGAGAAAATACTGACAGTATTTCTTCTATGCCTATTGTTGCACTATCACTTTAAATGGAAGTGTATCTCACGATACTGTTGTCATGTGATCAAGGCAGGGATCTGCCGAAACGCGTCGTGACGATATGGCAAGCACAGAAATAAATTTTTAAAAAACTTGCACTAAATTTGGGTCTTCCTCGTCTTTTCGTCTTGTTGAAGGCGAGCCTTGCAGTATATATATATATATGTTTGTTTCTACTGGGAAGAGAGTATGCAGTCTTCACTGCGTGAAGGGGCAAACAAGGGTACTTACCATCACATTCACCCATGCAGGTAGCGGCAGCAGGATTTGTTTTTAACAGCCATCAGGATTGGGGTACCACTTGGTGCACGAGTGCCTTATTACTTAAGGGCACCCACAATTGAAGACAGACCAGTGCGGAGTAATTTTTGGGATCGCGTATGGAGTGAATCCAAAGCGAAGGAGGAGCCTAGTATGTCATCCAATGGGAGTGGACACCTGAACTTTCAAATAGGCTCCCAGGAGTACCATCTTGCACGAGTGAAACCGGCACTGATGAAAGCCACGTTGGCTGAAATGCGTCTGCCTGAGCGTTTCACGGACTGGAGATTTTTACTTCTGTGCGCTAAACTGCAAGATCTTTTTGAATAAATACCACGTTTGCCCCTGAGCATGTGTCGGCCCATTCTTCTGGTGAGTGGGATTGGTTCTATGTGTAGCCAGTACGCAGGCACTGGCAACCGGCATGCGTTCTCGATTTGGAGCAACGCGCCTACCTGCAAACTGACGGTGTGAGAAACACAGCGCATAGCCACCCCCATCAGAGACACTGCTACTGTGTGCTTGTTTCTACTGGGGAGAGCGTATGCGGTCTTCACTGCGTGAAGGGGCAAACAAAGGTACTTACCATCACATTCACCCATGCAGGCAGCCGCAGCGGATTTGTTTTTAATGGCCAACAGGACTGGGGTACCACTTGGTGCACTCGTGCATTATTACTTAAAGGGCACCCACAATTGAAGACAGACCAGTGCGGAGTGATGTTTGGGATCACGTATGGAGTGAATCCAAAGCGAAGGAGGAGCCTAGTATGTCATCCAATGGGAGTGGACACCTGAACTTTTGAATAGGCTCCCAGGAGTACCATCTTGCATGAGTGAAACCGGCATTGATGAAAACCGAGTTGGCTGAAACGCGTCTGCCTGAGCGTTTCACGGACTTTAGATTTTTACTTCTGTGCGCTAAACTGCAAGATCTTTTTAAATAAATACCACGTTTGCCCCTGAGCATGTGTCGGCCCATTCTTCTGGTGAGTGGGATTGGTTCTATGTATATATGTATGTCTACATATTTATTCGCACATATAAATGTATACATACATATATACACATGTATGTATACTTGTGTATGTGCGTATAAATATGTAGATATACATATATGTATATGTAATCAAATGTGTATGTGTACATTTATATGTGTGTATAAATATGTATATATACATATGTAATCAAACGTAGGTGTGTATACAAGTATACGTGGAAAAATGTATTTGCAAAATATTATAATGATACACTTGAAAGTAAAAACAAATATCTAAGCAGAGTATATTTTAATATCATCAGAGCATATGAATTATTTTTAGACAAAATATCTCCAGACTATTTCCCTTGAAAACTAATAGACCAGTGTTCGGCCAGCATTTGACTTCGACCCCCTTCAGTTATTGGTGGACCAGTGCCAAGCCTTCCTGTTCACCTCGCTTCAGCAGAGACCCCCAAAGCTAACGTTCATTGGCTGGCTGTCACCAGACAGTAGGGTCTCTGTAAGTGTGGTCTCCTGTGAGCAGCTGTATGTTTTCCCAGTGAAGGAGACTTGTCATTAAAAGAACCGAGAAGATGAGTGGGTGGTACGTCAGCTGTTTTTCTTTCGCTTGGGCCCGGGTTTGCTTTGCATCTTAAGAGGGAGTGCAGGGCCGTTAGCTGGCGGTGCCCACTGTTCACTTGTAATGATGAAGCCCGCCTGACAGCTGCATAAATCACTGCGAGATACCCCTGATAGACTGCAGCATTAGACTTTGTTAAAGACCACCCAGGTTCACTTCAGAGGCGGCCTGCAGAGGCAAAGTACACCACCACAGTACTGAATGCTTAACCCCTTTTTACCCAGGATTTTTTTTACAGGTCGGAATCGACCTTGCACTGAAATTCAAAACACTGTGGTTTGACCATAAGCCTTGAGCAAGTGCTTAACAGGCGTGTTAAATGAACGAACAAAGACAGTGTAATTTTTCATTTACTTTAGGAAGAATCATTTTAAGCGGAACCTTTTTGCCTTTGTTTATCCCCCTCTGCTTGTGGTGGGTTCGCAAGAAAGGTTTTTCGTTTTCGGGAGGCAAGCTAAACAATAGAGACTAATTTCCAAACGCGAACAGGAACTGTGTCAGTTTGTTTGTAAATGCATTTCAGGACATTGTGGAGAAACGTGATATGAACCTGCTGCTTCTATATTAGGGGAGTGGATCTGTTACATCAGTTTTACTTCTATGTAGAGCAGAGTGCTAAATTCCCTTGCTCTGTAAGTAAAGCTGATGTCATGCCACTAAATGTACTCACTGCACACTCCAAACATATATGTTCACTTGCAGTTATTTATGGAGCGCTTAAAATACGTCTGTGTTGTCTCCTCACATTGACACAGACCCTTATTGCCATGGCACCGCTCCTAAAACAAGTGTCTGGAGCCAAATTATCAAATGCAGTGACGTCACAGGACGTAGCATCACAGTATGTGATGCCTTCCCTTTGGCTTAATGGTAGGGGGCCTTCAACAATCTAATAGTCTGTTTTCTCTTTCGCTAGATAGCACATTGTGTGTCATCTAAGGCTCGATTTGCAAACCTTTTTGCTTATCTAAATATTACTTGGTTCATCATTAGGAGCTGCCCAGATTTAAGAGGGTGAAAAACAGAGACCAGAATTACCAAGCAATATCACCCTCTAATTATGCACATTCCGAGATCCAGTCTCGCGAATGGGGAGTAACCTACAGAACGCTATATTTCAGGCTCATTTTATACATGTTTTCTTGGATTTCTAGACTAGTCTGCTCACATTTACCTTGTAATGTGAGACAAGCTGGAAGGTGTGAGGGCCAGATCAAGGTGGGACACTGCTTGGAGAAACCTTCACTGTTCCAACCTTCATTGTTCGGCTGTTGCTATAAAGGGGATCACGTAGGGGGCTGGGCAGTGGCTCACAGTGCTCTCTGCCTCTAGCTCAAGACCCTGGAGATTTTAGCAGGCGTGTTTCTACACCTGTTAAATTGGGCCAATATCCCCACACCTGGCAATGTTCGAGAAAAACATCACACCCAGAATCAGCCGGGGTGGGCTTCACCCAATGATCCCACCCTGGTTGACTCAGAAGGAGAACCTAAGTTGTCCCCAAAAACAAGCATTGAAAATTCAATAGGTCTCACCTTTGATTAAGTTAAAGACATTTGCTTTGCTAATGGTATTATATAGCAAAGCAAATGGCCTAACGTAATAAAAGGCGAGACCTATTGCATTTTTAATGCTTGTTAGTTTAGTTTTTAGTTTTATAGTATTAGCCCTAAAGTCAACTAACCAGTCTCAACAGAATTCACTAACTAAAAGTAAACGAAAAATAGTGTACCATCCTTAATCCTTATTGATTAACCATTTCAAAGTGGTGTGTTGAGCACTACCTAATAGTAACTTCAGCGGCAGAGTATATCTTGAGTTGTGAGCGAGTTTTGAACCTGGCGGTGAAGAACAGTAAACAATGAGCCATAGAACTTGCCAGGATTTCTGGTAACCCACACTTGTTACTCTCCATTGGGGCACATAATACTACCTCGTGCACATGAATACCAACAAAACCCTCTACACAGGATCTACCAAAAAAACACGCGGAAGTTACACCTGCAAGCAAACGTACTTTGTTTTACCACCGAACTTTTAGGTCTAACTTTTTACTCTTCACAAACAAAACCGCTTATCCGAAAAAGATTTGTTGAGACCCTCTCTGTCAAGGCGAGGAACACATTCAACAAGTAAATAGTCTTCACTCAATCGCTAGTACACCTGCGCCTTACAGGTAGAAGCGACCCCCTTTCTTTAAGCAGTGACATTTCGCAACCATTTTCCCCCATTCCACATGGCCCGTTGGTTTAACCCAAAGCCATCCCTCACAAGATTCACCTTCATCCTCAACAGTCCTAATCATGGTTGCCATGAAAACCCGCGAGTCACTGACTCTGAAATTCCATGAATGTGAGACAAAAAATGTGCACGCACCCACACATCAGCTAAACACAATTTAGCTTCACAGTTAAAAGGGCAAGCAGATGACGTGATAGCGATGGCAGCTAAACACACACAGCAGCTATTCCCTTTCCAAATGAAAGCAGGACATACGATCCCAGGGAAGGGGGGGTTGGATAATGGACATGCAGGTGCTTACCTTGCCCGGCTGTCCCGGTGCCACACAGCAGCACTAGGAGCAGATAAAAAGAGAGCAGGGGGTTCCCACGGCCTGCCATCCCCGCTGCGGTCTGTCCCTCTCATTTCCAGGCTTTGCTCGTAATCCGAATTCTGGGCTTATTAACACTCTCCACTGTACTAGCTCTGAAATAAAGCTGCAGAACCCTTCACCCCAAGTGCAGTGACTCCGAAGGACAGAGGGCCGCCCAATAAAACAAGAAAAGCTGTAACCTGCTCTATGCATGGCGAGGGCATGCAGGAGATCTGGTGAACCCTCTCCGCTCTTTTACCCACGGAGTACAGACAAGGCATGGCAAGAGGAGCAGGAGATCTTGCGGGATTCCTGCTCCTCTCTTTTACCCACGGAGAACAGACAGGATTTGGCAAGAAGGTACATGGGAGATCTTGCGGAGCCCCACCTCTCCCCTTTACGCAGGGAACACAGACAGGACGTGGCAAGAGGAATAGGAGGAGGACCCCGTGCAGCCTGTCTCTGGCTGTGTTACTTTGCCAAGGAGAAACGATAGAGGAGAACAAGGATGAAAAGGGGGACATCTCAGGGCAACTTGCTTGGCACAGTTCGTGCCACCCCGCCTACGAGAAAACAAGCGGGAGATGAGGGTGCACTGCTTACTCTGAGGCACCCCCGAGAGAGCTCAGCTACCAGCACAACCCGGTCTCAACCCTCCAACCACGAGGGTAGGCGAGTAATGGTAAAGGCTTATTCACGTCGCCGATCCTGAATGGGAGCTTGCGCGAGAGCCTTGCACCAACGCTGCAGTCTGTCACTGTCTCGCATCAGACTCCAGGCCGGCTGTACTGGCGGCAGCACTGCAGGAAATAGCCTCCGGTACCAGGGAACCTAGGTATACACCCAGTGCACTAGCAAGCCATTGCCAGAAAGGCACCACAACATGATAAGAGGCAGCAGCTGGAATGAGAGCAGCGCTTATGTCGTGGTATTATTAGGTCCTGCCTTAGTCATTCACTATTGCATATGAAAGCTTGTTCATTTTGGTTCATGCGACAAACGCAATGTTCACAGAGCCGGAGGTATCTACATACCTACAGCTAACGCTGAGTGGATTTGTCTGTCCTAGTTGGTAGGTAGGCAGACAGATTGATTTGCTGGAATGCTACCAGATAGGCAGTAGGTTGAAGAGATAAGTAGAAGGTTGGTAGATTGACAGGGATGTGTAGCTAAATAGATATGTAGCTAGATGAGAGCATGTATTGTAGTTAGATTTGGGAGTGTATGTATGGGAATATATCTAATGAGTTTTTCCGCAAACTACCGCAACTTGTCAGTCAGGAGGTCATAGGCTTCTAGAACACGATTTCTTGTCTTTATGGGGCCATGTGTTTGAAAAACATGGCCCCATAAAGATAAGAAACCTTTCATGGCAGAAGGAAGGCAGACGAGCCCGTCCAAGTGGGCCGTCTGTAGAAGAGAAAAGTCCACGTCACTAAAAACTATTTCCCAATGGCTGGCCACCGTTTAGCATAAATAGTGATGCCAGCCAATGGGAAAGAGGGGCGGGGCAGGGCTGTAAGCCCGTTACAGAAAGCCCTCTAAATCATTAAATCTCGCCAGCGAGACTGCGCATGTGCGCAGCCCATGCCAGCAGAGACTTAAAAAATTGTGTGCATACCCTCCGAATTATGTTTCACAGCATTAGGAACTGAGGAATTTCACACTTGCAAAGGGCATTTGTGATAGTCGGAATTGATCCAATAAAATTAATTTTATTCATTGGTAAAGTAGCAGTTGGAGTGGGCTTGTAGACATTGCTGTGCAATCCTACCTACTAAATAGGCAAACAACCACAAATGCATAGAATTGTGTGTATTGGAATACGTCTTGCAGGCAGTTTTCCACACAGAAGAGGCACACAAACGCAGATTTTTGTAACTATGATTAAGGAAAATGTTTACTTCTTTTAAAGACAGGCAGGTGCTTCTTATCCCTGTGAAGATTAAATATTTCTCCCAGACCTTTGGGCAAAGCGAGGTTAGTTTGTAAACAGGGGTATGGTATACAAACTACTCCCATGCACTTGGAAATGTTGGTGGCATTATTTTTCATACCACAGCCCAGTGGCTAGGCCAGTGTGTGTGTGCCTAAAACCTGATCCTGGCCAAGTGGTGGCTCTGGTTGTAGGGCCTTTTCTTATTTGATGTATCCCCAACCTGTTTGAAAGGCCCATTTATGCCTAGTGCAGCATTGGCTCTTCCACTGTGGTACTTCTTTTTTTAAAATCTTTTTTTCTCCTAATGTTTGCAGACATTGAGTGTTTTTTCTACAAATAGGTGGATATACCCTCATGCTACAACATGTGATGGAGATTTTTTTTATAATTAATTGTTTTGCATTAATATCACCATTAACATGCAACACGCAAATGTATTGAGTGTGTATTTTTCATGTTTACATTGACTGTAGCTAATGAAGGCTGCATTTTAAAATGGTTAACCGTCTGGTAGCCATTTTGTTTCATGCTGTATGTTTCTTTATTTCCAGATAAATCCAACCATCAGTCTCAAACAATGTATCTTTTGTTTTCTGTTCCCATGTGAAATGTGTCCCTTACGCAATCAAGCACCTGCAGAGAACTCCATGAACCAAATGCATCTCATTATGTTGCAGATAACTGTTAGTCCAAGGACATTTAGAGTGAGTTCGTTGTGCAGTAACTTGAGAAAATAATTTAATTTAGATGTCAGTTTGTGCCTTAACCTGATTCGCCCTCCTCTGAGAATCATATGTAACTGTAGTAAACTTTTAGGATTGTGTAAATTAAACTAATGCAATGTAGAAGATTCTCCAGAAGCTTCTTTGCCTTACCCATTGGCAGATGCCTTTAGAGCAGAAGCCTTTTCACTTGCCTTTATGGCAGGATCATTCTTTATTGATTATTAGCCAACTTTCCTTGACTTCGCAGAGTAGAATGCTCTTATAATGGGAGAAATGATCTTGCTTGCCTTTCATTTTGAGATAATTTTATTATAGTTTGTCTTTGTTTAAGGACTGAATTGAAATGAATTATACATTGCTTTTAAGATTCATGTATTGATTATCAATATACAAATAATTTAATGATTTGAATTTGTAACGTTACTATTCCTTTAATAAACCTTCATGGTTTTGAAACTCACCCACTGTCTGTCTTCCTTGTGGAGCCTAATGTTTATCATGTAATTGAAATGTATTGAATTTTGACGTTAGCCTCAATTGGAACTAAAGATTCATCCCAGAGAACTTTATGAACCTGAATTTGCAGCAGAATATGCAATAAGCATAGTGCTTCATCACATGCTACATCATAGCAACAATTTCCCCAGATTTGCTATCTGTTTTTGGTGTATTTAACTTGTTTGTGTTTGTTGCAAATGGATCCCGCCCATTTAATAAACCAGGATTTTTTGCTTTTGGATCACCCAGTTTTATGACCTTTGCCGTGAGTGAGTGTCACTTCCCGAACCCCCCTCAAAGTAGTTTCATGGTCATTAGACTGCATGTGTTTACCTCCAGTGCCTACCTTTTAAGATAAGGCCCCTGCGATGCAGCTATGATAAGGGTCACTGGGCTGGTTACATGTGAACATGTATGCACACGTGTTTGCATGGGTGCCGGCTGAACGTGGGAAACTACAATCACGCACAGCCTGGTAGATGCACACAGGTAATCTGTAACTTACCTGTGGCAGATTTAAACTGCAAGTTTGGCCTACTAAGGTAACCCCTTTTAACAGGCCTAGACCTTCTTTTTAAATATTAAACAGTCACCCATACTCAGGCATTTTTGCCCATAAAGGTGCATGATACTTAAAAATAGGACATGTAGGGGTGTGGTCTGGAGCCAGCCAAGATGACCACGTAGGACTCGAGCTCCAAGCCGTTCATCGAATATCCGACAGAAATCCGTAATTTATCCGCCAGTATCCCATGCAGAAACCATACCGGAAAGCCCCCAACCAGGAGTAATACCCAGCTCTGCAACCGCGGAGCGAATGCGACACCGGAAGACGGAAATCGCACGACCGAGGTACAGGTGGGAAGGAGACGGGTCGTCTGCGGCGATCCAGCGCTGAGCTGGCTGGGAGCCGAAGTGCTGGGGGAGATTCCGAACTCCCCACACCGATGATCCACAGCTCTGGTAACGACTGGAGCAGAGTCCCTGTTTTCCCCCCTTTGGCCATTTGGTGGCATGCGGGACGGGGACTGGGACACGGAACGGCCGCCCAGCCCTCAGCATCGTGCAAATAGGTGACTCCTTCCAGGCTGGAGACATCCAGGCTGGGGCCCACGCATCGTCAGAAGGACTGTAAGCCCGGGAAGAAAAAGTCAGCACAATTAGGGCTCAGTTGCAGCTTGTAGGGAAGCAAGACACAGAGCGTCAAAGCTGGGAAAAAAGACTCTAATATGCTGGGCAATAAACTGTACACAGCCCATGGCACTAGGGACTTGCTGGCAAACAGATGCACGGAAAATCTCGGACCAGTACACCCTCATGCGGCGTAGTGGGGCACTAAGAAAGTGAGGGTACAACACCTGGAGGCATAGCGGTCAACAGCCATAAGAAAGGTACGATCCTGAGGGGAACTAGCTTCGAAGGCAAGGCCCCTAGTCAGGGAATAACAAACCAGGCGACGGCACACAAGGCAGCCATAATGAAGCCCAAGGGTACACCGGCAACCCAGAGTACCAAAATGAACAAGTATGCGTTATCCCGGAGTGCTTTGGCAGAGGGAGGTGAGGCACCCGGGGACCAGGAGCTGAAAGAAACATCACTAGGGGCTATAATGGAGGTGATCCGCAATCTGGGGGAGAACCTTGAAACAAAGATTGACAGAATCAATATAGACGATAACCTCTTTCGAGCGGATATGCACAAAACATCGGAGAAGGTCAAAGCAACGGAGACAAACATAGGAGATCTTCAGACTGTAACCAGACGGCTAGAAGAAAAGGTGCAATGGCTGGAACAACAGCAGAAAACTGTGGCTGCAAGGTTAAAAGACCAGGAAGGGCGGGCCCGACGCAATAACATAAGGGTGGTCGGTGTGCCGTAGGGAATGGAGGGGCCTTCCATAGACATTTTTCTGGAGAACCCAGTCCTAAACCAGTTGAAACCCAAGCGGATATCCAGGTTCTTCACGATCGAGAGGGTACACAGAGCTCCTGTACCCCCACCAAGACCAGGCGCCCCACCAAAAACAATAATAGCAAGGATACTAAACTACCAAGATAGGGATGCTATCCTGCAGGCGGCCCGGATTAAGAGAGATCTGAAGCACGAAAACGAGATGATACGGTTCTTCCCCGATTTCACCCTGTAGGTACAGCATCATTGACGGACCTTCGACAATGTACAATGGTCCTTCAATATCTACGTAGACACTCCCCAGACTTGGTGCTACTCCAGGAGACCCACCTAAAAGGCAACTGCTGCTTGGCACTGAATAAATACTGTTACTCTCTCATAGCCCATGTGGGATACACAACATGTTCAAGGGGAGCAGCAATACTTACCAAAAACACAACCCCTTTTGTGGTAGGCCAGATCTGGCGAGACACTGAGGGTAAATATGAAGCGGTATCTGGGAAGTGGGAGGGCAGAGCCATTAAGATATGCTCCCTATATATGCCACCAAGACTTCACTCAGAAACCTTCCCAAAGCTTAACAAAACACTACCCATAATGCCCCAGGGACTTCTGATACTAGGAGGTGACATGAATGCTGTAATTACCCCAGACATAGATAGGAGCACAAGATCAGAGGCGGCGACTGGGCCTGCTTCAACCATTCACGACAGCACTGGGCTTTAAAGATCTCTGGAGAGCACACAACCCAAGTACCAGCAATACACACACATCTCTGCAGCGCACGCCAGTGGGTCCCGTCTAGATTACATCTTCACAAAAAGTATATATGCAGGCTTCTCTAGAGAAGCACAACATAAATCCAGAGGGATATTGGTCCACTCTACGGTAGAAGTAACGCTTCAAGGTCCAATGAGGGAGTGGACACTACCGCCGTGAGTGCAACCCTGGCTCTTATGAGACCAAGAATTCATGGACCAATATAGGGAATGAATAGAGCAATATTTTGAGGAAAACCCTGGGATGGTTAGCACTCCAGCTGTGCTGTGGGAGGCATATAAAGGAGTAGCAAGGGTTCATGCACAGACATTCGTAGGGGGCAAAAGGAAAGAAAGCCGAGCAAGTTGTGAGGAACTGGAATTAGAGATACTCGAGCTGGAGGACCATACTGGGGGAGGGGGCTCAGTAGAACCCACCATGAAACACAAATTGCATCTACGACAGTCGGAACTTAAAGACCTGGAGGAGAGAGCAGTCAGAGCGCATATAATAGCCACACAACAGCGAGTTTATGATATAGGAGATAAAGCAAGTAAACTCATAGCATGGCTAGAGAGGAGAGATAAAGCTCGCAACTGGGGGCTAGAAATCCAAAGAGCTGATTGCCTACTTAGTAAATCAAATTGAGAAATAGCAGAGGCCTTTGCCACCTATTATGCAGTGGTATATCAGTCCGAAACAACTAGAAGGGCCTAGGTCTGCGCAGAATTTCCAAAAGACTGAGCTCTCCACAGAAGACAGGGAAGATATTTATAGGGACCTGACAGTGGAAGAAATTACAGGTACCATACAAGATCTGCAGTCTGGAAAGGCGGCAGGCCCAAACAGACTACGCACGGAGTCATTCAAATGTGACACTGATAAGGTGGCACAGCCGACGCTAATTATGGTCCAGTCGGCGCTAGAGAGTGGCAGGCTGTCTGAAGATATCAGAGTGGCCACAATAGTAGTCATACCTAAGGAAGGGAAGCCTATGGAGCGATGCAGTTCATACAGGCCCATATCCGTGATTCATTTTGAGGCGATCCGTGATTCATTTTGAGGCGAAGGTAGTAGCTAAAGTCTTAGCAAATAGAGTACTGCCAGTAATCTCGGCTATAATTCATCCAGACCAGTTAGGTTTTATACCACACAGAAATACCAGGCTAAACCTTAGGAGACTCTTTGGAGTAATGCACGAAGTAACATCAAGAGAAGATGAGGCGCAACGGTGCTGGCACTAGATGCGCATATGGCATTCAATAGCATTGAATGGTCATACTTGTTCGAGGTGGATTGGTGTCAACAGCCCGAAAAAAATATCTATCAGAGTAGAGGGTTCTCAGCAATGTGGGAGAAGATATGGTCGGCCTGAGCAATACAGAGGGTGGACACTAGATAAATAACTCAAGGGGGATTACGACAAAGGGAGGCTATGTATAACATGACAGGAGGTGTGCCTGACCGAAATGCATTGCTAATTGTACTATGTATCAGATTGCCAAATACAATGTTTATAGATCTTTGTGACGGTGCACCATTTACTTGTTTAATAAACCGAATGTTTGAAAAAAAAACATAGGACATGTAGAACTTAATGTTAAACATGCCTTTACAGTGAAATATCACCAGAAACAACTTTCACTGTACTAAGAAAAGCTGCTGCCATAGGGAATCCTTGTGCTACATATTTACATTTATTAAATGTTAAATTAGGATTAGTAGCAGCTGGACAAAATACTTCTTTCACACATTTTAATTGTAATTTGAAATCATCTTTAGTGGTAAAGTCAGATTTTAAAATATTATTTTGGAAAATCTACTTTTAGAGAGTGGCCAACTGCCTGCGCTGGTGATGGCTTCCCCACTGGCAAATGTGTATTGGAGCCAGGCAGTGAACCAAAAGTGCCTGGGTGTGGAGGGAGTGGGTCTACCTGAAAGGCTGACTGGAGGAGAGGACTTGTGCCCTGCCATCATTACCCTTCAAAGGAACCTGCTTACAGCACACACAAGGTAACCTGAAACCAGGCCTGCCTCTTCCTTTATTTCATAGCCAGGCTGGAGCCAAACCCAGGGGAAAGGGAGTGTCCCGCGCCCACAGACTCACCTAGCCGTAAAAGTGGCATCCCCAGAACCTGAAGGAAAGCAGGATCCTGGACCTAGATTGCGATGGTGGCAACACCATGGACAGCTAGAAGTTCAAGCACTCTAAAGGACAAAGGACTCTGTCTGCAGGTGATCCTCCGTACTAGAAGGGCCTCTCCAGGCCCGGAGACTCTGCCCCCCTTGCACCTCTGAATAACCAGTTGGGTGAAAACCTGGACTCCACTGCTCATCTGGGTGCCCTGCAAGAGGGCCAGAAGGCCATGGGACCTTGCAAGGAGAAGCAGAGGAGGGGGAGTCTGGCGCAGGGAGCCAGGAAAATAGGCTCCATGAATGGTGTGCCCATTTAGAGACCAAGAATCCTGTTTAAAATGCTCCTGGTGGCAAGAGCTTGCACACCAAGAGCTAAATGAGTCCAAGATTGTTGGGACCTGAGTTTTACACATTTAAAGATTTTGACTGTTGACCCCTGCTCAAAAACATAGTGCGTGGGGCTACGCCACACTTTCTGAAAATACCACTAGAGTAGGCCAGTGCTCGGAGGTTGGTGCAAGATTAATGTAATTATTTTTTTCTCCTGGGGAGGGAAGTGCATTGGGCCTCCTCCTTAGACTCTTTCATGGCCGGGTACCCCAGCTGATATGAATGGGTCCCAGGACCTCATCTCCGGACCTCAGGAGGCAATGATTAAAAGACTGGGATGGCCAAATGCCATCCCGCCTCCTCATTCCACAGCTGCCTGCGGGCTGGGGGCAGAAAGAACCTTGTGCTATCTCCACCCCCAAGAGACCAGTGTGGGCGGGGAAGCTGAAAAGGAGCTGCTTGCTCCCCTGCTGCATAGGAGCAGCACAAAAGGAGCCAGTGGGGGTGCGTGGGTCTTGGGTCTCTCATTTTACCCCCTGCGTAAACATGGCATGGAGGTGTCCCATATGAGACGAGGGCACCATGGGAAAAAAAATAAAAAAACTAACATGAGATGCAAGTCTCAAGGATGTGCACATAATCTAAACTGCCAGAGATGCCAATTAAATATGCATTTTTTCTGGCTTGGAGCACCCCATTATGTGGGGTTACTTTGCATATTTTGCGTGGCCTGTGGTACCTCAATCTGGGCAAGGGTACCACCGACAGGATTTTGGGAATGTTGGAGGGAGCTGCAGTAGGCACAGCAGCCACTCCCAGACTTGATTTCTAAAGTAACCCTATATCTCCCGGGTCAGAGGAATCATGACCTGGGGAGCCTTTTTCCAGTTTTTTAAGCACTCAAGATTTGAATTTTTATTCTACAGCCAGGGAGCACAGGGAGTGCACTCTGGTTGATGCTATGGCTGTATTATAGGTGATGTAAATATGTAGAAGAAAGACTCAGACACATGTACTAATTTTCAATGCTTTATTTAAATTATATTGCTGACAGTGGTTTTAGATAAACATATTAATGCCTTACTCACCACAATGATTGCATTTAAAGATGGTTATTGATTTCAGCGATAGGATGGCGATTTTTAACTTTTGGCTATTGTTTCTATAATGTGATGAGGTTGCCGTATACTTCAATGTGGTTATTATTTTACAAAGCCAATAGGTTTGCCTAATATATTGATGTGGTGATCCCTTTACAAAACCGATAGGTCGGCTTTATTTAAAATAATACTCCCTTATATTGTGATTTTCTATCTGGTTTAATGATGTGTACTGTGATTTCGAGGGTCATGATCCAGTTGGGGTCAAATGTGATTTTAGAATGTAACCGAAGGCATTTCCACCTGCCTGATGTATATGTATTTATATGTGTAAATAAATGCATAGTATTTAGTAGTGTGTGTGTGTCATAAATGTACTCTTTCTTTTTCATGAAAACGCATTAACTAGGCAATTATTTTTTGGGTGTTTTATTGTTTGTCTCCGACTGGCAATTGCTAGCCAACACCACCTCCCCTGAGAAGACCTTGGACTGCTCTGCTTCTCTACCCTGAGAGATTCAAATGTTACAATAGGGCGCTTGGTTCCCAATAAGGAGATAAATATGGACCTATTACTTGAGCAGGCCTCACATCCTGCATCACTAATAACCCAATTAATTGTTTTCCATCTTTTGAAATGTTGACATTTTAATGTTTGCAGGCATAGAAAAGGGAAACAGGATGGCTGGCTCTGAAAGAGCTTCGGATGTATTACAGCCAATCTCATTCTGTGAGGCTAGTAAAGTCTGGTAAAGTTCACTGTAGTAAGCTAGCTCTGTATATACTATACTACAGTGAGAAATAGTGTGTAGAGTCCAGTGGAACCCCAAAGATAGGCAGAGGTAAAGTTAGATAGCACCTCACTCTCTATTTGTGGTAGTGTGGTCGAGTAGTAAGGCTGTATCAGAGAAAACAATCCCAGTTTTTCAGAAATGGAAACTTCTGTGTTTCTAGGGTAGGAGTTACAACCACATAGCAAACTCTAAAGATTGTCCTATTTCTAAAGATATGTGAAAAGCCTGTGGGGGAAAAAGGGTAATTTTGCTAAATTTCGCAAGTCTACCAACTGTGTTTCGTTCTTAGGAACCTCAATAAGGAAGTGGTTGAGGACAGGTTCCCCTTCCAAACATTACTAAAATTATAAGCTTGCAAGGTGATGTCAAAGTTTTCTCCACAATCAAGTTAGATTGGATGAGGAATCCAAGGATCTTACATCTTTCATTATGCCATTTGGTGTTTTTCATTTTAACAGAATGCCATTTGGCTTATGTTTGGATGCTTCTGTTTTTCAAAGGCTCATGTCGGAGATCTTAGGTGGGATCTCCGGCGTAAAGTTCTTTCAGGACGATGTCTTGATTTATACCAATACCTGAGTATTAAGAATCCTAAGTTAAAAAGGCTTGACTTTGAAACTTAAAACATGCAAGTTCTATCAAACTGAGATTACTTATTTGGGGCACACTATCACAGCCAATGGATTTAAACCCAAGGAGGATCTAGTGGATGCTCTGGTTAAGGTACCACATCCCACT
Source organism: Lissotriton helveticus (assembly GCF_964261635.1). Classification (NCBI taxonomy): domain Eukaryota; kingdom Metazoa; phylum Chordata; class Amphibia; order Caudata; family Salamandridae; genus Lissotriton; species Lissotriton helveticus. The sequence goes on along the minus strand of NC_136059.1, from coordinate 958,264,029 downwards.
TTTAAAGAAGATGTGCAGTCATTTCTAGGAATGACTGAATTTAATAGTTGGTGTGTCCCAGATTTTGCTGCACAAACTTGTTCTATACACAATTTACTAAAGAAAGGTGCACAGTTCGCATTGGATGCTGGTTTCCAACAGGAGTCTGAAGGGAACAACTCCTGTCTCAGATCAGCCTAGTTTTTATAATGTTTCATACCTGGATTACCCTGTTATATTGTCACTGGTGCGAGTGACAAGGGGCTCGGAGCAGTACTAAAACAGAAGCAGGAGTAAGGGGAGGTGTCTATTTTATTTGCTTCAAGCTCATTGAGGGGTTCTGAAATGTGATTCTCCACCATAGAGAAAGAATCCCTCACTGTGTTCTAAGCTATCCGCAAGTTTAAACAATTCGTCTGGGATGTGAAATGTGTTTGTCCACACGGATCACAAACCACTTCAGGAAGTATTTGGTAGAAAATGGGCTAGATTGTGTTTCAGGAAGAATTTACAAGTGGATGTGTTTTTACAATTTACAACTTGGAATAGTTCAAGAAGTCATTACTTCTACATTGCAAGAATATAATTTTGTTGTTTCGTATATTCCAGGAGTTGACAATACGGTGGTTGACTGTCTGTCTAGGCTGATTACTGGCAGTGGATCTGTAAAAGAAGAAAATGATACATGAGGGACTGAAGATGTGATTTACATGTGTGCTATTTCTGATGGTTGTGTTTCAGAGGATGAATGGTTGAGTGAAACTAAGGAAGATGCTGTTCTCCAGCATGTGAGGGATTCCATTGTTGCAGTTATGAAAGAACTGAGTACTGATCTAAATCTTGAGGGTTTCCGGAGAATTTAGGAAGAGTTATTTATGAGTCAGCAATAACTCAGCCATGAGAGGTGAGAAACTGATTCGATCAGGAGGAGTGAGAAGATGTCTGGTTGATCTTGCTCATAAAGGCCACATGGGCACATCCAAAGCAAAAGAAAGATTGAGAAGGACATACTGGTGTTCTGGGATGGATATAAGTATTGTGAGAAAAGTGAGGGAGTTTTATCAGTGCAAGTTGAGTGACAAGTCTCTGAAGATCAGAACATCACCCTTGACATGTCATGATGTCCAAGTGAAGTGTGGGTGGAGGTAGGTTTTGATGTTGTTGGGCATTTGAATTATACTGGAGCTTCCAAGTATATTTTAGTTCTTATGAACCTCTTTTCAAGATGGCCTGAGGTTGGAATAGTTCAAGAAGTCATTACTTCTACAGTCGTGAAATTTCTATCCGAGGTATTTTCCAGAGAAGGGTGTCCCCAAAGAATCCTAATGGATAATGTGGTGCAGTTGAATATCAGGGACTTTGCAAAATTTGTGAGTGACAGGTGCATTTAACACAAGAAATGCTCTTTATATAATCCTGAATCTAATGGGATGATAGAAAGGTTTAACTGCACCCTGAAAGAGGTGATACAAATTGCTCATGCTGGAAATGTGGATTGAATTAGGGTTATGAAGAAGAGGGAAGAGAAGTACAGATTTACACCCCACAGTACAACAGGAAGTTCTCAGTTTGAGTGTTTCAAAAATCTTAAAACATATCACAGTATGAGCTTCATTAATACGCTGCACAGCCAAAGCTGTAGTCAGACCGCCTGCCAGATTAGGAGTTTCCTTCTGTCTGTCTGGCTTTTATTTTTTACGTTCCCACTGCATTGTCCTGAAAATGGGCACCACAATGGGAATGACAAAAACAGTTCCTGCACGGCATGGACTGAAAAGGCCATGCCGTACAGGAACTGGTGTGCATTCACACAGGGGAGCACATGTTGTGCCCCCTTGTATGTGGAGGAGGCACATGGGGACTTGCAGGGCCTCCTTTGTTTCCTCTCCACCACTGTGTTCATGGAGGAGAGGAACTGCCATGACACCATCGGCAGAGAGGAAACTCATAATATGCTTGGCGGGACCACGGTAGTCCCACCAACCATATTGCGTCCTCCAGACCTCCTGCAACACTACAAGGAAATGGCGGTTCCCTGGTGACTGCGGTGGGGCTGTGGCGGTCTGACCACCCTGGTCATACGAGGGCAGTTGGGGCGCTTGAGTCTGGATGTCTGTGAACCGCCAGATTTGTTATTGGGCCCTATGTGCAATCCTTGGACAGGTCAGAATTGTTTTGATTACTTTGATGTAGGGAAGCTCATTAATGATGGAAGAAAGAAAGAAATGTATTTGCAGGAGAGGAGGAAAAATGTGTATGAATCCAGCAAGACCATGGAGCATCTGCAGGTCAAAGTTGGTGATATGATGAAAATCAGAATGCCTAAGAGTGTGATGAGTGTTGCGCTTTATAAAACCTGATAAATACATTTTGTAACAAAAATATTCAAGGGAGCAGTGAAACTGAAAAATGGAAAAATATGAAACTTCAACCGAGTTGTTGTTGTTATCCATTGAATTGCTATTTTTCTCATTTTCCCATATTGTGAATATTTCGTTTCTTTATGTGTAATATTTTAGGGTATCAATTATTCTTGTTTATTTGCTATTTTGCTTTAGTAGAACTGTTACATATTTCTTGCTTCTTTTAAATTGGAGAGGAGGGTATTTGGTACTTTGTTATTATATAGTTGGTATGCACCCCCGTTCACTCCCTTAGTGTATCCCCTATTATGGAATGGAAAAATAGAATGTCTGTTTTGGAAGGAAGAGGATGGAAGGACTGGAGCTGGAGAAGAGCTGTGCTGCTGGCTGGCGTTTCTTATTACCCAATAGACCTGTATATCACATATATCTCGATATTGGCCATATGACAGCTGTGACCATTTTCACACTTTCACTGCAGATTCTCAATCCTGCACAGATAGACCTCCCATCTTTCCAAATGGTACTAAACCCTTATCCCATTTGACTATATAGTTTCCAGTTTCATCTCCTTGGGAAGATTTAAACAGTTTATAAAGGCTCAAGACTCACCCCTTTGTACCTTGGTAAGATGTCTAGCCCCCCCCCGAGACATTGGTCTTATGACCACTTCTTTTATTTCTGAATGCATCACAAATAATAAATCTGTTGGTGTTGAATTGCTCAATTTTAGGCCTCCCGAAAGCGCATTTGGAATCTTCAAATAATCTAATCTATCTGCCTAAAAACATATCCAATTTTATGCGGTGGTCACCCATTTCCCAGTTCAGAAAGGACATCCCCGCCATGAAGCATAGATTTTCCTGTATGGGTGTCAGTTGGGACTAGAAAGAAGTGATGCATCTGCACTGTATTATGTTGTTCCACGCTCCTAACAGAATATTTATTTGCATTCTGCTATTTGTTTGACTGGAATGAATGTTTTGGAGTCCCATGGTATCTGGGTAACCATATCAAATTACAGAGGGATCTCCCAACCACTGCTTAGTCCACGAGAGGCCAGTATTTGTCCGCTTCTCTCATTGACCAGTCTCCCATAAAACAGAGCTGAACTGCCTGATAGTAATTAAGACTATTTGGGAATTCCAGGTTCTCCTTAGCTTTTTGATCCCTCACAATGTTCCCTAACACATTGCAAGCCCTCCCATGCCACAGGAGGCAAATCAAGGCCTGTTGAAGATCGTCTAGTGCTTTCTTGTCTATTCTGACTGGCATGGCATGGACTACTTGAAGCAGTCTTGGTATTACATTCATTTTAAGTGCAGCAATGCATCCCAGGCATGATAGCTAGAACTCCCTACAACTCCAGAGGTCTGCTTTTATGTCTTGAAATAGTACTGGTATGTTTGCTGAGTAACATTCAGGATGTCAGGTTCACCACCAATTTGCGAATCAAACCCTTAATCATCTTAAAGGGGACCTTGACAGGTCCGTAGAAAGGTTTTACAACTTGTGTTCATTTATTTTATATACGGAGCCCTCTCACACTCTTCAAAATTTTAATCAATGGAGGTAATGACACACTGGGGTTTGACAATGACAGCATCACATCATCTGCAAATTAAAGATAGTGTATGTTCTATTGCTTCAAAGCTAATTATTTTAATGGTGTTCACCTGGATTTTCAGGGTCAGAGTTCTATGACCATGAAGTACATCAAAGGGGATAGGGGCTCTTAACCTCCGCAGCGCAGCGTCCATGGTGTCTTAGGCAGAGTGGCCTCTATTGAGGAACCCGCTGTAATCGTATCCCTAGATGCCACCATAGCCTTCGACACCATCGAATGGCAGTATATGTTGGCCGTTCTGGAAAAGTTTGGGTTCGGCCCGCAATACATTCAATGGGTGCAGCTTCTGTATGCTAACCCGCTAGCCCAAGTGGTAGTCAATAACAAAAAATCATCCACATTTGAGCTGGGGCGAGGGACCCGTCAGGGCTGTCCACTGTCTCCCCTCCTGTTTGCTCTTGCTCTGGAACCACTAGCGGCCTGGATACGCAGAGACCGGATGATTCGGGGCTTGGGCTGGTCCCCAGAGTGGGAGGACCGTATCTCGCTCTATGCAGACGATATCCTGCTCTATTTGGCTTCACCGAGGCGGTCCCTGATTGTGATCCTTGATATACTGGCCATTTTTGGTAGAATCTCGGGGTATTCTATTAACTGGAGCAAATCTCTTTTGTTTGTTTTGGCTGGTGAGCCGCCCACCGCTCCGACGGGGTGCCCAATACAGGTACTCACAGAGGGCTTCAAGTACCTAGGGATCTTTCTTTCCTTGGATCCATCACTTCGCTACTCCCAAAATCTTCTCCCCCCCCTTGGCCAGACTGTGCACAGATATCACTAATTGGAAGTCCCATCCCCTTTCCCTATTGGGTAAGGCGGCCCTATTTCAAATGATGTCTCTCCCCCGGTTTTTATATGCCTTGCAGAACTCCCTAGATCCGGTCCCAACGTCCTATTTCAGAGGGGTGAAGGGCCTTCAGTGAGATTTGTTATGGAATGGAAAACCACGCATTGCCTTTAGTAAACTCACCTTGAACTGGTATGACGGGGGCATTAGTCTCCCGGATATCAAAAAGTACTATTGGGCAGCTCACCTAGTCGCCATAAACCACAGCACCTACACCCGTCCCGGGGATCCTGGGCTACAACATGGATAGGTGGTTACTTTCTGGTGAGAACTATACTAGGGCACTTTATTCTAAACCGCACCGCTTCAAACTCACAGGCCCCACCAAACACTCAGTTCACATTTGGCACACTGCCGCTAAAAGTCTTTGCTGGGATCACCGGCTCACACTTGAGACCCCGTTGTGGGACTCGGAGCAGCTGTGTAGTTTGTGGAAAAGCAAAGAGTTTGATAAATGGGACCTTAGAGGTCTCTCACGTATAGGGGACCTATTTAACAAATCAGACATCAAGTCATTCGCCACCCTACAACAACAATTTGACTTAGCTGACTCAGAGCTCTTCCGCTATACACAGATCAGACATGCACTGCGCTCCCATCTGCAGCATGGCACCACACTTCCCGAATCTTCTCCCTAAGAAGCCCGCATATTGGACAGCCACATCCCTGATAGCACTATCTCACTGATCTATACAAAGTTGATTAATAATATGCCAGAGCCTCTCCAGTTGCTCAGGGATATCTGGTCTAGAGAAAGACCTGAAATGGATGACGAGGAATGGCAAGAGGCCGTTTCCTCACCCAGAGTCGTGGCTATCCCAGCGCGCCTCCGCCTAGTCCAACTAAAGTTACTCCATAGAATTTACGTGACAGGGCCCCAAATGGTACGGATGGGCAGCATGGACGGGGGGGGGGCTGCCAGTGGGGATGTGGTTTGGAAGGCACCTTTATGCACATAATCTGCGAATGCATCATTCAAAGCTACTGGCGCAAAGTGCATGACATTATTAGCACAGTGTTATCCACACAACTTAGCCTGGAAGTCCGTAGATGTTTCTTGAATGTATGGGAGCCAACTGATTTGAATGCTTGCTCAACGCAATGGGTCACTTTGGGGCTCATGCTCGCTAAAAGAAATATTGCACTAAGGTGGGGAGCGGCCCAACCTCCTACAGTGGGCAAATGGAAGAAAGACTTGGACTGGTCAATGTTTAGAGAAAAGGCGGTATATGTGCCAGGGGTTGCCCCATGAAATGGACTCGGGTGTGGGGCCTGTGGAACTCCTACTGTGGGGACATATGTCAACCCCCCCTCACCGCCAGCTGTGACATTCCCCCTTTACCCTAGACCCTTCCAGTGACGATGTGTATTGCTTGCATTCTACCTATGGTCCTCATGTTATTTGACCTCTTGCTTTCTCAATACTGTATTTGTTAATGCTGATGCTTATTCTTTAATAAAAAGATATATTTTTTTTAAAAAGGGGATAAGGGCCTCCCCTGTCTAGTGTCCCTCTATAGGTTGAAGCAACTTGGCGGCACTCCGCCGCTCTAGCATCACCCCCATGAAGGACCATTGAACCCATTAGCATGTTTTTTGCATCTAGTGCTATTAATGCTAAGGTCAATCTTTTTCCCTTAACCTTTTCAACAAGGTGAGCTCGCCTTTAAACATTTTCAAATGACTGCCAGCCCGCCACGAATCCTGCCTGCTCCTCATGTATAGGAGAGGGTAGAAAAATGTTCAAGACAGTACACTAAGCCCTTCATATAAATGTTTATATCCAGGTTTAGCAGAGTGATCCACATGTAGGCTAAGGATTTTGAATGGTTGTTCTCTGTTTTAGGGAGTGCTACAATTTTGGAATCCTCCATTGATGACATTTAACTTCACCCTTCTCAGATGGGGTTAAACACTCTCTTAGGATTCAAGGACATTTTGGCAGAAACAATTTTACAAAATTCCCTACTAAACCCTCCTGGGCCTGGAGCTTTCCCATGGTTTGTGAGATTAGATGGCAGTTCTAATCTGTTGGTCCCACAGTGGTGCTCCCAGCCCCAGCTTTATCCTCTGAAATGCAGCAAAATGGAGGCTTGTTTAGAGCTGTCCATATCTTGCTCCTTAGCATAGAGTTTGGCACAGAAGGAGCTTAACATGTTGGACTTTCTCTCATTCGCATATGTTAATTTATAATTAAGAATTCTTCAGGCATTATATCCCTTATCAATTGATTTTTATCTTTAGTTTATGAGCTAGGGATTTGTGTGTCTTATTTCCTGTTTAATATCCCTTTCTTTTTAGCGCAGAGAGTGCCCTCTACGCTGTTAACTCTTTGTTGACCCCTAATTGTAGTGACCACTCTCAAGTGAGCCTTAGCCGGTGAACATTTATGTTTTTGCTGTGCTCGCTTCATTTTTCTGTAGAGTAGTGCTTGTACACTCTCTTGTTCAGGAGCTGCCGCTATTGATATCAGGTGCTCCCTTGGCACCCAGTAGTGACATGTTTAAAAGCATCCCAATAAATTGCCATGGTTATATTTTCTATATTGGTATTCACACTATACTTGTTTATGGCTTTAGCTAGCTTGCTCACTTTGCTTCATCCTGGATTAAATATTTACTCAGTTTACAAATCCTTTCCCGATAGGTTTTGCTAAATCATTCAATGTGACCGACACCAGTGCGTGATTTGATACTGATATGGTTTCTATCTGTGCCTTTCTCACTGCCTTGTACTTGTTGCTTTGCTCAATAGAAGTATCATGTCAATTCTAGACTATGTTTGATGTATCGAGAGTACATTGTATGGTCTTATTCTCCAAGATATCTTGTTCACCATATACTAATTAAACCAAATTCTACTATTTGCTCTTTCATTTCTATTGCCATCCTTTTAGCGGCCCCTCAGGTGGCAGCTGATTGACATTTGCCAAATGGTTGTGAATTCTCTTACACACGGAAAGGAAATTAAGTACCTTGTTATCATTTTTTGCCATTATGCTTATTATATTTTTATTGATTTTTCTAAATTGGTTGGGGAATTGCATTGTGTTTATTACCTTAATGTTGTTTAATGTTATTTGGTACTGCTTGAACCTTTCATATAGTTATCTGGTGAACAGACTGCTGCATTTCTATAGCTACCAGGGATTGAGCAGATTTTTCTCAGTGAAGTGTGTTGTCACCTAACAAGATGGTGGCTTATTAAATTGGTGGCCCTCTTCTGAAGTTACTCACTTCCTAACAATATGTTTATAGGAATGTTAACAAATTAATTCAAACAGAACAGGAGCTAAACAGTAACCCATTTCGAGATATTAGAAGTGAATACAGTAAAGGTTATGACTTAGTAGAAACATATGCACTCTGACAGTGGTCTATGACCAAAGAGAATATTTTGTGTCTATCACACATACAAGTAGTAAGGACAATGTAGAGCAACCTGGGGTCTTGGTATGTGTACCTTTATCTATAGAAGCAGGCGAAAGCAGCATGCATTAGTCCTTTTGCGGACAAGAATACATTTTTACTAGACTTTATTATATATTTTTTTTTTAAAGAATATGTTTATTCCTCATTGTTACAACATTGGCAGCTGCTATTGTTTCAACTGTTCCTAATTCAAAGACCTGGCAGCTGCTATTGTTTCAACTGTTCCTAATTCAAAGACCTTAAAAAAAAAAATTCTAAGCTTTTATTTAGCCATTTGTAATTGCAAGAGAACAAAAACATACATAGCACAGACAAAAACAAGATTAATAAAGGCGTATATACATATAATGATCATCATAAAAGTATTCACCTAGACTACTCAAAAGAAAAAAAAAGAAAGAAGTTACAGATATAAGCTAACAATCAATTCCAATATTGAATGATTAACTAATCCCACTGAAGACTTGACCAGACCCTCCCAAATTTAATCCTAGACCGCAAACCCCTAGCTTTGGCTACTGCCAGTTCCATTTCATGGACCCCCCTCAAAATAACCATAAATCATCAGTAATCTTCGAACTTAGTACATCAATCCATGCCCAGGCAATACACAGCCGAGCACAAACAATAATAATTAGAACTAAAGATTTTGATACATTGCCCGGATCTACGACTGCTCCCAATAGAATTTCTTTCTCGGTTAGTTGAAGCTCCTTGCCAACCAGCCTACTCAACACACAAGCAACCTCGTACCAAAATGAGGCTAGCCGAGGACACGTGAAGAACATATGTCGGAAATCCGCTGCGTATTCATTATAATTAGGGCAATATGATTTTAAGGAATCATGAGAAATAGCCCATTTAGAGATTACCTTAGGAGTGTAATACAGCATAAACATAGTGCGATGTTGTTTCAGCTTTAAATTGACTGAAGTAACCGCAGTGTTAATTAAAGCCATTGAGTCAATAACCTCTTCCGTAGTGACTTCAGTTGCAAAAATACGGTTTAGTTTAGCTGTAGTCTGTAATACGTCATCCTCCGATGCAGATATGAAACTCTGATAGGCTTTCCTTATAGAGCCTCGCCCTGAGGTCTTAAAAATAACCCGTAACACCTCAGATGTGTGAGAGAGGGCTAACAGGCCCTTCCCTTTGGTAAAAAAAGTCTCTGAGTTGCAGGTATTTAAAGAATGAATTATGGGATAGCCCAAATTCGTCTTTTAATGACGGAAATGACCTAAAGCCTCGTTCATCATAAAGCTGCCCTAACCATGTATGCCACAATGTAGCCACGTTCTCCCAACTGAGTCCGAAAAAATACCAGGAAACCTCAGATTGCCCCATAGGTAAATAAATTCATGTAAATCTGGCACTGTACAAACTTTACAAATGCCTTGCCAAATGCGGAAAGTATGTCTGATTGTCTTGAAGCGGACACTCTTGTAATAATTAGTGTCTGACGTGATCTAGTAAAAACCCCGTGTTTAGGCCATAAGCCAACTGATACGCAGTCCACATTTTACCTACGTGGGGTCCCAAAAGTAAGCTTTGAATACGGTTAAGAAAGGCTGCCCAAAAGTAGGTTCTAAAATCAGGCAGTTTAAACCCTCCTTGCTCATTTGTCAACTTAATAAATCGGAGAGCTCTCCTCGCTCTATGATAGCCCCAAATAAAACTTCCGATGACACTATCAAGCCGCTTAAAAAAAGACATCGGAACTCTTACAGGAATAGTGCGAAACAAATAAAGAAATTTAGGCAAGATGTTCATCTTTACTACATTGCATCTCCCCATAATAGTCAGTGGCAGCTTATGCCACCTACGCAAATCGGCAGAGATTTTTTTGAGCAACGGTTCATAATTCAGAACCATAAAGTCCTCTGTACGACAACTGAGGCAAACACCAAGGTAAGTGGCAGAGGTGACGATACCTAACAGAGGCGGAGCTGATAATGGTACATAATTTAAAATGGACTGCGTCGTGTTCAAGTTCAACTTGTAACCAGAGAGAGATCCAAAATATTGTGCCTCATGCGTTAACACTGCTATAGCTTCCTCTGGCCCTGTAGAGAATACTGCAATGTAGTCTGCATAAGCAGTGACTTTTAAAGTAATACCATTAAAGGACACAGGCGAGATAGAGACATCATTGAGCAGATGCCTAATGAATGGCTCAATGTAGAGAGAAAATAATAAAGGGGAGAGCGGGCACCCCTGCCGCGTACCTCGCTGAATACTAATAGCACTAGATGCAAGACCATTAAGTTTAATAACAGCGGTTGGACTATAATAGAGTTCTGTACTGCCGAGACAAACCTCCGACCGAGACCTAAAGAAAGCATAGTACACCATAAAAATCTCCAAGCTACTCGGTCGAAGGCCTTCTCGGCGTCCAGCATCAATATACCGATCCGCTGATCCAGATGGCTAGCCACATCAAATGCTGCAATAGCTGTATTTACATGTGCGGCCGTATCCCTACCTGGAACAAAACCACGCTGTTCTTCTGAGACCAATGCATGGATTAATGGAGCTAAGCAGGAGGTGAGAGACATTGAAAAAATGTTCGCCTCTGCATTGATTAGCGATATCGGTCTGTATGAGGTCATATCTTCTACTGATTTACCCTTTTTGGAAAAAACACCGATGTTAGTTCTGTTCCACGACGGGGGCGCATCCCCTCCCTGCAGTATCTCATTAACCAATTCCAGGAATACTGGAGTCAATACCTCCCTGAATATTTTGTAAAACTCCAACGGGATCATATCCTCACCAACCGCTTTGCCACTTGGCAAAGCCACAATTGCTGAGTTTAATTCCTCCATGTCAGCATTACCTTCCAACCCCAAAGTTTGAGCAGCATCCAGAGCAGGTAGTATGCTCTCTTGTAAATAGTCTGTAGCCGTTTGTTGGTTAAAACTAATTGACTCCCCATACAGATTGCCATAAAAAATCTTAACTTGCTCAACAATATCTTGGGGATTAGGATAAGTTACACCATGCACACCATTAATTTTCTTAATATACGACTTGGCTCTCTGGTCAGCAAGTTGATAGGCCAGTACCTGTCCTACCCTCTCTCCATACTCATACTGTTTTGTTCTAGACTTAAGAAAATTATTAGCAACTTTGTCCTTCAACCTTCTACTGAGTTTAGCTCTTACATCAATAATCTGTGCATATATGTACTGTTCACCAATATCCTTCAATGAATTGCTCGAGCATGCTGCTGTTCTAGCTCGATATACAGCCTCTGTTCACTTCAGAGCAAGCTACTATTAAGTCGATTTTGCTTAACAATATACTGAAAAGTGGCCCCTCTCACACATGCTTTCAGACAATCCCAGATCATTGCAAGAGATGTGGTATGAAGATTGTTAATTAAATATTCCCTCAAAACTCCTTGCATGTAGATTACAAAATCAGGGTTGCTTAAAAGATGCCTAGGAAACAAAAACCCCCTGGCTTGCTTTCCTCCAGACACCCCGAGATGTAAAGTAAGCATGACCGGATTAGGGTCCGAAGTTACCTTGGGGCATATCACCATCGAGGAATTAGCCAACAAAGCATAGTTAGCAAAGATCATGTCGATTCTAGAATACTGTTTATGAGGATAAGAAAAAAAAGTAAACCCCGGCATTGAAGGAAATAGTATCCTCCAAACATCTCCCAGCTGATGAATATGTAACAGGTCCCGTATAGCTGCCCTTACCTGGACCATTCTGGCTCTAACAGACGTATTTGTGGTATCAATTCTTTTATCTAAAATGCAGTTAAAATCTCCCATTACAATGAGTTTCCAACCCCAGTCCAACAATTCAGAATTTAGATAAGAAATAACCTTGGGGCAGTCGATATTTGGACCATAGACCATAGACCACACATACTGTCACCCTTTGTCCAAAAATTAAGAGCTGAGCAATTGCCCATCTTCCTCTAGAGTCAGCAGATGTGCGTAAGACCGTAATTTTAGAGTATTTGCCCTTCAATATGGCAACCCCACGGATAGATGTCGTCTGTGATGTACACACAATCAAATCAAGACCGAGCTGTTTAAAATAAATTCTATCTTTATAGGCCTAAATGAGTTTCAGCAAGCCCAACTATTTGAGGCTTAATCCTTTAAGCTCTTCAGCTACTAATTGGCTTTTACTGGCCAGGTTCAGCCCACAAACTTTCCAACTCATAAATGTAACACTTGACATTCAGCAAATTTTGTATTACCACCTCAATTCTATCCATAATAATAGAAGCAATTTCTTTAACAAGCCTATACTCCATCTTATGTTTGTCTCTATCTTGTGCTATCTTGCCTACTTTGACATGGCCTTTTAGCCCCCCTTCTCATCACACCCACCCACCGCCTCCCTTCCCCCCACCCCATCTCCCCCCTGAAATGCTGTCCTGACCTGACAGCAAACGAAGGACGCCAAGACCCCCCCAAAAGAACCCCCACCAACCCCCACACCATGCCGCCCCCGTCCGTACCCGACCCAACAAAAAGAAGCAAGAAAAATCCCCTCTGGGAAAAATAATACCCACTACACCTTGCCAAGTACATTTATGAAGCCAGAACTTCAATATAACACAAATACAAAAGAAGCCCAGTTTCATTAAGTCCCGTATGACAGTCTCTGTCAGTCAACCCCCATAACTCTTAATCCGAAACAATGTATACAAATTAAACATTGGGAGTGGATTGCCAATTAGCTAGTGCCTTTGTTGCCTCCTGCTCGTTGGCAAAAAAATATGTACGACCATCCTTGATAATTTTTAACCTAGCTGGCTCCTGCAAAAAACCATGTGAGCAAACAGTCTTAAATGAATCCATCAGTTGGCGGAGCTGCCATCGCTTGTCCATGGTTGATTTACACAAATCAGACCTCACAAAGATTGACATCGAATCTACCTTAACCGGAGCCGTCAGCCGTGCTTTAAAAAAGATAGCCTGACAGAGCAAAAAATTACCCAGAAAAACCAAAATGGGCCTAGCAAAGTTTGTTTTAGATTGAGTACTTGAGGGAAGAAATTATGGCAGACGATGCGCTCTTTGCACTTGAGTGTCCATGTCCCAGTCTTCTAGGTCAGGGAAGGCCTTTTGTAACAAATCAACAACAAATGCTCGAGGGTCGGAGCCTTCCCTCCCCTCCGGAACCCCGTAAATCCTCAGATTATGGCGCCGCTGCCTCTTTTCAAGATCATCGATTTTATGCTGCATCTGGACCATCTGTGACTCATGTGACGTGACCAACTTGACAGTGTGAGTGTTAACCTCCTCCACGGCTGCCACCCGCTGTTGAAGATCGAAAACCTCGGCTGTTAGATAGAGACCTTAGCAGTGACCTCAGACAGGGCTTGTTTAATTTCAGTACTATCAGTCCTAGCCTGTTGATAGTAAGCTTGCGCTTCAGCTCTCTGATCATTGAGTGCCTGCATAATTCTGGAAAGTGATGGCTCGTCACCATGTCCGTGGTTCTGCTCGATATTACACCTTGATCCACCCACTTCATTGACCAGTTTTGCAGAGGGGGGTGATAAGGGCCTAAGTACTGCAGGTAGATTGCTAGCTACACCTGGTGGTTGTAAGCTTGTGGGAGTATTAGCTAAAATATTATCCAATGAGTCTGAACTAACTGCAGCACCCTGTGAACGTGGGTTGGAAAGCCTAGAAACAATTGATCTCACTTCGCCTTTTGTTGAGACCCATTTTCGTAGCGGGCTTACCCCTGAAACCACCTTAGTAGAGCTTGATACCCCCTTCGATCTTCCCAGTACCTCTGAAAAATGGACCTTCATGCCAAAACCACCCCCACGCCCTCTGCTGCCTTTTCCAGTCCGGCCTGATTTAAAGCCTTTTCCCTTCTGGGTTCTCCCCCCCTCGGGGGTATTCTCCTTAGAACTGAAAACAGCCTTATTATTAATGACACTGCTGCCAATGCTACTATTGCCAATGTCCTGTCCTGGAGAGAGGTGGTCAGTAGGGGAATCAAAACCATTCCCTGACTCGGAACATCTTCACCTTACTACTGTCATTTTCATTACCTAATAGGCTGCTACACCTCTCATCCACACCAGCATCGTTAAGATTGATATTGGAATGCACTGGTAAGTCTTCATTGGTCGGCCCCTTAGATTGAGAGGCGCAATCTAAAGTAAGAGGTACAGTAGAGTCAGTATTGGCACTGGATATGAGTGGCAAAGGTTCATCGAGGACCAAGTCTACCCTATCAGAATTAGTACCCAATGTAGGACCGCTAACACAATCTTCCGTGTCCTCCCAGCCTTCATTGACTGCAGCATTCAAAACTTCAGCCATTTGGGCACGAGGAATAGCTGTCTCTGAGCCACAAGAGTGGAGCAGCGCTGCGGCCTTCCCTGAGCATAATAACTTTAGGATAGGCTTCCCAACCTGAGTTTCCATTGAGCAATCAGGTGCAACATTGCTGGTCGAGGCTCTCCTGGGTGCTGTATCGCCATTAATGGACGCAGATGCAACAGCTTCTGACTCTTTCTGGCAGTCCAAAAGTTCAACTGCTGCTGTAAAACCCCCACCTTCAGCTTGAACCTCAACCCGCCCCGACGAGTCATCCGTGGGGGGGGCATCAGCTTTACCTTGTCCCAAAATGCGTTTTCCTGCGTCTGATTGTAGATAATTTCAGTCTCCCCAGTGATGAAACTGCTAAAGCCCCCAGAATAGCGTTGTTTCAACAGGAACCGTGTAGGCGTCTGCAAAGGAGCTCTGCCTGTGAGCCACCTCGCTATGCGGCCGCCGTAGACCGCACAGCTGACTCGAGTAATCCGGCACATCCGACGCTGACAGTCTCAGGCGAGAGGACGAGGGCGGGCAGGCGATTACAGATCCAGGTAATTTCTTTCGTTCTTTCGTGTGAGAAGTTGGCCTGATGTATGATGTCTCCAGTTCTGGGGGCACTTTATATCAGTCCAAACAATCCCTTATGGTGGTGGTTGTAAGTCAACCTTATAGACAAGCTATCCTAGGGGTAGCATGGACTAAGCAGCCTTAAAGGCTTAACTTCAAAGGGCGAGTAAAGCGAGCTGTTTTACCATATACAATCCTGTAATACCAAATGAAAGGACACCACACTAGTTATATATTATCAAAATATATGTATTTATTCTTAGAATAATCCCCACTACTCTTTATGAGCAATGAAGCACAAGTGTTTAAATAAAAGCACAGTTAAACATAGACATAGACAAGTTGCACGTTTTGAATGAGGCCGGTGGCCATTCAAACCATATATCAATAAAGTGGTATAACAATCACTAATCGATCTGGGGTAAGGCCTAGGGCCTTGGGAATCGCTTGGACTACGATGCACTAACAGCAGTTAGGGCGGGAGTAGCCCGCGGAATTCGGGTGCAGTGCAGAAAGCACAGGCATGCACCAATGCAAAGTCAATGGTGCGTAAATGTTATCGAGTTACAGTTTTAAGAGTCTTCCGACTGGCCTAGAAGGACAAAACTTTAGACTTAGACACTAGAGGTGTAAAACACTACAGGAGCACCGGTGTTCAAGAGTTACCTCACCCACAGGAAGCGGGTGCACAGGTGCAAAGGTGTGTCTGGTTTCGTCACGAAGATCTAGGGTGCCTGGAGATGAAGATGCTGCAGGCGTCCAGAAGAGAAGTGTCCGGTGCGATCCAAGGGTGGATCGAAGTTGTAGAGTACCTGAAAGCAGAGGGGACAGAGTCTGGGTCACTAGCCAGTGACCAGGAAGGAACCAGGAAGGAACCAGGCAATGCCGGGCGCAATCAGGTCGATGTCGTGTAGCTTCTCTCCGCTGCCACGTGGTCTCTGGGGCACCGAGGATGTCCTAGAGTGAATCACGAGCTGTCCCACAAAGGCTCTCGCTGTCGGCGGTGTCGGCTTCAAGATCGGAGTCAACAGGCCTTGGCAAATGCAACCCACGCAGGAATCAAAGATGGCTTAACACTCGGACCAGCAAGGTCTGAGCGGGTGCTCTTTTTCAGGGAGCGAGTGCCAGTCTGGAGCAACCAGACTAGCTGTGTAAAATCAAGGTTTCGTTGGTACTGGGGCCACTAGCCAACAGGCAAGCGACCGAACCAGCGCGTCGAGCAGGAAAATGCAAAAGGGCCCCACGCAGCACTCGTCGAGTGTGGAGGGGTGAGCTTCGGTGCACAAGCTGCTCAGGGCTGGAGCTTCTCAGACTCCAATGCACAGCTTCGAGGGGGCCTCAGATGCTGCACGGTCAGCGCTTCGTTGTTTCTCCAAGATGGCCGCTCTCACGCTTCTTCAGGTCACCTCCACGGGTCTCAGCTCTGCAGGGACTGTGGATAGGGCTGTTAGAAGGCAGGCACGCTGGGTCTTGTTGATCTCTGTCGCTCGAGTTCCGGCGGGAACTGCAACAAAGCAAATGTCGAGGTGCTGGATGGTGCCTGTTTGCACAGGGTGGTCACTCCTTGACCACAAGGCAGATTCCTCAGTCTTCCACGAGGAGTGGGATGTCGAAGGGTCCAGAATTTTGTTTCATAAGTTTCAGTCAGGATAATCTGATGTGCATTGGCACTGCTCCCACCTATATTCCAAATCTGGGGGCTGGATTACCTGCTAGGTCCCTCCTATGGGTGGGACATGGGAAGGGGGTGGTTACACCCCTTTCCCTTTGTCCAGCTTCGCGCCAAGACTGGGGCAGGAGTGCCCCAGAACCGGTTTGACTGGAATCTGCCCAGGGTCACCTTGTGCGCCCCAGGCAGTGTCTAGTTTCTTTCAACCCTCCCTGCTACAATCCACTATCCCCTGTCTGGGGTGGTGTGACACCTCCCTGTGACAGGAAACCCTTTGTCCAGGCGTCCTCTGCCGAGTTTCGGTCAGCAGCAGGAGGCCAGACATGTGTCTGTGGCAGCAGCATCCATTTTGTGATGCTGGGGCTCTGGTTAGGATTAACCGCGTTTTCAGTAAGTAACATGCCTGCACCCTCTAGAAGGGTGGAATGCTATCCCCATTACCAGGACTGGCAGGGGGATAGTATTCCAATGTGTATGACACCAAACACGACATGTTTTGATAAAGCCAAACCAGAGTTGCAATAACCGTAAGGATTATAATGCACTTAAGAGTATATGGTATGGCAGTATCACTGGAACAGCATTAAGGAATTGGTCCCAACACTGCAGACAGGCTCAGCTCATGCTAGAGCACCATCTCACATAAAACCATGCACTCTGCCTCCAGGACTGTAAAGGCCTGCCATAGGAGTGACTGATAGTTATAGATGTGTCCAGATATAGGTTTAGACATAGGTATACTACATCTAAGCAAGGGGTGAGTACACCACCTTGCCCCAGCTGTGGGAACAGCCAGTTGTGTCGATTTAAGTACCAGCCAGGGGTGGCAAAAGATATGCTGCAGCCCCTGGTAGGCCTTGGATGCACCTATGCCCTTGGCACCTAGGGTGCACTGGATAGGGGCTGACAAGGTGTCTAGTACCAAATGGGTTATGTACCTATAGTACATGTCTGTGAATTTAGAGAGAGAACAGCAGGCTGGGGGTCTGATTAGCAGGCCCACAGCCACATTAAGTCGAAAACCAGTGAAGCAAAAATCAAAAAATTCGGGTGACCATAGGATAGCAGACCCTACTCTCCTACACAGATCCAGGTAATTTCTTTCGTTCTTTCGTTCTTCCATTCAACCGTTCGCCTCTCTTCACCTCTCTTGCTCCGTTAGCTGTGTAGATTAATCACATTGCCATCCAGGAATGCTAGTTTCCATTTTAACATTTTCCCCAGTCAAATACCGGGAAGACGGGGAAGGCATTGCAGCAGGCTGGTGGAAGCCTCTGGAGAGGGCTGAGGGACATCCTTCAGAAGCCGAGTCAATCCGCCATCTTCCCTTCCCCTCCCCTCCCAAACACTGAAGCCAACCCCCATCCAATTTTTACTTGCCATCAGATTTGTTGTGGCTTCTACACCAGGGGCTAAATGTCAATCAGGGTCAGTATAGAATATGGGAATCATTTGCTACTAGGCTTAAAGGAGCTCCAATTTGTGGCATTTTAATTCTATTGAGGTTTAAACCAATGACATCAAGGGCACAAGTGAAACCTGTGAATGTGTAATAGAGCGAGGGTTCACCAAAACAAGGGATAAACTTGCAATTACTGCCTATGCCCTGATATTGTGGAAGACAGGGATCCCCCTGTGGAACCCAACCTGTGTAGATGAAATAACACTGGTTCCTTTTCGCCCAGTTCATTAGTTCTGATGCATGAAAGTGTAGTAATGATTCAATTCTTCACTGTCTTACCATTCTCCAAAAACAGGCAGTGCTAGGAACAGCTGATTAAACGAGGTTCCATTGTTGCCACTGTATTTTGCTTCCGGCCTACTTCACTGATAAATTGAGAGGAAACTGTGATTATCCATTGATTGAAACTTAAATTGAAGAAAATCATAGAGAGGTTTTAATAGTATCCTTCGAGTCTTCCAAAATAGGATCTTGCCATTTAAAGAATATATCAGAAATATGGTCAATATGATACTTATCACTGTAACATTGCACGTGATCCAGTGTTCACTGCTAAATCTAAATCCTTAATGGCTGCCTTCTGCACTGCTGTCTGGCTATTCGGACTGAAATATAGCATGTGTTGACCTTAAGGTTCATAGGTCATCCTTTCTGGGTAGAGCATATATTAGGGTGCCTAACTCCTAAATCATCCTCGCGGCTAACTTTACCTAATATCGGGCGCATTCCACTAACAGCAACTTTAATTTTGCTCTGAGAATATTTCCCCCTTCAGGCTGCGTTACTATATCCAGCGTATGGAACACATTAGCTCCAAGAGCTCTTGCAGCGGGAACCCTGGGGTATAGCGCAGGTCCTACGTCACACTGCTTCTGACAGAGTGGATGAAGCACTGCAGGAGGCAGCCCGGTACAGTAACTGAAAGTGAGGAACTCATTAGCTGTGGAGCAAGAAAAATGGGCAAAGTGACCTTTGACCGTTGTAGGGATTTATGGCCTCTCCAAAGCTAGTTATACGTGTTTTGCTAAAACTAAGCAAATGCGGAAGTCTGCATTTAAGACAGAGGTTGCCTCCTCATAACGCGCGGGGCACCAACCACTCACCAACCGCCGTTTAAAGATGCAATGACATAAATAGCCACACTTTTCCTCTAAGTAATTAAATAAGCACATCTGTTTTTCATTTTCATATGAAACCGTGTCTTTCTTATTCCCACAGGAAACATATGAAAGAAGCACAATGAAGTTTGAAAGTGCACTCACGTTAGAGGCCTGTGGTGCACTGGCAATCTGAGACTCAGGGATACATGGGTAGATAACAACTCACGTGTGCACTGAACAATTTCACTGCACGTTTTAGGTCTACCAGAGAAAAACAAGAGACAAAATGCACAAAAGTACTTGCATAGAAGGCGCTGTCTGCACTTCGGGGCAAATCTAGTAATCTTTCAAGCGAGGCAGGGCAGCAAGCACAGTTGATGTGCTGCGGTGTGTGAAAGGGAGAGATCGCAGTAATGCTCCATATTTACAAAGATATGGAGTATTTCTGCTGTCTCCTTGCGCTGTACAGCCTAGTGCCAAAGCAGGCACATTTTCGTCATAGTGCAGAGGTGCCTGTGTTACAGGCAGGATTGTTTTTGTGCAGGAAGGGACATCTTCTAGAACAGAAACAATCGTTAGAGGCATTTTGCTCTTTCCGAGTGTGCTGCAGCATGTAAGAAAGAGGGAATAACAAGAAGAAATAAAGCTTTTTCTCCTTTGTTATGCCTCGCTGGGGAAGGCGCAGCATTTTGACAAATTCCAGGGTATACTAGCTTTAGGAAATCCGGAAATGTCCACAGTTCATGGGTGGATGCATGGGAACACCCATGCTCCACAATTGGAATGCCTCTCAGCTTGAAATGTAACGTAATGCAGCGCAAGCAGGTGTGTTGAGCTACACTTCTTTACAAAGCCACGCAAGGTTGCGCAAATCTACCCTTGTGTGGCTTTGTAAATATTACTGAATCCTTTGAGTTGTGCTTGACACAAGGACAAAGCACATACTTAATAAAGCTGGGCCTTAATATTTATGCATGGGAAGTGGCCCAAACTCTTGTTTGACAAGGTCAATCAATCCCAACTTTCTAAGCGAGAGCACTTTGCATTCTGGGACTATTGGCATAACTTTTGCCTTTAAAAGATATGAACATACAAATCCCTCTATGCACGGAGATGTTGGCTAAAAAGTCAGGACAAAACAACCAAGAAAGCATTCTCCTAGCCAGTACCATGGATTTAACCCCACATTACCTTGATTTATGTCAGACTTCCTTTACTAGAGATTACTATTATAACTTCCATTACTACTCAGTCTGCTCAGTCATCAGTACTCCCTTGAGCTACAATACACTACCACCCCTCCTCAATGGGTAATTGGGACTCCATTGATACACAAGCATTGGCAAATCCAATAGATCTGGTGTTGGCTTTGTCAATTGTTATTTTATTTTGCGATGGAGGGAGTTGGTAGGCCCTCATTAATATCTGTATTAAAAAATTATTGGCTAGAAACAAATATATTTTTCAAATTCGAAAAAGTACCCATTGTCATGTTAGTCCCTGGCACTGAGAGAAATTTGAGTGAAGATGTTTTCTTTGTGAAAGGACAGAACGCCATCACTGACAGCAAGTTAGCCAATGGCTGACCCTCTGCCCCATGCATACACTTTCAGTTAAGTTAACAAACTGTCTGACCCATTGCCCCAAACTGTATGCTCTAGTTGGCAGAAGAAAAATATGAATCACACTAAAGTACTCCAGTGGATGAAAAAGCTGACTGAAAGCCTATATATAGATTTATATATGCTGCATTTGAACCAACAGATCTTATTAACCTGCTACACAGATTTTTCGCCAAAATACTACACAAGCTACAACAAAACTTTGTACATAATAAGCTTGTGATAGTTGTCAGCCAAATATCTTACCAGTCCATACCATTACCTCGCCAACAATACCACTACTGATGATCATGTCAAAACAAATCTCTATATGACCAGTACCTTGTTTATCATTGCATGGTTATATTACATGTTTTTATGTCTCGCCTGGCGTTAGCAGCACGGATGCATTGCTCTCGCCATGCGAGGGCCTTTTGGAATCGATAAGGATTCCAAAGTGTGCACGCGGACGGACAGAAGATGTGCACGCAGGGCCTGGATGCTTCACTGGCAGCGTGACACACTGGGGACTTTATTTTTTTAGCTCGGCATGCAGCAAAGATATTGGACTTTTTTTTTGGCTTGGCATGCGGCGACGATATATTGAGGACGAAGGATGTGCTATGTAGGTTGCACTACATAAAACTGTGAAGTTCTTTTTAAGCAACCAAAAAAACTTAAGCTTGCTTGCGCAACAACATATTGTAGGTTTGATAAGCGCAGAACGTTAACTACACTGCAATGCGAAAATAAGAAAGGCGTTTGTCTGAATACGGAAACACCGTGGTGACGCTAGGTCAGTCAGTGTCTATCTCTCCATTACAACGCATCTCTAGGCCCCTTGGTATCGTCTTGATGTGTGACAGGCTGAGTATCCTGAGCACTCCCTGCAGCAGGAGGATGAGCTGCCTACTTGTTTACCTCTCATGGGCTCGAGCACAGCCTCGCCAAGCACTCCCCTTTGATCACTTCCAGATTGCACGACATGCCGCAAGTCGTCTCGTTAAGTCCAAGAGTTGGTGGGTGCGTGTCACCCAGAATACGAGCCTCCTTGATTAGTTTTGGTGACCTAGAGCACCTTGGTACGCAATTTCGACAGTGCAATTACTTCGACTAGCATGTATAATTGACCCCCAGCAGTCCAGTGTTGCCAAGTTGTAGTATACACACAATAATGGTTCTATCGGGTGCGAACAATTATTTCTTACCCTGTTACGTTCCCTTCAAAATACAAATCTTGAGAGGTTTAATATATTCAGCTCTCTATTTTAAAACAATTCAAATAATGTGGAACACATAGAGACAGAAACACCAGGGCAATGCTGCATGATGAGTACTAGATGATTTTATATAAATTCCATCATTTATATATACTAATGAGTTGTTAGAGAAGCTGTCAACAGGAGGTAACACTAAGAGTGCTCAGTCAATATGTAACATAATATGCTCAGTGAAGCTGTATGGTGAACATTATATACAACGTGATAACAAATATATATATTTAAGGCCCCACTGTCAAGCGGAAAAACAATGGCTCTGCTACTGTAGCCACAGTAATGTCTTTGCATGCAGAGTCTTGATCTGGGCCAAGAGGTGCCGTCGACGTTTCAACCCAATATATGCGTTATGGAATGGTCAATGCGGGTCTTCATCAGGACTGGGGTGGAGAGGAGGTTGACAGCCTAACGGTAACCAGAATGTGTCCTGATTGGTTAGCAAGTCGGGTGTTGGCCTGTACAACTGTTACAGCCTCATCAAGTTCAATCCGAGTCTAATCCAGCCGGGATTGTGAACTAGACCCCGGTCGAAATGGCTGTGAAGGGCGGTGGCGCAACCGGTATTCTGTAGGATCGCCAATGTGTAGATTCTAAAGCTGAAAACAGTTGTGACGGGTCCAAAACTCGGTCATAAAGAGCACTTTCTGGCGTGAGTCCTGGCAGCACAAATTGGATGGTTCTTCGGCTGATTGTGTTTGTGACGAGTCAGATACTCCGTCGCTGAAAGCACTTGCCGGCGTGAGTCCTGGCTGTGCACTGCCTGTAGTCAGTAACTGACAGTAGTCAGTCAAATGTATAATAAAATGTATAACTCATTAAAAAATTAAGTAAACTAATTTGATCAATCACATGCTTCAAATAGTTAATAATGTAATTTCCCAATTAAAAGAAAAATATTTGACAGTTAAAAGCATTCATAATTAATTTAAAAAACATAGCTAATAATATAATTAACCAGTTAAAAAAATTAAATGACAATTTTTAGTAATACAAGTTAATTAATGTAGCAAATAAGTTACATAACTATGAATCTAATTAACTAAATACATTTAGCAAATTGTAGAAAATGTGTAGGAAATGTATAAATAAATAAAAAAAAATATTTAAATATCATCCTACCTTACTCCCTACACACCTAACAATTCAGCAATAATTATAATAAATTAAAGAAACTCAAAAACAAAACTTTAAAATGATCACCAAAAACAATAAAACAAGTACTAATAAAACAAACAACTACAAATAACAAATTAATAACTTAAGACAGAATAAATCATAAAATATTACATAATATTGCAAAATCTGTAATATATACAACTGTAATAAAAAATAACATTAAACCTTTATCATTATGTGCAATATTCTGCACTACGATATTCTTGTCACCACAATATGTTTTGATACTCACAGCCAGATTTATCAAGGTTTTGCATCACCCTTGTCCACACAAGGGGGTACAAGCACGACGCAAAACCTAAGTGAAATTTATCTATCTACTCAAGGCCATCTTGCGTGGCCCTGCATGGCTTGATAAATCTAGCATAACGCAAGGCAGCCCAAATTGCTGCCTTGAGTTACTCTGCAGCAGGGAGGCGTTTCATGAGTGGAGCGTGGGAGTTACCATTAGTAGTAGATCCTGAAATGCATCAAAATGGCATGCCTCCCCAAGTGAGGCGTAACAAGGGGAAATATCTCCTCGTTTTTTCCTCTTTCTGCATTCTGCAGCTCACATAGAAAGAAAGAAATGCCTCTCAGGATTGCTTTGTGTAGGAAGGTGTCCTTTCCTGCATAAAAACAATTCGACCTACAATGCAGGCACCCTTGCACCATGACACTAGGGTGCTTGTGTTGGTGGTAGGCAGCCAATAGTGCGCCAGTGCTAGGAAAGGACAGGAATGTGCCGTATAGTGATAGAAATGGCACATTCCTGCCACATCCCTTTCACAGCGTGCAACGCAGCAATGTAGCTTGCTACGTTGCGCTGTGTGAAAGAATGAAAACTCTGGCTCTCAATGTATTACATAAATATCAGTCACCCACCACCACCAAAGAATCAACGAACCATCATGCACGTGGTCCTTCCCACCACTCCAAGGAATCTAATAGACAATGAATGGCCCAGTTGTTTCTAGACACACCCATGCAGCCGAGGTCACATGACTCGTTGGTCAGTAAGCTGCCAATAAAGTTTCCCTAAGTTCTGCATTTCATAGGAAGATGTCTTAAACAGAAAGAACATGACAACTGGTACAGATGTGATTTAGAGACATCATTTGGCTGAAATCATACGCACTGAACCAAGCCTGTGTACCTTGGACCTCACACATCACAGGTCAGCGACACTTTCATGAACTGTGTCATTTCTGTTTTTCTATGCACATCAAGGTAAACTCTGGCAAGTGGACCGACCATGCCATCATCTGCCTTGACCTTCACTAAACCTCCAAAAACCCTAAGGCCAAGGAAAATTAGAAATATAATGAACAGCTCCTTCATAGACTTCCCTTATCCCTTTTGCTGCCGTAATTATGTATAAGTATGTCATAGTGATGCATAGGTACGCAATGTAAGGGTGTCATTAGGATGACTATATGATGTACATATACATCAGCTAAAATCTTGGAACCCCAGGCCCATCACATATTTGTATCTTCAATGGGGAAGAATCTTCTTTTCGGGGTTGGGTTACTAACAAATTCCTGAATGAATCAATACACACTCCTGTGATATCTCATTGATATATGTGTAACATCACAATCATGTCACACACATATCAAAAGGATCAGAGAGTATTTCGTTAGCTCCTCCATGCCCTTCCTATTATAACACCTCCTGTCACCGCCACAGCACATACTGGAGACCCCATATCGAAACCACGCTCTATTCCCGCAAGCCTCTGCATGTCCAGTGTTGGGAGTCTGCACAGGTTGTTATTTTCACAAAATTCTTAAGGTTGCTAGACTTTTTTGTTGTAGACTAATGGCTAAAACTAGCACTGCATTTCACAGAGGCCTTACAAGCAACAACAGTCTGGTGCATGAAATCATGACCATCTAAGTGTAGGACTTCGTAGGTGCATTGGAAACCGGGTTGCGAGGATAAACGTTCAGAAGATTTTCCCTTTGAGCTTTCATATGCTGGAACATCATTAAGTCCTTTTAGAAATGTGCAATGGATTTGGAAGACGGTGCTTCGCTGCAATGTGGAGTAAGTACATTTAAGTGGCAGTTAAATGGTGACCTGCCCACTCTCAAACCCCTCTATGCTACCTTGAGAAAGATTTGCACAGAGGCTAAAGTTTCTTTATTCATGATTATCCTTAAACAAACTGTGGATGCACTTGAAGGTGATAAATCAGAGTATAAGATCCAAAATGCACACCTGAGTCCTCTTCTTGAATGAGACAGGATCAACTATCAGCACCTTTTTCAAGGACATGACAGGTAAGATCTGTCAACAGCACACCACTCAACTGTGGAACAACAACAATGTGTCAATTCTGCAAGGCATCTTCACAGATGCTCTCAAAACCAGACAGATGTTGATTTTAAGCAACAAGTTAAATTTGGTTTCTGATAAACTCTCAAACTACAATCCAGTTTCTTACCTGGCTTTTCTGAGGGAGATCATCAGCTATGCTGGGACAAACAAGGTCCATGAAAAGATCAGACTTTTATAGGACAATGAGTATGACTCAGGTCACATTGCAGCACCTAGACAGCGACCATGCAAGTGGTTGCTGTTACTCTCGAGATCAGAGGCATTGGCCAACCAGGCCTTCTTGACTTCCTCCACCTTTCTCAAGAGCATCTTCCATCAATCCCTGATTGACACCCTCACACTTTGAATGGGCTTCAGTGGCATGGGCACCTGTGTTTAAAGTTGCCAGGGTCTTCATATGACAGACAAAGACATCATCATTCACCAATGTGCAGATGACGCCCATCTCTGCCTGTGGGGACCATGACTGTGAACACTAAGCTGAATGTGGCCACATCTTCCTTTAGTATAGGACAGTTCCTTCCCATTCAGCATCTAGTGCAGGGGCACTAGATGCTGTTAACAGCATTAGTGCTGTTAACAGCATCCTATACATTATGCTGCAACCAGCACTGCATGCATAATCCCTCCCATTTCCTGCAGGGAACCTGTCATTAGGCATGCCCTTGTCCCTGAGCTAACTCCCAGAGCAGGGGCCTTCACCCTGGCACTCCATCTGCCTTATGGACACTGAGCAGTAATACACAAACTGGGAATGTGCCTGGTTCCCAGCACCATATGCAGAGAGTCCTACTCAAAGAATGCATGTACCCATAAGTGCCTTAGCACTCTGTGGATGGTGTCTTAACCTCGGACAAAACTTGCCATCTCCTCACCACCTCTATAGGGCACTCCATACAGAGATTGCATGATGCCACGTCAGATGTAAGTACTGATCAATTTCTGTAATTATCTTTCAGTTACGTACAGTCCTGCATTTGAAATGTGATAGGTAATGTACAATTATCAGAAATCAAAGATAAAATAAGGACCTGCTAAGCTGCTCTCTGGGAACGTGTGCATTGCACCCCCAGAGCCCTATGCACAGATATGCCCCCCACAAGCTGCCTATACATTATTATCAACCTCAGAGCACCAGAAATGACCCAGTCCATTTGTCTTTCTGCCCTCTGCTATGCCAATGTGCCCGATATTTTCTCCAACTCCTCTTGAAAATAATAGCCTCATTTTCCATCGGTTTACTCCATGTAACACTCTGTAATCTCTGCCAGTCTGAGCCTCACCTGTTTCAAAATGTCCGGGTCCTACAGCGGATCCCTTATTCGCTCTAATTTCTGCTACAACAGGTGTCACCAACCAGTCGATTGCAAAGTCCTCGTCGACTCAATATTGGAGCATAAGAACAAAATGATGTTTCTGACTGCTTTTCAGTTGGAGAAAATTAAAAGTTACCTTAATGATTAACTCTTCATTTTAATGTTATCCTATTTTAAAGTGTCGCATTTACAAGCAGCAAGCCTTTTGCTCCCAAGGGGCAGTAGCCACTGTGTCATATGCATAACTGAAAAATAGTCATATTTTTTCACGTGAGGGAAACTTAAAGTGAAGAAAACTATTTCTATGAAAATGTAAGTATTAACATCTTTCTCCACTTTCAAATAAACCAAATATCTCTTAATGTTTTATGAAGCATGCCTATTCACTTTAAATTCCTCCCATTTAAACAAATGTATTTTTCTGTTATAAAATATAGCACCATGTCTACAAGGCACTGGGAACAAGATGCTTGGTGTTTGGAAATGGGACATGTAGAAATGGGAGAAAATGTAAATGATGAGTTTCATGGAATCCACCTAAACAAAGTTTAGTGAGAAATACAGCCATTATTTTAAGTGGGAGAAATTTAAATTGCAGAAACATTTTCTACGCTCTGAACATTTTTGATGAACTTTTTTCTGCACTTTAATGTCTCCCATTTGCGTTATACATGTAACGGTGTCACATATAGTGAAAGGATTCTCCGCGCCACAAGCACATATGGGGCCTCATTATGATTGCGGATAATCCGCATACTCCGGGCCGGCGGAAGCCACCGCCGGCCCGGAGTATGCGGATTATCCGCCGCAGTGAAATAGAAGACCCACCGCCAGATTAGGAGGGCGGTGGGAGTGCGGTTGGACCAGCGGCGGACGGCAGGTCCGTCCGCCGCTGATCCGCGGGGTGGGGTGGGCTATTTGGTGACGGTGTCTGCAAGACACCGTCAGCCAAATTAGGAATTGCACGGACACATGCTTTTCCGCGGCGGCTTTTCCGCCGTGGAAAAGCATGTGGACTTTGGCTTTTGGGGGCCGTTGCGGGCCCCCAGGGTGTCGGGGGTGGGGGGTGCACATGGGGGGTACCTATGGTACCCCCCAACATTTACATGCACAAAGCGGCAGGCACTGCGCGGTGCCTGCCGCTTTGTGCATGTAAATGTAATACATGCATTTTTGACATTGCGGTGGGTGCTGCTTGAAGCAGCACCCGCCGCAATGTTATTCATACAGGATGTGACCGCCAGGGTGGCGGTCACATCGTAATTTGCATGGAGGGAAAGCCGCTGCCCCTGCGGACGGTCCCTCCAAATCTGGGGTGGCGGACGGACGCAGGTCCGTCCGCCATCCTAATCGGCCCCATGATGCGGTCTCTCAATCATCTGTACACACATATCCTATTCATAGGTACACATGTTCATACATCCCTAAAGCAAAAGACACACACTTGATGGACAGAATGCTGAACAAATCAAAACATTCACCCCCTGCCAAGAGATCTGGGTTAAATCCATCATTCTTTTGCTCACCTTGCCACCCCAGTTTAGACCTGGCCATATGCAAATCAGTCTTGACTCTGTGTCTCATGGGAACAGTCCAGCCTGAACTGCCAAGCCAAGTCCTCCCTCTACCGGAAACAAGCTTCCTAGGACCGATTTCTGGGTTTCACCCCTCAGTAGCCAGGATAGCTTGAATCCAGTGGCACAGTGAGCCTCGGACCCACGTAAGGACATACCTGGCGCACTTAGGGCGAGAAAGCAAAAGACACGCAATTGATGGAATGCAGAACAAATCAAAACATCCACCTCAGTTAAGAGATCTGGGTTAAATCCGTCATTATTTTGCTCACCATGACACCCCAGTTTAGACCTGGCCATATGCAAATCAGTCTTGACCCTGTGCCTTATGGGAACAGTCCAGCCCGAACTGGCAAGCCATGTCCTCCATGGCTCGGAAACAAGCATCCTAGGACCGGTTTCGGGGTTTCACCCCTCTTCTGCCATGATAGCTTGAATCCAGTGGCACAGTGAGCCCAGGACTCACGTCTGGGCATACCTGGTGCACTTTGTGCAAGAAAGCGAAAGACAGACAATTGATGGACGGAATGCAGAACAAATCAAAGCATTCACCCCAGTCAGACTTACATCCTTAAAGAACACGCTCTCACTGGAGAAACAACAGTGAATATTGTTAGGAAACGGGTTTTGCACAGACAAAGGTTTTAATACCGAATTTACAAACTAAGAAGGACTGGACTGTCTTTTCTCTTGTTGAAAGAATTGACGATTCCACTTCATCAGGACCCTGAGGAAGGGATCATTGTCCCGAAATGCAAAGGGCGATGCAAGAACAAAGTAGAATCTACAGATGAAGAATCATTCTACATGATATAATTTTGTTATGACCCAATCTGTTATTGATGTGAATATTGTTTCTTTAATATGCACCAAACATTTGAGAATTGTATTTCAGAAGAATGACAAATTATTTTTGAAAAACTTTGCAAGTTGTATGTGTATATATTGTCAGAAACTGAATGTTAAATACATCTTGCAGTGTGCACAGGGATTAAGGTACAGACTTACTTGAAACATATTTTGAGATAACACAAACGGGAGACAGGCAGCTCTCTGGCCTGGTGCAGTACGCAGAAATTGTGAATCTTTTTTTTAAACACCAGATATATCAATGTAAAACAAGGAGTGCGCTACTCGAATAATTTCTTTGATACATGTAACGGTGCCACATATGGGCAAAGGTATGTCCTGTGCCGCAAGTATATATGACGTGGTCTCTCAGTCACCTGTTCACATATATACACCATTCATATGCACACATGTTCATACATCCCCAAAGACCAAGCTCTCACTGACACATGTGGCAGCCCTGTAATAGTGTCCCTAGTCAGTGTATTTTGTTCAAACCATAGCATCTAGATCTATGGACATTAGGCTTAAAGCTAATTAAGCTGGGTGTGGGGGAGTCTGGTAACAATGTGTGAGTTGCTTAGCCTTCAGTAGCTCACAATGATTTTCACTGATCAGAAGTAGCTCACACTACAGAAAAGGTTGGAGAACCCTGTGCTACAATAACCTTATACCAGCAGTGCATATTGTCAGTTGGTTCGTTAGGCGTTGCACTAGCATTCCAAACATTGTACAATGGGTGGACACAATGGCTCTGTAGAGCAACACTGCAGACCCACAAGCTGACTGTGACATCTGACTTCTCTGGACATGCATGATGTCCACACACAGCACAAATTGCTGCTGTCTGTTGGCACTGCAGTAGCATTGCAGTCAGTGCAGAATCTCCTCTAACACTGAATCACTACCCTGCCTATATGGAGGTAGCATGCCTTTGTCACATGCCCCCTTTCTCCAGGAGTAGGAATAGAGCATAACAATACCACTGCCTCAACTGAAAGATACTCTGTAGGAGATCCCACAGGTCATTTTATGTGCCCTTTAGCATTGCGGGAAGGATGCTGCCTCAGCAGCCCCATACTATCAACCCATGCTGTGGGGTTGCTCAGAAGAGCTCATGTGCACACAGTCCTCTGTCATAGTGCCCGGCTGCCCAACTGGTCCATCTGGAACTGGCTGTCAGCTTCCTTTAGTCAACTGACTTGTGAAAGTTTCAGGAACTGTGAAGTTTAGGAGTTTTATCTATTTACCTTAGTCTTAGGTAGAAACAGAAGCCAGATAAACATTGAATTCAGATTTTAAAATTCAGTTGTTATGTCTCGCCTGAGCCAGTGCATGCGCCGTCTGGCGAGACATTTAGTAAGCGCTTTTCAAAGTGCTACCAAAGCAGTCACCAGCTTGCGGTCAACCGCACAAGCGCGCGCGCCACGCTCCGCCTCTACTGCGCGCGCATCCCTCACGTGCTTTGCACAGAGCAAATCATCGCTATCACGATCACTTTCGCTTTCACCACGATCACGACGACTTTCGCTTTCACGGGGGCGCGGCATTACTTTTACTGCTGCACAGCCAATGCTTGTTATGAAAGAAGTAGAATTCTGCCACTCACAGTGACGCTGCATACCAGGGCAATCAAAACTTCTAACAGTGCTACTGGTAATTAAAACCACAAGGAGAAATCTATGTGTACGTCCCTACCTTTGTCAAAACGAAGACAGGGGTGAAAGATACGCGTCACTCTCCTGTCTGCAGAGGTTAAATCCAGATTGTGCTTATAGAGAAGGTGGCATTGTAGTGCTATACAAGACTGCTATATCTATCCCTTGAGATGGAACGAGACAAGTGTGCAACTATCCAGAAAGCCAATCATCCTGCAAGCGTCTGCCCTCTAGCGGCTGCAGGTGGATGCGCAGCTCAGCCCCTGCTCAGAGTGGTACAACGGGGCTCGGTGTTCAGGGACGTCAACACTTGGAAGCAGCAAGAATGATTCAATCTGTTAGCTGTGGTTTCATCACCCTGCTTTACCGCCCCAGGTAAGAAGCTCAGCGGGCAAGGGAGAGTGCAAATCACGTCTCTGTATCCAGGAATGGCTCCGCCTTTCATCCTTCTCAAGTCGAATAAACGAACACCTCAGAGTTTAATAAAATCATGCGAATAGACTGATAGGATTCTTTTGAAGGTTTTCTGCACATAGAAAGTGCATTTTGTTTTACTTTACGTAATTCCATCGAAATTGGTGTGTACTAATTGTTTTTACGTCGGGCCTCGTGCTCTTATATTTTACACGTGTAATGAAATGTATGCTTGCTTTTTCCCCCTTTACCGTTGTCTTGTCGTATGTCACCAAGAGCTTCTATTCATGCTTTTGTTTATGTATTTTAATTAATTTTGAAAATGTGAAGTGAATTCACTTGAGGAAACAGCCCAGATCATATAAATACACTAAAGTCGTGGAACAGGACGGTATGTGCAAGACAACACTTTGTGGGAAGTCAAAGGTTCCATAACATAAAGGTACCCGCCCCCTTGTGGACATTCTTGTTTGCTGCCCTTGCTTCCCCACCCACCACTCACCCCCTGCCTTCTCCACCCCAGGTCATTCTCGTGGACAGGGCCTAGTGCCTTGAGTCTGTCTATGCTCCTGTGGAATGTGAAAGTGGACATTTAGTGGCTTCCTTTAGTGACCCATCACTTTCACCTTGGAAACTCACTTGTTTTCTCTCCCTTTGCTCATACTGTCAGGCAGTGCTAAAGCAACCCTAAAATTGCCCAAGATCAGACGGTGCAAGTAACCTTTCCGCTGTATTGTTCTAGTTTGTGTATATATATATATATATATATATATATATATATATATATATATATAGATATACATATATATATATATTTTTTTTTCAACACATCAATTCACATCCTGGCACAGAAATTGACACAGACCTTCCAGGATGCTATAAACAATTAATATTTATAGTCCCTTGCTCACTTTGCCACTGGATTCAAGCAAGCCTGGCTGAAGACGGCTGAAATGCCAGAATCTGGTCCTAGTAAGCAGCCACGGCCGGTAGTAGGTGTAACTGCAGGGCGGTGACATAGGGAGGGGGAGGGGAAGGGTGGGGGGTTGTAATGTATGGATTACAGACTTTAACAGGTAGGTAAACATATAAATAAATAAAACGAATTTCGTTGCGCGCACTGTATCGCATTTGGTGATGCAGTGCACACAACGAAATTCGTTTTATTTATTTATATGTTTATGTAAGCTTGATTCCGGTCCAGAGAAGGCATGGCTTGGCAGTTCGGGCTGGACTGTTCCCATGAGGCACAGGGTCAGACTGATTTGCATATGGCCATGTCTGACCTGGGCTGGCAGAGTGGGCTAAAGAACGGTGATGGATTAAACCCAGATCTGTTGACTGAGTGTGAGTGTTTGATTGGTTCAGATGCTCCGTCCATCACCACCCCCTTTTGTACCGTTTGTTCGCCATAAGTTGGCAGGGTATGCTCAGACGTGAGTCCCTTGCTCACTTTGCCACTGGACACTGGATTCAAGCAAGCCTGGCTGAAGACGGCTGAATTGCCAGAAACCGGCAGTTGCTCAAGTCAAACGCTTCGGCTGCGTCCTAGATCACACATATATGTATATGTGGGTCTATGTATATATACATATACTGTCTCCACCAGACAATTACCTGTACAGAGTTTTGCTATTGTATATACCTGCATGCTATGGCTGGAAAACAATAAAAACAAGCATTGGCATAGCCAATAGGTCTCGCTTTTGGGACCTTATAAGTATTTAGTTATGCAGCACAATATCCTTGGTGCAACAACAGCTGTTGCATGGCACAACCTTGTACCTTATAAGCCTTTAGCCATGCAACAGTTGATGTTGTTGCACCAAGGATATTGTGCTGCATAACTTAATACTTATAAGGTCCCAAAAGCGAGACCTATTGGCACTGCCAATTCTTGTTTTAATAGTCAAAGATATAATTCAATTTAAATCATCAACTAATGCAAAGGTATGTGCGCATCAGTTTCATAATCTGAGTAATATTTAGAGGTTTAAAAGTGAAATAGGTTTAGAATTTAAGAGGCTTACAGTATTAAGATATTACTCGGAGCTAATGCAAGATTTAAATCCAGTTAACAAGGCAAAAAAATAACTATTTTCCACGTGCACAATGTAAACCCATTTATGAACTGCAAAAAAGAACTTCCATCAGAGGTGGGGAATGTTTTTGCGCCCGAGTACACATTTTCCCTTTGCGAAAACCCATTTGTGAATTTGGCCAACACTAAAAAACAACAAGGATTTTACAGTACAACATGGAAGAACCACGCTCAGAATACATAAGAGAGGGAGTGATTATTATATCTGTACCATAAAGGACTGCATGTTTCTAAGGGAGGGAGAAGGGGTGTATTCGATAAATTGCTGACCAAGACACCTGGGTTCCCCCTAAAAATCTTGGTATCGACGAAAAATCTTATGATTGTGTGACTCAGTCTGAGACTATAATCAATGTAAAAAAACAATATGCATTGGCATAGCCAATAGGTCTCGCCTTTGGGACTGCATAAGTGTTTAGCCGTGCAGCACATTATAGAGACAATCGACCTTAATTTATAATTTATAAAGTATGGCAAGAAAGAAGACCTGCAGTAGCGGGATACGAGATCTGCGATGGTGCACGTGGAAAGGCCTGATAGAGGGCACTGCTGATATATACATAATAATAAAACACCACACACCTTTGTCATTCTTACACCCCTTTCCCCCGTTCTATCTGAACTTCACTGCCCCTTCCCCTGCAGGCGGGTAGGGAAGTATAAAAACCAGGGGCCCCATTTGCTCTATATAATAAAGCAGAGGAGTGCTAGGCAATAAATAGTTTTTAAAAAACACAGAGTTTAACTCTGAAAAGTCTGAGCACTCAAAACTATCTCCCACGTGGATGGTTGGAAGCCAGGGGAAGCTGCCTGACAGAAATTGCTGCCACTTCCTTATATACTAAACATTGTACAACCCCCATTTCTGGAGTTGGGCATTCAGAAAAATAGATACAATTTCCTTGTATATTGACATACCTTGACATACCAATCTACTGCAGCGCTTAGAAGCAGTTCTGTTCATGTGTGCGCGGTTTGCATACAGCGCCATTCCTGCAGAAGTATGGCAGACAGCAGGCAAGAGTCACCAGCCCACCTGGGTACTTTAGAGGCCCTGCAAAAAATGAACAGGCTTGAACTCAATCTTCGGAGCTTGGCGATATACCAATAATGGAGTGTGCCCGCATTGGATATAAAGAGAAACGAGGTAGGCATGACTTGCTTGGAAAAAGGAAAAAATACTTCCGGCTATCTTTGGCAAGACATCATCCCGGAGCTGCAGGTGTAAAAATTATAAAATTAGTATTTTATTGCACAGTATAAAATTGGTTGTCGTTACATTAACAAACGAATTACGCCATTTTAAAACCACTGTGGAATACAAGTAAAGCAAAAAACGCACCCTGAAAGGCTTGAGCAGTTAAAAAAACTGATTGCTGCAAACAAACATGTAGATGCATTACAAGGGAAAAGAGAAAGGCGGGGCCGGCATCGGCCCCGCCGCAAGTATGGTGGGCGCACCAGCTCCCACCCACTCTCTGTGGTGAGGCGCGCCCCGTAGCATCACAATGACACAGCGGGCACGCCCTATCGCGAATTGGCTCCTGGGTATCTAAGTGACC
Organism: Lissotriton helveticus; assembly: GCF_964261635.1. Taxonomy (NCBI): domain Eukaryota; kingdom Metazoa; phylum Chordata; class Amphibia; order Caudata; family Salamandridae; genus Lissotriton; species Lissotriton helveticus. Next base: position 958,228,821 of record NC_136059.1, on the reverse strand, counting down.
CGGAAGTGATTGAATCCGGGTCACTGGGGAGCAATGGCCAGGCCCGTTAGAACCGGCCTGGCTAGTGAGGGGTTAAAAGGCCGGGTAGCGCTGGAGTCTGCCTCTTTGACCCCGCGCTCCACGGCCTGCCCCCCCAGCCACTCAAAGGAGGGCACAGACAGGCCTGCATTTCACTGCTTCTGTGGGCTTCCGGGCTCGAGAGTACTCGCCCCACACCCAGGTTATCTGGTGTGGCGCGGCTCCAGTTGCGTGGTGCTTACGGCCAGGTTGTGTACCCCCAACGGTGCTCAGGTAAGGACCTTGACAGGTTTCCAGGCCAGGCAAATATTGTGGGGAGGCTCTCAGTGAGAGAAATCACTTAGGTGCAGATAACATTGTGTGCGCAGTGTTATTGCCTGTCAGTTTATAAGTGACCTTGCAATTTTGGCTCAAGAGCTATGGCCAGTAAGCGTGGCGCGAAGCGTTCCCACATTGAACACATGCTGGAGTCCATGATGCGTAGGATAGTGACAATGGATAGGAGATGGGGAAAAGTAGAAAAACTGGGGCAGAGCCTTGCAGAGCTCAGAGAAAGAGTGGAAGGGCACAGCGAGGTGGGGGGAAGGCCTAAGCGAACCATAATGCCTTCCAAAACCCAGGGGTTAACTGGATCCGCTACGCAGGCGGGCCAGGCCCAGGAAAGAAAAAAATAAAGAGCTAGTTCCCGTGCCAGTCCATCCTTTGGGAGAGGTTCCGTCAGGAGGTGTTCCTTCAGGGGTTCCATTGACATCGGTCCCGGTGGTCCCTACACCTATCCCAGTGGTCCCCACAAGTATCCAAGTGGTCCTCGCACCCACACCAAGCCCGGTGGCACCCTCGCCAACCCCAGTGGTCCCCACATCACTTCCAGTGGTGCCCACACCAAGTCCAGTGATTCCGGTTCTCACCCCTGTGGTCCCTACGCCTGTCACAACGCCAGCAGACATCAACCAAGTCCCACAGGAACTAGTGGCACAGAGGGTGGCCGTTCTCCCTTGGTTAGGGAGGGGAAGGATGTTGCCAACTTCAGTGGGGGCAAAGGAGGGAGGGAGGACCCTTTGGCTGAAGCGAAGAAGATGGTGGGAAAGATTATTGCAACAGGCGAGGGGCAAGGTACTCCATCTCGCCCGCATCCGACAGGGGGGTTCCTTTAGCAGGAAACAACAAGGAGGTGCCAGCGAGCATCAATGGAAAGGACAAGGTGACAGAGCCAGCTGGAGTTGTGGCAATAGGTAAGGAAGTGACATTACCATTGCTCGGCGCTGGTGTACCACCCACAGGAAGTGTACATTTGGCCAGGCATGTTACACGCGAAGTGAAAGTATTGATATGGTCTGGTGCTTACATTAATATGTTTTCTAACCCTGGGCGGGCTACTTCGCTACGCCCACGAAGTGGGCGTAGTGTTGCCTGCTTCACCCTTTGCAAAGTAGGCAAAACAGGCAACACTACGCCCACTCCTTGGGCGTAGCGAAGTTGCCCGCCACCCGCCTCCCTCCTGCCCTCCCGAACATACCTAATTTAATTAAATGGGCACATAAAAATAAATAAAATGCACTTACCTTGTCCGCGGCGTCCCGGGGCTCCCTCTGCTCATTCACGGCGCCGTCCGCTAACCAATGCGCATTTCGCGAGAAATGCGCATGCGCGGCCGCCTGCAATGACGGGCACATCCACAAGACGCAGGAGCACATGTTGTTTGGGTCATAGGTCATTCGTATGTAAGACGTCTGAATTATGTTTTTCTTTCAGGAAATTACAGATACAGAGCTGAGCAGGACGGTTTCAGGGTATCTTTCCATGGAAAAGGGGGTCTGTGCCTTACTCAGTTGAGGGGTTTCGTTACAGATCTGTTGAGTAGACTCGGGACTCCACCCAGGAGAGTTATCTCACACTTGGGTGGGAACGACCTGGTGGATAAGGGTAGAAGAGGCTTGATGGAAGACATAATCTCGGAAGTGGGTGGTTAGCTAAGACATGTCAGGGCTGCACCATAGTTTGGTGTCAGATGGTACCCAGATTTAAATGGAAGGGGGGGGAGATTCTGTGAAAGTGTTGAATCACTCAGTAAGGAGGATCAACAATAAAATAGGGAAATTGTTCAAGTCTCCTCAGCTACAGGCGATCACACATGGGTGTATCAGGGGAGAACCGTGCTTCTTAAAAGATAGGATCCACCTGACTAGGATAGGTAATGAAATCTTGTTGGAAAATATAATGGCTTGGCTAGTGAATTTTAAGGGCAGGGCATGACCTTTCATTGTAGGAGGGTGGGGGGGCCAGATAGTCGGTCAACTGCGCTGGCCTGTGGCAGTAAGGTCATGATTGGTGAGCAGTAAATTTAAGGTCCTTTGAGGGCGGCGTCATTCTTGAATGGGGTTGCCCAAGGAGAGTGACAAGTGGTCTTTCCTAGAACCCCAGGGGCAGTACAGCCGGTTGGCTGGATGGGTGCGAGGGAGGGGGGAGTCACGCTTTCTCTAGGCTGGTTGGCCACCCCGCACGTGCACAATGACGTCAGTAAACGGTGCAGGGATGCAAGGGCCCCCTTTAATGGAGTTAATAGAGCATACGGGGGTAACCAGGGGGGGAAGTACCCTCAGGGTAAACGGGCCCTCTGCGCATGCGCACTCCAACTGGAGGGCGTGGTTAATTGATAAGGATCTGACACCAGTTACTGACCTTGCCGTAGGCCCAAATAGGATACGCAGAAAAGTAATTACCGGATGATTATGGTTCATATGTTAGATTCGGATAGGAATTACCTTGTACAAGAATTATGTTAAGGTTAGCCATCTGATATCTGTATATATCAATTGTAATCAAATCTCATGGAACGTGAGGGGCATGGCTTGCAGCCGTGAGGACTTGCCGTGTTTTAGACCGGCTCCTCGGCCCTCGCTTGCAAATCCCCCCTAAATTTAATCCGGATGCTGCCGTTTCGACCCCTGTGACCATCTAAGGGGTCGTTGTGAGAACCGCTGGGTGCATTTCTAGACTCCCTCGCCGAGCCGCCCTCGAGACTGCTCCCATCTCGGAACCTGCAGCGGCGTGAGGAAAGATGGCGACCCGGCCCGTGCTGCATCGAGGGGCCTAGAACTCTCCGCATAGCCCGGCCCGCCAGAATGAGTCGCGAGTCCAGGGTGCAGTCAGAGCTCCCTGCTGCTCCCGAGCGCTACTGGGCCAATTCTCACCTGCTCTGCGCTGAGTGGTGATGGCCCGGAGCTATGGACCTGGATAGCCCCTCCCGTCGGCCCCAATACATACGCGAGTCCCCGGCTTCTTGGCCTACCGCCGGGACTCGCTCCTAAAGCCTGCTGTGGACATTTCTTCTCCCACCCCCGGCCAGCTACCATCAGAGGGGAATGCCCGCTGCCCCCCTCTTGCTAAATGAGAGGCCCCCATCCGGCGCCTCCGATATCTACATACAGACCTCGGTGGATTACATCTGGGCCCTTGCTGGCGACCACAGACGGAGTATGCACCGGGACCCCCCTCACTTTCCTGGCCCAGCTCCGGTGATTCGGACCGCCAGACCCTGACCAGACTTTCTCCGACTACCAGGAGTGCACCGAGTAGCCACTGGGATACACCTGTGGCCCCCTTGAACTGTGTGGCGATTGCGTGGCTGCCCTCATCTCCGACTTTTGGACCTAAACCACAGCACACCGAGTCAACCGTGCGCAGTTGTGGGCGGGGAGAAACAAACTATCGCCTACGAAGACTTCACATGGCCCCTATGTGCCTACGATAACGACGCTGATCGGGTCCCCTCTCGCAAGGCACGCGCACCAAATCGTGTGTGCCACCCCAAAGGATACAGACACTACCTGTACTGCTGCACCCCCTTGACCCCCTGGTCGGCTCTGACTGGCGGGACGTGGACACGCGCTCGTGGGCCGCACATCCACCCTGAGACCTCAAGATGGCAGGAAATAGGAATAATCGACCCGCCACCCAGAAACAAATCACTAAATTCCCCTGGACGTCCAAGGGAGAAGGCAAGGGCCGTCCATCTGATGGGGACCAATCGGCTGCACCTTCCTCTCCTACGGTGAAATTCCTAACACTTGAAGACGTGATGGAAGCTATTGCCGGCGTACGTACATCCCTGGAAACGCGCATTGACTCCGTCAATATTGAAGTCACCCTCCTGCGTGCGGACCTCAGAAAAATGGACTCTAAAGTCAAAGATGTGGAGGTGAAGACCACCGCCCTTTTTCATGACGTGTCGACTCTCCAGCAACAGATGGCCCAAATGAAAAAGCAACAGCTCCTCATGGGAGAACTCCTGGATGACTACGAAGGCAGATCAAGACGCAACAACATTCGCATCCTAGGAGTTCCGGAACGAATGGAGGGGCAGGCGACGGACCTCTTCGTGGAGGACCTAGTCCAAAAACATCTTAAGCCTAAAAGACTCTCCACGTACTTCTCCATCGAGCGGGCCCACCGTGTCCCTGGGGGCCTCCCGAAGCCGGGGGCCCTCCACGTCCCATTATAGCCAGAGTCTTTAACTTTCGCGACAGGGACTCCATCCTCCAGACAGCCCGCACGGGAGGACCCCTACGCCTGGAAGATGCACACATCACGTTCTTCCCGGACTTCACGGTGAAGGTGCAGGCCCGACGGCGTAGCTTCCTTGAGGTAAAGAAAGCCATGCGCGACAAAGACATTAAATACTCCATGCTCTTCCCCGCGAAACTCCGTGTAGAAGCAGAGGGCAAGACTTGGTTTTTTGAGTCTCCGGAGATGGCCTGGGAATGGCTGGACGGGTGGCGCCAGGCTGGTAAATCGAACAATCCCCGTAATGGCGCAGGAACGAGTGAACGTCGCAACCGCCCCCCGGATCGAAGAGAAGACCCGCTGGAGGATGTACTAACTGATCAGGGAGACTCTCCACATGGGAAAGGGTGATGTATGACCTACGCGACCAACACTGCTTCGGACTGCCTTGATCGGGGCGGTAACGTTGTAAAACTGCCTTGTGACTCCTGATCCTAGATTTCTCAACTGGTCCTGTGGGTTCCATGGGACGAGACGCTCATCCAAACCGTATGTCATGTTCCTTTATGATATGTCAAAATGTACAGGTCGGTTACGAAATGTTGTAGATCATTTGTTATACTATGATGCTCTAAGGCGAGGGCCCCCACGGTTCACCAGGTGCCCCCTTCATGTTTGGGAGGGCGACAGGCACTCTGCCTAGTTGGGGAGTGGATAGTTTTAAATCCGCGGGCAGGGAAGTAGGGTGGGTTGGGATGGGGTTGGGGGGAGGTGTGGGGTTGTTCTTGTTTTGCTTTGTTGTACCTTTCGCTCTTAGCAGAGTCCTTTCTTACAGCAGTCCAGGCTCTTTGCCAGATTTAGTGATGACGTGGCATGCTTTCCTTCCACACCTAGAGATTTCACGGCCCCCGCGGGTCCTGACGCTTTTTGCCCCTACTGCTCAGGTCCGCTTGAGACGACACATCCTGCTTCCTTTATCACATATATACTTCCCTCATGACGTCCTCCATTAATCCACAGACCCTCTCCAGGTCCCTTACCATCATGTCGTGGAATGTGAATGGACTCGGTCACAAAATAAAGCGTGGCACAGTCCTTCAGTTCCTACGACGCCATTCTCCTGACTTAGTTTTATTACAGGAGACGCATCTGGTGGGCAACACGTGCCGTGCACTCCAGAGAGGGGGTTACAGACTGCTGGTGCATGCGGGCTTCTCATCTGGATCACGCGGCGTCGGGATCCTGGCTCGGAATACCCTGGCACTCACAGATATAAAGACTTGGGCCGACCCTCTGGGCAGATTTGCGTTGGTCGAGACCTCTTGGTCCCTTAAATCTTATATCCGTATACCTCCCGCCGACTCTGTGCCGGGACTCCCTTTGGGAATTAGGGGTTCGCCTGGCGACCTTCCTTGTAGGAACTCTTCTCATAGGGGGCTACTTCAATATGACAATGGACGACCACCACGACAGAAAACCCGCACGTCCCTCACATAAAACCTGCACGGATCTTTCCGAATTCGCTCACGCCATGGGCTTGGACGATATATGGAGATCCCACTACCCCGCTACCCCCTACTTCAAACACTATTCTAATGCGCACAGCAGTTTGTCCCGTATCGACTACTTCTTTTGCCCGACAGCAGATATCGGATTCTTTGCCCACCCCAAGGGTCTTCCCCGTGGCATCTCCGACCACTCCCCCATCAGTGTAGAACTGACATACTATCGTCAAACCACCCGCGGCCCCATAATTATTAATCCCTGGATTTTGCAGGTCCCAGACATCAAAGAAGACTTGCTTGATCATACCGACTTCTACTTCACTGAGAACGTTGGTTCGGTTCAATCGACAATAACTATATGGGAGGCATATCTGGCGGTCATCTAAGTAAGGTCATTGTCGCTTAAACTAGGCTATCTCCGACAACGTAATGAACAGCTCCTACAAGCCAAATCAGACCTCCTCCAAAAGGAGTTGGACCACAATACATCCCCCTCGATAGAGTCGGCCCGTAGACTACGCGCGGAACAGCTCAACTATCGGGCTCTAGCGCAAGATAAGACACAGGCTCGACTACTCAACACGTGCCATCAAATAGATGAACACGGCGATCGAGCCGGGAAAATGCTGGCCTGGCTGGATCGTCGTGAACAGGGGGCGAGATGGGTTTCCTCTATCACGCGGCCAGATAGATCGCTGACCTCTGACCCGCAGGGGGTTGCGGAGACCTTCGCTGACCACCTAGCACACATTTATACTGCCGGGGCGATTTATACCTCGGATGAATCCAGACAACTTCTCGCGGTGATGCGCCTACCAACGCTCTCCGAAACTGACCGAGACATGCTCGATGCTGACATTACAACAGACGAGCTCACGTCGGCGATCTTCTCCATTAAATCGGGTAAAGCCATGGGTCCCAACGGGGTCCCGATAGAATTCCTGAAGGCTATGTCCCAAGGTGTTGTCCCCCACCTACAAAAGTTGTTCGAAGAGGGTCGAGATGTTGGCTCCCTCCCACTTGATCAACGGCTGGCAACTGTGGTCGTCATTCTCAAACCAAATAAACCACCCAGCGAATGTAGCTCCTATAGACCGATTTCCCTGATTAGTACGGAAGCCAAAGTCCTTGCGAAACTATTGGCTAACCGTCTCCTTGCAATACTTCCCTCTTTAATACACGCCGACCAATCAAGTTTTCTTCCAGGGCGTAACACGGCCCTAAACCTGTGCCGAGTCAATAATGTCCTGAGTAGACAACCATATATCCAGGAGGACGCTGCCATCTTGTCCCTTGACGCCACTATGGCGTTTGACTCAATAGAATGGTCGTATCTTTTTGAGGTCCTTCTCCGATTTGGCTTTGGACCTATATTTGTCCAATGGGTATGTCTTCTATACACGGACCTCCAGGGCCAAGTCCGAGTCAATAATCATACGTCCAGACGATTCACTCTCCATACAGGGACCCGCCGGGGTGCCCCTTGTCACCACTCTTATTCACCTTGACCCTGGAACCACTAGCTCAGTGGATCCGCACTGACGTCTCCATTATAGGCCTTCGCTGGAACAGCGAAGTGACCGACAAGATTTCCCTCTACGCAGACGACATCCTGATCTACGTAGCTTCCCCCAAATCTTCTCTCAATAGTCTGTTCCAAGTCTTGACCAACTTCGGGAAGTACTCAGGATACTCGATCAATTGGGCTAAACTCGGCTCTATACATGCTACACGGCCCTCCCCCCTCCCTATGCCGCGGGTTCTCTATAACGGTGGCACAGGAAGGCTTCAGGTATTTAGGCATCTTCGTCACTTCGAACCCCACCCTTTTTCATGACCGAAATCTACTGGCCCCTTTGCGCAGACTACATAACGATGTTACACATTGGCGATCGCTACCACTGTCCCTCGCTGGCAGAGCAGCCCTGTTCAAAATGTTGGCACTCCCACGCTTCCTATATGCCCTCCAAAACTGCCCCTTTCCGATCCCGGACTCCTACTTCAGGTCGGTGGAGAGCGATCTCTGCCTCCTCCTGTGGGACGGAAGGACTGCTCGTATTGCCCTGCAAAAGCTGACAATGTCCTGGTATGACGGAGGCATCGCACTCCCCAACTTGTGCCTCTATTACTGGGCATCACAATTGGTTGCCACTAACCATTGGATACACGGATCGCCCAATGACCCTGCCTTTCACCTTGACAGATACCAGACTGGTCGGGAGGGATATTTCGGGGCCCTCTACAGTAAGCCCAAAAAGAATAGATACATTGGCCCTATGGCACACACAGTCCCACTATGGCATCGGACCACGGCTCGCCTAGGTTGGTCAAACAAACTCACTAAATCCACCCCACTCTGGGCATCACAACAGCTTGGATCCCTTTGCTTCCAGCTGGGTTTCGACAAATGGGACGCAATAGGCATCTCAACGATAGAAGACTTGGTACATAAGGGGTAACTCCTCACCTTTGCAGACTTACAAACCAGATACACACTCGCACAAACTGAGGCCTTCCGATACCTCCAAATCAAACACGCACTCCTCTCTGCCATCCCTGATCTCTCCTCCTTGCCCGAGTCCTCTCCTCTGGAGGATGGATTACTCTCAGAACCCCTCCCGACGAAAGCTATTTCCTACACATACCCTAAACTCTGCAATAACCTCCCAAATACATTCCAGCCCCTACGGGATAAATGGCAGACAGACCTAGGTGATCTGGAAGAAGATGAGTGGCAGGTGGCCTTGATGTCCCCTCAGGAGTTGGCGATTAATCACAGACTCAGACTGATTCAACTGAAGGTCCTGCCCCGGACTTACATGCCTTCGACTCTATTAGCCACAATCGGGAGTAGAGAAGACGATAGATTCCTAAGTGGTTGCGGGTACACAGGCACCTTCTACCACACGTTAATTCGAATGTCATGTAATACAGCGCTTTTGGGAGGGACTTATCCGAAAAATGAGAGACTCGTTGGGTAAACCCATTCCACTGTCACCAAAGGAAGCTGTCCTCAATATCTGGGGTGCCACGGACCTGAATGACCTGGAGTTACAATGGGCTGCTTTGAGCTTCCTAATCGCTAAACGTTCGATTGCAATGAAATGGGGTGTTGCTGAAAGGCCTCTGGTGGTGGGTTGGATGGCTGAACTGGACAGATGCATGTTGGCCAAAAAAACTGTTTACAAGCTACATGGCTGCCCCGTGAAATGGGACAAGAAATGGGGCCATTGGAACACTTACCGGGGCGAACTCTGTGAATCCCCCACGGCGGAACTGGCCATGAACCGGACTAGACTACAGGGCTGAATTGTACATCTTGCCTCATTCTAAATGTAGCATGGTTTTGCTTGCACATGTCAATTTTGTACTACTTTTGACTCTGCATTGCTTTCAATGAAAATGTATGTTAAAAAAAATATCTCATGGAACGTTTTCTGCTTAATTGTGTAAACATTATTTATTTAAATTTTCATTTTATTTTATGTTTTAATAAATACGGCCGGGGTTGTACGACCCCTGCCTCCAAAGAAATCCTTCTCATGTCAATTTTCATTATGTTGGTTAACACAAGGGGGGGTTCGGTAGTACCTGGCCATAGAGAAAGGCAGGGCCGGCATCGGTCCCACCGCAAGTATGGCGGGCGCGCCGGCCCCCACCCGCTCTCTGTGGTGGGGCGCGCCCAGTCGCGTCACAATGACGTGGCAAGCGCGCCCTATTGCAGATTGGATCCCGGGTTCCTTAGTGACCCGGAAGTGATTGAATCAAATCCGGGTCACTGGGAGCAAAGGCCAGGCCGGTTAGAACCGGCCTGGCTAGTGAGGGGTTAAAAGGCCAGGGAGCGCGGGAGTCTGCCTCTTTGACCCCGCGCTCCACGGCCTGCCCCCCCAGCCTCCAGGAGGCTGTAATTCTTTTTCCCCACCCACCATCCCTTAAAGCAGATGATTTGTTTTGTGTTTATGAAGGTTGTTTCACATGTTTGTTCCAAATGTATATGGATGACAGACGTGTCGTACTAATATGTTTTGTTCCTTAGAACTTTATCCCGTTTACAGGTCATCAATCGTCGTATTTATTGCTATTCTTTGGTCAGGCGGTAAGGTCATGATTGGTGAGCAGTAAATTTAAGGTCCTTAGAGGGTGGCACCATTCTTGAATGGGGTCGCCAAAGGGGAGGTACAAGTGGTCTCTGCTAGAACTCCAGGGGCAGTACAGCCAGTTGGCTGGATGGGTGCGGGGAGGGGGGAGTCACGCTTTCTCTAGGCTGGTTGGCCACCCCGCACATGCACAATGACATCAGTAAATGGTGCAGAGATGCAAGGGCCCCCTTTAATGGAGTTAATAGAGCGTTCGGGGATAACCGGGGGGAAGTACTCTCAGGGTAAACGGGCCCTCTGCGCATGCGCACTCCAACTGGAGGGCGTGGTTAATTGATAAGGATCTGACACCAGTTACTGACCTTGCCTTAGGCCCAAATAGGATACGCAGAAATGTAATTACTGTGTGATTAGGTTCGAATAGGTATTACCTTATACTAGAATTATGTTAAGGTTAGCCATCTGATATCTGTTTATATCTGTTTATATCAATTGTAATCAAATGTCATGGAACGTTTTCTGCGTAATTGTGTAAATATTGTTTATTTCAAGTTTCATTTTATTTTATGTTTTATTAAATACGGCCGGGGGTTGTACAACGCCCGTCTCCAAAGAAATCCCTCTCATGTCAATTTTTCACAATGTTGGTAACACAAGGGGGGGTTTCAGTAGTCCCTGGCCATATTGAATAGCACAATAACCCGGGTAGGAATGTAAACAGCAAGGCTCGCGTAAAGGTGGATCATAGCAGCATACGCCAGCTGCTAATTTAGCAGGCAACATTTTTTTTTTTACTTAACAGGATAACTTGGGCTAATGATAAAAGGCCTGATGCATTATTTATTGTAGACAGTCGTCGACAATGCACATTGAGCGATGGATCAATTAACATAAGTAAGTGTTATACAGCTAGTCAGCAAGAGAAGGCCTACCATGGCTACCTCAGACAACAAACCCGCTGAGGTGTGAAGCCAGGGGAAGGGATGGGTCACACAACTAACAACAAGTAGAGACCCCTGGGGGTTGGACACAACCTGGGCTGTGACCACCTGGGACAATCACCCGTGGCTGAAGAGATGCCCCCACAGTAAAGCATTCACTTGGGGGAAGGCCTTGCGCCCCCTGCTCGCATCCCCCCTGGCCTCTGCAGATGCTGGACACCTGGGCTGGAGCCCGGAAGCGGCTACTCGTAGCTACAAATTGCACCGCTCCACATCCCATCCCACTCCCACCCCAACCACCACCACGAGGTGGAGAATAGGGGCAGTATTCAACTGCGGGTGGGAAGAGCAGGTGATACTTAATCAGGAGCTCCCTCCTTCCCCAGCAGCACTGCAGAACAGGCCCAAACCGTTTCAGCCAGAAAGTGGGGATCCACTTGGGGGATCGGGACTTTGGGGGCAGATGTTCCACAGAGAGGCAGAATGTCTAGCAGCCGGTTGCCAGCACCAAGAATCCACGCTGCCCATTTCTGCTGTCTTTCCGCTTCTTATAGAGCCGATAGGAGGTCTTTAGCCACTTTAGTGTACGCTAAAGACCGGAATGGGAGCAGTAAAGGTGGAGTGGAGACAGCAGCCGGGAGTATGGGTGCACAGAGCACCTTCCGCAGGGGCCTCTGCCAGGTGCCCAGGACTACAGACCTGCAGTAGCGCCCTCGGAGGGTGCCAGGCCTCCCTGCAGCCTGGCTATTGTGGATACTTGCAAACACTTCAGGTTGCAACACAAAATGTAGACAATATCTACATTTTGTGTTGCAACCTGATTAATTTGATAGAGCGGACGAATAATACGGGTTGCCACTGTTACAAAAGCGGATACAATTTTTAAAATGGCAAATGCTGGAAAAAACAAAGTTAAAAAGGTCCCCGGGTGCAAAACTCGCTTTTAAGCAAATAAACCTTTCCCTCATGCGTGCTAATGTCTGTATCCGCACGATGCTGCCTGAACTGGCCCTGCACCCGACTGGCACAACTGAAGAACCTTGGCAGACTTCTAAGCACTAGCATCCTTGCAGAAAAGGACACAGTTTACAGTCTTCAGTCATGTTCCTGAAAGGAGAAGCAAGGCAGGCCGGGGTCCAGTTTCACCACCCCCAGGACAAACATCTGCTTTCACTAAAGCCTCGCTGGGGACCCCCACAACCCAGACTGAATATGCCAACCAGGCATAGCGCCTCGCCGAGTCCACAGTCACTGCTCTTTGGCTGTTGTAAACAGACAGATGTGCACTAAAGGAGGCGGGTGCACCCCAAGCCCGGCTGTGCACCCCCGCCCCACCCTGGGCGTGCTACCAGCTGCTTCAGATAAGCCCTGCCGTCCTCCCCAGCTCCCGGTACACAGAGGCTTAAGAATACGAGCGGTAAACTTTAATACTAAAGACCACTGGCGTGCGATCAGCAAGGACAGCTCACCAACACTAAATGAAAAAACACGAGTACTTATTAGGCGCACTTTACACTCAATTGGCCCATTTAACGAGGGGTGGTGGGGCAGGCACATGGAGACAAGGAGGCACTGCAGCTGGTGCCCTGCGCGCCGCTGCCCGCTCCCACAAGCAAAACGCTGTGGGAGTGAACCTTTGCAAAAGAGGTGGGACATGCACCCACCTTTAGCCATTTGCAGGCTACGTTGACAAAATGACACAGGCAATAACCAACCCAATGCGTGGGGGAGTCAGACCCACACAGAGTAGTTTAGAGTGCTTACAAGAAGCCTCGCAGAGCAGCGCATGCGTTCTGGTTCATGCTCGACCTAAAAACAAAGTGCACTGTCCAACGTGCCTGTGCCTTACTCTATCAAGCCACACAATCACATCTTAGTTTCTGTAATCTGGCCTCGCTGATTATTTTCATTTCAATTCAGCCCCTAGATCACGCCCCAGATGATCCTTGTACATTTCAGAAAAATGTTGTCTTTAAAGCACTTCATGTCTTCTCGAAGAGTAAGTCTGCGCTATATATCAAAAAGTAAAAGAGAAACAAAGTACTATACAAGTTTGGACAGAAATGACATAGTAATATTAATTTCCAAAATACACACAAATAAAATCGCCTGACTCCGACAAGCCCTGCTGGTTCTTCAAGTAGCTTTTGGATTCGCTGCCACTTTATATTTTTTTAATTTTGTGATATTTTACGTTTGTGCATTTTCACTGTCTAATATTTTTCAACTTTCTTCTAATTTTAATTCTGCGCGTGCTCATGGTTCCTAGCGACAATTTTTTTGTTTTAGATGTTTGCAGTTTGGACCCTTGAGATCTGAGGTGCATGCTTTTGCTCTCTCGTGTCTTCCCTTGGACCTATCCACTTAACTACCTCAGTCTAGCAGTAGCTTCAGCACACTGAGACCAAACATGTAAACCCTCAAATCATTGGACACAATTAACATCCCCCTTATCTGGGCTGCCACTATGTTTCGTGTGATTGATACATGCAGTAGGCGCGCATAAAACTACCTTCTGCACTTACCTGTGCTACGTCAGGTGATATTAGACGGCTGGTTTGGTGCTGGCCAGGTGACTGCCAAACAGCAACATGGCTGTGAGGCTCTTTTGTCTCTCTGGGCCAAGGAAAGTTGACTTGCCACCCACAGGGGCGTAACATGTCCCCTTCAACTCATGCAGACTTTGGTGCTGGAAACTAGGGTTCGAGCCTCGGGGTCGCATCCACATCCTGTGATTCTGGGCAAATCACGTAATCTCCCCATGCCTGAATGTGTAATGTAAATACGGTGCTCATGTAAAGCGCTCCAATACCTTTGGGTCGAGTTCGCGCAATATAAATATGCAGAAAAAAACCAAGCCCTTGACAGGGCCGCCCAGCCCAAGGTCAGTGAATATCTGGGACATACAGGGGACTCAGGGTCGCCTCATCACATAATGTAGGTAGGCCATATTTTTGTGTTATAACTGGGGCCAACCTCACTGCTGTATGCTTTCAATGTTTTAGGTTGTTGACTAACTTTGTAGACATTACTCTGCTTGAAACCTATTCTGATTCCATAATCTGTGCAAGGGTTGCTAAGGCCACCGTTGATGCTATACTTTTAATGTTTACTACCGGAACAATGTTCTAAGTTTGGGAATGTAATTCTGTTATCAATATACATAATCATTAAAGAAGGTTCTTGGACTTGAGTTATTTGTTTATTTGTTTATGATTCAAATAGACCTACGTTGGGTGACAATATCAGTTACATTGAATAGAGCTGGCACGTGTTTCATCTCAAAAGACTTTCTCAAAGCTGGAAATTAATAATGATAGCACAAGTTACATTGTACGTTAACAGCTTGAGAAAAGAGTCTGTTGAGGAGACATTGTGTTATATAAAGAAGAGCAAAATGACAATGGATACTAGGCTCCAAGATATAAGGCGGAAAAAGTACCAGTATTTTTGTGCTCAAGAATTGAGTGTGATATGAGGAGGTGTAGAATAGGTCTTCAAATGCATACCGAGGGCACATAAATATCCTGGGCTTGGTAGTTGTTAAATTCAAGATGGTATACACGTTTCATCAAGTGTGATGATGAGAATTAAAAGGATGGTGGAAAAAGCTATGAATTCGTGCCCTGAGAACATGCAGAATAGGCCATCAAACAAATAGTGGTGATGCAGTGATGTTTACATGCAAATAAAAGTGGAGATATTAGAAGAATTTGATGTAAACCTTTGGGAGTATTGTCCTAGTACATTTTTCATACTAAAGTTATTATAAGAAATGTATATAGTTACGTAGTTTTATCTATTTCTTACGGGAAACAGCAATTACAACGCAGGCTTTACCATGCATTACTATTAGCATGCAACAATTACCACACAAATACAATTACCACGCAATTCTTTTACCATGCATATACTTTACGATGCATGCCATTGTAACGAAAATGTGTCACACAGTTAAGTATATATATATTTATATACAAAATGAAAATGGATTTCTATTTCTTAAGAATGAACATCCTATAACACCGATACTTTACTTTATTCCCAAACTCCACAAGAACATCACCCCTACTCCAGGGAGACTGATTATCTCAGAACAGAGGAATCTATTGGAACCTATATCTACATTTGTTGAATTCTTTTTACAAGAATTTGTTCTAGGCCTACCATCATACATCAAAGACATTGGGGACTTTCTCAATAAATTAAAAAACATTACTTGGGACAGTGATTGTCTCGTGAAAGTTATGGATATAACTTCTTTGTACACAAGCATTCACCATAGTTATGTTATCAATGCAGTCACATATTTCTTAGGGCAGCGTGACATACAATTCCTTGAACACAACAAAATGATCATCAACATGATTGAGATATGCCTTAGGAACAATTTCTTCTCTCTTTAATAAACAGGTTTACCACCAGTTACGAGAAGTGGCTATGGGGGCATGCTTCTCCCCCAGCTACGCTTGTTTACATGTGGGCGAGTGGGAGGAGCCCGTCCTCAGGGGCCAACTCAAATCCATGTATGACATCCATGCCCAGCATTGGTGGAGATTTATAGATGATGTGTGCCTGATATGGAAGGGTTCTAGAACATCAACTATAGAATTCGTAGACACAATCAATTTAAATGCTCTCAATCTGAAATTTACTGCAACCATCAGCGCTACCAGTGTGGAATTTTTAGATGTATCAGCTTACATTGAGCAAGGACAATTGCAAACCAAATTGCACAGAACAATTACGGCGGGGAACTCTGTTCTTCACGGCAAGAGTTCCCACCCTAAACACTTAATCTGCAGTCTCCCGTATGGGGACTTACTGCGGAGTTGCTGCATTTATAGCACTGATCATGAATTCGGAATCTGTCAGAATGAGGCTACACAAAGATTACTGACACAAAGCTACAAGAGTAAGGACATAATTTTTTCTAGCAACAAAGCCAACACTTTTTCTCGCAACCCTTGCCTTGGTGTCATCACCAGGGGGGGCGGGTGAGGAAGGCACGACCCAAAGAATCATCAATTATTTCCCCCAAGAAGTGAGATTAATCACTGCTTATTGCAGGCGAGAAAAACAGATTAGAAGAATCGTATATAAAAATTGGCCTATTGTCCTTACTGACCTCACTTTATCCCAGATTTTACCTCTTTTGCCTTCATTGGCTTTTAGAAGTGCACCATCCATGAGGGATACTTTAGTTAGGAACAGTCCCGAAGTCAGCTCTACCAACATACGGTTGTCACCCAGGTGTGGTTTCTTTAAATGAAGCTCTTGCCGGGCGAGCACATTTGGGATCAACACCACAGAGTATATGGCTGCCTTTAGCAATACACCTGTGAAAATGTAAGGATATTACACATGTTGCACTGACTTTGCTGTTTATGTGCTCGGTCAAGTGCGGCCTAAAGTATGTTGGGAGCACTAAGCTCCAGGTGTATAATCGCATACTTCAACACCTTAGAGCTGCAGTCAACTCCGATCCAATTATCCAGTATATAGACACCTTAAATTAGTACAGCACAATAATTTAAGTGACTTACAGTACTTTGTAATAGGGGCTATTCCTAAGTCAAGCCGGGGGGGTAACAGAGAGCGTCAGTTGAGACTACCTGAATCTGGGTTTATATTACAACTTGATACCAAAATGCCTAATAGTCTTAATACGGGGAAGTGTAGAATCTAGCCACTTGCAATCATATCCCCAAGCACATGTAGCTATTACTATTGCTTAATTTGATTGTGGCTCATCTGATGTCCTGAATACTTGTCTTTGTTGCTATTATCACTTTAGGACTGTATCAATTTCTGCGTTCTTTGCTGAGTAGCACTATGGGTTTTATTCCACACTGATATTATCTGCCTGTTCTTCAATACTCTTTGATACTACACCACAAGTTGCCTTTCAAACAGCATGCTTTGCCATATACATCGCATGGTGTCCACAGGTTGTAATTGTGGATTTTCTCTACTGCTATGTTCTGCTACACATGTTGATTTGGGCACTTGCCCAGGACGATATTGCCTCTATTATCTTTGTTTTTACAATAGAGGGTTTCCCCGGGGGTGCACAGACATAATATCGACTCCAAAATATCGACTGGAAAGAATATCGAGTTTTAAATATCGTTTGGAGAAAATATCGACTAGACAGAATATCGACAGTCAAAATATCGTTTTTAAGGTAAGTGAAGTAATATCGACTGTAAATAATATAGACAGTGAAAATATCCAAGTATATAATCTAGATAGTAAAAAATATAGTTTTTTCAATAATATTTAATTATTTATAGTGTTTTTATGTTATAATATATGTGAAAAGTGTCATTTTTTTAAATAATTATTTTTAATTAATAATTTTTTTTAATTATTGTGTAATTTTATTCTGTAGCGGGTTGTGGGTTTATAGGGGAATAGGGTGGGAAGTAATTTAATTATAATAAATTAAATATGTAAATTTATTAATTGGTAGTAATAATTAATTAATTGGTAATTAAATAACATATGTTAATTATTTACAATTTAATTGGTAATTAATTTAATTTAATTGATTAATTGCTAATTATGTTAAATTAAAGGGGTATTTTTAGGGTTCAGGGTCAGTTTTCAGTTTTTGGGCAAAGGGGTATTTTTAGGGTTCAGGGTCAGTTTTCAGTTTTTGGGTAAAGGGGTATTTTTAGAGTTCAGGGTCAGTTTTCAGTTTTTGGGCAAAGGGGTATTTTTAGGGTTCAGGGTCAGTTTTCAGTTTTTGGGTAAAGGGGTATTTTTAGGGTTCAGGGTCAGTTTTCAGTTTTTGGGTAAAGGGGTATTTTTAGGGTTCAGGGTCAGTTTTCAGTTTTTGGGTAAAGGGGTATTTTTAGGGTTCAGGGTCAGTTTTCAGTTTTTGGGTAAAGGGGTATTTTTAGGGTTCAGGGTCAGTTTTTGGGTAAAGGGGTATTTTTAGGGTTCAGGGTCAGTTTTCAGTTTTTGGGCAGAGGGGTATTTTTAGGGTTCAGGGTCAGTTTTCAGTTTTTGGGTAAAGGGGTATTTTTAGGGTTCAGGGTCAGTTTTCAGTTTTTGGGTAAAGGGGTATTTTTAGGGTTCAGGGTCAGTTTTCAGTTTTTGGGTAAAGGGGTATTTTTAGGGTTCAGGGTCAGTTTGGGGTTTTTGGGGAACATATATAATATTGCCTATTATTTAATTAAATTTTGTTACTATATATATATGTTTTAAGAAATATGATGAAAAAAAAATATTTTTTTACTTTCATTAATTATTTAATTATTAAAAGTTATTTTAAGTATTGTTAATTATATTTTAGTAATTAATTTTTTATATTAATGTAATTAAACATTGTTTTTAGTAAAGTCGATATTTTTAACAACGATATTTTTGTAAACGATATTTTGTACTCGATATTTTTGTACTTACCTGTTTGTAGATAGAAACTCGATATTTTGTACTCGATATTTTCTCAACGATATTTTGGGTAGTCGATATTCTTTCAGTCGATATTCTTTCAGTGATCCTTCCCCGGGGTGCCGGGAGCTTATTAATTTTTCATAGTAGTGATTGTTTTATGAATTTTTGCACTAGCATGTTATGCACATTCATACCTGACAATTTAGCACTTTGTCGGGCATATTCTTAAGGAACTATCGCTGAGTTAACTGCACTTTATCACAGCCAAAGTCGCAATAAATGTATTGCCCCATTCACAAGGTGGTGCTTACAGCCCATATCACCAGGTTACCTGCGATAGCAGCCGCAAAAAACATCGCCATAGATGACCCCCGCAACTATTGCTAATGAGATGCAGATTAGGCGATTCCGTGCAAAAAGCCGCGACAACACCACTGTGCAACATTCTCAACGACCAGCCAAATCGGCGATAAGATCACAAAACATGCAATAAGGCACGTTAGCAGCATGAAATTAACACCTGCTCTGATCTGGTGTAAAGTCGGATGATAGCCTGCACCACAAAATGGAGCCCAGGCCAGAGCCACACCTGAAGGGCAACAGATGCCATGGAGCCACTGATCATGCAGCTCGGAGCCTCAACAGGGCCACAACACCCACCGCCACCACCACCAGGACACCCCTCGGGCAAACCCCCCACCCCCCAGGGCAAAGACATGTCACATCAACTTCACGAAATCATGTACAAAAAATTGAACTGATGCCGCACAATCACATGTAACATGCATGTGTCGTCACAAAAATGAGCATCACACATTCACCTTCGAATTACCATAAGAAAATGTATTCAAAATACCTCAAAAGAACATCATTGAAGACATATGGCGGCTCTCCTCGGGACAATCTGTAGGTAACAGCCTGCAAGACAAAAATCCAGATGAGAAGGTGTGTCATGCGGCCATCAAAGGACAGAGAGAGAGTGAAGGAGAGAGAGAAAGATAGGGAGGGAGAGAGTTCAAACTGCAGTGCCCCTGCACTAAACACAAATTGTATGAAATGATAATACTATGTAGTTACATGCAATAGTCAAGCTAAATCCAAACACATAGTGAATACTCCAAATTCAGTGATCAAGAGCACAAGTGGAGGCTGTAACAAGATCTATAGTCCGTTCTTATAGTGTTCATTTTCTGTTTAATGTTCCAAAATCATAAGCCAACACGTGTTTCATCGCAGGGAACAACTGCGAATCTTCAGGGCTAAATAAAAAACAAAAAGGGATTGTATAAGATCATATTCCATTAGTGCCACAAATGTAGCAAATGACTATATGGTGTACACCAAAGTGACAGGAAGCATGCCTATAGAGTGACTTGGTGTGTTTGTGTTGGGAAAGAAAAACATACATCAGGTGACATATGTGAATAAAACACGATGTACATCAGGTATAAATAAGATACGTTTTCCGGAAAATATAAACGCACTGGCCGGTTGGAAAAGTGGGTGAGGTGTAAAAGTGTGTCCGGTAGGAAAGACGATATCCCATGTGACTCCTGGGTAATTCTTATCGTAACTAGCTAACAGGAAAATTCTGAGTTGTACATTTGTAACTAGTGCTGATGCCTGTAGTACTGTGCGTAATATAATGAGTATTGTTCAGTGTTAAATAAATATTCTGTGATACTCTCGTTATGGGTATATAAGATTTTAGTGAGTGTATAGGGCCATGAAAATGCATATTCCGTAAAGAATAGAAAGACGCGTATAAGTGGATGACTCAAGTCACTGTCCTACCTGGAAAAGATGGCTTGTATGATAAGTGTTTCAAGTCGAAAACACTTAAGTTATAGAGGCGAAAAAAGAGCCGGTCAGTGTGTAGACTCTGGTTCTTGTCTACAAAAAGAGGTATGGATAGTGGGCAGTCAGATATATATTGCACCAAATCAAAAAAACACAAAAACCACAAAAGAGATACAAGAAGGAAACTAATAACTAGTGAAAAACAACATAATTAACAAAGGCTGGATGCAGGTTATTCAGTCCGTCTACAAAGTAATCCTCTTAAAAAGTGAGAGGGTAGCGACGGAGCAAAGTAAAATCAAAAAACGAAAATAGGTAACTATTACTAGTATTGGGGTGAACATGTCACATTCTGTGATCAATGTTTACACAATTAGGTGTGTGTCGATATTTCCAAACGAACACTCACCGGGAAAAAGAGGTTGTGGATCGTAGTTAATCTGCTGAGCTGTGGCCTGGTCTAGGCGAGCTCTGGATTCTCAAGTTTCCGGACTTCCGGTAGAGGGCCGATATTTAACGTTTTTAGGAATGATCTGCATATGTGGACAATGCGTCATTAGTGGTGAGGAAAAACCCAGTATTGCCGACATGAACAGTACACATTCTCTGTTATAACAGGCTGCCAAATATTTAAGATAAACCTACCTCGATTTTTCACAGATGGAGTGAAAACCGGGAGGAGACAGGTCTTCGTGACAGGGCGGGTGTGCCTCTGTTCACGGAGTATTTCGTCTTGGGTACGAAAGCAGAAAGGAAAATGACAAACGGGAGAGGGTTAGCAAACTGGACTAGGAGATAAGCAATACGTGTAGGGATTGCATTTTTACGGACAATCAGAGGTCCTCAGTGCACGGCAAAGTCGGCCGCTTACCTTAGTGAAGAAAATCCCCCTCTTGAGTTTCCCGGCGCCGTGTTCCTGGTACGGACACGTGACCGGAAGGTTACTTCCCTTAAGTACCGGTGGATGCGCCGGAAAATAAACTAGAGCGTCGCCCAGAGACTTAAACGTAAAGCATGGGCAAAGAAGAAGAAATACTGGGTGGACACATATTCATGGAGAATAGCTAATCTGGAAAATGTGTTCGTATTCATATTCACAAAAATTTCAAATGTAGCGAGAAGCAGTTAATATGCAGATATGCCTTGTTCCAAGTATATTATATGTCCAATAACATATCGCGATGTCAGGTTTACAAAAAGGAATTAAATTCTGGAATCTAAGGTAAAATTAGAAGGTGGATGTCTCAAATACGCACCCAGTCTAATAGAATTACGAAAAGAACGCGCAAATGATATTGTCAAGTTAATTATGATATTAATGATAGCGAGTGGAAGAATGTACTAAACTTAGTCTTAGCGCAACCAGAAAGGACGGATGATATTTAAAAGAGTACCGGATATGGTATATAGCAAGGGCTTTTTACCCCCAGATGTATAGTGCGACTTAAACTAGACTAAGTTAGTTTAGATGATCCTGAAGTGGGCATTGATGAAAACCGACGGCTACGACAATTAGGTGCTAGAAAGAAAGTTATATATTTCTTATGCATGTTAGTAGTCATGTTAATACAGGAGAAAGACAGGAAGACAAAATGAGATAGACCAATTCGAGGTGAATACATTACTAATCACCCAAAAAGAACTGTAACTCTGGGTCATAATTCAAACCGCACTCAATGCTCCGAAGACGCATGATCCAAGTTGCCTCTTTGCGTCTCAGGAGTAATTCTCGGTTACCACCCCTCACATGTATTGGCACAGTCTCTATGCCAAAAAATGTTACTCTAAAGTCCTCTGTGTTCGGTTGGCATTTAGCTATGTGCAAGGCCACTGGGTATTTGGGATCCTGTTTCAAGATAGCTCTCATGTGCTCTGCAATTCTCTCTTTTAGGGATCTTATTGTGCTGCCCACGTACTTTTTACCACATTGGCATTCGATTATGTAGATTACGTATTTGGTGGTACAGTTGATATTGGCTCTAATTTCATAGATTTCTTCAGAAGGGCCCTTGAAATGTTTTGTTTTGTGTTTCGCCCATTTGCACATAGTGCAGAAGCCACACTTGAAAAAACCATTGCTACGTTGGGTAAGCCAGTTGGGGTTCATGTCTGAGCGTGGTACTGTGGGGCTGAGCCTGTTTCTTAGGGTTCTCCCTTTTCGAAATGTAATCTGAGGCGTTGTAGGGATCATTTCCTTTAGTGTTGAGTCCTCTTTGAGTAGACTCCAATGTTTGGTCATGCTTGTCCTGATTGAATTGTGTAGAGCATTAAATTCTGTGATCATTCTCACTGTTTGGTCCCGTGGTTTTGAATTGTCTTTAGTCTTCAGGGTTTCCTGTCTCTCAATTTTGTTTAGTTTGGTTTTCGCTCGGGACAGGATGGCTTGTGGGTAACCTCGTTTCACAAATCTCATGTTCATGTTCTTTATCGTGTTGTCAAATTCTTTATCATCGCTGCAATTTCGCCTTGCACGAAGAAATTCACCGAATGGTATTGACTTGATCTGGTGGAACGGATGGAAGCTGTCCGCTCTCAGAATTGCATTACAGGATATCGGTTTCCTGTATAGTTTGCTTTGTAGAGTGTTGTTCAGTACATAGAATTCCAGATCCAGAAATTCTATATGGGTTTTGCTATGTTTCATAGTGAAGCTCAGTTCCCATTTGTTCATGTTGAGGTAGTTGAAAAAACTTTGTAATAGATCAACTGTCCCGGTCCATAATAGAATACAATCATCTATATAGCGACCCCCAAAAAAGGATGGAGTCAGTGTATTGGCTGCTGTGTGGACCCCACAGGTGATCCGCCTCGAATGCACCCATGAAGAGGTTGGCAAAAGAGGGTGAGAATTTCGAACCCATGGCTACTCCTCGTTTCTGTCGGTACCATTGTCTATTGAAGATAAAAAAATTGTTGTTTAAAATTATGCTCATCATAGAAATTAACATTTCTGTGTGTGCCCAAAGGGAGGCCGGTCGTTTGGACAGTACTCTAGTAATGGCCTCCATGCCTAGTTTTGGATTAATGCTGGTATAGAGGGCAACAACATCCATAGTGACTAGTGTAGTTCCTGGCTGCCATTCCAGATCCCCTAGTAAGCTGAGAATGTGTTTTGAGTCCTGGATATATGAGGGTAAGTTTCTGACTAGTGGGCCCAGAAACAAGTCCACATATAATTCTCCATGAATATGTGTCCACCCAGTATTTCTTCTTCTTTGCCCATGCTTTACGTTTAAGTCTCTGGGCGACGCTCTAGTTTATTTTCCGGCGCATCCACCGGTACTTAAGGGAAGTAACCTTCCGGTCACGTGTCCGTACCAGGAACACGGCGCCGGGAAACTCAAGAGGGGGATTTTCTTCACTAAGGTAAGCGGCCGACTTTGCCGTGCACTGAGGACCTCTGATTGTCCGTAAAAATGCAATCCCTACACGTATTGCTTATCTCCTAGTCCAGTTTGCTAACCCTCTCCCGTTTGTCATTTTCCTTTCTGCTTTCGTACCCAAGACGAAATACTCCGTGAACAGAGGCACACCCGCCCTGTCACGAAGACCTGTCTCCTCCCGGTTTTCACTCCATCTGTGAAAAATCGAGGTAGGTTTATCTTAAATATTTGGCAGCCTGTTATAACAGAGAATGTGTACTGTTCATGTCGGCAATACTGGGTTTTTCCTCACCACTAATGACGCATTGTCCACATATGCAGATCATTCCTAAAAACGTTAAATATCGGCCCTCTACCGGAAGTCCGGAAACTTGAGAATCCAGAGCTCGCCTAGACCAGGCCACAGCTCAGCAGATTAACTACGATCCACAACCTCTTTTTCCCGGTGAGTGTTCGTTTGGAAATATCGACACACACCTAATTGTGTAAACATTGATCACAGAATGTGACATGTTCACCCCAATACTAGTAATAGTTACCTATTTTCGTTTTTTGATTTTACTTTGCTCCGTCGCTACCCTCTCACTTTTTAAGAGGATTACTTTGTAGACGGACTGAATAACCTGCATCCAGCCTTTGGTAATTATGTTGTTTTTCACTAGTTATTAGTTTCCTTCTTGTATCTCTTTTGTGGTTTTTGTGTTTTTTTGATTTGGTGCAATATATATCTGACTGCCCACTATCCATACCTCTTTTTGTAGACAAGAACCAGAGTCTACACACTGACCGGCTCTTTTTTCGCCTCTATAACTTAAGTGTTTTCGACTTGAAACACTTATCATACAAGCCATCTTTTCCAGGTAGGACAGTGACTTGAGTCATCCACTTATACGCGTCTTTCTATTCTTTACGGAATATGCATTTTCATGGCCCTATACAGTCACTAAAATCTTATATACCCATAACGAGAGTATCACAGAATATTTATTTAACACTGAACAATACTCATTATATTACGCACAGTACTACAGGCATCAGCACTAGTTACAAATGTACAACTCAGAATTTTCCTGTTAGCTAGTTACGATAAGAATTACCCAGGAGTCACATGGGATATCGTCTTTCCTACCGGACACACTTTTACACCTCACCCACTTTTCCAACCGGCCAGTGCGTTTATATTTTCCGGAAAACGTATCTTATTTATACCTGATGTACATCGTGTTTTATTCACATATGTCACCTGATGTATGTTTTTCTTTCCCAACACAAACACACCAAGTCACTCTATAGGCATGCTTCCTGTCACTTTGGTGTACACCATATAGTCATTTGCTACATTTGTGGCACTAATGGAATATGATCTTATACAATCCCTTTTTGTTTTTTATTTAGCCCTGAAGATTCGCAGTTGTTCCCTGCGATGAAACACGTGTTGGCTTATGATTTTGGAACATTAAACAGAAAATGAACACTATAAGAACGGACTATAGATCTTGTTACAGCCTCCACTTGTGCTCTTGATCACTGAATTTGGAGTATTCACTATGTGTTTGGATTTAGCTTGACTATTGCATGTAACTACATAGTATTATCATTTCATACAATTTGTGTTTAGTGCAGGGGCACTGCAGTTTGAATTGACACAGACCAGTTTTTCTGGTCTAATTTGAGTGGTTGGGAGGTGTTACCACTCGCCCTATTGCCTACACTGTTCACTTTGCCATCTATACCCTTCAGCGGCTACCCAGGTGTGCGCCATATTACTCTGTAGCACGAAAAGACCTCTACAGTTGTGTTTTATCCATAGGGAGGGAGAGAGGAAGACGGAAAGAGAGGGAGAGAGAGAGGAAGACAGAAAGAGAGGGAGAGAGAGATGGAAAGAGAGGGAGAGAGAGAGGAAGACGGAAAGAGATGGAGAGCGAGAGGAAGACGAGAGGGAGAGTGAGACTCAGAGAAAAGAAGAGAGGGAGAGAGCGTGCAGACACTGCGCACCGGCCCTCAATGCTCACCTGGTGTGTCTCCAACCACGTGCTGGTATGTAGTGCAGTTCACCATGTCCCTCATCTGAAACAGATCCCACATCTCAAACAGAGTCCAGATACATGAATGGCAAAGTACATACAACTGCACACAACATCATCACCTGTCTACCCATTCACACCCAGGCAGATGCACCCCAGCATCTCCCTCAGCCCAGCGATGCATGCCCACCCCTGCGCACCCAGGCAGCTGCACCCCAGCACCTCCCACTGCCCAGCCATGCATGCCCCCGAATGCGCACCCAGGCATCTGCACCCCAGCCCCTCGCACCACCCAGCAGTGCATGCCTATCCCTGCGCACCCAGGCAGCTGCACCCCAGCCCCTCCTGCCGCCCAATGGTGCATACCCACCCCTGCGCATCCAGGCCTCACTGCTTACCTGGGGCTCTGGGCGTGTTGCAGGGATTCTGCTCAGGCACAGGACTGTGCCCAGAGACACAGGACATCAGTGAATTGTGGTGGACCAAAAAACTCAGCTCAATACCTAGAACCCCTTACCGACTAGCATCAGTGTCACATTAGCTCTTCGTCCTATAGCAAAGGTACCAATGATTAGACAACCCAGTACATGCAACTTAGCTTACTCTCAGGAATGGTGGGAATCAAGAACACTCTTTCGTTATATTCTCATACCAGTCCACAACATGGGTAAAAAAGAGACACGATAAAGTTTAAAATATTTATTTTAACGACGTGCTCTAAGATGCAGTAGTTTTGTGAGCATAAGCAGGCATATGATTAAAAATAATACGACCAGCATTGTTACAATTCCATAAAACACAAAAGGAGAAATCATATTATATAGATGGTGGAAAAAGATATTGTAGTGTCTTGTATGCCACCCTCCCTAGCTAGGAACTATGTTTTATAAAATATAGAAGGTCTCTTAGGCTTGAATAAGGGACCCCATACCTCCTAGTTCAGCAGAAGTGAATCACATCAGGATCTGCAATAGCTCTCTGTCTCTCTGGAAACGGGCTTTCTTCAAAGTGTTTAAAATCATGCATGCAGTGCAATATTAAAGGCGCCAGGATTTCAGCTAGCTGCAGCTGCGTGCATGTTATGTCCAGAGCATGAGCCGATCAGCCCGAACAGCACCTAACATTGCTATGATAACCTTGGAGGCTTCAGCACTCACTGTGCAGACAAAGGTCGAGCTGTAAGTCTAGGAACGTTGAAAACAAGCCATTCTCACGTGAAGCAATTCAAGCCGCCTAACTTACAACAACAGTTGCATATAGTGTTGTGTGCAAAAGCAGCAAAAAGATAAAATGGCGTTTAAACTTCTAATAAGCTTTCGCTAACATAGCAATGTGCGTAAGTAAGGCCCTGCCTTCACTGCAGGCATGGTTCTGTAGTGGGCTTGACAAGGAAGTATTCAATTCAATTCAATTCAAAGAATCTTTATTCGGTGATTAAAAAACACCATAAAAGCACACTCAAATATACATAGTAAAAAGTCATTAAACATTTCAAGGTTCTTTGTGCAATAGATTTACAAAACATAAATACAACAATATAGCCATATTTAACACTTAAAAGTTAGAATAAAAACATTTCAATCTTCTCCTCTAGTAAGCCTTAAACGAAGTGCTACCTTAATAAAATTCATAATGCTACACAGTACTAAGGGTTCCGCAGCTTTCTGTAAGAATGCTAGTGCCTCCCTAGCGTGGACCAAATTAGCTTTTTTTAAAAGGTCTACTAGGTATCTACGTCTGGGCATTGAGTAAAAGGGGCAGAGTAAAACAAAGTGAAGGGAGTCCTGCGGAGACCTGTTGTCGCAGCCGCAGGGCCCCTTCTGTTCTATTGATGTGGCAAATCCCGCTGGTGATGCCAACATAAATGGGAGTAGGTTCAATCTGAAGCGGCACATCAAAAACCTGTCCTGTGCATTATGCATGAGGTACAAGTATGGCTCCATACCTTCCACGCTCTTCACTAGGCGATGGGCCCTCACTGTCTTTTTGCACCCTTCAGCCTCCTCTCTGCTTAGGTTTTTCCGCTCTAGAAAAATTCTCCCTACCTGCAGTTTGTTCTGGGCTACAATAGTTGCAGGATGGGTAAAGAGGTTCCCAAAACCTAGCTCCTCTAGGGTGTTCTTCACATAAAGGAGCCAAGGGATGCGCATACACTTGTCCCTCTGTAGGCAGTCCGATAAAATTTCTCTACTCAGTGTCGCATCAGGGTTGACCCACATTTTTAACCAAGCAATAATGGGCCTCAGTTTTATCAGATCTTCTATATATGGTCTCCCTAACTCCCTGTGGGCAATCAAACCAGCAGTACTTTGTGGTGCCCTTAAGAGTGATTTCAAATATTTATTTTCTTCTCGTTGGATACTAGTGGTATTGACAAAGCCCCATACTTCTGCCCCATAGATTACCTTGGAGCATGATACAGAGCTGTACAGGTTTATCACCTGTTCCGGGGACCATCTTCCTAGCCTCCTGCCATAGCTAGCAATTGCCCCGTTAGATGCAATAATTTTACCACAGCGTTCCTCCACCAAGGTATCAAACCGCAAGGCACCATCGAATGTTACACCAAGATAGGGAAACGTTTTAACCTCAACTAACAAGGAAGTAACTAATGCATGTGTTCCTGTTGTAGTGCCGGCGCCACCTGGACCTCATTCGGCAATGTGTCACCCTGTGACCCAAGTTCAGCAACATGAGCTACATGGACGTAAGGGGAATCACTGAGCCTACATTCATTGAAAGACCATAGACATGACCCATCTGTGTGATTATGAATGTTTAATGCACATTCAGTGGAGTGTTGCATTTGGAGCAGTACAGGGCCATGCAAACCCCACATTACAATGTTTGCCCATGGAGGGCCAGCCAGAGTCCTTCAGGGAATAAGTCCAAAGGAAGAGGAAGAGTGCAGTCCGCAGTCTTATTGTTGTGTTATTGGCAATCAAACAGAATATGGCAGTCCATGTCGAGGTCCAAGTTGAGTGTCGCAGAGAGCATCGGGGGACAGTGGAAGGTGTTGATGCAGAGGGCAGAACCAAGCAGAAACAGGCCCTATGGCGAAGATGGATGCTACACTTTTCTTCTTACCAGTGAGGCGGTTTCATCCGCTTCTTCGTCCTCTGCTGTTTCATGCGCGTCACGTGTGGGTGGTGGTGTTCTGTCTCCAGCATTGTGTGGCAGTGACACATCAGTGGACGGAGGTGGAATGTCTGCCGCACTGTGTGGCACTGACACTTCAGGGAGCGGAGAGGTGGATGTAGTGGTAGCAGCAGCATGCATCAGCGCCAGGCCTTGTGGCAGTAATGCCATGAGGGTGGTCCTGAGGTCATTGAGGAACCCAGCTACCTCTCAGGGGTGTGCAGCCGTGGCACCCACTCTTACCTCCTGCGTCCGCTCCTGTAGTGACCAATATTTTTCTCACAATCAGGTGTCTTAGCTAAATATAGGGTCTATAGGGTCATTACTCATCACAGTCCCTTCTTAGAATGCCTGCAAACACCACACTTTCACAATACTTACCTAAGAAAGGAATAATACTAACAACTAAAGATATAATAGAAATAAGAAATAATGAAGACATAATAAATCATAGCTCCGAGGATATGTATAGCAACGTCTCCCGGCGAATCAACGTGAATATACGCGAGCAACACCCTCCGGTGAATCAGCAAGGCAACGCGAGAACAACACCCTCCTGGTGAATTAGCAAGGCAACGCGAAATCAACACCCTCCTGCTGAATTAGCAAGGCAACGCGAAATCAACACCTTTCGGTGAAAATCAGTACATACCTCTTGCACTATGTTGGGGGTAAGTCTACTTGTAATTTGGATGCTCCTGTTTCAGAGACAATCTCCCTCCTGAATCAGCAATTACCCATTGGAGGGGAAATAACCCATCCCTCCGTAAGCACTTGGTCAAAATGGGGTCCTGTCTTCCTCCACAAGAAATAAGGACACTAATGTATAATTCAAGGGGGCTTTATTAAATGATAAAAGGATGACAAGGCAAACAAAAGAAATAACTAGATATCACGATCATTCATTAACAGATACGCATACATAGAACCTGAAAAATGAAAGATATAGTTAGAAATAGCATAAGTCACATGGAACATCTCACCGTATTAGGCATTCTTTATTAAGATCCAACGCTCTGTCCCTCTTCTGATTGGGTCAGGACTCTCTGCTCCACAAACACGAATACACGTCTGAAGCGTGATGCTTCACCAGATCATCAAGACAGCCAGATCAGCAACTCTCCCTCACTTGGACCCGCTTTCACTAATATAGAGTATGTCTCTTTCTCAAAGCTTCTAGAAGAACCCGCCTACCGTTCTCACAAGATTCCTGTACCACCTCGTACCAGGCACACATCAGCAGCTAAAGAGAGCACATTCCACCGATAAGAACCGGTCCCTGCTGGTTCATTGCTAGTGTACAACACATGAAAACTAAAACATTGCCTTTCACCTGAAAGAGCTCGGCAAAATGGTATCAGAAAAGAACATGGCTTCACTCGAGCATAGGCCTCTAGGCCCGAAAAGAAGCAAAAGCAATATGCAAGAAGGCGTAAGATCATGCCAAAGCACATAGGCAAGCCCTACTAGTAGGTGAGGTAAAAGTCGGAAACAAAAAGAACATCATAGGTGTTCCGGTGACAGCAACATATACCGAGATGGTGGTGGGCAACAGTCATAATCAACCCAATCAATACCAATACCTCTGTCATTACACTCCACCCATGACCATTGTCCAACACCATTGAGCGTATCAGGAAAATCAGGCTGAGCGCAAGTCATTAGAAGAATAGTAGGAAACGTATCTAACAGTTCTTGAGAAAGCATGTGGACGAAACATAGTCAAAAGAGATGGGATACATTGAATACAACAGCAGATGGCAATGAGAAAACAAACTACCAAAAGTATGCCACCTAATATTGGACGTAGTAGATGTAAATCTGGTAACCACCCAAAGAGCCAATCAAACCACCCTCGATCCAAATTTTGTCGAACTTCTTGGGATAAATCATGTAACTTAGTAATATGATACTGGCTGGCAACAGAGTGCCTCAAATTCAGAAAAGCCGTGATTATGCTTTAAAACTAAATAGTCAATAGCAGCTCTATTTTGCAGGATAGCACGGCGCTCACCCTGCGCATCTAACAGAAATTCAGATAAAACAGTTGAAGTATGATTGATAGACTTCACCATCAAACAAGCTAATTTACCAATAGCTCGGGAATTGTAGATCGATAGTCCAGGGATACCTACAAGTGAGGCAGCTAAACTAATATATTCCATTTTGGACAGGAGATGAATGTTCGAGTCGCAAGTCTCAGTCAATGGGGGTGCTTCACGTAGAGTCCGAGAAAATATGGGAACACTTAATCGGGATAAAGCACATGGGCCATCAGAAATATTACCAGGAATATAAGATCTGGAAGTGTTACCGCATGAAAAGAGCCATCCAGGAGGCAGCAACACATTGTAATAATGGCTAGGAGATAAAACGACTTTTCTACATGACATTGAGTTGCGGACTGAAAAGCACATATTGGGGGTACCACTGAGACATATTCTTTTCACATGTTGAGAAGAAGAAGTGGAAACATTGTCCAACTTAATTTGCACACATTTTCCAATTAATTTGGTATCACAAGTAAAATTGTAACAGACATCCGCTTCAGTCATGTTGTACGTGGTGATGGCACAAAGTAGCGAAGAATCCAGTTCAGTCATTATTCTACAAGAAGCGCAATAGTCATACGCATTAAAATCGCTGGAGATGAATTCAGGATTAGTCTCAGAAACGTTGAAGAAATGCAATACTACAGCAGTCGGAGTAGTTACTGAGACAAAGCATGTTGATAAAAGATCGGAAACTGATTTCATTGGCGACATGCAGATGGCAGAAGAGTTGGTTAGTCGATGAGCCAGAGAGGTCCAAATGTTGACATTAGTATCCAGGGCTGACATGGTGCTGCGTCCTCGGATTATTAACTTCGTCTGGAAGCTCCTCTGCCCCATTCGGCATCCGACGCACCAAGCCGACAGGAGTCCAACGACGACACATCCTGCAGCAGCAGTCCATACAATGATCTAAAGAAAAGCAATCAGAAACAGGCATTACTCATTCTCGAAGATAACATTTGTCTGATGGGACTGCGTCCCATTTTTCTTGTCCAGGCTTAATTATGAGAATGACATTATCGCCACCAGCAGCAACAATTTCGGCCTGTTCAGGGGGTTGATTAGATGACTGAACCCACACTCTAGCTCCTGGATTTAAATCTGTCGAGCCAAAACCTTTTTCACCAGGAGTGGTCAATATGGTTGGGGCAGCGCCTTTCTGTAACGCACCACTGAAAACAGGCATAATGATTAGCTGGGCGATACGGTCAGCAGACCGAATTGGAAAATCAAGGCTGCTACTGTTCAAAAGAATACATTTGATTTTGCCTTGATAATCGCTGTCAATTACACCACCCAGCACTTGAATGCCTTTCAGTGCCAGGCCAGAGCGAGGGGCGATTAAGCCGAAATATCCAGTTGGTATTTGGACACCCAGTCCAGTTTCAATGAGAGTAATATCATGACATTTCAATAAGACAGGTTTCAAAGCATGTAAATCTAATCCAGAGGCTCCAGGAGTCGCCCTGTGTGGAGCCAAAGCACCAGGAGTAATTTCCCAATAAATGACAGTACTTTCAGCTGTATAAGGTTGAACATTCACAGAAAGGGACAACATTCGCATTAAAGGTGGGTCAGAATTCAAATAAGGACGATTATTCAAAATCAATAACGCATCATGTAAATGGTCCCTCCAATTATGCAAAGATCCATCAGACAATTTTCGCAATTGAGCCTTTAAAAGACCATTCCTTCTCTCAATCAAACCTGCAGCTTTTGGGTAATAGCGGATATGAAATATCCACTCGATATTATGTTGGGCACAATATTCTTGCATTAATCTACCTTTAAAATGTGAAGCATTGTCCGACTGGACTTGAACTGGTTTGCCATAATATAAGGTGAGTAAGTCTAGTGTCTTTATGGTATTCATTTGGGTAGCACGTTTGTAAGGGGAAGCAAGCAGATAGCCTGAAAAGGTGTCAACTGCGGTACAAATGTATTGGCAGTTCCTACTTATGGGCAGAGGACCTATATAATCTATTTGCCAAATCTGTGCAGGTGACTTACCTCGGTGTAACTGACCTCTCACTATTTGGGGAACTTCTCGCTGTCGAGAATGTTGACAAATGGGACATTGTAAAATGACAGTTTTAATAATGTCTAAGGGAATGCATATTCCTCTATTCACAGCCCACCTGCTAGTAATTCTTTCTCCGATGTGACCTTCTTTTTGGTGCGCCCACCTTGCCAGCCCCATGATATCAGAATCAGGCATGTCCACTTCCGCCTGAGAGATCTTAGACTTTTCATCTGCAATAACGTTAAAAAGTCTATCAATGGAATCAATAGAGGTATGAGCATCAACATGAAAAAATGTAACAGTACTTTGAGGCAACAAGCTCCAAATCTCTTTCCACAATTCTTTGCTCCACAACTCCTTTGAGTTAATTTTCCAGTCATGATTATACCAAGTAGGAAGCCATACCGCTAAACCATTAGCAGTCGACCAAGAGTCAGTATACAAGTGGCAAATTCCTGGCAATTCTTGTTTCAAAGCTTGATAAACAGCATATAACTCTGCAAATTGGCTGCTCTTCCCTTCACTAGTAGTACTCAACAATTTTTTCGTGACAGGGTTGCACGAGACTGCTTTCCAATGACTTTTTGCCCCTATGTACCTTGCTGAACCATCCGTAAACCACACATGCAACCTATCCTCCACGGAGAGATCACTGAACGGCTTACCCCACTGTACAGGAGATTCCTGCGCTATAGGTACAAAGCAATCACTGTCTGCCTTTTCGACTGGCGCCTGCGCCACCTGTTCGTGTAACATCGCGATCCCCTTCGGACCCACACGAGCCCTGTCCTGAATGGACCACTTTCACTTGATGATACAAGCTTCTTGTGCATGTCCAATTCTCTGAGTTTTAGGAGAACTTACCACCCACTACATGATAGGAATTTCAGGTCTTAGAATAACATCGTGCCCTAGCGTAAGCTGTTCTGTATCAACCAGAGCCCAATAACATCCAAGCAACTGTTTCTCAAATGGTGTATAACGCTCACCAGCATCAGGTAACTTTTTAGTCCAGAACCCCAAAGGTACTTACGTTCTGCCTTGCTTTTGCCACAAACTCCAATTTACATATGAACCTTGTACAGACACATTCAAATCGACATCACCATCGCGTACTGGCCACAAATCCAAAGCATGTTGAATCGCCTCTTTTGCCGACTCAAACGCGGTTTGCTGCACCTCACCCCACTCAAATGCATTCTTTTTGCGCGTAACCTTGTACAAAGTGGCCAAAATCTGACTCAAATGAGGGATATGTTGTCTCCAGAAACCAAATAAACCAATGAAACTCTGAGGTTCTTTTGTGTTTCGTGGTACTGTGAATTCTTTAATTTTCTGTCTCACCTGTGGAAGCACTTCTCGATTTCCCTCATGCCATAGAATACCTAAAAATTTTACATTTTGTGCTGGACCTTGTAATTTGTCAGAATTTATTTCCCATCTTCTGCTCTGCAAATGCGTTACAATTTTATTGAACTGAGATTGAATCTGTTCTTGCGTCTCACCTTGTATCATAATGTCATTGATATAATGACAAATTTGTACTCCTGGATATAATGGTACCTCATCTAAATGCTCTGCCACCAGCCGGTGACAGATTGTCCGACTATGTAAATAGTAGTGGGGCAAACTTCTGAACGTCATTTGTCGGCCAATCCATGTAAAACTAAATTGTTCCTGACATTCGGAAGCAATAGGAATGGAAAAGAAAGCATTAGCAGTGTCAATGGTTGCGTACCATGTTCCTGGGTGTTTTTGGATTCTCTCTATCAAAGTAACAGTGTCTGACACAGCAACAGTCAGAGAAGGTGTGTGTTTATTCAATTCGCGGTAATCAACTGTCATACACCAAGTATTATCACTCTTGCGCACAGGCCACTTGGGATTGTTCCAAGCAGAAGTGATCGGAATTATAACCCCACCGTCCATCAGGTCTTGAATAGTAGCACTGATCTCATCATGCCCACCTGGGATTCGGTACTGTTTCATTGGAATAATCTTAGTTGCTTGGGGTAATTTTACAGGAGGAATTTTTAAACCTCCTACTCTCACAGGTTTTGTTGAAATGTAATTCTTTAAACCAAATTGATAATAACCATCGCTCAAATGCAAAGCCATTCCTTTTAAAATATCAATTCCAATGATATACTCTGGAAGGGGCACCACTAATACATTATATTCTCTTTTTGGTTTTTTACCAATTCGCAACTGAAGATTAGTTTGTATTGCTGGAGTCTCTTTACCACCCAATCCGGTGATAGTAAAATACTGTCCTTAGAATTTCTTGGGATTTCCATATATCAAAGTGGCCTCCGCTCCTGTATCTACCAATGCTCGGGCCCGCTGCACATTGCGATGTCTCCAAAAGAGTTCTATATCTACATATGGCCAATAATCTCTACAAGCCCAATTTTGTACTGGAGCTTGACCTATTTCCTAATCTGCTTTGTTTTTGTAAGATGTCCAAGATAGATCAGGATAAAGACTCTCATATCGTCGAGGCAGCACATCTTGTTCGTACACTTTTTCCTCATGAAATGGATTTAAGATTGTGACCTCCGATCAGGAGATTTCTCTTGTTCATCTCTTGGTCTCCATTCCGGGGACCTTCCCCTTTCATCTCTACCTCTGCGTTCACTGTATTCCTCTCTCTCTCGCCCTTGTGATGATCTGTGTCTGGGAGATTCCTCCCTTTCCCACCTGTTTCGGTAACTTTCAAACTCATCTTTCCTTCCTCTCTGGGGACTTTCGTCACCACTTCCATCTAAACCTCTTCGATCATGGTCCTGTTTATTAACTTTCCTGCTTCCTTCCTTTTTATCTAAGCCTCGCTTTCGAAATATATACCATAATTTAGAAGTAGGTTCCCCATCGATTTCTGCTGCATTCACCCCATCCTTAAGTAAAGCAAGAAACATGTTAATCGGTTATTGTCTGTACAGACTTCAGGTCTTGATGGTCTTTCTGTCTTCACCCATTCTCCTAACTCACCTAGCTCTCGAACTGCTTCAACCACTTCGGCTAGGGTATTCCCTGTCTGATTTATTAACAATGTCATCATCACCTGCTTATAAGCGGGAGGAGCGTTACGAATGATCTTATTTCTCACAGCAGTATTAAGTAAACCTTCCATTAATATGTGTACCTAAGAAAATAGAGATTTTCATCACCTCTTCCTTTAGTCTCTGTGTCGCATCTCTCAATGTATACTATGGTTTCTCATTCATCGGCCAGTCTGATTCAGTTGGGTATTTATGAGCACAACTGTCCACGGCCAGTTGAAATAGACTGACTTGCTCGTCCTCTTCGTAACGTCTAAAATCCTCTTGGACAGTTGGGTCGGTGCTCAGTGTGCAGTATTTCACTGCATCTCCATGGTCTAACATTATGCCTGCGGCACCCAAATCAAAGATTCGAACCATCCAAGTAAGCAAATTCTCACCAGATTTCTGCCGAAATCTGTCTAGAATGTCATTGATTTCTTGTTGTGTAAAGTCCTCTAAACTGTCAATAACCACCCCATGAGGATTATTAGGACCAGCCTGCAACTTTCTTCGATGTATTAATTGCGCCTGCACTTCTTTGCGCAGTTCTGTCCTGTCTTCCTTTTGAGTCTTAGCTGGTTCTGCTCTTTTATTATCCTCCTCCCCAGAGCCTGCAAACTCCGAAGAGTCCCAGATGTTTCCATCCCATTTCTCAGGGTCCCAATCAAGCCCTGTTTTCGCAATGACTAGACGTACCTCTCTGCTGTTAACCCTGCCTCGTCTATGTCTGTATTTGTATTTAGCAATACGTACTGCAGCCCTTTCTGCAACACTCTGATAAGTTTCTAACTTGTCTGCTAGTAATTTGGTTTGACATCTTAACAGTGTATTAGCATTTTTCACTTCCACATATTGCTCTTCAAATTCTCTGCATTCATGATGTAATTTCGCACACTTTTTATGCACCAATCTATAGGCGTTTAACAAAATCCATCCCCTTCGTCCTAATATAGGAAGCTCATCTCCTTTCACTACCGGCACTTTCTGTAAATATGACACCACCTGAGCCGGTTCAGCCTCAAGCAAACACGAGTTCCAGTTTTCACTCAAACCCATCGAATTAGTCCATTCATGAGCCAGTTCTCCATACGGAGTCGACTCCCATCCGGGAATCTCTAAAGGCAATTGAAACTCAGTCTTTGTTTTCCTAGAAAACATGATATGTCTTTTCTTTGAAATTCACTCAGCCTCAACTCTATAAATGTCACGACCCCAAAATATAAACAATTTCCCTTACACAATTCCACCGTTCAATCCTGTGGACTTCTAAACCAAAATGTAGTTAGTTTCCCTCACACCATTTTCCACCCGACGATCCTGTGAGTCATGACGCCAAGATGTAATGACCGATATTTTTCTCACAATCGGGTGTCTTAGCTAAATATAGGGTCTATAGGGTCATTACTCATCACAGTCCCTTCTTAGAATGCCTGCAAACACCACACTTTCACAATACTTACCTAAGAAATGAATAATACTAACAACTAAAGATATAATAGAAGAAAGAAATAATAAAGACATAATAAATCATAGCTCCGAGGATATGTATAGCAACGTCTCCCGACGAATCAACCCGAATATATGTGAGCAACACCTTCCGGTGAATCAGCAAGGCAGCGCGAGAACAACACCCTCCTGGTGAATTAGCAAGGCAACGCAAAATCAACACCCTCCTGGTGAATTAGCAAGGCAACGCGAAATCAACACCCTCCTGGTGAATTACATCAGTACATACCTCTTGCACTATGGGGCCCATTATGATCGCGGACGGACTTGAGTCCGTCCGCGACCATAGAGGAGGAGGGAACCTCCGCATGGCCTGCGGAGTTCCCTCCTGTCCAATTAGGATGTGACCGCCACCCTGGAGGTCACATCCTCTATTTTTACCATTGCGGTGGGTGCGGCTTCAAGCTGCACCCGCCGCAATGGTAAAAATGCATACATTGCATTTGTATGCAGAAAGTGGCAGGCACGTGCGGTGCCTGCCGATTTCTGCATACAAATGCAGGGGGGTACCATAGGTACCCCCCATATGCACCCCCACACCCCCTTCACCCAGGGGGCCCGCAACGGGCCCCCGCAGTGAAGTTCCACATGCTTTTCCACGGCAGAAAACCCGCAGCGGAAAAGCATTTTTTAAAGCCCATCCTAATATGGCTGGCGGTGTCTGAGAGACACCGCCACCATATTAAAGCTTTTCCGCCGCGGTTGTAAGCCAACCGCGGTGGAAAAGCTGCGGACGGAAACCAGGACCCACCAGCCATCCTAATGTGGCGGTGGGTCTTTGGTGGGTCCGCTGCGGTTTTTCCGCATCCTCCGGGCCGGCGGTGGCTTCCGCCGGCCCGGAGGATGCGGAAAAACCACAATTGTAATAGGCCCCATAGTTGGGGGTAAGTCTACTTGTAATTTGGATGCTCCTGTTTCAGAGACAATCTCCCTTCCGAATCAGCAATTACCCATTGGAGGGGAAATAACCCATTCCTCCGTAAGCACTTGGTCAAAAAGGGGTCCCGTCTTCCTCCACAAGAAATAAGGACACTAATGTATAATTCAAGGGGGCTTTATTACATGATAAAAGGATGACAAGGCAAACAAAAGAAATAACTAGATATCACGATCATTCATTAACACATACGCATACATAGAACCTGAAAAATGAAAGCTATAGTTAGAAATAGCATAAGTCACATGGATCATCTCACCATATTAGGCATTCTTTACTAGGATCCAACACTCTGTCCCTCTTCTGATTGGGTTAGGACTCTCTGCTCCACAAACACGACTACACACCTGCAGCGTGATGCTTCACCAGATCATCAAGACAGCCAGATCAGCAACTCTCCCTCACTTGGACCCGCTTTCACTAATATAGAGTATGTCTCTTTCTCGAAGCTTCTAGAAGAACCCGTCTCCTGTTCTCACAAGATTCCTGTACCACCTCGTACCAGGCACACAACAGCAGCTGGCCAAGCGTTTGTTGCGTCTCCGGCGCGAAGAGAGCACATTCCACCGATAAGAAGCGGTCCCTGCTGGTTCATTGCTAGCGAACAACACATGAAAACTAAAACATTGCCTTTCACCTGAAAGAGCTCGGCAGATTGGTATCAGAAAAGAACATGGCTTCGCTCGAGCATAAGCCTCTAAGCCCGAAAAGAAGCAAAAGCAATATACAAGAAGGCATAAGATCATGTCAAAGCACATAGGCAAGCCCTACTAGTAAGTGAGGTAAAAGTCAGAAACAAAAAGAACATCATATGTGTTCGAGTGACGGCTACATATACCGAGATGGTGGTGGGCAATGGTCATAATCAACCCAATCAATACCAATACCTCTGTCATTACAGCTCCATGGTCTCCATTGACCTCCGAATGTGTTCCAACACCGTGTGACATCCCTAGTGCTACTCTGACTGGACAGTTGTTCTATTCTCTGAGTCAGGGCTCCAGCGATGTCAGCCATGGTCCATTGGAGAGCATGAAGCAGACTGTGGGTGTCCATTAGGGACTATGAATGGTCCCTGATGGGACTTAGACACCCACATATGGCATCTAGTTTGGCTGCCATGCGGTCGAAGCCCACCCGTACCTGTTCAGCCAGATTCTCCTGGCACACCAACACACGGAGTTGGAAGGCCATGTATTCTTCGTGGGGGTCCTGGGAGGCAGCCGTGGTGGTGGGTGCTACCTTCTGCGTGGTCTGTGTAGGGGATGGGGTCTCCTCATGGCAGCTGGGCTGCCCTGCTCCTGGAGGTGGGGTGTGGAGGCTCTCAACGAGCTGTTGGAGGGCATCCGAGTCGAAGGTGTGGTGGTCCTCTTCATCATTAGAGAAGAGAGGTTCAGGCTGCTCTGCAGGAGGTGTTGATTCTTCCCCTGCAATGTAAAGGGGAGATGCAGTTTAACAATGTGTTCACATGTATGTTGTCGCATTGAAAATGTTTTCATACAGACTGCATGACTGTGTACATTGTGGCTGTTTGGGAGGAGCTGCCTATTTGATGGGGGACAGTGGACATTTTGGCAATATGGCAGATGTGTGTTTGTACTTGTACATTATCAACTCACATTTCCCTGCAATGCCAAATGTGTTTCTACACACAAGTGGCACCAGTTGTGTCCTGTTATGTTAAATGTTATGTTAAATTTAGCTTATAAAGCGCACGTACGCCCGTAGGCTTCATGGCGCTGTAGGAAGTTTTCATAAGCACAACACAACAACAGGAAGACAGTTTAGGACATCTAAGGATAGGCTTCCCTAAAAAGCCAGGTCTTAAAAGCTAGTCTAAAGGCTAGGATATCCTCGTGTGACCTTAAAGAAGCTGGCAAGGAGTTCCAGAGGGAGGCAGCAAGAAAATGAAAGGAGCTGCCGCCCTGACGTAGTTTCCTAACCACCGGCACCGTGAGCAAGTTTTTGTGACCAGAACGGAGGTTGCGAGAGGGGATGTATCTGGCAAGCAGGTTAATGATAAATCTAGGGCCCTTGCCTTGTAGTGCCCTAAAGATAATGCAGCCGGTTTTAAAGGCCGCCCTCTGGGCTACCGGCAGCCAATGCAGATCTGCCAGGCCTAGCCTGATGGACTGCCATTTAGGAAGCCCACAGATCAGCCTGGCCGCCTGATTTTGAACCAGCTGCAGCCTCTTGAGCTGCCCGGCTGGAAGGCCCAAATATAAACTGTTTGAGTAGTCCAGCCTAGACAGCACAAGGGCGATGGTCACCTGTATCAGGGCAGAATGGGTAAGGAAATGAGCAATCTTTCTAATCTTGCGCAGCTGAAAGAAGCATGCGGAGACAACTGACCCTACCTGACTTTTCAAGGAGAGGTCTTCACTAAAGGTGACTCCAAGGCTCTTGACCGTGCGGGATTTGGAGGGGGGATTTCCCATCTCCGGAGGCCAAAATTGAGGTCCCCAGCTGAGTTCGCTCTTCCCAGGCAAGATCAGTTCAGTCTTGCCTGGGTTAAGTTTTAGGTGGTTGAGGCCCATCCATCTCTGGATATGAGCCATGGCCTCCCTAAACTCAGTGACAGCATCTGGCGACCCTAGGGGGAAGATCAATTGCAGATCATCTGCGTAGTTAAAGATCCACACTTTGAACTTCCTCAGGGAGTACAAGAGGGGACGCAAGTATAAATTAAATAAAAGGGGAGACATGGAGGAACCCTGCGGGACGCCACAGTCGTTCTTAATTCTAGGGGCTGTGAAGGTGCCCAGTCTCACTGCTTGAGTTCGGTCAGACAAAAATGATTCCACCCAGCTCAGGGCAGTACCTCTGAGGCCTGCCTGCCCGACACGGCCGACCAAAATAGTGTGGTCGACCGTGTCGAATGCAGCAGACAGGTCAAGAAGCACCAGTGCCTGGTGGACGTCCCTGTCTGCATTACACCGAAGTGTATTCTGGACTGCCAGGGTTACCGTCTCGGTCGAATGGCCTGGACGGAACCCAGCTTGATTTGGCTCCAGAAACCCAGTGGTTTCCACAAAGTTGGAAAGGCAATTGGAGACATGAGCCTCCAATATCTTGGATAAGAACGGCAACAGGGATATGGGACGATAATTTGATGAGTCCCGGGGGTCCAGACCTGTTTTTTTTATTAGAGGGATAAGCAGGGCGTGTTTAAAGCCAGTAGGTACCTTACCCTGAACCAGTGATTTATTTAATAGGGGTAAAATACCCTGAGGGATGGTCTGACCGATTTCCGAGAAGATATGGGGGGGGCAGATGTCATTGGGGGATCCGGACTTTACCCTCGTCAGAAGTGAAGAAAAGGTTTTATCATCAATGGCCGGGAAGGCATCTAGTACAGAGGGATTATAAAAGACGTCATCCAAAGGAAGTGACGTTGGGGAACTGGCGATACTCGATTTAATAGTGACATGTGTTCTCTTGTGGACGTGGTGAGGTTTGTACCACATTGTTGTCAATGTTGATGTGCTCTGCTTGTTATATGTGTGTGTGTGATCTGCATTTCAGGGGAGTCGCCCCTGCAGCTCTTATTTTGCTGCCCCTTATCCTTTCATGCAGTGTGCCTTTGACCTCTGTGCTTCTACAGTGCTGAGATGTTGCATACTTGGGTACATTGGTCTCTTGGTGGGAGTTGGGGGCTGGGGCATGGTTTGCCTGCAGATTTGCTCTACTTAATTGTACATGTGTGCCATTGTGCTCATCTCCCACGTCCCTCCAGTCCC
Source organism: Lissotriton helveticus (assembly GCF_964261635.1). Lineage (NCBI taxonomy): Eukaryota > Metazoa > Chordata > Amphibia > Caudata > Salamandridae > Lissotriton > Lissotriton helveticus. The sequence continues at coordinate 958,186,704 of NC_136059.1, read as the reverse complement.
TGGCCGTTACTCATCCTGGTGCTGTTGTGTCCGGTTGAGCAGTGTCTGGTCCCCCAACAGCTGCCACCGCCTCCCCACTGATGACTGTGGACACCATTTCCTCCATATTGTACAGCTCCTCCTGTGGTGCAGGACTCCCACCAGTCTGCATTGCTGCCTTTAAGTTGTTGACGAGTTTCAGCTTGGTTTTGTGATTGACATCATTCCAGCGCCTCTTGACCTCTTCCATTGTCCTCATCAGCACTCCGACTTCATTCACCTTGTCCACGATGGACTACCATAGTCAATTTTTTTTGCCAATGACACAGTGGAGGTGACGAACAGTTGTTGATGGTGTTCTACTACCTCCGTTATCAGGATCCTGTTTTCCTGCTGACTGAACTGCTTTTTCCTACTCTTCTTCTCCTTGCCCTTCCCTAACCCGAGGTCCCGGGCTTGTCCTCCGAGGGGCTTGTGGGATTCTGGTTGTCCTCCGTACTTGCTCCGGCAACATCCATTGTGCTTCTTTGTTGTTTGGCATTTGTTTGTCCGTTTTTTTTCTTCTTTTATGGTGATTATTCCTGCCTGACCTGTGTGAATTGCAGGCCTGTCGCTGGTTTTCGGGGATTTTTGTATCACGATTGGCCTAATCGCAACTTTTTTTTGCGATCGTGTTACGCATTTTTGCGACGTCACGTTGACTTTATCACGGACATTTGACGCGTTATAGTTGTATGTTGTGAATACTTAGTTAACACAGCGTTATTTTCGCGCGATATGAAGAGTTGCGTTAAGCTCAATTTGGGGTACTTATCACACGTTCTTGAGAATATATCCCTATGAGTTCTGTGCGATATTATACAGACAACATTGACTTGATTTGCACATCAGTAACAGTTTACATTTGTTATTTGCACATTCTTTCTAGCAGGAAGTGTTCTTTGTTTACCTTTGAGGTACTATGAAAGTATTAGAATGCAATATGTATATACTTTATGCGTTTCTTAAACCTATGCAACTATGAAATTATGTCTTTTGGTTGAATATTTATAAAATTCCATTGTACTTATTTTTTTAATGTTTTTTTAGCTGTCATGAGTCTGTTGTCTGTGTTTATTGACACGTAGCATGAGTCTAATAGTTCTCAGGCGTGAGTATCTTATTTTTTTCACTATTTAAATGAGTTACGCAAAGTAGCGCGTTATGTGATCAAGACCTAGTTGCTTCGGTCGAAACGCGTCATGCTGGACACCGGCAAGGACTGACTGGTTGTTGTGTATTCTGCATTTAATAAAGCACTGTGTTTTCAACTTTTCCACTGAGTGGTCTGCACATGTTTTATGCCAGTGGAAGGTGGTGGCGAGCCAGGATTTGCTTCATATATATCGTAAAGCACTGTGTTTTTAACTTTTCCATTGAGTGGTCTGCACATGTTTTATGCCGGTGGAAGGTGGTGGCGAGCCAGGATTTGCTTCATATATATTGTTTTATGACGGAGGCATGCATGGCTGAACCACACATGACTCTACAATGCTGTCCTAACCACAAATGCATTGAAACCACGTATTCCTTTACTGCGCATGCCTTTATCTTGCAAATTCGTGGTAAAGGCATGATTGGTAAAGGGTTATGGGTGGTAAATATTACCACTATCCCAAACCCCCTCCCCGACCTAAGCCCTAGAATCCTATCCCCCTACCTCACCCACCTCGGCTGCGGCCTAAAACCTACCCAGCCCTGCCCTTAAAACTACCCCTTCCCCCCGCTCTGAGGCCTAAAACCCTGCACCCTACTAAAACCTACCCCAATCCCTGCCCCACCCTGAGCCCTAAAACTATCCCTACACCTTTCACTGCCCCTGAGGACAACCATTAAATAAACTACCTCAACTCCCCTGCTCTGAGTCCTAAAAACTGCCCCCTGCCCAGAACACTGCCCTTTCTTCCCTTGCCCTGACCCCTAAAATTCAGCCCCCTGCCCTAGAACCTATTCTGACCCCGATTCGCCACCCTGAGCGGCAAAACCAGGCCCCTCCCCTAAAACCTACTCTCCCAGCCCTAGCCCAACTTTCCTTATTGCATCTTGGTCCTTCCTGCAACGATCCTTCCAGTTCCTCTCCCCACCTGCTTTAACATCTGGAACTCTGACTGCATTAACCATACATATGCAGAGTAAAGGCAAGCGTTGTTCAGCTTGCAGGAAAACAGCATGCATGCTTAAGGCCACGTTGTAAAGGCTGCTTCCAATATATATATATATATATATATATATATATATATATATATATATATATATATATATATATATATATATATATATATAGGAAAAGCATTTTTTGACTTGGCTATAACTTTGACGTCGTTTGACCAATCTGCATGAAATCTTTAAAAAAAAAATGTCACCGGTGGGCATTATTGTTATGGAGAGTTTGGGGGTGATCTGTGCAGTGAGGACTGAGAATTTAGGGTACTAAATAAGGTTGTGTTTGTAATGTTAATTCCCTTTGAAACCTTTAGCCACACCTACAGCCCAAACCCTTACATGGACTTATACCAAATTTAGCAGGGAGGTAGATGTTGATTTAAGCAAGTGCCTTTAGCTTATTTGGTGTAAATCTGTTTAGTAGTTGTTGGGAAAATTAAGTTTAAAATTATATTGATATCACTGGCCGTGGATATTTTGCGAAGGTTTTGCGATGAATCACGAATGCAGGTGCCTTTGGGAATGTTCTGATTGGCTGGACGCGATCAGAATAGACAGTTGCTGCCACCATTTTATCTATTGTGAACGGTTCCTGGGGCTGAAAATCTGTGACAACCCACATGGGGGTCAGGGTGGAGTTACTCTGACCACATGGTTGAGAAATGGGAGTCTTAGTGACACAAGTTATGTGTCTAAAATTGAAATTTGAATCACGCACAAAATTCGCGGTGACCCTGCGACCCCCAGCGCCGACCCCCCTTGTACCATTGCAGCAGGAACATCTCGACTATCAACGTTGTCTTGAATATTGGTGAAAAAATAAAAATATATATCAGTGAATCATTAATATGCTTTGTTATAGAGAAATTGATCAATATTTGTATAGAGTTATTTATATAGCGAGTTATCTACTGTGATGGTTAGAATTAATTATATAGTTATAATTTATTTATGTGGTTTTGGCTAATGAATTCCTGCTTTTGCTTTCTACTGTTGCGACGTAACCGCAAGGATCACGATTACCGACGTCATCGCAATGACCGGCCTCTCCGCAAAAACGTAAAATTGCTTTTAGGCTGTTCTAGAAATAATCTAGAAAAACATGAGTTTGAAGTGTGCAGTAATAAACCCCTAGTGTGTAAAATACCGTAATATGTGTGCATATATGTGTTTTTCACTTTGTGGAAAAGGCACAATAGTCGAGGTTAAAGACGTCATTGCGATGTTTAGAATAACTGCGTAAACTGAAAATAGGTCTGAAAGATGGCTTTTAAAGAAACTTAGTACAAAAATATGAGTTTAAACATGCTTTGAAGGAAGTATATGTATAGTAATATATGTAGGGCAATTTTCAGAATGGATTTTTTACATAATATTTTTGGATGTATTGGTGGTCATTGAATGTCTGATTTTGTTTTCCATTTTCACAATGTGTCTGCAGGGATTGCAACATCCTCACAAATATAAAAAATTTAAAGAAAAAAACAACGCTTATTAATCCACTGAAGAAAATACAAGCTTATAAAAATACACCTTATAGGGCCATTTTAGATAGAAAATATCATTTAAAACCCTTAAAAATTTAATTAATAAATCATTGGTTACATGGACGTCATAGTTGGCAAATAGAATTTGAAAAACCTTAGAAACTCACTGAAAAAACAAAGGTTACAGGGACGTTATAGTTAGGATTTAGCATTTAAAAAACCTTAGAATTTATGGAAAAAAACAAATGTTACAGGGATGTTATAGTTAGGGTGATATTTCACTCGTACAAAACCAAAGAAATTCAGCAGTTCTGGTTAGCTGAGCTAACTATAACCCGCACACCTGCAATGCACTGCTTAAGACCTCACATATTAATTTTCCCAAAAAAGTGGCACACTTTGTGTAGTTGTGCTTGGGATGTTTTGGGGTGATCTGTTAATCGGGGCTGAGAAAAAGGAGAGTAAAAAAGAAGTGTGTTTCTCATGTTAATTCCCATTGAGATTTAAGCACAACTACAGCGCGAACTGCTCAATGGAAGTACACCAAATTTGGCAGAAAGCTAATACTTGCTCCAGACAGCGTGCTTTTTGTGATTTGGTGTGAATCCATTCAGTAGTTTCTTAGATATTAAAGAAGAAAGAAATATAGACATCTAAGGATGCGGACCCACGGGGATCCACAGCCCAAACACAACCAGTAACGCCATGATTAGAAAGATGCAGTCACCATTTTAGATATTGGGGAACAGTCCGTGGTTGGACAAATTCTGATGTCATGAAATACAAGGGTTCAGGGTAGAGGTACCCTGACCCCATGGATATAACATTGGGGTCTCTGAGGGACCCCTGATGGGTTAGAAAGCACCCCAACATGTTTTGTATTAGGCACAAGGGTTCGCTTATCCGCTGCAATGCTTAGCTTAGCCCTTGTGTAAAAACGCAGATTTGTAAATTCTGCTAAAAAATAAACACTCTTACTCCTCCCTCATACACCCACTCACAGACCCACTGAGGTACTCTCATATCCACTCACTGATGTACTCACTGATGTACTCAGATACTCATGCACCTACTCACAGACCCACTCAGACACTGTCACACCCACTCACAGACCCACTCAAACACCTACTTGCACACCAACTCAGACACTCTTCCACCCACTCTCAGACCCACTCAGACACTGACACACCCACTGGTAGACTCAATTAGAACCTCTCACACCAACTGGGGCACTCTTATACCTACTCACAACTTTACACAGCTACTCACAGAACAACTCAGACATTCTCGCACTCACTTACTGACCTACTCAGACACTTATGTGTAGCCTGTGTGGTTCCTGGCAAGAATCACCCCTGCCTCGCACTCCTTTCAATTTTCCTTAAATAATTGATCCACATTAGTTTATTTGCTTCATGAAATTTTATTTTCGGGTATTTTCACTGTTTTCAATAGTTGTACATTTTGTATTATTTTCATACAATTTATCCATGCATTCTTAATTCCCAATGCATTTCAAGCACAAAGCCCTTCTTCAGGGGATTCCTTGTCTGAAACAGTTAATATGTAGTAATTTAGTAAACTGGTATAAATTCATTCTTGCTACAATTTCATACACATTGTTTTCAACAAAGTTTTACCAAGTTTTAAAAAATTTTAGACCCCGCATTCCATGTGTCAGGATGTGTTTGTTGAATACAACCTTAACCTTATATCCCATTTTTCTTATGGACCAGCTAATGTAAGGTGATGTAATATGAGCCTTATATCCCTGTTGTCCTAAAAACGTGATTGAGAGGAATGTTCAAACTGACCTTTCCATAATCGTCATAGGTTTTTCAACTTCGATTTTGCATTCTGGAAATTGTGCCAATTTTGCCAGGAAGAGACAATAACAGTCATCTCTTAAGGAGAGAAACTTTCTGGATAAACTTTCTCAACACGATGAATCCATCTGGACTCAATGAAAAATTAGATTTTAATTGCTTTTTATAAAACTGTTTTTCTAAATTCAGATTAAACTTGATGTAATTACGCATGTGAATTATCACAATCATGTTGCCATCACAGAGGACTCAATGTACTGTATGTACTATCACATAGTACCCAATGTACTACACGTATTTTATTTTGATTTGTGTTTTGATTGCCTACAAGTGGGATATGAATCAACAGCATAGCATTTACCATTCTAAGACCCCCAACAGTCATTCACACTTAGAGCACTGTTCATTTAAAATTCGCATTCCGAATACACCTTCCTGACCGAACGTGATTCTTAAATCGATCACCGTAACCGAGTCCCTCGTTTATTTCCAGTACACCCGAGTACAACCAGGACGTCAGTCCTTCGTTTCTTTCGGCACCGCCGGCTTTAAACACGATGAGGTTTCCGGTCACATGATCGGAGCTTGTAAACAGCTTAACTAACCCGCGGGAAGCGGTCCATCGGAATGACGGAAACATATCGGTATCGACAACTACAGGTAAAACGCTGTTTCAGCGTCAATTGACTCTGCCATACAGATCGTTTGTTGAGCTCAACTCGTATAAAAAACTTTTTGTATATGAACTTTGACGGTTATTCGTTGATTTTTTAGATCGTGGTTCCACATTTTTTCATCGTTTCGAAAAACCTACGACGATTACGGAAAGGTCAGTTTGAACATTCCTCTCAATCACGTTTTTAGGACAACAGGGATATAAGGCTCATATTACATCACCTAACATTAGCTGGTCCTAAGAAAAATGGGATATAAGGTTAAGGTTGTATTTAACAAACACATCCTGACACATGGAATGCGGGGTCTAAAAATTTTTAAAACTTGGTAAAACTTTGTTGAAAACAATGTGTATGAAATTGTAGCAAGAATGAATGTATACCAGTTTACTAAATTACTACATATTAACTGTTTCAGACAAGGAATCCCCTGAAGAAGGGCTTTGTGCTTGAAATGCATTGGGAATTAAGAATGCATGGATAAATTGTATGAAAATAATACAAAAAGTACAACTATTGAAAACAGTGAAAATACCCGAAAATAAAATTTCATGAAGCAAATAAACTAATGTGGATCAATTATTTAAGGAAAATTGAAAGGAGTGCGAGGCAGGGGTGATTCTTGATTGCCAGGAACCACACAGGCTACACATATTGGATGTACCCTAACAGCTCAGTAGGGTAACCTACCTACGCACCACTGACCTACAAGAAAATGTTATGTACATTACTGACATTCAACAATTAAAAAAAAAAAAAGGGAGTGCGGAATCACGTTCCAATTGGATTCTCGCTACTCAGACACTTACACACCAACTCAGAGATCTACTCAGATATTCACACTCAGTCACTAATCCACTCAGACACTCAAATACCCACTCACAGACCTATTCAGACACTGTCACACCCACTGTTAGATACACTTAGAACATCTTACACCCACTAACAGATCAATTCACAAACTTTTACACCCAGGCACACGCCTACTCAGACACTCAAACACCCACTCACAGACCCAGTCAGACACTCTTGCACCCACTTACAGATCCACACAGACACTCACACACCCACTCACTGACCCACACAGGCACTCAGTTACCCACTCACATACCCACTCAGACACTCACACATTTAATCACAGTCCCTCTCATACACTCACAGACCCACATAGATATTCAGACACCCACTCACAGATACACACAGGCAGTCACCGAGACACTTACAGGCCATCTCTCACACACTCACAGACCCACTCACAGACCAACACAGACACTCACACAACCACTCACAGATACATTGTGGACCTCACACATCTACTCACAGACTCACACAAACACGTACACACCCACTCACATAGCCACTCAAGCATCACACACCCACTCACAGACCTGCACAGGAACTCACACATCCACTCACAGACCTATGCGGACATTTTAACACCCACGGTAACTCCCAGACTTGCAGTCACACACCCACTCATAGACCCACTCAAAGACCCATGCAGGCACTCTTTTTTTTTCCTTTTTTTTAATGCAAGGAACAGACAGGATACAGAGAAAACAAACAGTAAGCAAACGATACAATTACACCATCAGCAAAGCAATATAATCATCACATAAACACAGCAAAGAATAAGAGACCAGAGTATTTAACCGACACCAGGATATATTAATAAACTTTTTTTTAAAAACACATGAAAAAGACAAAAAAAATAAATGTAAACTTAATTAAATCCATTCAGTTATAGGGGTCCATATTTTTAACCCTCTACTCCTCCTGCGAATACTCTTAGTTTTAAATATAGCAACTTCAAGGTTATACATAGATAATAACTGGGCCCTCCAAGAGGAAAATAACGGGGGATCTGGAGATATCCAATCTTTGGTGATACAGGCACGCAAAACAGTCATGCAAATAAAAAGAAAAGCAGCTCGTTCCTCTAATATGAACAGCACTTTGAGTCAGTGCCCAACAGGACCTGCTCTGCAGAAATGCAAATTGAGGGGCCAAGTATTTCTATCAAAAACTGTCGAATAGACCTTAGTAAATCTACAAGCTTAGGGCATAAAAAGAACATATGTTGCGCATCGGCAGCATAGCAGCCACATCTGCTGCAACTGGCTCCAACACCAGTACTCCATTTGGAAACTTTGCTGGGAGAATAATACAAATCATACAGAACCATATTTTGTTGTGCCCGCATCTTACCAGAAATCAATACATCATTAGCCAGAGAAATGGAGGAATGAAGATCAATTGTCAAAACATTTAATTTAGTTCTCCATTTCTCTTGAAGTTGCTCTAAATCCTCTGGAAGTAACAAAATTAATTGAGAATAAAAAAAACCAATAGGGAGCCCTTTTCCCATCCCCTCTATCAAAGGGAATATCTTGAACCGTGTATTGTATTGACCCAACTGTTCATAATAGCTGCGAATTTGTAAGAATTTTAAAAAATCCTTCTTATGTATATTAAATTTACGCTGTAGTTCAATAAAAGACAATGGTTGGAGATCATAAAACATATCCCCTAAATTATTAATTCCAAGCTGGTGCCAGTTCCTGGTTGTTGCATCTCGGAAAATACTAGGAAAGATTCCTGCTGCATCAAACGGAGTATACAGATTTATTTGAGGAAGCCCTAAAAACCGCTTAATTTGCCTCCAAATTGAAAATGCAGCACCCAGAACCTTGAACTTGTTTTTTTTTATAATAGCTGGGTTCAAGTATTTTCAGAAAACAGCCGTAGGCCTCTTCTCCAATAGAAAATTTATATATTGAGGGGTTATGACAAGTTGATAAGTTAATATTTTTACCAACGACTAAAGGGAAAATAAATTGCAGAACAGATGCCCAATAATAAAATAAAAAATACGGAATACCCCATCCCCCTCTAGATCTGGGAAGTGCCATTTTTTTAAAGGCCCTTCTATTCCTTTTGTAGCCCCACAGAAATCTTGAGGAAATATTTTCGAGTCTGTTAAGACAGGTTAAAGGAAATTCTAATGGAACGGATCTAAATAAATAAAGGAATTTGGGGAGAACCAACATTTTTAAAACATTTTCTCTTCCATATAGTGATAAGTGTAGATGATTGAGACGTTCTAAGGTGGAATTAACTTTATCTAAGACTGGATTAATGTTAATCTCTGGGATTTTACTACCTTGTGAGGTAACTTTAATCCCAAGATATGTTGCCTCTGTTACCACCGTTACATCTCTCGGAGAGTCACCCCCAACATACAAAATCTGAGTCTTATTTATGTTTAACTTATACCCAGAGAAGTGACCAAATTGCTTCACCAGAGCTTCTACGGTTGATAATGCAGGCTGCAGATCAGTGATTATAACCACGATATCATCTGCATAGGCAAGGGCTCTATATTCAACCTCACCTATACTAACTGGTTTGATATGTATACATTCAGTTAATTTAACCAAAAAAAAGTCTATATATAGCGCAAATAATAAAGGAGACGTCAGACAGCCTTGCCTAGTGCCACGTAAGATTGGAAAGAGGTCCAATTCTGTTCCAGCTAGATGGATAGATGCCTTTGGAGCCAGATACAGGGTCCTAATTGCCAGGAGGATTCGTGGCCCAAACCCCTTCAAGCGTAGCACTTCCCAGAGGTAAGGCCAGGCAACCCTGTCGAATGCCTTCTCGGCATCCAACAGGGTCATGCCTATAGATGTTTTAGTCACCTCTGCCCAATCCATTAAGGCAATAAATCGCCGCACGTGATCTGTCGTATCACGACCAGGGAAGAACCCATGTTGTAAGTGTGAAACTAGAGAAGAAATCATAGAGGAAAGTCGAGTGGCTAAAATTTTAGAATAAAGCTTACTGTCAGCGTTGATTACGGATATTGGCCTGTATGAGGATGGCATCAGAGAGGGTTTATCTTTCTTTAGAAACATCGTTATTATTGACTTCTGCCAGGAAGCCGGAGGTATACCTCTTTGTGCCATAACACAGACTTCCAACAGGTGTTCCTTCAGAATTGAAAAAAAAGTTCGAAAAAATTCCAAAGGAAACCCGTCAGGGCCTACCGCTTTCCCGACCGCTAAGGATGAAATTGCCAATTCGAGTTACTGTACTGTATAGTCCACCTCTAGAGCTTCCCTCTGAATGACAGTAAGTTTAGGGAATTCTTGGTCACTCAAAAACTCAGCTAGCTCATCTACAGTGTCGGGGGAATCCTCATTTAGATAAAGATTACTACAAAATTCTCTAAATGTTTCCAAGATTTTTTCAGGCTCGGTGTGTATTAAGCCATTGGCATCCTGTATAGCATCTGCTTTCCTAGCCTCTACTTTCTGTCTTAACCGTTTAGCTAATAATCGTCCTGAATTTTCCCCAACCTCATACATATCAGCACGATAAATCGCTATTTGGGCGGCTAATTTCTCAGCGAAACATTCGTATATTTTCATTTTTTGAACAGCAAGGTCCCGCACTTTCTGTTCTTATTCTTGATTGGAATTGATAGTTTGCATCAAAGCCAGCTCTAAAGCGCACAATTTGGTCAATTCTGTAACTTGTTTAGCCCTAATAATACGCTGCTTATTTATAGAGAAGCTTAATGTTTCCCCACAAACTCCCGCTTTAAAAGCGTCCCAGACAATGCCTGCCGAGGAGGAACCAGAGTTGAACTAAAAAAACTCTGGTATCCATTTGGCCATATGCTGTAAGTACATCTGATCCAGTAGTAGCTGGCGATCGAAAGTCCATGAGCTCCTGTAGGAATGAGAAGAGGTATTGACTGCTAATTCAAGAATAACAGGGTTGTGGTCAGATATAATTTTAGGGAAAATATCCATTTTAGCATTGGTTAACAATTCCATGGGAGCAAAATAATAATCAATACAGACGTGCTTTTGATGTGGGGCAGAGAAATAAGTATAACCCGGAATACCTGTATTTTTAAGCCACCAGACATCCACTAGCCCAGACTCGTTAATAATACCTTTTGTGGCTTTAAAGACTTTATGCTTTTCACCAGAATAAGAACTGTTGTGCCGGATATCAAAATCTCCCGGTAAATGCAGATTAAAATCTCCACAAATCACAAGAGGGGAGGGCCACAAAGCAAGCTCGATGCTAATCTCATTAAGCATTTCCGGGTCGTCAAAATTAGGGCCATATATGGAACATACAGTAATTGGAAAACTATTGACCCGCAATTCAACAATAACCCATCGATCATACGGATCTGCTTTAGCAGATTTACACTCTCCCCAGCCATGTTTTTTTAAGATTGCTACCCCTCTTGTTGTTGAACCCTGTCGTGTACATGCCAAAACTTCAAAACCCAAGTCTTTCATACAAGCCCTGTTATTCCACACAATATGAGTTTCTTGAACACAGAGTAGCTGTACCCCCATGTTCTTAAGAATCTGTGTCGTAACCCCCCTTTTCTTTCTATTGTTCAGCCCACAGACATTCCAAGAGCAAAAAAAAAAATGTAGCCATTGTCGAAAAGAAAACAAATAAACATTGCTGACAATTTATTATTACAACATCTCGATTGCATTCCCCAAAATTTAAATGATATCCCAGCTCTGTTCCTTCTGTTTCTTGCCCCTCGAACCCCTACCCACCCCATCCCGAAAAACCTCCCTCTCCTCCACCCCCCCACCCCCCCACAAAAAAAGCATTAAAAACGAAATCAGAAGAAAAAAGAAGAAAGAGGTTTAACTAAAGAAAGACAAGAAGACATGACATATCAAACCATATGTGATCAGGAAGTAGGAATGAAATACATCAGCAAGTTACATAGAGCAAGGCAAAAACTACCCATTAAAGGGCATCTAAGAACTCTATTGCCTTAATCTCCGAAGTAAAAAACATTGTTTTATCTCTAGAGATGACCTTCAGTTTAGCAGGGTTGAGTAAAAATGTTTGTGCCCCTTTACTTTGAAAATTCGAAATGAGTTGGCGGAGGTGCCATCTCTCCTGTACCGTTGCCTGACAGTAGTCTGGGCGGACAAAAAATTCGCAACCTTTTGCCTTACGTTTGCGATCGGGACGAGCCAGATCATATAGTTGCTCACGTAATAAATAATTATTAAGACAGATGAGAATTGCCCTTGGTTTACTTTCAGCACCCCTCGGACCTGCCCGAATCTGGAAGGGGAATCTATGAACTCTTTGGAGCTCCCTCTCCCACTCCCACTCCCACTCCTTTAGCTCAGGAAATGCTTCTGTACAGAGCTCAATAACATATTGGCGGATATTTTTCCCCTCCGCCCCTTCAGGGACCCCCAATATTCGGAGGTTATTTCTCCTTGCCCTGTTTTCCATATCGCTCAACTTCCAACTAATATCATCACACAATGAATGCAAGACTGAAACTTCGGCTTTACAAGAAGAAAAGTCATCCTCAATTATAGAAATTCTATTTTCGGCCTCGGCCACTCTAGTGGAGAGTTCAGAGTTTGTTTTTGCGATACGATGGACTGAGTTCTGCAGTTTCTGCACTGCACCATGAATATGGAGACTCTCCGCCTTCGTCTCCTCCCGATGTGTCATGATGGCCAATGCAGGCACTCAAACACACATTTACAGACTCACTCAGGAACTCACACAGCCACTCACAGACCCACACAGGTACCCTTATACCCATCTGCTCACAGACCTACACGGCCACTCAAACACCCACTCACATTCCCACACAGGCAATCTCATACCCATTCACAGACCCATGTTGACACTGACAGACCCATTCACAGACCTATACAGGCACTCACAGACCTATGCATGTACTCACACAACCATTCACAGACCCATACCAGCACTAAAAGACCAATTCAAACACCCACATTAGGAGCCACACACCCACTTACAGACTCACACAATCACTCACACACTCACTCACAGACCCATACATGCACTCTCATACCCACTGACAAAACCACACAGGCACTCACAGACCCACTGACAGAGCCATGCAGGCACTCACACACCCACTTAGAAACCCATGCAGTCACTGACAGACTTAGTCACATACCCACACAGGTACTCACAGGCCCACTCACAGATCTATGAAGGTACTCACACACCTACTCACAGACCCATGTATCACTTATACATCCACTAACATACCCATAGAGGCACTCTCACACCCATTTACAGAGCCACACAGTGCTATACTGGCACTTTCACATCCATTCAGAGGGCAATACAGGCAGTCACACACCCACTCACAGACCCACACAACCAATCAGACACCCACTCTCAGACCCACACAGGCACTCACAGATCCACTCACAGACTCACTCATTCACTCACTGACCTATGCAGGCACTCATTGTGATACTCATACCCATACAGATACTCGCACACCTACTCACAGATCCATACATCCACTTACACATCCATTTACAGGCCCACAGAGGCACTCACACACCCAATCACAGAGCTATGCAGCCACTAACAAACCTACTCACAAAGCCACACAAAACTTCACAGACCAACAAAAGCACTCACAGACCCAGATACGTATACACATACTCCCAGACCAGTCACACACCAACTTAGAGACCCACTTCTCACTTATACACCCACTCATGGACTCACATAAACACTTAGACAACCACTCAGAGACTCCCTCACATACTCCCACTCATAGACCCACACATGCACTCTCACACCCACTCACAGAAGCACACATGCGGTCACAGACCTATTGAGAGAACCATGCAGGCACTCATACATCCACTTACATATACATGCTGGCACTTACAAATCCACTCAGAGCCCCACACAGGCACTCAAACACTCTGTCATAGATTCATACAGGTACTCACACACCCACTCACAGGCCTATGCAGACACTCGCAGACCCACTCACAGACCCACAAAGGCACTCATAGACCAACACACAGACCCAAACCCACTCACACACCCATACTGCAACTCACACACTGACTCACTTACCCACACAGATACTCATACATCCACTCACACACCCATACAACCTCTCACATACCCACTCACAGACCCAAACAGCCAGTCACTGACCTATACAGCCACTTACACATCCGCTTTCACAGGTTAAGGTTACAGGTAGGAAATATATTTTTTAAACATAGAAATTCACTAACAAAACAAAGGTTACAGGAAAGTTATAGTTAGGAAATAACATTAAACAATTGTAGAAATTCACAGAAAGAACCAAAGGTTACAAGGACATTATAGTTAGGAAATTAATTATCAAAAAAACATATGAAATTCACTAATAAAACAAATGTTACAGGGACATTATAGTTAGGAAATAGAATTTAAAAAACAGAGAAGTTTTCTGAAAAAATAAAGGTTACAGGAAGATTGTAGTTAGACTTAGATTTCATACTTTCAAAACCATAGAAATTCAGCAGTTATATTTGTATTTGACTGAGCTAACTATAACTTACGCTCCTGCAATGCACTGTTTATGACCTCACATATTGCATCAATCATGACATGGTCAGTGACAACACTGATGACATCTCAAATGAATCTCAAATGATATTACTGGTGACATCACTGATTACATCATCCACAGAATCACTCACGCACCCACTCACAGATCCATAGAGCCACTTTTATACCCACTCACTCACCCATACAGCCACTCACTTACACATACACCTACTCACTTAGCCACTCACTCACCCATCCAGTCACTCTTCCAGCTACTCACACCCACTTATTCACTGATACAACCACTCACACACCCACCCACACAGCCACACAAACACTTACATATTTATTTATTTATTTATAGTGTTTTATATAGCGCGAACAAGACCCGTGGGTATCAGAGCGCTTAACATAGACGATTACAGATTGACATTATAGTAGCAATTATAACAACAAAGCAAAACAAATGAGGTAGATGGTGATATACTATCTAGGGCGATTTAGATAAATAAATTCTTAACGCCTGTGCCATTAGCATTAAGAGGTGCATAACGTAAAGCTTGAGTCATAGTCAAATATTCGGCTCGGTGAGGTAGGGTTACATAGTATTATAAGTACAGTTATCTAAGTAGTTAGCACTGAGAGTAGAGATAGTTTAGCTAGTAGCGAGGATCGTAAAGATAACCAAAGTAAGGTATAGGTAGTATCTTTCAGGTGGGAGATACAGTGTAGAGATCATATAAATATGAGGTAGCAGTAAGGTGTACAGCCGTTGTTTGCGCGGTAATCAGTCCTTTGTCTTGTCGATCTTCAGATTATTCAAGATGAGTCTGATCCTCTTTTGGCATAAATGCTCACACCAGTAGTCTGTAGGGATCTTTATGTAGGGTATATACTCATCATGTGGTTCTTCAGTTCCCGTTTAAATGTTGCAGTGTTTTTAATCTTCCTGATGTTAGGAGGGATTGAGTTCCAGACTCTGGGGGCGGCTCCGGAGAATGCTCGGTCATATGTCTTTTTCTTTCGGAAGAAGGCCGGCTTCAATAGCAACTCTTTAGCGCTTCTGGTTGGTCTGTTACCTCCCGATAGCTTAATTTTCTTGGCTAGATATCTAGGCGTGTTGAAGTGGATCGCTTTGTGGGAAATACAGGCTATCTTCATTTTAATTCTAGCTTCATAAGGTAGCCAGTTTAGTGCCTTCAGGTGAGGAGATATGTGGTCGAATTTCCTGGTTCCCGTGATGAGTCTTGCCGCTGCGTTGAGACAGGCCTTTAATGGTGCCGTCGATGTTTTCGGTAGGCCAGCTAACGTGGTGCAGCCATATTCGATCCTTGAAATAACTAGCGATTGGATGGCAAGTTTTAGATCCGCTTCTGAGATAAAGGGTTTCAGTTTTCTTAGATAGTTCAAGTGGAAGCGGGCGCTCTTAGCCATTGAGTTGATGTGTTCTTTCATGTCGAGGTTCTCGTCTAATGTAATTCCTAGTGATTTGGCTGAGTTAACTAGGGTCGGAGTGCAGTTGAGCGCAGTCACCAATTTAGCCCATTCCTTTACCTCTGGTTGACTCCTTGTCGGTGAGATTAACAGGAATTCTGTTTTGTTGGCATTAAGTTTCAGATGGTTGGTTGTTAGCCATTGCAGCGCTTTCTTTAGAGTTGCATTCAGTAGGTCTATGTCGTCACTGCAGGTGATCTTCATATATATTTGCGTGTCGTCTGCATACATATGGTAGGAGATCTGTGATTTTCGAAGAATCTCCGTGAGGGGTTCTACATATAAGTTGAAAAGATCTGGGGATAATGTTGAGCCTTGTGGTACCCCCATTGCGTTAGGGCATGGGGAGGAGATTGCTTGGTTGACCAGGAATAGCTGAGTCCTGTTCTGCAGGAAGGAGTTAAACCATTTCAGTACGTTTCCCGATAAACCCATCCTGTCTTGTAGCCTGGTCATCAGGATCTCATGATTTACTGTGTCAAATGCAGATGACAAGTCTAGAAGGATCAGTAGACATGCATGATTTTGGTCAAGGGCTTGTAGGGCGTCATCAACAATATGTAGGATCGCGGTTTCAGTACTGTGCCCTGTTCTGAAACCTGATTGGCAGTCATCAAGTAATGAGAACTTAGCGATGTGTTGACTCAGTTGGCCCTGCACGCATTTCTCAATAAGTTTGGCGAGTAAAGGGATGTTGGTCACTGGTCGATAATTATTCGGGTCTGTTGCATCCGCTGTCGGTTTTTTGATGATGGGAACTACCTGCCCTGTTTTTAGGCAGTCAGGGAGGGTCCCTTGTGCAAGTGAGGCATTTATTATCTCAGTCCAGATCGGAACTAGAGTGTGGTTGATTTCTCTTACACATTTTGCCGGTAACGGGTCTTGATAGTGGTTGTTCGGTCTAAGTACAGCTAGTGTTTTGGCGATCTTTCCCTGGTCGTATAGTTCAAATGTGTCCCAATTTGCCTTATTTTTTGTTAGGAGATCTTCCGATGTCACATTAGTCTCATTTTCAGATGAGGGAAAGGTCGTGATATTAGCAGCGGCACTTGTAAGCTCAACTTCTAGCAGTTTAGTTTTATCCGTGAAAAATGAGGAGAATTCTTCACAGCTTATGGGATTTTTCGGGTTCTCTTGAGTCGTTTTAGTTAGTTTATTTGACTGTTGTTTTAGGATCTCAAAAAGTTTTCGTGGTCTGTTTTTGGCATTGTCCAGTTCAGCCCTTATAAATTCTTTTTTGGAGTTGATGATCTTTTTGTTATATTGCTTCCTTATTTTCCTGAGGGCTTTCAGCTCGGGGGAGGATGGATGTTGTCTCCATTTCCTTTCAGCCATTCTCAGTCTTCGCCTGTCCTCGTTCAGTGCCTCATTAAACCAAGGATTTTTTGGCTTTTCCGAGACTCTTTTTAACTTTTGAGGCAATGTGTCATTAACTATCTTATCGATCGACGTTAGGTAGTGATCCGTCATCTCATTGACATTCTGCCTGTTGTTACAAGGCTTCAGGTCTTTCTCACATCTTTCGACCAGAAGTTCAATATTAGCTTCTTTTGTATCTCGTATCAATTTTTTGGACTTATGGGGTTGCACGGTCCTGCCCTTTTTCATTGTAGGTATTGTGAATGTTATGGCGTGATGGTCCGACCAATCACACGGGTCTATAGCGAGGATTGATGTCTCTTTGTTTCTTGAAATAATCCAGTCTAGAGTCGCTCCTTGTGAGTGAGTGGGCTGGATGCATGCTTGTGTAAGGTTTAGCTCGTAGAGGAAGTCTTTGATCGAGTTAACTAGTTTGTCATTGTCGTCGTCCCAGTGGAGGTTAAAGTCCCCTAGGAATATGTTGTTGGCATCTGGGTTAGAGTTGGCAGTTATAATCTCTATAAGATGCTCTGTGAACTTTGCGTTATCTCCAGGTGGGTGGTAGAACGCGTGTAGGTTGTAGCTTTGATTTTTTGGTAATCTTACATTAAGACCAAGGTATTCACAAGATTCTATAGGGTCAGATTGGAATTTGTTGACCTCGATCTCTGAGCGGTGAATACACGCTATACCTCCTCCCACTTTCCTCGGTCTGTCTAATCTGACAATGTTATATTGTGGTGGTACTAGGAGATCCATGGAAGGAGAGGATGATTCACTGAGCCAAGTTTCCGTGAGGATGGCTAGGTCGATTTCTTTATTAATGATTAGGGCGGCTATGTCTGATGCGTGTTTAGTTGCTGAACGACAGTTAAGTAGTAGGCAGTTCAGGGTTTTCTGTGAGTTAGCGCTCTTTTCATTTTCTGTTTCGGTTGCAGTTACCTGGATATGTTGTAAGTTGTGGTGGATTACTTTCCTATCATTCTTTCTGGACGATCTATTAGGGTCAATAGGTACAATTTCGATATTCTCCTCCTTTCGTAGAGCAGATTGTTCATAGGATCGGAGTAGGGCCAGGGCTTCTTCGTTTGGTAAGGGATTGGTCCTGTTTGGTCTGTTGTGTCGGAGTACAAGATTCTGGATGTGTGAGACCTTGGTGTGCGTATTTATCGTCATCTCCCAGATTTTCCCGATTGTCTTTGAGACTTTCATCGAGTCTAGTGCCAGGTTGCCTATTAGTTTCTTGAGCTCCTTGACTTCTTTCTGTGTTCGGGATGGTTTCTTATGTGGGATAGATCTGGCTGTTAGCGTTCGGCATTTTGCTCTCCTCCGTGGCTGGTCTGTTCTCGTTGCCACATATTTTGCCGTTGTATCCTTAGTTAGGTTGTGACTCCTGGCTCTATTAGTGGTGTCGCCATTTTTTCCTGTGTTGTTAGGTGTAAGGGGTGTTTTTGTGGATAAGTATCGATGAGGCTCTAGATTCGTATTCGAGGGAGGTTGGGGAAGGTAGGTAACCTCTACCTTGTTCCTTTCGTAGATCTCTTCAAAGGGGGGCTCACTCTGAACTGAGCTACCCTCTTCAGGTGAAGTGGCATCGAATGGTGGTGGCAACGGCTCTTCTAGTGAGGTCTGGTTCATCTCTTTGTTTCCCAGGGTATTGTATACCTCTATCCTTTCAATCTCAGTCTCCGGTATTGCCATCGCAGTTTCAGGTAAATCTCCGGAGTTAGAGATTATATTATTCTGGCAGTCCGTTGTATTGGCATCTCTAGTCACAGGGTCGTCGTTGTCAGGTGTGATGTCTGGTGGGGTCATGATTTGGTGGTGATTTGGTCCTACTATGGATTCCTTTAGGGTTTGGAAAGTTATCTCGAATTTCTCGAGTTCTTTGTTGGTTGCTTGTATCAGCACTATTCCTGTTTTATACATGGTAATGCATATTTCTGTATTACATCTTTTAGTTATTGAGGTCGTTATTTTTGTGCCATGTGGTATGTTTTTTACGGTTTTTGTGAACAGCATTTTTGTAAAGGCGTTGCGCCATTTAGCTGTTTTGTCTGTGTAGAATATCAGGTCATTCATCATGATACCTTTAACTCTGTCAAAATAAGGGTCAGCAAACAGAGTGTCCGCATTTTTTCTCAATGTGCAATGTTTGAATTTTTTGGCCGCATTTTTGGATATATTGGAAGGATATTCTATATTCTTTGCGTGAGACCCGGTCGGCCCTCTGTATCTTCCCTCCATTTCTGTTTCACCTGCACGTTGTGGGTCTTCAGAAGCCTGTTGACTATTTTGTACTGTGAAGTTCCTGCTGGTGTTTTGTATTATGTATTTTCCTGCTGGTATATCTTGGTAGATATAAGAATCTAGGTAAATCCAGTAATACTTTTCCTTGGCGGTAGCTGTAGTTTCTTTGTAGTTTGGTTAGCTCTTATTATGCCATTGTGATCATGTCAAATAAAGAGGTTTGCGTGACTTCCGAGCTCTGGTTTCATGGTGGTAGGTATTATTAATTATTAAATTAATGGCTTGTCTAATTAAATGACTTGATTGACTATCTTTCTTTGTGAGAAGTGTTGTCTGGAGATAATTTAGTCAGTGTCGGATGTTGGCCGAATCAACATATTGTTTCCTGAGGGGAAAGTACTTTCTCTCTTTCCTTCTTGCAGTTCTTTAGTCCCTTATCACTTTCTTCGTTCTTACTCTCTTTACCTTCAACTTGGTTGGTCCCTTCTCTCTTTTTAGACCAGGATAGTTGTCCCTTGTCGCTGTTCCTAGTCCATTAGGGCATCTGGGAAGTCTTACTTCCTTTCCAAGTGAAGTCGCCAGTCTCCTTTCCCTGTCAATGCCCCTGGGTTGTTGATCAGCACATTCGTCTTATACGGCCGCCATTTTAAGGTCAGGCGCGCCGTTTTTCGGTCTCGTTCACTGCCAATATCCCTCGTTTTCCGTTTTCATTAGTCAGGGCGAGTTGTGCGCTAAAGGGGCTGCGCAGGGGGAGAGGATGACCATATCTTTCTTGAGGTCACCAGGGTCTCTCAGCTCCGCCTCCGCCTTCCGCGATGGTCCGTTTATTCCTGCCGGCACCGGCGCTGCTGCCCGTGTGTCTCCTCCGAGGTCCCGGCCACACGCAGACCAGGGTGACAACCGGTGGCTCCTTCTTTGTTTTGGGTCGGTTGTGTGTCCTCCCCGGCCGCTCCACATCAGGCGGTTCCCATCCTGTGGAGTCCGTCGTCCGAGGGGCGGAGGCAGTCTTGACCCTCGAGCAGGTAAGCAGATTCTTCTTTCCTGCGTCCTGCTTCCCAGGCTTTTGCTTTCTCTTCACTCTGAGACAAGCAACAGTTGTTCCGCTTCGTCCATGTGTTGTGTTGGGGGTTGCTCTGGGGTTACATAGGGATTTAATCCAAAGTTGGAGATCCCTGGCCCCAGCGCTCCTCACTAGAGCTCCCCCTCGGCAGCCATCTTTTATCCATCTTTTATCCATATCCATTTACACATCCACATAAGCACTCACACATCCACTCACCCACCCATACAGCCACTCACACAGATACTCACTCTCCAATACAGCCAATCATACATGCAAGTTAACCAAACAGCCACTCACTCACCCATACAGCCACTTACACACCCATTCACTCACCCCATACAGCCACTCACACATTTACCTTTGAGGTTTAACTATAAGGTTACTTTAGACTTTGTTTTTTCAGTGATTTTCTATTGTTTTTTTAACATAAGCTAAGATATTATTACCATACCTAACTATAATGTCACTTTACAACATGGAGCTTGATTCTGATGCGGTTAGGAAATCATCCCGATCAAATCAGTTTGGAAATGGTTTCCGACCGACTAGGATCGGGAGAGTCCGACCGACCAAGCATGATGCATCCGGATGCTTCCAGATATGATTTGGTTGGACTCCCATAGACTTCTATGGGAGCCTATGTTCCTAACTGCATCATAATCTGGCCCTTGGTTGAGAAGACACATTCCAGATCTGAATGGGAAGGAGCAAATGCAGTTAGGAGGCCTTCCTAATCGCATCGTAATCGGGCCCAAGTTGGGAATGCTTTCCTAACCGCATCGGAATCTGGCCCTTGGTGTTGTTATCAATGATGTGAATTCAGATGTTGCAGTGATGTTATCAATGATGTCACAGAACATGTCATGAGTGATGTAATACAAGATGGAATTAGCAGTGCATGACAAGGGCTTGAGTTTTAGTGAATTTAGAGAGTGAGTTTAGAGAATTTAGGTCAAGAGTTATAGTTACTTTAGATAACTATAACTGGTGAATTACAGTGGTTTCATTTAAGTGACATTTTCACCTAACTATAACGTCCCTTTAAACTTAGTTTTTATCAATTATTATCTAAGATTTTTTATTGAAATTAAAATATAATAAACAATTCCTCACCATAACGTCACTTTAACCTTTGTTATTTTCAGTGAATTTCTATTTTTTATTTAACATAAAGGAAAAAGTCCATTAACATGCACGTCTCTGAAGGTGGGTGCAGGGCCTTGTCTGAGGCCAGGCCCTGAACACAACCCCTGCAAATGTCCTGCTGCACATGGCCTTTGTCTGTGCACAGCGCTGGCCCACGAACAGGCCTTGTCCCAAACTGTGCACTAGCATCCACCCTCCAGCTGCACTCAGCTGACAGCGGTGCACGTCATGGGGCTGGACACATTACCTGGCCTGCGCTTAACCCTGTGCTTGTGCGCAATCTCCCACTGTACACGGTCTTTGGCCATGTGCAGCGTGGAATAGGGCACATTACCTGTGCATTTTCAAATAGAGAGGGGTGCAGTATCCCCCTCCCTGAGCTGACACTGGCTCCAGGGACCCCCATCCCTCTGGCCTGATACTTTGCAATGTCCTGAGGAGTCCACTCCCGGTACACTGTGGTTCCTTTCCGAGGACAGCGCGTGCATACACTGCCAGCATTCTGCCAGGCAGTGAAGAGAAGTTTGTTCCCGCTCAGCAGGTGCAATAAAAAACCCTTCCCCTGACAGGGCGGTCACAAAAGAATGGTGCCAGCTCTGGAGCTGGCCGGGAAGCTGGTTGGGGCCTTGGCACTCTCCCTACAGCCCTGAACAAAGGCAGAAAAATATTAAAAAGAGGCTGGCTCCCGCCAGGGAAGCTGATGAAGGATGCAGAGGCCTCAAACATAAACAATTAAAAAGGTGTGGCAGCTCCTGCATGTCCTATGGGGTTGCTTGTAGGGAGCAGGGGGCGCATGGTGACCCTAGGGCTCCCCCCATGGGCTCCAACAACTTCTTAACATGTGGATTTCCTGGGTGGGCATTTCTTATTCACTTCTCCTTTTGAGTAGTGCCCCATAATGACTCTGCAAGGGCTTTTTAAATATGTCTTTTGGAGACAGGACGAGACAGGGGTACCATCAAGCCTTTTATGTTGTGGGGGGCTGCAGGAAGTGCAGCAGCCCCCCAGCAACATTAATAAAAACTGTAAGTCTCATCATGAGGGTCATTAAATCCATACAGAGCTTATCATATTTTTAAAGCACTCCTAGCTACTGATCTATACTCTCCAGTTGGAGTGAAGAGTTTCTTTGTGGTTGGTTCTATGACTGCACTTTGCAGCTTGAAAACTGTCTATCTAGCCCTAAAAGCAGCCCACCAGGCTTTAGTCTACCAAGGGTTTTCCCTGTGTTTCCCTGGTCAGCTCAGTCCTAAAAATCCGCAATGTGGCATATATTTTACACTACCCTACGACAATTGTAATCCTGAAAATTTATTTATCCTGATTCTATGAAACAGGATAAGGAATTTACAATAGAAAGCACCTTTTTTTGCTCAACTAAATATATTTGATTGGGTGCAGTGGACCCTCAAAAACCTTTGTAAATCAGGCTCTTAATTGTACTGTTGAACAAAGAAAGAGCACTCAGCTTTTCTACTGCAGTGTCTATTGGGGTGTAGCCTTTGCTGACTCTTTATTAGAATAAGGTTTTTCTTAAACAATAGCACACAATTGTCATTGAGTGCAAAAATTACATTATGGCCCATCACTGCATAATATTCTTTTAGCATTTGCCATTTGTAATCACTCATTAGGTAATCAGAGACCTGCATTAATATTTTCTCACAGAACTTCCTAAGTTCAGGACTTCACTAGGACGTTTTCTCAGGCCCGCCATTAGGCAGAAGAGAATCAATCATCTGTGGATATTTCCATCCTTTGCTCCCAGCAGTCAGATGGACTACATGTACATGCAGCAACTCTGAAGGTATCTTTCTTTCTTTCTTTCTTTCTTTCTTTCTTTCTTTCTTTCTTCACTTCTAAGTATCTAAGTATTTTTTAAGCAAGAGCACAGTCCGATAAGCGCTTGAAGATTTTTATCAATCGTTAAGAGGACACAGAGAACCATAAGCAGAGTGAAGGTAAATAATGACCATGCAATGCATCTTATTGTATTAAAGAGTTAGAGTATAATTATGTTAATTAGGCGATACAGGCGATACAGCTCAGTAACTCATTGTGATACATTATAGAAAATGTTGCTATGTTCATAAACAGTATTACCAATGGACACTTCATTGCGTGTGGGGGTTGTGTGTTTTTACTCTACAACAATATTTGTTTCTCTTAGTAGAACTACAGTTTAAATTGTGCTTGCATTGATACCTCCTAACATGTTAGTATTTTCCCTCTGGGGAGTTGCTAACAGAAATAATAGCTACTCTTGTGCAAGTTTGTGCTTTCAAAACTGTCATGGCAAAATGTTGCAATCTGCTTGCCTTAACCTGTGTGAGAATGTGTTTTACTTCAGTGGGAGACACCCTGAAGGAATATTTCAACTCATAATGTGCGGATTACAGGAATTATTATCTGTCCCTCCCAGTTTAATTATATATTTCTGTGACCCCCTGGAGAACGATCTCTGCATTTTTTTCTTTTATATTCCCATCTACTCTCAAAACACAGTAAACCAGAGCTGAAGCACATTGAGATGGCCATCCAGCGACCAGTTCTACAACTGTGCAATGTTCAGATGTACTTATGCACTCTATGCAGCAAACGCTGGAGTGCTTTGATGAGGGAACTGTCCGGGGCATGGGGAAACACTGAACAAAGGCTATTTCTCTTGAAATTGCATTAGAGCTTCAACACACATGGTCAGCGACTAGCTGCCGCCTCCCCCCCAAACCGGCACCCAACACCCAGAAACGTGGACACGAGACTTCTTTACTTTTTGGAAGGCGGGCGCTAGTCGCCCGGCCGTATTTATTAAGATATGAAATTAAAAAAGGTTTTAATTGCATGATCAACAATTTATACAAAAATCAGCAGGACATTAGATACAAGTTTTCCAACAAGTTTGAGAGCCTGACCTTAACAAAAACTCTAATACATGTTGTTTCCTAACCGAGTCTAACATCCTCATCTTGATTTTTGTACATTTCTGGCCATATGGCAGGTCACTACCGGTGTCAGGTCCTACAAGCTGCGCCTCCCCTAGAGACGTGCGCATGCGCAGAATTACCCCGGGAATTGCCCGGTCTACGCCCTGAACTCCATTTACCCACTAAAGGAGGGCCCTTACTCTGCGCCATCCGGTGACGTCATGAGTCCACGCGCGCGGGGTGGCTACCAGCCTAAGGAAAGCGTGAACTACTCCTACCCGCGCTCCTTTGCAGCATGAATTACCTTGCCCCTGGAGTTCTAGGAGTGGCTCGCAGGCCCCTCCCCCTGGGCGGGAACCTCCATAGGATGATGCCCGCCCCCTCAGACCTCAAATATGTGCTCACCGATAATGACCTTACCGCATGCCCCATACCTAATAAATACGACGACCTATGGGAAAAAATTCTAAAGGACAGCTACACTGGCTAATAAATAATAGTATCACAGTACAGCTACAAAGGGAAAAAAGGCCTAAAGACACTTGGCATCACAGAAAAATTACTTCACACACAGTTTGCTAAAAGGGAAAAAATTCCTAAACAAAAGCATCATCAAAATATACCGACAGAACCATTTCTACTACCATGTAAGACATGTGAACAGTACCTTCAAAAAACTTACCATTATACCAGACATAATGAATGCCACAAGACTTTTGTTCCAAGGGATGGTGGGTGGGAAAACAAAGAAGCCCCGAGCGCGGGGCACACCGTACTGCGAGGGAGCGTCCAGGGACAAGGGGGTCTCCTGGGCGCTCCCCACCTCTTTATTCCCGAGGGGCCAGGCGGGGGGGGCACGCCCCCCCGGCCCGTAGCCCGCCCCCCCTGACCCGGACCTTTTTCCTTGTGTCCGGGTCAGGGAGGCCTCCAGCCAATCGGTGGTGGGTCGCGCCCCCAAGGGCCCGCCCCCACCACCGAGAGACACCATCAGGGGAAAGGGGGGGCGACGGTCGCCGTGCCGCCATGCGTGCGGGGGGGCCGAGGGCCCCCCCTTTTCACATGGTCAGCGACTAGCTGCCGCCTCCCCCCCAAACCGGCACCCAAAAACCAGAAACGTGGACACGAGACTTCTTTACTTTTTGGAAGGCGGGCGCTAGTCGCCCGGCCGTATTTATTAAGATATGAAATTAAAAAAGGTTTTAATTGCATGATCAACAATTTATACAAAAATCAGCAGGACATTAGATACAAGTTTTCCAACAAGTTTGAGAGCCTGACCTTAACAAAAACTCTAATACATGTTGTTTCCTAACCGAGTCTAACATCCTCATCTTAATTTTTGTACATTTCTGGCCATATGGCAAGGTCACTACCGGTGTCAGGTCCTACAAGCTGCGCCTCCCCTAGAGACGTGCGCATGCGCAGAATTACCCCGGGAATTGCCCGGTCTACGCCCTGAACTCCATTTACCCACTAAAGGAGGGCCCTTACTCTGCGCCATCCGGTGACGTCATGAGTCCACGCGCGCGGGGTGGCTACCAGCCTAAGGAAAGCGTGAACTACTCCTACCCGCGCTCCTTTGCAGCATGAATTACCTTGCCCCTGGAGTTCTAGGAGTGGCCCGCAGGCCCCTCCCCCTGGGCGGGAACCTCCATAGGATGATGCCCGCCCCCTCAGACCTCAAATATGTGCTCACCGATAATGACCTTACCGCCACAGGCCAGCATTGTTAACCGACGATCTGGCCTCCCCCTCTAGCCCCTACCTAAGGAACCCTCCTACTTGCAAATCCTTCTAACCAGGCCCAGATATTGTCAGACCACAAGACATTCCCTTCCTCATTTAAGTGAACTCCGTCCCTTAAGTAATACCTGTCGCCCCAGATACACCCATGAGGTATTGACTGTAACAGGGGGGCTCGAAACAACCTATCCAACCGTGTGTTGATACTCTTTAACGAGTGATTCAACGCCCTGACCGAATCCCCCCCCGCCACTGTAATCGGGGTATGAGTTGCGACCATACTAGTGTGCAACCCGGGCAAGTCCTGGCCATCCACCCCGCCGTTGAGATAATCTCCTCGATCAGAATGCGCCTTCCCAGTGTGGCCAAATCATTCTCCCCAGGTGAAGTATCACCACTGACGGGGGAGATTGCCGGCGCGCTAAAAGCCCCTGGAAGAAGCCCCTAAACTGGTTGAGACACAACCCCCCTCTCCCGAAGAACGTGATGTCCAACCCCAGTTGCGCCGCCCTTTTCCCCCTGTCACCTGACATAAATACGCATTCTGCTCGTCTTACATAGGAGTGACCCACAATCCAAACACTTTTCCTCATTGTTTCCTGGCTGCAGCTCCGTGCTGATGTATGTTGTTGGTGGTGCCCGACGACAAATTCCTCCCCTGCGTAACAGGTCTGAGAAACTGTAAGAGAGCGGAAACAAACCAAGCGTGAGTGCCATGTAATCACAGCATGTCAATTCGCACATAACGTTTGTAGCATTCTGAGGACCATCTCCCAATTGTCTTCACTCTCTCCACTGGGAGGCCCCCCGCCACCGCCTCAGTTGCTGCCCCAATCCTAAAGGAATGAGAGACAAACTCTTTAGGGTCAAGACCTGCTTTCCTGACCACCATCTCCAATACCCTTCTGAATTGATACCTGGTCACGGGGTTACCGTCAGCATGACAGAGCAGTGCCCTGCCCGCCGTGCCCATCAGCAGCCCGTGCAATAATTCCACGTGCCTCACTGGGCAGCAAGGGTTGGCGGGGGCCCGTTGGAGGACTATGGTGTGGCCCCTAGACTCCTGGTCGGTCTTTGACTTCTGAATAGTCACCCACATGGTGTCATCCCTTATCCTCACACTAGCCCTTTGCAAGCCGCCCAGTAGGTCTGACTTGGAACCTGCCACAAGTTCGCTAATTCTCAGCGCCCCATAGAATGCCAAGGAGAATGCTGCCTTAAAAAGAAGCACCTCCCACTCCGAGCTACAAACAGTGTCCAGCGCGCCCAGTAAAGCTGTCAGCCGCGCTAATCCTATGGGCTTTCTCTTATCTTTATGATGGCCCTAAATACGGGGCCAACCCCTCAAAGCCTTACGCACCATAAAGGTATTAGTGGGATCACGCAAGCCCCTAGCTTGAGCGTAGAATGACACCGCTGCCCTATGTCTGTTTGCCGCTGCCACCCAGCGCCCCTCCTTATGCATCCATTCTAAATAGGCCGCAAAGCCATCCTCCTGCGCCCATAGCACCTCCCATTGTTGCCCCAAAAAGGAACAGTAAGACAAAAACGCCCCTTCGTAAGCCGTCTTGGTCCTGGGGGCTAGGCTAGCGACCACGAGGTCCTGTAATCTGGGGCACCAATCTGCCAAAGTACTGCTGGGAAGTGCGCTGGAGAGGGGTCTGCTGTAGGAAGATGTTCCCTGAAAACCTGCATTTTGAAGCGAGAGAGGGAGTCAGCTGCATTGTTCAGAACACCAGGGACATGTTTGGCCTTAAAAACGACATTCCATTTTAGGCACTTCAAAACAATTTCTTTGATCAGACGAAGTATGAAAGGACACCGTGCTCCCTGCTGGTTGATACATTCCACAACCGTCATGTTGTCTGACCAAAACACCACTGATTGATTACATAGGTGTTCGGGCCAGACCATCAATGCCACCCATATTGGGAAGAGTTCCAGGAAGCCAATATTGGTTGTCAGACCCCATGTTCTCCATACCTCCGGCCACTGTTGAGCGACCCACCTGTTCCCTAGGATGGCGCCAAAGCCCACACTACCGGCAGCATCAGTCCACAGGCCCAACTCTGCTGATGTTGTGATGTGGCCGGGCCAGACCACCCTGCCGTTAAAATCCTCCAGGAATGCCATCCATATAAGCATATCCTGGCGAATTTCAGACGATAGCCGAGTGCGGTGGTGCTTCTCCCTCAGCCCCTTCATTGCTTGAGCAATGGAGCGAGAGAAAGGGCGAGCCATGGGGATGATCCTCAGTGCGAAGTTCAATTGCCCTACCACCTCCTGTAATTGCTGCAGGGTGACCTTATCTTTCCGTAGGCATAAATGTAGCGCTGTTTTGAATTTGTCCACCTTGCCCCTAGGCAATCTAAAACATCCCTCCACTGAATCAATCTCAATGCCGAGGAATTCTAAGCAGGTGGTCGGGCCAACAGTCTTCCCGGGCGCAAGCGGGACACCAAAAGCCCGCATGAGCACGCAAAATTCCTGCAATGCCAGTGCACACTCCTGAGATCCCGCTGTACCCAGGAAGAGGAAATCATCCAAATAATGCATGACCTGCTGATGGCCCGTCACTTGTCTCATGGCCCATTCAAGAAAAGAGCTAAACATCTCAAAGTAAGCACAAGATATAGAACAACCCATGGGCATGCATTTATCCATGTAGAACATATCCCCAAAGGTGAAGCCCAAGAGATGTTGATCCGCTGGGTGTACCGGGAGGAGGCGAAAGGCTGATTCTATGTCTGACTTCGCCATTAGCGCCCCGGGCCCCGTGGCCTGTAATAAGTTAACAGCCTGGTCAAAAGAGGCGTACTTAACGCTACAGATACCCTCGTCAATGGCATCATTCAGTGACGCCCCCCTAGGTGCTGACAGGTTGTGGATCAATCTGAATTGCCCTTTCTCCTTTTTGGGGACAACTCCTAATGGGGAACACACAAAATTAGGTACCGGCACCTCAGTGAAAGGGCCAGCTATCCTGCCTAACGATAGCTCCTTGTCAATCTTGGCGGCCACCACAGCTGGATTGTGTTTTACCGACAACTGGTTTTTACAGTGCGCGCTGCCTGTGTATCCCGCTGCCGGGATCCTAAAGCCTTTAGAAAAACCTTCTTGGAGTAGGGTGGCCGATGTGTGGTCCGGGTATCTGTTCAACCATGGAATCATTGCCACCACATCCACTGGGGTGGGGGGGCCTAACCGGTTTGTCTTACAATGGCTTTCCCCTACCCCTCTGTCCCGTGTTTCCCTGCTTGGACCTACAGGCAGTTTCTGGATGAGAGGGGTGACCACAGGAGGAACATGCATGTCTAAACTTACACGCGCCCCTTGTGCAGGTGCGCCTATTAAAATCCCAGCACACCCCTTTTTTCTCTGCCCCACTGGCCCTAAACTTCCCAGGCACCTCACTCGTTTGCGGGGGCCGAAAGGGCTGTTGAGGTCTAGCAGAGAACACCTTGACTGAACCGGAGAACTGAGGGGGGGGTGCATTATCCGAGAACTGTTTATGCCAAGACATGGAGTCCACCGTGTCCCATGCCAATGTTCTATTAAATTCCAATGCTTTCCTGAAATTCACATCATACCCTTTCCATGCCTCCCCAGAATACTGTTCACTCCACCCCACAATCCTGCTCGAGTAGCATGCCAATGGCGCCTGTAAATCTGGAGGTCGTTCAGCTTTAATAGCAGTGAATACAGCCCAAGCCTTCATCCAGTTGATCAGAGTTTCCTCGACCCTAAATCTAGCACACTGCACCCTCCATTCGCTTGGGTGCATCCACTCCTTCAGTGTTTTCGCATGCTCCATTTCCCTATTATCTAACAACAAAGAATAAATATATACATATTTATCTGCCCAAACCATCTCCTTCACAGCTAACGACACATGTTGAGCCAAATTCTCACTCCTGGAAGGTAGAACACCGTCCCCCAAGAGCGGCAACGCCACTTCCTTACCAAGTGCGGGCACCGGGGCCGGCTGCCCATTAGCTCCGTCCGGCTGGGGAAGACTTGGACCTGCAAGGGGAGAAGATACTGGCAATGCAACACTGTCAGCGACCGCTGCCGATTTGATTTTTTCTACAAACCTCGCCGCCTCTGCTGCATGATCTGCAGAATTTGGGAAAGCTCCCCCTTTTTGGAGCCATGGCATCAAGGCCGTTATCTGGGACAACAATTCAGGGGGCATTGAATCTAAATTCCCACCGGGACAACAGGTACCACTGGGGTTATGCCCAGTGGTACCGGCGCAGTAGGCAAGGCGGGTGCCGGGTGTGGCAAGCCCGTAGCCGGGATTGTGGGCACCGGTGGGGGAGTAGACGCTGCGTCTCCTGGTGGACCTACAGGTACCGGCACCACGGGGGCAGGGGGTGTAGGCATAGGTATATGCGGGGGTGGGACGACCGCCAGCGGCACGGCAGGTACCGGCTCTACTGGCCCTGGGGCGGGTGCAGCATACCTGGGTCTCTTGGACTTAGACTTCCTAGGTGGGGTAACAAAATCCCCCCTTGGCAATGGTGCCACCCTCTGGCGGATAGGCCTACCCGATGGTCCAGGGGCATCATCATGCCTTGCATTAAAACGTGCTTCCAGCTCATCTACCTTCCCTAGCCGCTGTTTAATTTCACCCATCTCACGCATCATGGCCCGCATCATAGCCTCCATGTTGGACCCACCTTTACCACCCCGCGGACCTGGCATGATAAAAAACCCCCACAACCAGCTGCCTACTCTCCTAATATCACGACAGGCCAACCTTGTGTACCTTTCTGATGGAGGGTCACCAGGGGGCTTTCAGCACCATGCAACGGCGACCGCAACACCAGCGGCTTGTCCGCTTATGTAAGGGGGTGAGTAAACCTAATGTAGACCCACCCGGCGGCCACCAGGAGCAATGAATGCTAGCCCCCCGTACCCCTCTTACCGACCAGTCCTGCGTCCTCGCCGGCGATAGTGATCAGCAGTCCCGGTCCACACCACGAGTGAAATGCTGTCGCTAAGATTGCCTGGAATTGAGAAATGTATTATCACCGTGTAATAAAGCAGGAGCAGATTTCGGAAAACCCAGTTATAATACAGAGGACAATTGCAACCCCCCGTCCACCTCACTGTTGCTGTGTGCCACTAAACACCTTATATCAGCAAAATACAAAAACTACCCTCCTTCAAGGTCGGGACAATATTGGACCAGGAACTGCACTTATTCCCATGCACTGTACACCTTGTGCACTGACATGAACAATAAATCACTTAATAATGAAAGCAATAACATTTGTAGGAAATGGCCCCTCGTTTTACCATACAAATGTACACAGGGCACTTCGCTTTATCTTTTAGACATAAGTAGCATTCGTTAAATTTCACACGACAATTAAAATTTCTACTTGTATGATATTGCACGCTTTTAAATTAGAAAAATTCTAAGCCCCACTATATTCGGGTCTCCCCTCCAGGTCCTGCCCTGGTCGACCCTGCTTAGCTTCAGGCGTGACGCTCTGCCTTAACGAGGCGGGAAAACCCTTCTTTGTACCGCGTTATCTATGCGGTTTAAACTACGCCGGTATCGTAGCAAAACAGCCGCTCAATACACCCGCGGCTTTACTTACTTTGTACCGCGTTATATATGCGGTTTGTACTATTGCCGGTATTGTAGTCCCAAAAGACAGCCGCTCAATACACCCGCAGCCTTACCCCGGCCCTCGCGAGTCCCGGAGCACACCTCCGACGTGAGCTGGCCCGCTGCTCGTCCCTGCCCTCCCCCGCGCCGACAAATACCTTCTCCCCTCGTGCGCACCCGGGTCCCGAAAATGAGCTGGCGCCTTTCTTTCCTTCGTCCCTCGGCGCGAGTTCCACGTTCTGGCACCTCTGCTGCCGCCTCGCGTCCTCCGCCGACGACCCTGCAAGGAGAAGGGGAAAGTCCAAAAAAACTGCCGCCTCACGTCCCAGGCCGATGCCGATCCTGGCAATCCCACGACGGCTGGCTCCACGGAATTGCTTCGTTACACCTGCAAAATAAAGCGGGAAAAATCACAAAACAAAGAAGCCCCGAGCGTGGGGCACACCGTACTGCGAGGGAGCGTCCAGGGACAAGGGGGTCTCCTGGGCGCTCCCCACCTCTTTATTCCCGAGGGGCCAGGTGGGGGGGGCACGCCCCCCCGGCCCGCCCCTCATGTAGCCCGCCCCCCCTGACCCGGACCTTTTTCCTTGTGTCCGGGTCAGGGAGGCCTCCAGCCAATCGGTGGTGGGTCGCGCCCCCAAGGGCCCGCCCCCACCACCGAGAGACACCATCAGGGGAAAGGGGGGGCGACGGTCGCCGCGCCGCCATGCGTGCGGGGGGGCCGAGGGCCCCCCCTTTTCACATGGTCAGCGACTAGCTGCCGCCTCCCCCCCAAACCGCCACCCAACACCCAGAAACGTGGACACGAGACTTCTTTACTTTTTGGAAGGCGGGCGCTAGTCGCCCGGCCGTATTTATTAAGATATGAAATTAAAAAAGGTTTTAATTGCATGATCAACAATTTATACAAAAATCAGCAGGACATTAGATACAAGTTTTCCAACAAGTTTGAGAGCCTGACCTTAACAAAAACTCTAATACATGTTGTTTCCTAACCGAGTCTAACATCCTCATCTTGATTTTTGTACATTTCTGGCCATATGGCAAGGTCACTACCGGTGTCAGGTCCTACAAGCTGCGCCTCCCCTAGAGACGTGCGCATGCGCAGAATTACCTCGGGAATTGCCCGGTCTACGCCCTGAACTCCATTTACCCACTAAAGGAGGGCCCTTACTCTGCGCCATCCGGTGACGTCATGAGTCCACGCGCGCGGGGTGGCTACCAGCCTAAGGAAAGCGTGAACTACTCCTACCCGCGCTCCTTTGCAGCATGAATTACCTTGCCCCTGGAGTTCTAGGAGTGGCCCGCAGGCCCCTCCCCCTGGGCGGGAACCTTCATAGGATGATGCCCGCCCCCTCAGACCTCAAATATGTGCTCACCGATAATGACCTTACCGCCACAGGCCAGCATTGTTAACCGACGATCTGGCCTCCCCCCTCTAGCCCCTACCTAAGGAACCCTCCTACTTGCAAATCCTTCTAACCAGGCCCAGATATTGTCAGACCACAAGACATTCCCTTCCTCATTTAAGTGAACTCCGTCCCTTAAGTAATACCTGTCGCCCCAGATACACCCATGAGGTATTGACTGTAACAGAGGGGCTCGAAACAACCTATCCAACCGAAAATGAGCTGGCGCCTTTCTTTCCTTCGTCCCTCGGCGCGAGTTCCACGTCCTGGCACCTCTGCTGCCGCCTCGCGTCCTCCGCCGACGACCCTGCAAGGAGAAGGGGAAAGTCCAAAAAAACTGCCGCCTCGCGTCCCAGGCCGATGCCGATCCTGGCAATCCCACGACGGCTGGCTCCACGAAACTGCTTCGTTACACCTGCAAAATAAAGCGGGAAAAATCACAAAACAAAGAAGCCCCGAGCGCGGGGCACACCGTACTGCGAGGGAGCGTCCAGGGACAAGGGGGTCTCCTGGGCGCTCCCCACCTCTTTATTCCCGAGGGGCCAGGCGGGGGGGGGCACACCCCCCCGGCCCGCCCCTCATGTAGCCCGCCCCCCCTGACCCGGACCTTTTTCCTTGTGTCCGGGTCAGGGAGGCCTCCAGCCAATCGGTGGTGGGTCGCGCCCCCAAGGGCCCGCCCCCACCACCGAGAGACACCATCAGGGGAAAGGGGGGGCGACGGTCGCCGCGCCGCCATGCGTGCGGGGGGGCCGAGGGCCCCCCCTTTTCATTCTCCTTCCTTTAAGTAAACAAGGGAGTACATTTACAAACCCTCGGCGTCATTTAAAGAAGACCGTCTTCTCATGTATTCTTAGCAAGAATGATTTGTGCACTTCTCACAGTTGACTTAAGTATCCAAAGTCCATTGCTTTTTTGAGTGGCTGCTCATTGTCTATTCAAGAACTGATGATGTTTGAACCTCTGTCCAGCAGACTCTGGGATCATGCAGATCATGCAGATTGAAACCTGTACTTCAGAATGAAGTGAGATGTACCAATGAAATACACGGTTTTATTACACAGACTTACATGCACGTATATTTACATTAGATGTTTAGGGTGCTTGATGTGGTAAATCTAATCATTCTAATTTCCAGGACTGGACTGGCCATCCTGCCACTCTGGCATTTACATGGCTATTCTGTGTAGTGAATGGATAGATTTGCTTAGCTCAACTTACATTATTTAGTGCCAGCGCTAAGTTACCCACATTCTGCTCTATCTCTTGAACATTCTCTACTTTGTATATACGACGAATCCATGCATCACTGTAAACTCTAGACCATGGTGCCTGCCTGTTTGGATTCTACATATGAGTAGTCCTTTTTTGAATTTTTTGCTTTGACTGTATTTATTAATTTTGTCATGTATGATTTGATACACGAAATTCTCTTAATTGCAGCTTACCACTTGTATGTGCAATGCAACAATATGTTTCTATAGACTCCGACATTTATTAGTAGTAAATGTAGAACTTGTGTGTGTAGAACTTGTGTCTCTTGTATCTGTTTACCATTACATGTTGTTGCTCACAAAATAGCTATGTGTGCATGGAATTCTTGCCCCTAGTCTTCTTTCTGTGTGCAGTCACATGAAAATACTGACGTTGAGACTACAAAACAGGTTTTGTTTTGCTGTTCATATGTACCGCATTGTATTGCGGTAAAACCATACTGACATTGATAATTGCAAGACAGTCATCAGCAAGTCTGAGATTCAAAGACATACGTTTGTTGTGAACTCTTGCAGTAATGTCCGTCTCCACTATTTGCAGATTGTGTTTTCTTGCTCGCTAACATACCAGGCGCACAGGTAAGCGTCATGGCCTCCCTTGTTTTCCTTGTCTTTCCGTGACATGACGTACATGCCCTTCGAGCACTAAATTCCGGCAGCAGCACCAGGTTAAGGTGTAAGTGAGAGCTTATTCGGGTTGCATATGACGGTGGGAAACGTCACTGTAGGCCATGCAGTCTTCGTGAGGCAATCACAACTTAACACTCTGTGGAAGTGAAAAAGGCCATTTATTTAAGACAGGATTGCTGATAACTCAAAACAGTTGAAAACAGCACAAACATCTTAATCAAAGTCAATGTATCTCCCTCACCCCATTCATACTTCCCCTCAACTTTCCCTCATCCAGTTGCATCACTCCTCATCATCTACTACACCCATGCATGAGCCTCTTCCATCCCTGACTCATTCTCTCTTCTTCTCCCCAAGCATCCTCCCAATGAAAACATGCTTGCCCTGTCCCAGGGCCTCTTGCACACTGTCATTGTTCTCCTGCACACACGCCCCCCCCCCAAGGAGTGGGTAGTCCCGCATCTGACTTTCGAACCCCCCACTCTCCTGCCCCAAAGTACCCTTTCAAAGAGAGCGCAGGAGATTGCACAACTCATGGGTAACACCCTGTCCACGTAAATGTCCCCATCGGCCTGCAGTCCCGGCAAAAGAAAATTGTTGGTGAATGGGCAGAAGCAGGAAAGACGACTTGATGTTGCACTTCACCAATTCCGACCCACTGCCACAAACCTGGATAAGAAGGATCGCATCATCAACTGACGTATACTCAACTCTGGAATCCTCAGCGGCAATAAAGTCATTCACCAAAGAACCCTCAGGCCATAACAAGTAATGGATCAAGCGAAATTCACTTGCTTGTTTTTTGGGAACTACTCCCATTGGGGATATGATGAGATCAGACAGTGGCCAGTCTGAAAAAAGTCCCACTATTCGGCCCTCTGCCACTTCTTCACTTTGTCGAGGACAATGCTAGATGCTAGAATAGCCATATAGAGTGTATGTGGAACTCCGGAGCAGCTATAACAATCATACTTAGGAAGATTTTATATCGAGAGTGGTCTGTTGTAAAAAAAATAAACAGGGCAACATCAATCCTATCATTTGTCAAAATAAGTGTATAATACTTCATGGGGGTGTTTGGCAACAAATTGATTTTCAAATGAGTACAACTACTGGGAAGGTGTACCTTTAGGTTAATGTGGATAATATTCAGATGAAGCCATCAATAGGCCCTAAAGATGAAATTTGACCCGTGTGCGAATCCTCAAACGATAGATTTATATGACAGTGACTAAACATAGAAGATGGTAGCCTAGTAGAATGAGGTACTCTGTGATAAACTAAACACATGTAAAGAATTAGGGCATGAAAAAAGATAATGTAAGTAGCACTTTAGTTAGGCATAAGGTTAGAAACATTCCTCTAAAGTGAAGTGGTCTTTAGGAAAATGTGTGAGAATGACATGATGGAAACCGCAGAATCATCCTTTTGTTTATTTCTTATAACACCAGCTCAAAAATGTTCAGAGAAATGTGCAGAGTTAGGCTTTTTAAACAAAAACATAAGGGTGCATTGTCATGAAAATAAATGAGCTAGAGCTTGCTACCAAATCATTCTGTGGACATGGTCCCAATACTTAACAGTTTTTTCACACATGAAAGTGCATGCCTTTTGGCCTTGTATTGTCTTCCCCAGTTTTCTAGCACCTAATGCACCGTTTGTACATAAAAGAAGTAACAGCGTTCCTAGACTCTTTCCTTCTATATGGATCTAATGTGGAGGGCAGTTAGTTTGACAGGGGTTTTGACTTTATTAAAAAGAACAAGCATTTACAATGCAATGGTCTTGGCATTGTTAAAATTAGAGCTATTGGCATTGCTCATGACATTTTTTATTCATGTTTTTGTTTTTAAAACATATAAATAAATGGCATTGTCATTTACAATGCCAATAGCTTAATCTCTCGCAAATGCGAGACCTATTGTATTTGCACCTACACACAGAGCCACACACAAAGCCACCCACACACACATACAGAGTCACCCACACAGAGCCACCCACAGTCATTCACATAGAGCCACCCACACACAGAGCCACCCACACACACACACACAGAGCCACCCTCACACAGACAGAGCCACCCTCACACAGACGGAGCCACTCTCACACAGAGTCACACACACACAGAGCCACACACACAGAGCCACACAGAGGCAAGAAAAAAAACGAACAGCAGCAGGGAACAGAGGCAAGAAATAACAAGGGCAGCTCTCCCCAGATACAGAAACGTATTCCCAGGTGCTTTGTGAGTTTGCAACTGCCTGCCCCACCTACAGGGCAAATTGAACTAAAAAAAAAACAGGCAGTCTCACCCCAAGGAGGATGGAAGCAAAAGAAACTAGGAGTGAGGGATGCGGAATGAGGACCAATGAATGAGGGTTGTGGCATGAGGAACTAGGAGTGAGGGATGCGGAATGAGGACCAATGAATGAGGGTTGCGGCATGAGGAACTAGGAGTGAGGGATGCGGCATGAGGAACTAGGAGTGAGGGATGCGGAATAAGGAACTAGGAGTGAGGGATGCGGAATGAGGAACTAGGAGTGATGGATGCGGAATGAGGAACTAGGAGTGAGGGATGCGAAATGAGGACCTAGGAGTGAGGGATGCGGAATGAGGAACTAGGAGTGAGGGATGCGGAATGAGGACCTAGGAGTGAGTGATGCGGAATGAGGAACTAAGAGTGAGGGATGCAGAATGAGGAACTAGGAGTGAGGGATGCGGAATGAGGACCAAAGAATGAGGGAAGTGGAATGAAGAACCAGAAGTGAGGGATGCGGAATGAGGAACTAGGAGTGAGGGATGTGGAATGAAGACCAAGGAGTGAGGAATGCGGAATGAGGACCAAAGAATGAGGGAAGTGGAATGAAGAACCAGAAGTGAGGGATGCGGAATGAGGAACTAGGAGTGAGGGATGTGGAATGAAGACCAAGGAATGAGGGATGCGGAATGAGGAACTAGGAGTGAGGGATGCGGAATGAGGACCAAGGAATGAGGGATGTGGCATGAGGAACTAGGAGTGAGGGATGCGGAATGAGGAACTAGGAGTGAGGGATGCGGAATGAGGAACTAGGAGTGAGGGATGCGGAATGAGGAACTAGGAGTGAGGGATGCGGGATGAGGAACTAGGAGTGAGGGATGTGGAATGAGTACCTAGGAGTGAGGGATGCAGAATGAGGAACTAGGAGTGAGGGATGCGGAATGAGGACCAAAGAATGATGGATGTGGAATGAAGAACCAGAAGTGAGGGATGCGGATTGAGGAACCAGAAGTGAGGGAGGCGGCATGTGGAACTAGGAGTGAGGGATGCGGCATGAGGAACTAGGAGTGAGGGATGTGGAATGAGGACCTAGGAGTGATGGATGCGGAATGAGGACCTAGGAGTGAGGGATGCGGAATGAGGACCTAGGAGTGAGGGATGCGGAATGAGGAACTAGGAGTGAGGGATGCGGCATGAGGAACTAGGAGTGAGGGATGCGGCATGAGGAACTAGGAGTGAGGGATGCGGCATGAGGAACTAGGAGTGAGGGATGCAGAATGAGGAACTAGGAGTGAAGGATGCGGAATGAGGACCAAAGAATGAGGGAAGTGGAATGAAGAACCAGAAGTGAGGGATGCGGGATGAGGAACTAGGAGTGAGGGATGTGGAATGAAGACCAAGGAATGAGGGATGCGGAATGAGGAACTAGGAGTGAGGGATGCGGAATGAGGAACTAGGAGTGAGGGATGCGGAATGAGGAACTAGGAGTGAGGGATGCAGAATGAGGAACTAGGAGTGAGGGATGCGGAATGAGGAACTAGGAGTGAGGGATGCGGAATGAGGACCTAGGAGTGAGGGATGCGGAATGAAGAACTAGGAGTGAGGAATGCAGAATGAGGAAGTAGGAGTGAGGGATGCGGAATGAGGAACTAGGAGTGAGGGATGCGGAATGAGGAACTAGGAGTGAGGGATGCAGAATGAGGAACTAGGAGTGAGGGATGCGGAATGAGGAACTAGGAGTGAGGCATGCGGAATGAGGAACTAGGAGTGAGGGATGCGGAATGAGGAACTAGGAGTGAGGGATGAAGAATGAGGAACTAGGAGTGAAGGATGTGGAATGAGGACCTAGGAGTGAGGGATACGGAATGAGGACCTAGGAGTGAGGGATGCGGAATGAGGAACTAAGAGTGAGGGATGCGGAATGAGGTACTAGGAGTGAGGGATGCGGAATGAGAACCAAAGAATGAGGGAAGTGGAATGAAGACCAAGGAATGAGGGATGCGGAATGAGGAGCTAGGAATGAGGGATGTGGAATGAAGACCAAGGAGTGAGGGATGCGGAATGAGGAACTAGGAGTGAAGGATGCGGAATGAGGACCAAAGAATGAGGGAAGTGGAAAGAAGAACCAGAAGTGAGGGATGCGGCATGAGGAACTAGGAGTGAGGGATGTGGAATGAAGACCAAGGAATGAGGGATGCGGAATGAGTACCTAGGAGTGAGGGATGCGGAATGAGGAACTAGGAGTGAGGGATGCGGAATGAGGACCAAAGAATGATGGATGTGGAATGAAGAACCAGAAGTGAGGGATGCGGATTGAGGAACCAGAAGTGAGGGATGCGGAATGAGGAACTAGGAGTGAGGGATGGGGAATGAGGACCAAGGAATGAGGGATGCGGAATGAAGAACTAGGAGTGAGGGATGCAGAATGAAGAGCCAGAAGTGAGGGATGTGGAATGAAGAAATGCTGGCATTGATTCTGTGCCTACATGGGTTCTTCTGGCATGACATGAAGCCGGGGACAGACAGTGGACCCGCTGAATCTCAGTGACCTTTGCATGCACAAGGTGTAATTTCCGCCTTGTGTGTCACTCCCCCTTTTGTAAACATTTGCCCTGGAGGGAGCGCCTCGAGTTTAAATCTGATGGAAGACACTACTCTCTGCCCTTGGTGACGTGGCATATTTCTTTAGTGTTGCGCTAACACCGCATTTAAAAATAATATTAGTAAGTATGACGCTGCACAATTCTCTCCCGATTGCTCGACGCAGCACTCAGTATTTTCATGCAGTGTTACGTTGCATGGTATTTTTAATAACTGTGGGACTTTTTCAGGGTGTGGAGACAAGGAAATGGCTGAATTGAGCTGAAAAAGCAGAACTTAATACAACGTAATAAAATTGTGATGAATCGGGTCTCCTCAATGTCTTTGACTTGTTTACTGCCAGTAGAGCGGGATTACTTGGGCCTTATTTTGAGAGATATGTGATGTGTCGTGTAATCGAATTACTGTATATATTACCGTATATACACACACCGAGCGCGCATCTTGAGCCCTTTGCAGGCCTCTGGTATCCACTGCTTCCTGCTCGGCAATTGCCCTAAGAAATAGCACTCAATTTAATGGAAGAGAATTAACTCACCTTAAAAGCCGAAAGGCTAAATTAGTTTTGTGAAAATTCAATTTGTTATCCTCAGATAAAAGTAGATGTCAGCAGCAAATGTTTATTTTAACTTAAAATGTGAACGGATTTGCTGGAAGGTAAATTCTAAACATAATTTTGCTGCGTTCTTTTTTATCGTTCATCGCAACAAAATAAGGTTATTGAAGCATCAAATTATAGACAATCGTTTTTTAGAGCTCGGCCTCCGACCACGTAAGTGGGAGGAGTTTCGAGATCCTAATGTTAAAGAAGAGAAAAAAAAAGTATCTCCTAGGGCTTTGGCGAGACAAATTCCACACATTCCTTAGTGTGTTTTGTCATCTGGCCAGTGATTCGTCTTAGTTGTGGTGTCGTTTTAATAGCCTTGAAGTGATAGGGTAAATGTAGTTTTCGTCCGCCATGTTGGGCATTTTTCGTTCGTGTGCGCGCAAAGAAGTACATTAATTATAATTAGGAGCTGTCAGGGTGCCTCCGTAAGTGAATCCAGATGGCCGGGCGCGTTCACCATTCAGCAGCGCTCAGCGCGCAGCTGCTCCATGCCAGGCCGGGAAAGGGCTTCATTAGTTCAAGAACAAGAGTCTGACGTTCTGTCATGGGCTGTTCTTTTAATCTCAGTTTCATTTTTTTTTCTGGAATGGTCCGTGGCCGGTGTGACTGGAATTGTTCTATCGAGTTTATAATGTGTTTCTTTGCAGCAGTTTTTTTTTCTCGGAGTTGAGGTAATGAATAGCAAGCTGGCAGGCAGCGCCTTTTAGAACTATTTGCTTTCTGGGCAGAGTCCTGCAGTGGTGTAGAACTTCAGCATAGTCTGACAGGCTGCTGTATACTGAAAGAGCGCATAATTCTGTGAACGGTATTCCTTTATCGTAGGCTTCTCTTCCGTTTATTAAAAATAATTATTTACCTACATGCCATTAATAAGTTAAAAAATGTTTTCCAAATGCAAATAAAAGCCACAGTCTGACTTTT
The DNA here is from genome assembly GCF_964261635.1 of Lissotriton helveticus. Classification (NCBI taxonomy): domain Eukaryota; kingdom Metazoa; phylum Chordata; class Amphibia; order Caudata; family Salamandridae; genus Lissotriton; species Lissotriton helveticus. The sequence continues at coordinate 958,144,835 of NC_136059.1, read as the reverse complement.
GCAACCACAAGGCGCTGCGGCTAACTGGAGATCTGACCTGCATCCCTCGGAAGCAATTAAAAAGCAGCTCTGTGGGGGCTTACCGAGCTTTAAATCAGCAGGCCGGGAGAAGTTTGACAATGTGCATGCACCCAAAAAAAAGCGCCACTTTACCCCACAAGAGCTCGAGTGCTGCTGTTGACAGATAACAGATGTTTACTGTTATCCGACTCGGTGGTACTCATTTTATCAACCTCAGAAGGATGAAAGGCTGAGTGGAGTCACACGTGCGACAGGCTAGTGAAGCCAATGCATATCTACAGGCTAGTAAAGCCAATGGATATCTACAGGCTAGCGATGACAGTGTATATTTACAGGCTAGCGATGACCGTGCATATGTACAGGCTAGCGATGACAGAGCATATCTTCAGGCTAGCGATGACAGTGCATATCTACAGGCTTGTGAAGCCAATGCATATCTACAGGCTAGCGATGACAGAGCATATCTACAGGTTAGCGATGACAGCGCATATCTACAGGCTAGCGATGACAGTGCATATCTACAGGCTAGCGATGATAATGCATATCTACAGGCTAGCGATGACAGCGCATATCTAGCAGTGCAGAGTGGCGGTGCAGAGTGGCGGTGCAGAGTGGCGGTGCAGAGTGGCGGTGCGGTGGTGCAGAGTGGCAGTGCAGAGTGGCAGTGCGGCGGTGCAGAGTGGCGGTGCAGAGTTGCGGTGCAGAGTGGCGGTGCAGAGTGCAGAGTGGCGGTGCAGAGTGCAGAGTGGCGGTGCAGTGTGGCGGTGCACAGTGGCGGTGCAGAGTGGCGGTGCAGAGTGGCGGTGCAGAGTGGCGGTGCAGAGTGGCGGTGCAGAGTGGCGGTGCGGTGGTGCAGAGTGGCAGTGCAGAGTGGCAGTGTGGCGGTGCAGAGTGGCGGTGCAGAGTGGCGGTGCAGAGTGGCGGTGCAGAGTGGCGGTGCAGAGTGCAGAGTGGCGGTGCAGAGTGGCGGTGCAGAGTGGCGGTGCAGAGTGGCAGTGCAGAGTGGCAGTGCAGAGTGGCGGCCGTGGTGCAGAGTGGCAGTGCAGAGTGGCGGTGCAGTGCAGAGTGGCGGTGCAGTGGTGCAGAGTGGCGGTGCAGAGTGGCGGTCGGAGTGGCGGTGCAGAGTGGCGGTACAGAGTGCAGAGTGGCGGTGCATAGTTGCGGTGCAGAGTGCAGAGTGGCGGTGCAGAGTGGCGGTGCAGAGTGCAGAGTGGAGGTGCAGAGTGGTGGTGCAGAGTGGCGGTGCAGTGGTGCAGAGTGGCGGTGCAGAGTGGCGGTGCAGAGTGGCGGTGCAGAGTGCAGAGTGGCGGTGTAGAGTGGCGGTGCAGAGTGGCGGTGCAGCGTGGCGGCGCAGCGTGGCGGCGCAGAGTGGCGGCGCAGAGTGGCGGTGCAGAGTGGCAGTGCGGTGGTGCAGAGTGGCGGTGCAGAGTGGCGGTGCAGAGTGGCGGTGCAGAGTGGCGGTGCAGAGTGGCGGTGCAGAGTGGTGGTGCGGAGTGGCGGTGCAGAGTGCAGAGTGGCGGTGCAGAGTGGCGGTGCAGAGTGCAGAGTGGTGGTGCAGAGTGGCGGTGCAGAGTGGCAGCGCAGAGTGCAGAGTGGCGGTGCAGAGTGGCGGTGCAGAGTGGCGGTGCAGAGTGGCGGTGCAGAGTGGCAGTGCAGAGTGCAGAGTGGCGGTGCAGAGTGGCAGTGCAGAGTGCAGAGTGGCGGTGCAGAGTGGCGGTGCAGAGTGGCGGTGCAGAGTGGCGGTGCAGAGGTGCAGAATGGCAGTGCAGAGTGCAGAGTGGCGGTGTGGCGGTGCAGAGTGGTGGTGTGGCGGTGCAGAGTGGCGGTGCAGAGTGGCGGTGCAGAGTGGCGGTGCAGAGTGGCGGTGCAGAGTGGCGGTGCAGAGTGCAGAGTGGCGGTGCAGAGTGGCAGTGCAGAGTGCAGAGTGGCAGTGCAGAGTGCAGAGTGGCGGTGCAGAGTGGCGGTGCAGAGTGGCGGTGCAGAGTGGCGGTGCAGTGCAGAGTGGCGGTGCAGTGGTGCAGAGTGGCGGTGCAGAGTGCAGAGTGGCGGTGCAGAGTGGCGGTGCAGAGTGGTGGTGCAGAGTGGCGGTGCAGAGTGGCGGTGCAGTGCAGAGTGGCGGTGCAGTGGTGCAGAGTGGCGGTGCAGAGTGGCGGTGCAGAGTGGCGGTGCAGAGTGGTGGTGCAGAGTGCAGAGTGGCGGTGCATAGTTTCGGTGCAGAGTGCAGAGTGGCGGTGCAGAGTGGCGGTGCAGAGTGGCGGTGCAGAGTGGCAGTGCAGAGTGGCAGTGCAGAGTGGCAGTGCAGAGTGGCAGTGCAGAGTGGCAGTGAGGTGGTGCAGAGTGGCGGTGTAGGGTGGCGGTGCAGAGTGCAGAGTGGCGGTGCATAGTGGCGGTGCAGAGTGCAGAGTGGTGGTGCAGAGTGGTGGTGCAGAGTGGCGGTGCAGAGTGGCAGTGCGGTGGTGCAGAGTGGCAGTGCAGAGTGGCAGTGCGGTGGTGCAGAGTGGCGGTGCAGAGTGGTGGTGCAGAGTGCAGAGTGGTGGTGCAGAGTGGCGGTGCAGTGGTGCAGAGTGGCGGTGCAGAGTGGCGGTGCATAGTGGCGGTGCAGAGTGCAGAGTGGCGGTGCAGAGTGGCGGCGCAGAGTGGCGGCGCAGAGTGGCGGTGCAGAGTGGCAGTGCGGTTGTGCAGAGTGGCGGTGCAGAGTGGCGGTGCAGAGTGGCGGTGCAGAGTGGCGGTGCAGAGTGCAGAGTGGCGGTGCAGAGTGGCGGTGCAGAGTGCAGAGTGGCGGTGCAGAGTGGCGGTGCAGAGTGCAGAGTGGCGGTGCAGAGTGCAGAGTGGCGGTGCAGAGTGGCGGTGCAGAGTGGCGGTGCAGCGTGGAGGCGCAGCGTGGCGGCGCAGAGTGGCGGTGCAGAGTGGCGGTGCAGAGTGGCGGTGCAGAGTGGCGGTGCAGAGTGGCGGTGCAGAGTGGCGGTGCGGAGTGGCGGTGCAGAGTGCAGAGTGGCGGTGCAGAGTGGCGGTGCAGAGTGCAGAGTGGTGGTGCAGAGTGGCGGTGCAGAGTGGCAGCGCAGAGTGCAGAGTGGCGGTGCAGAGTGGCGGTGCAGAGTGGCTGTGCAGAGTGGCAGTGCAGAGTGCAGAGTGGCGGTGCAGAGTGGCAGTGCAGAGTGCAGAGTGGCGGTGCAGAGTGCAGAGTGGCGGTGCAGAGTGGCGGTGCAGAGTGCAGAGTGGTGGTGCAGAGTGGCGGTGCAGAGTGGCAGCGCAGAGTGCAGAGTGGCGGTGCAGAGTGGCGGTGCAGAGTGGCTGTGCAGAGTGGCAGTGCAGAGTGCAGAGTGGCGGTGCAGAGTGGCAGTGCAGAGTGCAGAGTGGCGGTGCAGAGTGGCGGTGCAGAGTGGCGGTGCAGAGTGGCGGTGCAGAGTTGCAGAATGGCGGTGCAGAGTGCAGAGTGGCGGTGTGGCGGTGCAGAGTGGCGGTGTGGCGGTGCAGAGTGGTGGTGCAGAGTGGCGGTTCAGAGTGGCGGTGCAGAGTGGCGGTGCAGAGTGGCGGTGCAGAGTGCAGAGTGGCGGTGCAGAGTGGCAGTGCAGAGTGCAGAGTGGCAGTGCAGAGTGCAGAGTGGTGGTGCAGAGTGGCGGTGCAGAGTGGCGGTGCAGTGCAGAGTGGCGGTGCAGTGGTGCAGAGTGGCGGTGCAGAGTGGCGGTGCAGAGTGGAGGTGCAGAGTGGCGGTGCAGAGTGCAGAGTGGCGGTGCATAGTTGCGGTGCAGAGTGCAGAGTGGCGGTGCAGAGTGGCGGTGCAGAGTGGCAGTGCAGAGTGGCAGTGCAGAGTGGCAGTGCAGAGTGGCAGTGAGGTGGTGCAGAGTGGCGGTGCAGGGTGGCGGTGCAGAGTGCAGAGTGGCGGTGCATAGTGGCGGTGCAGAGTGCAGAGTGGCGGTGCAGAGTGGCGGTGCAGAGTGGTGGTGCAGAGTGGCAGTGCGGTGGTGCAGAGTGGCAGTGCAGAGTGGCAGTGCGGTGGTGCAGAGTGGCGGTGCATAGTGGTGGTGCAGAGTGCAGAGTGGTGGTGCAGAGTGGCGGTGCAGTGGTGCAGAGCGGCGGTGCAGAGTGGCGGTGCATAGTGGCGGTGCAGAGTGCAGAGTGGCGGTGCAGAGTGGCGGCGCAGAGTGGCGGCGCAGAGTGGCGGCGCAGAGTGGCGGTGCAGAGTGGCAGTGCGGTTGTGCAGAGTGGCGGTGCAGAGTGGTGGTGCAGAGTGGCGGTGCAGAGTGGCGGTGCAGAGTGGCGGTGCAGAGTGCAGAGTGGCGGTGCAGAGTGGCGGTGCAGAGTGCAGAGTGGTGCTGCAGAGTGGCAGTGCAGAGTGGCAGCGCAGAGTGCAGAGTGGCGGTGCAGAGTGGCAGTGCAGAGTGGTGGTGCAGAGTGGTGGTGCAGAGTGGCGGTGCAGAGTGGCAGTGCGGTTGTGCAGAGTGGCGGTGCAGAGTGGCGTGCAGGGTGGCGGTGCAGAGTGGCGGTGCAGAGTGGCGGTGCAGAGTGGCGGTGCAGAGTGGCGGTGCAGAGTGGTGGTGCAGAGTGGCGGTGCAGAGTGGCGGTGCAGAGTGGCGGTGCAGAGTGCAGAGTGGCGGTGTAGAGTGGCAGTGCAGAGTGGCAGCGCAGAGTGCAGAGTGGCGGTGCAGAGTGGCGGTGCAGAGTGGCGGTGCAGAGTGGCGGTGCAGAGTGGCGGTGCAGAGTGCAGAGTGGCGGTGCAGAGTGGCGGTGCAGAGGTGCAGAATGGCGGTGCAGAGTGGCGGTGCAGAGTGCAGAGTGGCGGTGCAGAGTGGTGGTGTGGCGGTGCAGAGTGGCGGTGTGGCGGTGCAGAGTGGCGGTGCAGAGTGGCGGTGCAGAGTGGCGGTGCAGAGTGGCGGTGCAGAGTGCAGAGTGGCGGTGCAGAGTGGCGGTGCAGAGTGGCAGTGCAGAGTGCAGAGTGGCAGTGCAGAGTGCAGAGTGGCGGTGCAGAGTGGCGGTGCAGTGCAGAGTGGCGGTGCAGAGTGGCGGTGCAGAGTGCCGGTGCAGAGTGCCGGTGCAGACTGGCGGTGCAGAGTGGCGGTGCATATTTGCGGTGCAGAGTGCAGAGTGGCGGTGCAGAGTGGCGGTGCAGAGTGGCAGTGCAGAGTGGCAGTGCGGTGGTGCAGAGTGGCAGTGCAGAGTGGCAGTGCGGTGGTGCAGAGTGGCAGTGCAGAGTGGCAGTGCGGTGGTGCAGAGTGGCAGTGAGGTGATGCAGAGTGGCGGTGCAGGGTGGCGGTGCAGAGTGCAGAGTGGCGGTGCATAGTGGCGGCGCAGAGTGCAGAGTGGCGGTGCAGAGTGGCGGTGCAGAGTGGCGGTGCAGAGTGGCGGTGCAGAGTGGCAGTGCGGTGGTGCAGAGTGGCAGTGTAGAGTGGCAGTGCGGTGGTGCAGAGTGGCGGTGCAGGGTGGCGGTGCAGAGTGCAGAGTGGCGGTGCATAGTGGCGGTGCAGAGTGCAGAGTGGCGGTGCAGAGTGCAGAGTGGCGGTGCAGAGTGGCGGTGCAGAGTGGCGGTGCAGAGTGGCGGTGCAGAGTGGCGGTGCAGAGTGGCAGTGCGGCGGTGCAGGGTGGCGGTGCAGGGTGGCGGTGCAGAGTGGCGGTGCAGAGTGGCGGTGCAGAGTGGCGGTGCAGAGTGGCAGTGCAGAGTGGCGGTGCAGAGTGCAGAGTGGCGGTGCAGAGTGGCGGTGCAGAGTGGCGGTGCAGAGTGCAGAGTGGCGGTGCAGAGTGGCGGTGCAGAGTGGCGGTGCAGAGTGGCGGTGCAGAGTGCAGATGACAGTGCATATCTACAGGCTAGTGAAGCCAATGCATATCTACAGGCTAGCGATGACAGTGCATATCTACAGGCTAGCGATGACAGAGCATATCTACAGGCTAGCAATGACAGCGCATATCTACAGGCTAGCGATGACAGTGCATAACTAGAGCCTAGTGAAGCCAATGCATATCTACAGGTTAGCGATGACAGTGCATATCTACAGGCTAGCGATGACGGTGCATATCTACAGGCTAGTGAAGCCAATGCATATCTACAGGCTAGTGATGACAGTGCACATCTACAGGCTAGCGATGACAAAGCATATCTACAGGCTAGCGATGACAGTGCATACCTACAAGCTAGCGATGATAATGCATATCTACAGGCTAGCTACGACAGCGCATATCTACAGGATAGCAATGACAGCGCATATCTACAGGCTAGCGATGACAGTGCATATCTACAGGCTAGCGATGACGGTGCATACCTACAGGCTAGTGAAGCCAATGCATATCTACAGGCTAGCGATGATAGTGCATATCTACAGGCTAGCAATGACAGTGCATACACTCACAAGGAGACCACAGCCAGCTGAGGTGCAATCTTCACCCACTCACAAGAACGACATCACAGGCAGCAGCAGTGCAAGCTTCTTACACTCACAAGGAGACCACAGGCAGCAGAGGTGCAAGCTTCTCACACATAAGAAGGACATCACAGGCAAGTGGTGCAATATTCGCACATTCACAAGGAGATCCCTAGCAGTACACACCACATGAACACACTCCATAACACATAGCAACAATACATTGGCATTTACAATGCCATTAGCTCAAACTCAAATAAATCCGAGCCCGATTGCATTTCTAATGCTTGTTTCTTTTTGCAAAGAAAATGCAGGGCACAAGTCTTAGTCCTAAGTCCTATGCTATCCGTTAATTGTATCATATATGCAACGTTTTGGTGGGTCGCTAGGAGAGAAACTTGTAATCTTTTCCTCAAAACCACTATAAAAAAAAATCAAAACATGTCGAATTAGCCAGGCACCGTTATCGGTGAATTGAGTGATTTGGCAAAATTTGCAGTAAAATAACCCTTATGACAGTGACACCATGTTGTAAAGAGTAAATTTGAAGAATGTTTAAAAAAAAATATGTAGAGCGAACTCAGTCCAAGGGCATTGGAGCGTTTTTGCAAGAGCACCAATTATTTTGCTTGTAGATTAGGTGAGTTACCCAGAATGACAGGATGTTGAGTCGACGCCGAGACTCGAAGCTCCCAAGTCTGCAGCTGTGGCTATAAGACATTCCCTATGTTTAGGGAGACTCCTGGTGCGAGACTTGGGAGGCTGACGTCTTTGAGGGAGACAATGGGCTCTCTTGTGTGATCGGGGCTCCCTGTGATGTAGGGGTTGTTTATTACCAGGGCTGCCTAGTCTTGATTACCCCTCAGGCCTCTTTCTTCCATATCCTAGCTTTTCTCTCTTCATCTGACCATTGCAGGTTCTTTTCCATCCGCATTCTCCCTCTGTATTTGCCTCACCAACATTCAAAGGATGGACTGCTCAGCAGGCCCCGCTGGGTGTCAAGCCATTGCACTGTGCTGAATACAGGTGTCTGCGGCACATGCATTCGCCCACTGAGCAGTCCTACCCAGGCACAGCTTTGTAACCGCTAAACCTTGAGGTGATTGTCTGTGCGTGGGCTGAGGGGGGCGTTCGTGAAACGGCATCTGAGGCTCATTTGCATAATGTTTTCGTCCTACGACACATTACTTCAGATTACAGCGTTAGCCATTTATTTCCAGATGGTGGTGAGTCGCTAAGAGAAATTGTAATCTAATGAGTTGTTTCCTCAAAACCATGATAAAAAAAAAAATCATACATTATATAATGTATTTAACGCATAAAACACGTCGAATTAGCCAGATACCCAGTTATCAGTGAATTGAGTGATTTCGCAAAATGTGCAGTAAAAAAAACCTATAATACAGTGACATCATTTTGTGACGAGTACATTTGAAGATTTTTTTTGTTGTTGTTGCATTTTGATGTAGAGCGAACTCAGTCCAAGGGCATTGGAGCGTTTTGCATGAGCACCAATTGTTTTGCTTCTATGCACGAGGAGATTAGGTGAGTTGCCCAGAATCACAGGATCTTGAGTCGACGCCGAGAATCGAAGCTCCCAAGTCTGCAGCTGTGGCTATACACCCGGAAAACACGCCACGGAAAACACAGAAGCTGGGCGCCGAGGACCGACCAACAAGCGGCCTTCATCTACAACGAGCGCCAGATCGTGAAGAGGGCTGAGCCTCTCATTGTTTACATAGAAGCAACCCCCATGGTTCGACGGCTCTACTAACAGTTGCCCTTTAACGGCCACTTATCCAGGCTACTCTCCTATGTTTTAGAGACAAAGAGATGCTTATTTACGTTCCGAATAGGGAGATGGCATTTTAATTAACAGATGTAATATCCTCGTCCCTTTTCAGGTTTTTTTATCCTCATTCTAAACACCTTACCACATCCTCGTAGATAGAGGAACTCAGTTTGGGAATCGACCCATCTCTGTACATACAAGGGGAAATCTCAATGACCCCCTGGTTACGACAGACATTGAGTTTAGTCTTGAGAAAGGTGGCCAAAATTTGGGAAATCCACCGAAACGCGTCGACGCTTTCCTGCTCTGTATAATTCAAGACTCTGTCATCGTTGTTAATACATCAATTATTTTAGTATATTACATCGATGCTACAAATAGGAGTTGGAATATACGAACTGTATTGTACAATTTCTTTGTCTTACTGGTTCTGTCTTTGTGTACCAATTATGCGGGTCATAATTGAATGTTATGATTAGTTATGTAATGCTTTTATTTTACTTCTAGGATTGTGTTGTCTAGTACATTATTGTATTTTTTATTGTGTTTTAACATTTGTATACATAATAAATCGTAATTCCTATTTTCAGACTAATTTGTGGATTTGTTAGAAATATTTTCCATGTAATTATAGATTGTTCTTTCTACTTGTATTTGAAATCCAGTTCAAGGGAACTTTGCTTTTACTTGGCTGTGGCTATAAGACATTCCCTATTTTTAGGGAGACGCCTGGTGCGAGACTTGGGGAGGCTGGAGGTTTTCTGAGGGAGACAGGGGGCTCTCTGGGGAGATCGGGGCTCCCTGCGAGACATCTCGGGGCGGGGGAAGCCACTCTACCTGAGCCAGGGGTGCGTTTTCATCACGGCACAAGTCGGAGAACAAGCTGCCTGCCACCGCATCCTAGATTAAGAACGGCAAGGAGGGGAGGGGAGTGCAGACAGCTGTGACGCCAGCCCCCCCCAAATGACGGGAGTTTCTCCGAGCCATTTGTGAATGACCTCGGAGAAACATGGTGGTGTGGAGCGCTCCTCTCTTGCCTTACGATCTCGGAAGGCAAGAGAGGAGCGCTCCACACCATGTTTCTCCGAGGTCATTCACAAATGGCTCGGAGAAACGGCCATAATTTTTTGGATTGAGGGGCGTGTTTGGGTCAGACTGGGACCTCGGCGAGAGGGAGGGTGTAACGCCCACCACTAGAAAAGGGGCGAGGCTTAAATAAGAGAGAAAAACACCCCCGAATCGCGTCAAGGCGGGCCTGAACTGAGTGACGCTCCTCTCCTCCAATGGCTGGCCAGCATTTACAAGGCCAGCCAATGGAGAAGAAGGGCGTGTTCAGGCCCCCATACTACAGAACATAAAATTTCGGCTCCGCCCACTGCTTACGCAGTGCGACGGTAGCCTCAACCTAAAAAATGGGCATTCAACAAATCACAGGTAGAGTGTATAGGACATGTCATTACGAAAAATCCTATTTTGCCCAAATCAAATTTAATAAGTGCCATTAAGCAAGCAGAGCAGGCTAGTAATATAGAAAAACGTTATAAAGCTCCTTGGTGTGTGTGAATAGTGTGCTAAATTTATTTCAAGACTCTCATTCAAGACAGAAATTCTCCAAGAGTTACTTAAGAAGGGTGAAGAGTAGATTTGGAACGAAGAGAGTGAGAAATGTAAATGTAATCAAAAATGTTATTATGTTAGTCACCGCATTGTACCGCACCAACTCATCCTTTGTATGCACTCTTAGAGTGGATGTTAGGGCATGTGGGATTGGTGATGGACTTTAACAAATCGAAGGTGGCTGTGAAAGAACCCTAACCTTTGCTTCACGAAAATGTTAGCTAAAGAATTAAATTTCAGAATGATGAAAACACTGAAATTCACTAGTTTATTGAGCTCACTATAACTTGCGCTGTAACTTTTGACCTCATATATTACATCAGTCATGACAAGTTCAGCGACATCGCTGATGACATCACTGATGACATCTCAAATCACATAATTCGGTTATAGTGGGGTGGGGTTGGCAGCAGGGTCTTGTCTGTTTCTAGGCCCTTCCACCCAAGCCCTCATGGGTGCCCAACCCTCCACCTCCACCAAAAGGTTCAGTGTGTCAGGGTACACTACCCTGTGCCTTAATAATTTTTCTTTCCCAATCTTAGGACCCAGGGACCCAATATCTTTGTCCTTTAATGGCGACTGCAACGTTTCTCTTCATGTTGTGGCCAGCCAATGAGAGATTGAGTGAGAGGACTGGGTAAAAAAACCTCAGCCAATCACATCGCTATATTATTTGAAGTTGCATGCCATCTGGACTCCTGTAGGATTCCTTCGTACCCAACCGCCCAGATATCTATAAATTTGGAGTCTTCATTTTTCAAAAAGTACAGAAAAGATTTACTTCAAATCACAAAAAGCAGACTTTCTGGGTAAAGATCTAGCGTTCAGCCACATTTGGTGTAATTCCATTCAGTCGCTTTGGCTTATGCAGATCAGGTCCTCAGATCCCACCTTTGTCTTGGCTGCCGCCAGCTGAATCACCCAGACACCTTCCAGCATGGTGCTCAGTTGAATTAACTTTTTTTTTGTTCAAACTTTAATGAAGATTTCTCAAAACACCTAAACCCTAAATTTACTCTTACCTCTGTTTACCTCTACCCACCCCACAACCCTAAAACCAACTTTACCTTCCTTTACCTCTACAAAACCGTAAACACTCAAATTATCTTTACGTCCCTGTTATCTCTACCTAGTCATAAACTCTAAAATCAACATTACCCCCCTTATCCGAAACACACCTAGACCACTTTAAAACAAAATTAAAAAAGAAACCAATATTTAAAAGAAAAAATATTCTTACCTGTGTGGTAAAGCGTTGTGTGGTAAAGGTAGAAATACTTATCTGAGTGGTACTTACTTCCATGTTAAAGGCATACATGGTAAAGTCATGCATGGTAAAGGATGAGTGGTAAAGGCAGTTCCCTTTCTCAAAACTTGTAACCCAGGATTCGTATCAATACAAGTACTTGAAAAACAGAAGGAAAAGAAAAAGGGACAGCAAGAAATAAGAACCATGAGAAGAAGTAAGAGAGGAGGAAAAGGCGGCGAGGGAAGAGGATGGAGTGGAAGTTGAGCGATGTAGAGAGCACGGAGACAAAAAGAGAGACAGAATGGGAGCAGGATGAAGGGAGAGAGGAGGCAGAGGAAGAGAGAAAGTGGAATGATAAAAGGTGATGAAGCAAAGTGATGAAAGGAAAGAGAGCAGAGGAGAGATAGTGAATAGGAGATATGGAAAAAAGATGGGGCATGGGGACTGACATGGGGGTGCAGAGGGGAACAGGATGTGATGAAGTCTGATATAGCGAAGGGGGCGGAAGCAGAGAATGAAGGGAGACGGAGATGGAGTCAGAAAGAGAAAGGAACAAAAGGGGTTAGTGAAGTGGAGGAAAAGGATCAAGGGGGAGAGAACATTACCTGGGTGTCCTTATAGAATGTTGTTATAGGTCTGTAGCGCGGGAACATTCGCTTAAACATGGGTGAGCTTCCTATCTCCTCTCCTAATCTTATTGGCCGCAGCACATTTTCTACATCTTTTCTGATTTCAATAGGTTCCAGGTTATGAAGGCATCTGGGCTGCTTTCTAATCAGCTTGCTTGCCATGGAAAGGCAAAGGGAGGCGACGGAGGCCAGGGAAGCTGGGAGAGCTGTCACTTTTTAAACCCTGCTTTCTCCATGCTGGGTAATATGGGCTGCTCACACCTAGCTCAGAAGACTTCCAGCTGACTAAGACAGCTGGCATCCATGTCGCCACAATCCCAATCTGCTTCTAGACACAGGACCCAGTTAAAACTACCAATGTAGTAAGAGAGGAACTGACTTGACTATGGAATTTAGTCTGCACCATCGTTTGATTCTAATATTGGATTAACCCGAAGTCAGGCACTGGCAGTTATATGCATGAGACACATATTGCTTGTAAATAAGAAGTGAGATCACTTCCGGTTATCATTCGGCATTATGGAAAGTATGGCTTTTTAAACTAGCACTACAGGTAGGTGCTTGCCTTTAGTGCCCTCCCTTCTAGTGTTGTGATATTGCTCCTTTGTGTATTTTGGAGGAGATTCTGTACTGATGAAAGTGCCTTCTCCTAGTGATCCTTGGACCACTAGTTTGCGTTGTTTGTTTCTTGGTGAACCTTCCTGAAGTTGGTGGGGTGCCTTAGTCAGCTACTCCCCTTTTGACAACATTTTTTAAAGCATTTACTTCCCTTGATATTTTCATTTGAGTCCCTAAGTGAGATATACCTCATTATTTCTCCCTTTTGTTTTGGAAAGTTCTTATGTTGTAGGCGGCATCCAAGTGAGATGTTGGATTGAGGTAGCGATCCGGTATTACCCAGAGTTAAAAGTCGAATTTAGAGGAGTTCTTTTCCTTCAATGGTCAAACCTAAGTGTTTTCCTTCCTAGCAATAGGGAAGAGTGTTAATACCATCTGAATCTAAAGCAGCATCTCCTATTTAAGTATTCTAATGTTAGGCTATGTTAATGATTGTACTAAGCCATGAAATATTTCTAGTTCCTTTTTGGGCAGACTTCTTTTCATTTTATGATTAAACAACGTCAAAGACGTCTAGAAAGTCTACATAGAAGATGCCCTAACCAAGAGTGGTCTTTCCTCTTCTCCAATGTTCCATATATTCTAAGCGTGTGATATTTTAGTCTGGAATATTCCTGGGTAAAATGGATACTTAGACCTCTGTAAACTGATCAATAGACTCAGATTATTTTTGTTGATAAGGCGCAACATTGGTGCACAACATTGTTTCAACACATGGAGTGGAAACCCATTGGCCACTACACTGGAGACTACAGGCCTACTCAGCCAAAAGTCAGTCAAAGGGCTTTAAGGAGGCAAATAGTGCACCAAAGTGCATCAAACAGCACTGGATATTTTTAAGAGGCCTCACAGAAGCCGTGGTGGGACTATGAAGTATACAAAAAGTGATGGATGGGATACTTGAATTAATGTTAGTCACTGGTAATTACTTGGGGTCGTATTCCAGCCCATTGTCATTTTACACATCATGCCACCTCAGTTTGAACTCAGCCATATGCAAATTATCATGTCTCTGTTCCAACCAGAATAGCCCCGTCTGAACTTCCAGGCCAGGTCCAGCCTGAACTGGAACACAAGGAACCCAAAACCAGTTTCACCCTCATTAGGGTTCATCAGTCGGGTATAGCTTGGTTCCAATGATACAGTGTGTGCAGGACCCATGTCTTGGCATACGCGCCCCACTTAGGCCATTGCACTGAAGTATACAAAAAGTGTTGGATAGAATGATTGAGTTAATCTCAGCCACTGGTAATTTGTCGGACCACATCCAACCCATTGTTATTTTGCACACCAAGCCACCTCAGTTATGCAAATGAGTTTTGACCCTGCTCCAATCTGAAAACAGTCCAGCCTGAACTGCCAGGCCAAGTCCTCCCTGAATTGGAAAACACCAGCTATCCAAGATCAGTTTCACCCTTAATGCAGCAGACATAGAAAGTGGAAATTGCCTGAATTTATAGATTTTGTGCAGGCAGGTGTCCCTTCCTGCACAAAATCAACCAGCCCTGCAACGCAGGCACCCTTGCATCATGGTGAACGATGCCTGCATTGGCCCATGTCAGCTCATTGTGCACCAGCACAGGGGAAAAGGACAGCAATATACTGTATCTCATAGATACGGCACATTCCTGCCATTTTGTTTTGATGTAGGGCAGCACAGCAAGACTCCTTGTGGTGCTGCCCTATGTCAAAACCTCATACATGAGGCCCTCAGTCCCTATGTAGATGGGCACACAACTATTGGTTGCAAATGATCCAGGTTATGAAATTGCATCCATTATTTGGCATCACGATTTATAGAAAATAAGGTTGTTGATTTAAATTTTTTAAACCTCGATCCGTCTTTTCGCTCATATTTTTTTTATTAGCTTTCCTTTGCCATTTGTCAGCTATTAAAATAAATCATCATACCATACCACAATATTGTATCCATTTTTGAAACTCAGACCTGCAGTTTAATTCCTAAATGGATTAGACACAACAGTGAAATTATAAACATGTGAAACTGTGTGAAATTTATCAGTAGGGAATAAACATCATCCATCATATAACACCAGCTCAAAAGCACCATCCTTTTGCACACATCTTCTATACGTTATCTGAAGTAGTCACTCCTGGTGGGAGTGCTACCGGGCGGTGACGTGGGGCGGGGAAGGGGCAGGGTGGAGGGTAGTAAACACTGGAATATGAATGAATGCAGGAAAATTGACAATTAAATAATTAAAATGAATTTCATTACGCCCGGTGCCTCGCATTTGGCGATTCATCAATATTCCAGTGTTTACTACACCCCACCCTGCCCTTCCCCCACCCCACATCACCGCCCGGTAGCACTCCCACCAGGAGCCGCTACTGGTTATCTGGGCTTGCTCCAGACCTTAGCCAGTCAACTTATCATTTTCAACCAGACCACTCTGCACCCTAGATCAGGGGGCCCCAACCTTTTCTGTAATAAAAGTTACTTATGTCAATAAAAATCATGCAGAGCTACTAACACGGCTCAGCAAGTTCAAAATTCTATTTTGTCGCATACAAAGTTATGAGTTTGAATCCCAGAGGAGACAAATGAATCTTTCAACATTGCAGGTTGGTGAAAGTTGTGTAATAACATTAAGGGGTTGTAGCACTTGTTATTTTCAATTAATAAAGACAGTAAAACCTGAACTATTGAGTGAAATATAGCAAAAAATTGTATTGATGTTAATATGAGGACGTCATTGAGTTAGTGGGTAAATGCATTTATATGACACATGCTAAAATCGAAATAAATCAGCCATTAGCACTGAGGAGAGAAGTTAGCAGAAGGGGAGTGAGCTCCAATCTATGTCACTAGAATAATGCAGAGTAGGCTTCACAGTAAAAGGAAAATGTGCAGAGAAAGGTGGGAGTAGAGGAGATGCACATCTTCCAATAAATAAAGCCCCACCTGACAGATGTGCCACCTCTACAAACCTCACTCCTTCCAGATAGACAAGCATATTACTGTAAAGTAACTCTATAATTTCTAACACAGGACATTCGCATCACAGATGTCACAACTACTGCTCTATTAGATCGCTTAAATGTAAATGTAAATGTAAATGTGTGTATACTTGTAAAGCGCTCTGCCGCCCCATCTTGGGGCACCCTGGCGCTGTATACCGCTGTGGAACCCAACCTGACTTTTCCCTGGAAGTATTCCTAAAGTGCTCAATTGTGGATTCTATCATTAAGAAGTTGTCAGAAGGGAAAATAGATCATAAAGCACCTAAAACAGATGAAAGAGAAATATTTGAATTTTATGAGGTGATTTAGCCTTTCTGCTACTTACCAGTTGTGGGGCTCCCCTTTTTCTAGTAATAAGGCGGTGAATGATCTGAATATCATTGAAAACATTGTGTGCTACAGGAAAAATGTGTGAAAAATATTATCGTCAAAAATATCATAGGTCAGAATGTCCTGTTGAGTTGTGTCAGGAGGGAATATAAATTACTATTTATTATTTTTAAATAATATTTGATGTTAAATAATTTATTGGAAATATTTATGCCGATTATTTGACTAATTAGTTGTTGTTTATAATATTTTAGTATAGCTTGCAATTTTGTAAGAGTTGGTTTTTGGGGTTTTAGATGTTTAGGGTGTGAGGGTATTTTAAGTATAAATTATTGTTTCCTATTTTTAATAGATTTGTTTGTTAATTACATGATTATTTCTTTGAGTCATTATTCTCTTTTTATAGTTTGTGATTTTTAATTTGTAATTTAAATTTCCTAAAATGTAATTAGTAATTTTCAATTTAGTAGAAGGATTTCAGATTTGTGGATTAAGGTTGGAAATTATTGATGATATAAATTATTGTTTTGTAGTCATAATTGCGGGCGCGCAAGTTATAGTTAGCTGAGCTAACTATAACGGAGGAATTTCAAAGGTTTTGTATGAGAGAAATGTTCAGCTAACTATAACGTATGAAACCTATGGTTTTTTCAATGCATTTGCATAGTTTTTTAAATGCTAATTCCTAACTATAACGTGTGTGAAACCTAGGGTTTTTTCAGTGAATTTCAAAGGTTTTGTAAATGATAATGTCTAAATGTATTAATTATTATGTCTTTCTTTTTATACTCATTTCTTATATTTTTAATATAAACATTTATATTTATTTTATTTTTTAGATTATATTTCATATTCTTATTATAAAATAATAACAAAACTAAATTGCAAAGTAATTTTTGGATGAATTATTGCTTGATGTCGGTTGCAAGTATAACACAGCTCCAGCAATTCTCTTGGGGCCCTATGATCACAATGCTGTATCAATCCTTACACCTGCTTCAAGCACGTGCAAGGTTTTGACGCAGCATAAGCTGCAAACTCACTGAACAAAATGTTATACATTTAACTCAGTCACTTTTACGAGGCCTTGCTGCACCCCCTTGTGCACAAGAAAGCCTCTTCTGGCACAGCGCTTTACAATGTAATACACCCTCCAGATGCCTCACATTGTTAATAGCACAGACCATAGCACATCTTTTGCACCACCGCTGTGTCACAAAAGTGACGCAACGGCTGTGTAAAAGAGGCACAAGGGGATTGTAAATCCGCCCCTAACACATACAAATTCACCAAGGCACTTTCACCAGCAGCGCAAATTGAAGCATACACTTGTAACATATTTATGTACATATGATACATTCAAATGCTTCGGGCATACTACAGTACACTATAGATAAACACCTTATAGATGTATGCTGTAGTAGTTCCTTATAGTTCTGCACTTTCACATTCTCCATACACTAGTAACATATTCATTCATTTATTTATGAACTACACATTCATTCTAACAAACTTTTACACACTACCATAGAAATATAGTTCTTTCTTTGACCAGTGAAGGTAGTTCTAAAAAGAACTGTTTTTTTTCTTTTGTAATTTTTTTGTGTTTTCTCAACAAATTTCAAGCGGAACAAAAGAATGAAAAAAAGAACAACTAATGTCGAGGACAGCAATGATCCTGCATCCTGCGTTTCATCAAGTCTATAGACTGCTCCCCATAACACAAAAGTTTATCGCAATAAATGCATAGAATTTTAACTTTAGCAAAGTCAGAATCAATTTGTGGGTGTGGACTGCTTGCTGAAAATGCTGCTGCCGCAGTTGATGTGCTTGGTGCAGTAGCAGGTGGATTCTCGTGCAACCTCCGTCTTGCAGCTCGAGTAAAGTTCTTGGGGTGCAAGTTCTTTATGTGCCAAAGGAGTATTTTTTACATGGATCACCCCTTGAAAGAGTTGTTTGGCAAATTTTACAGGTTACTTTTGGAGCATTAACCTTTTTTTGACCTTCTGAAAAAGTGAAAAACTTCCAAATTAGAGCTTCTTTCCTCTTCTTTGGACGTTCTTCAGGAATGAAATCTCCCTCTGAAGAACTGCTGGAAGATGACCCCATTGCTCTTATTATGGTGATCTTCCTTCTATTTGAGAAGATTCTCAGAACAAATGCTTCTTCTTTGAAAGTCAAATTCGAATAATTATAATGGGACGGAACTTTCAACAGTCGCAATAGGAAAAGTTATGAACCAACCAAATCTCTACTTTTAAAGTCACATGGCTTTGCGTACGCTTATGATGCGCTTGCGCAGCTCTTTCAATATGAGTACGCATGATGTTCTACCGCGCTTTGTGTAATTCTTTTTAAAAGTAATATATGATTGTTACAAGTATTAAAAAAAAAAATCATACTTATCCCAAATGTCTGCCCTTAGTATGTACATTAAATACATACATGTTTTAAACCAAGTAGAAACATTGCCCCCTTTCGCGTACAGAACGCTGTACATGACGTCACACCGAAGCTTTAATGTGACGCATAACGTCAAAGCATATTTGTACCGTATGCGCGGGTACACGCTGAGTATGATAAGCAGTACAAACTATGATGCAATCACCCTCTCAGTGACAAATCAGAGCTCAGGGCACGCTAAGGAGAATGATTAGAAGTGCTGACTCATTGCAGATCCGATTCTGGGCCTGCCTCTGCGCACATGATAACAACGCTCCCATCTCTCTCTGTTGTTAATTGTTAGTGCACACACTCATAATTGTACATGCGTGGTGCACGCCCGCTCACATTACCCACATGCCACCACCTAGCATGCTTGCTATCATTTAGCCTGGAAACCAATACATTACCCAATGGCATGTCCCCCAGGGCCATCATTCTTACAGACCATGAAAACGCTACCAATGACGGCCCTGGCTTTGGTGTGGTCAGCCCCCGCGGTTACCATATAATGCGAGCACTGACGTGAGCACGCTCTCTTTTGCCTGCCTGTGCTGCGGTGACAGACAGACTGTCGAAAACACCCCAGACTCAGCGAAACCGCAGCCTTTCAAGACACGACAAAAGACGACAGAAGCAAAGGTAAGACAAGACGTCACAATATCAGCCTCCACTGTAAATTGAATATGCATTATGCTATTTTTTTATCCTTCATATGGCTTCCCTACCCCTCAATGGTTTTAAAATGTACTTACATAATTGAAATATTTCTTTATAAGTCTCGAGGTCCTATACACATCTATTCTTAAAAATTGTGCGTGCATACATTTCTGTGTCGTATTTCTGTACTACGCCACGTGCTTAGGCCTCTATTATTATTAATTGTGCGTCCATGATAGTATTTTTTTTTCTGCGTCACGAAGCCGTCCCAGGCCTCTATTAACTTATTCATCTTCCTTTGTTTGCTGGAGCTGCAACAGTCTAACTACGAAATATTAAGAACCCACATTAAAATTCACTTTTGATAGTAGTTACACAACTCAGTTTACGATGACTAATCAAAACGTCCTTTTGTTTCCTTCAGCAAACATCCTTCAGAAGCAACCACGGCCTATCGAGCAACAGCAATGGAATTCTCTGCAACTTATTGAATATACTTTGACGTATAGAAGCAGAGTTCAAGTCGAATGGTGAACTCCGGTGGCCGCACTGTTTATACAAGGTAAGCACAGCAGCCTAGATCTACAAAGCCTTCATAGCAATGCATTAGAAATCAGTCGCCAAAACGGGTGTCCGTAACGCAGTAGGCACTTCCATATAGACACCACTTGAACGCGGCACTATAACAACTGAAATATACCAGGTACACTGCATTCGTAAAACTGTAGTGTTAGCTTTATTTGTGAAACGAGAGAGGGCCATATTATGAAACCTTGGCAACAAAATTATCGCCACTTTATTGGCAGCAAACTGCCGCTAAAGTGGCCATAATAGGTTTGATAATATGCTCTATTGAATTCCAATCTAAGCTCATGTTAGATGTGAAGGACATCTAACATGAGCTTCGATTGGAATTCCATAGAGCATATTATCAAACCCATTATCGCCACTTTAGCGACACTTTCCTGACGATAAAGTGGCAATAATTTTGTCGCCCAGGCTTGATATTATTGCCCACAGTGCGTAGTGTACAGCAGCTTCTCTGTAAAATCTATAATTACCTCCGAGCAGTGACAACAGATACTTTACAACAGTTTGACAAACATATCCACAATCTTATTACGCCACTTTTGAGTCACTTTTAACAAGGATAAAGTGATGCAAGGAGCTAGTAAATATACATCTAACTTTTCAAGAAAAAATCTCAACTCCAGACTCTGCGACACAGTTTTAATGTTGTTTTCTCTCTCTTTCTCTCTCTCACTCTCAGGAAACTGCCGATAAAGCGGTGATAATGTGCTTGATAACAGGCCCTTGTAACTTCCCATAGCAGCCCAGGTTCTGGTGTTAACCTGGGCTCCTTTGGTTATTCACAAGGGCATATTATCAAGCCCATTATCGCCGCTTTATCGGCAGTTTCCTGCCGATAAAAGCGACGATAATGTTTCGCCTTTTGTTGATAATATGGCTCATTGCTCTTTTTTTACCAGTAAACTTATGTGCATATTATCAAGGACCAGTGTTAAAATTATCGCCGTTTTATTGGCAGGAAACTGCTGATAAAACGGCGATAATGAGCTTGACAATACGGCCTTGTTATTTCCCATAGAAGCCCATGTTAACACCAGAACATAGGCTTCTATGGCAATTACGGGGAGAGAGAGAGAGCTCAAAACATGTTTTTTTTAAAACCAGAGGGGTGCTGCTCAGCAAGACTGCGGGGAGTAGGGCCGTAACCCCCCCCTCGCATACTTCAAAATGAAAACCAGAGGAGTGCCGTTCCCCAGTGCTCGGGGCACCTTACAAGCCCCCATTATGCAGAAAAATTGCCCCCGTAATTTGCCCCCCCGGGACCTAATGAATAAAACGGACTTCTACTTTGTTTTCACCTTTTCCACCGCGTACAAGTACTGCACGAGTACCCCGCTATTTAAAAAAATAAAATAAAAAAAATTGAGCCTAAAGATCCATATACCACACCCTGACCAAGACTATAGGCTCAGAATGTTTCTAGCCTGCCCCGTTTCCTTCTTTCTTAACTTTATTTTACTGTTTTCTTCTGACTCTGCTCTCCCGACAAACAACATGGCTGCCAACACTTCATGGTTTGGAGTATTGACAGCCAATCAGCATGCAGCTCCTGCTCGTAATTCTACGTATTTCCATATGCGTACGCCGTGATTTTTATTTTAAAAACAAAACAAAAATAGAGCCTAAACATCCATGTACCACCCCCTGAGCAAGCCTAGAGGGTCAGAATGTCTCTACCCTACCCCCTTCCCTTATTTCTGAACTTTGTTTTACTGTTTTCTTGTGACTCAGTTCTAGCAAAGCACAAGATGGCCGCCAACACTTCCTGGTTTCGAGTGTTGACAGACAGTTCACAGCCAATCAGCATGCAGCTCGCGCTCGTAATTGAACAGATTTCAGTACGCGTGCTGAACTCAGTCTCTAGATATCGCTATGATTTTACTTGCAATTTTCTCAGAAACTACTGAACGGATTTACACCGTTTAACAAAAGGCACAATCTGCGAACAAAACTCTACCTCTCTGCCAAATTTCATGTAATTCCGTTCAGCCGTTCGGGCTGTAGCCCTGGCTAAAGGTCCCTATGGAAAATTGCATGGGGAAAACACCCTGAAACTTTCAGGGAAGGAGCGGAACCGAGCAGGCGCCAAAGTTATTCCAAATAGAATGTTGTGGATTTCCTATGGAAACTAGGTCCTAACTATAACTACCTACTGGCGACCACCAGTAGGTAATATATTATATATATATATATATATATATATATATATATATATATATATATATATATATATATATATATATATATATATATATATATATATATATATATATTACCTACTGGCGGTCGCCAGTAGGTATATATAGTTAGGATTTTTTCTCTATGGGATTTTTGAAAATTCTATGTCTAATAACTTTGGCGTTTGTGGACGGAATTGGCAGAAATTTTCAGGAAAATTGTACATTTTGTTTCTGAGCAGCCCCTGGAAATTTGGGGGGGCGTTCGTCAAGGGGGGGCCGAGAAAAAAGGGGGGTCCCAAAACGCGTTTTTCCAATGTTAATTTCCATAGGGCGGTTGGCCTCACTTTTAGCCCGAACGGCTGAATGGATTTGCACGAAACTTGGCAAAATTGTAGGGACTGGTAGCCCGATGTGCCTTTGCTAGGTCTCAATATATGTGCTCCAGTGGATTTTGAGAAATTAACGTTCAAAAAAAGATATATATCTGTAACAGCGGACCGGGCAGCGCTCCGGTTCGCGTACTTTTCGCGTTACGGAGCTTTGTGAAGCGAAGCTGATTGGTTCTCCGGCGTCTGTAAACATTCCAAACAGTCCGTAGCGGCCGCCATCTTGTCTCTCGGTAGGATCGAGAGACAAGAGGAGGCCAAAGCGAAGGGGCAAATGACCATAAGGGGGCATAGTAGATCCTCCCTGACCCCCTAGGTTTGATGTGGAGGTTTTAAAAGGGCCCCGCGGGGCAAAAAAAAAAAAAAATAATAATAATCGAACGGCTGAATGGATTTGCACGAAACTTGGCAAAATTGTAGGGACTGGTAGCCCGATGTGCCTTTGCTAGGTCTCAATATATGTGCTCAAGTGGATCTTGAGAAATTAACGTTCCAAAAAAGATATATATCTGTGACAGCGGACCGGGCAGCGCTCCGCTTCGCGTACTTTTCGCGTTACGGAGCTTTGTGAAGCGAAGCTGATTGGTTCTCCGGCGTCTGTAAACATTCCAAACAGTCCGTAGCGGCCGCCATCTTGTCTCTCGGTAGGATCGAGAGACAAGAGGAGGCCAAAGCGAAGGGGCAAATGACCATAAGGGGGCATAGTAGATCCTCCCTGACCCCCTAGGTTTGATGTACCATTTTGCCAAGTTTGGTGTAAATCCGTTCAGCCAATCAGGCTGTAGACGTATCTAAATGTCCTATGGAAAATTGCATGGGGAAAACACATTTGAAAGTGTTGAAATTTAGAACCAATTAAAATGTTACTTTGGTTTTGCATTTGTGTGTGATGAAAGTTAATTGGTTATGTATATATCTAAAATGAGAGGAAACCACAGCCATTTTGTGATACTACTGTCTGAGGTACATTTGTGAGGAATTTTTGGTGCTCAATTTCTGGTGTTTGATTTACACAGTATTAACGCTTCTTCTACTTTCAAAAAGGTGAGTTGTTAATTTGTAAGGGGAACTATGTTGTACACTTTAAGATAATTTGAAAAATGTTTTCTGTTATTTATTTACAGTCCTTCTGTTATACTAAATACTTGATAAAGTTAGTTTTATATTATGTATTACTAAAAACGATAAATGAAAGTGATTATTTTTTTCTGCAATTTACAGCAAGAAATTTCAAAATAAAATGGATCTCAATGAAGAGACCGTGGCAATTTCTTTTGAATTATCCACTACATTTATTGAAATTGACAGCACCAATAATGAAATATTCTCACAAGGAGGAGATGACTTGAATGATTTTTTTGATCAATCTCTTGACGGCGAATTTATCGAATGTTTGGAGACCATAGAGTTACAAGAATCATCATTGCAGACTTTTCATGAGGAGATTCATGATGAGATGATTGAAGAGGAAATTCCTGATGAGGACATGTTACTAGTTCTTTCAAATTATGAAAATTCAGAAGAATAAATTTATATTTAGAAATCAAAAATTGTTTGAGACATTATTCATTTTCATTTTTAATTTATGAGGTTGTAGCGAAGTGATTGTAGTATAAAATGAGACTTATAGTATAGAGTGCAACATTTTTATGTTACATAGTAAGTTTACTCATATTTACTTCCCTTCTCCCACTATATTATCTCCAATGTGTATTTGACATCTCTTCTTCATCTCCGGCCTCCTTTCTCTCACTGTCTGTCTCTGATGCATCCTATCGCTGCCATTTTGTGTAATTACAGAAGAGAGTAAAATAAAATAGTTCAGAACGTGAAAAGGGGGCAAAGTAGATTACCCCTCACCCCCTAGGCCTTCTCAGGCGGTCCCAAAAGGATCAGTTCCTGCTTTCCTGAGAGATTATGGTATGAGTTCCATATACCACAATAACTTGCATTACAACATGCAAGATATCTATCTCGTATTACCAACTTTTGGAGATATTCGCGCTAAGCGCGAATATCTCCAAAAACTAACACCTGCCCTGAGCAGTTCTTAGCCATGTTATCCAATAGGAGGTGGATAACACGGCTAAGAGCATTAGCTCGGTAATGCATGAATATCGCTGACTTTTCAGCGATATTCATGCATTGCGGCCGTTTTTTATCGCATTTGCGATAAACCTTGATAATAGCAAGGTTTATCTGCGATAATTTCTGACGATGCTTAGCGGTAAAAAATTTGTTGCTAAGCATCGTTAGCGATAAATATCGGTTAACTTTGGTAATATGCCCCAACGTCTGTTAACGTTCGATTCGAAGGAAATCAGGAAGTGTTGAAAAAGATTGTCTGCGCCATCTTGCCTTTTTTCAAATGCCACACTTTTGTCGTGCACGGCAGCCATTTTAGATGCCTTGACCAGACCCACTCTCTGCACGCTGTCCATCCGTAGCATGGCTCCCCACCCTCGCAAGCATCTCCCCCAGGCACTGGTCACCCCCGCTCTCTGTCTTATGCATGGGCAATAAACCTCCCCCCATCTGCGCTGCTCTTCCCTGAGAATCACACTCTGTGCCCGCCCGACACCTCCCTTTCGCCCTATTCACTACCGCACCCTCTGACACTCCTCTTCCTCTGTGTCCGATTGTCCAGGCCGGTCCCAGGCTATCAGCTAGCCCTGCAGATGTAGTTTATGGCCCCAGCTGTAAAGAATCACCCCTCTTCAAAGGAGTTACAGTAGATCAAGGCCCACACCCGATGAGATCCGTCACACCACACGCGTTCCTACTATCTGAAAACCATCCTGTATTGTGATTGGGGAGGGGACCGAGCCTGAAGCGGAAGATTCCAGGGATGACTCTTTGTACATCAAAGTTTTTACAATTATGTGTCACATTAAAAATATATAGCACTCCAACAAAGTAGTAGGAATATAAAACTTTAATAACTTATAAATATATACAACAAAACAAAAACAGTAAAAACATTTAAACATTTTTAGGGAAAAAGAAGGAACAATGGTCAGTAGCGGTCGGTTGTGCGAATAGTCCCAAGGCAGCACAACGTCCAGATTTCAGGACGGCACCCAGGTGATGTTGCCTTGGTGCCGCACTGATTTGGGTATCAGGCGTGGGGCGTCCCGGGGGGTGGGTCGTCAGTAGCGGTCTGTTGTGCGAATAGTTCCAAGGCAGCAGAACGCGCTGAAATGTGGATGGCACCAAGGTGATGTCCAGTAAGTTGCCGCCCTCCGAATAACGGCGTGGGGCGCCCCGGGGGGGGGGGGGGGGGGAGACAGTCCAAAGTTCCGTTAAAAGGGCAAAGGAAAGGATCGGTGGTTTGAACCATCAGTCAAAAAGGGGAGGGGGTGCAACAATTTTTCCTACCGGGTCACACTGTGCTTTCACCGGAACTGATCCGAACTGTGGTCTGCAGGATTCTAGTCATTCAAACTGAGGCTGGCGCCAGCATGGGAGCGCCGACGTCCCGCGGCTACAGTTTCGTCACTCCACGGGCGATCATGGCAGTCATTCCCCATCGGGGGTGTCTGCGGGGGTCGGGGACTCCCGCGGCTCCTCTAGAATCTTCAAGGTCGTGGAGGACTACGGTGGTGGAGTCAACCAGTGACCGGGCCATTTCTTTATGCTGGGCCTGCTCTTGCCAGGTCGACCGCCATTTTGAGAGTTCGGTAGCTACCGGCGATCGCGGGGTCAAATGAGCGGACGGGCTCCACCCTGCCGGGCGAGACGTTGCAGCATTGCCACAGTGGAAGAACCCTTTTCCGGGCGCCTGGAGCGCTGAGGGTGCAGCTGGGAAGCCTCCACCTGGGGAGGCGGGAAAGGCCTGTTCGCACCGTCTCTCCCACCCAGTGCACCCCACGGCGTCTCGCTTGACATTTGTTATGGCCGGACCAGGCGATGAGGACGAGGGGGGGGGGGGGTCGGAGGCATGTGCAAGACATCCCCCCCCAGTGTTGTCGCAGCCATTATAAAAGAAAGAAGAAATGTCCCGTCAGTCTTTGGGCCGGACCTCCGGTGGATGGCGGCCGGACGCCCTTTGCTCTGGCCCCATGAACGGGTTCCTTGGCTCATCCGGTGGGGCAGGCCTTGGCGTGTGGTGCCTCTCCTGGGCCTTTCGTGCAGTGGCCTCTCCACTCCCAGGCCCTCCATGGATGCTGGCCCAGACTGGGAGAGAGAGGGTCTAACCTGCAATTCTCCAGGGTTACCGCCACCGCGGCCGGATCCCGTCGGCCTCGGCCTCTGGTTGATGGTGGCCGGACTGGGAGAGAGAGGGGAGGGTCGAGGACACAGACATTCCCCCCCTTGCAACTCTCCAGGGTTGTCGTAGCAATCCCCCTGGCCGGGTCCCATTGGCCTCGGCCTTTCCTCCGGCTACACCCTACGTGATGATCTTCTGCCGACGGTTGGCAGCAGGACCCGCCTTATATGTGTTGCTTCCGGCTGGGCGTAGCCGCAAACCTGTTGCACTTTGGAAGTTTCCAGAATGGGGCGGATGTCTGCTGACTTGTATCTTTCCCAGTTTGCCGTTATTTGGCCGTGGCAGGCGGTGGGACAGACACGTTTTGGGGCAGTGAGGGGCGATGAAGCCTCGTTGCCTTGTGGCCGTTGCAATGTCACACTTGGTTTCTCTTACTGTTTTCAGGTTTCTTATTACGGGCTTACTTCTAACGTTTCTTGTTTCTAGGACAATAATAGGTTTTATCATTACGTATTGTTATCGTTTCTTTGTTTGTTATTTAATAAAAAGTTCATCAGTGGCCTACTGATTTTCGTTTTCCTATTCCTTTCTTTCCAGGTTGTTTCATGCTAAAGTTTCTGTTAACAGGATACAGTGATCACTTCGTTATTATTGCATATGTCCTTTTCACTAGGGGTGCTCTCTGGTCGGGCCAGATGACCTATCTCTAGTAAATGGTCCGGGTGAAACAGGTGCATCAATCAGTGGGGAGTAGATAGGCATGACAGATTACAACGGGGGAGAAAGGTCCGCATTACCTACCCTTTCACTACTTGCAAAGATTTTCCTACGTTTATTTGCAAACAGGGAATACCTCCAAAAAGAACCAATTCCCAAACAGTCAATGTTCGGGCAAACAATCAATCAATGAGGAACGAAATAGGCACGACGTGTTAAAGGTTTGCGTTACCTACCCTTCACTATCTGCAAAGGGAGAGAGAATATTCCTATTCTTCCCCGTTTGCAGGCAGAGAAGATCCTTAAGAGAACCAAGTTCGAACAATTCAATGCTCGATTCAAACAATCAACAAGGGGTACTGTGAACACAAATGAACGCCGCTTATGTACATACACATTGCTATTTTCAACAGGTTGTTCCTAATGTTTCTATTTTAGCGAGGTCAAAAAGAGATCCCATTAGTGGCCTACTGATTTTGCTCGATTCCTTTTGTTTTTTTACACGATTTTTCGCTATCCGCAAAGACTAAACAGAGTATTGCGACTCTGTGCTTGTTTGTAAATAGAGAATGAACCAAAGAGAACCAATTCTAAAACAGTAAATGCTTGGATAACAATCAATCAAATGGAGAGAGAAGCAGGCACGGCGGATTACAACGGGGGCAAAGGCCTGCGTTAACTACCCTTCACTATCTGCAAAGAGAGAGTACTCCTAATAGAAATGAGGGGGGGGCAGCATTGAAAGCAGATCAGTGTGCATAAACACGAAAATGTTTTTTCTTACCACGTACTTGACAATCGACAGCTTATGATATTTGCTATTAAAAAACCATTGAAATTCACTGAAAAACCATAGGTTATAGACCATATATAGTTAGGAATTAGCATTTACAAAACCTTGAAAATTCACTGAAAAAACCATAGGTTATAGACCATATATAGTTAGGAATTAGCATTTAAAAAACCTTATTTTACTCACACAAAACCATTGAAATTCCATATATAGTTAGTTGTACTAACTATATATCGCGCACCCGCAATCCACTGCTGAGCATGTCACATATTACATCATTCATGACATGGTCAGTGACATCACTGATGACATCACTGATGACATCTCAAATGACATCACTGATGACATCACTGATGACATCTCAAATGACATCACTGATGACATCACTGATGACATCTCAAATGACATCACTGATGACATCACTGATGACATCTCATTTGACATTACTGATCACATCACTGATGACATAATTCATGTGATAATACGATGAACCTCTTCAGACTCTAATATAACCTTAGATACACTCAGTGTAAACACAGACTCACAGATTGTCATTCATCCATGAAGTTACACACACACACCTAGTCAGTCATGCAAACAATCAATCACACCTCCATTTTCCCAACTATACAGTTATACACACCTTACTTATTCAAACATATACTAAAACATATTTACTCTCTTATACAATCCTGGATACAAGTTCACAATGATGCATACAGCCACTCACACATTCACTGGCTCTTATGCACAGTTATTTATATATGTCAAGTCTCACATGTACTGTGTTTTACATATGTACTTACTTTGACATGTAGCACTGAGATATCCATTCACTCACCAATACACTGATGCACACAGTCAACCGCCCATACAGCTGTTTCCACATGCACTTTTGAACCCATACATCTAGTGAATCAACTGCTCACACATCTATGCACAGAGTCATACACCTCCCAGCCACCCACACATACACTCAGTCTCCCATACAAATACTTGGGCAACCAATCAATAACCCATATAGTTACTCATATAGCTACTGAACAACACATGCAGCAGTTTCAGAACAACAGACATAATGATGCACAAATTAAGACAGTTTAGTCACTAACCCATGCACTCAGTGAGACACATTTAATCACTCACTCATACAGTCAGTCATGCACCTACTAAATCCTTCATCCAGACACTTATACATCCACTCAAGACGTATTTTAACTTTACAGAAAAATACAGTCACTGGATGTTGTCATCAGTGATGTCATCAGTGATGTCATTTGAGATGTCATCAGTGATGTCATCAGTGATGTCATTTGAGATGTCATCAGTGATGTCATCAGTGATGTCATTTGAGATGTCATCAGTGATGTCATCAGTGATGTCACTGACCATGTCATGAATGATGTAATATGTGACATGATCAGCAGTGGATTGCGGGTGCGCGATATATAGTTAGTACAACTAACTATATATGGAATTTCAATGGTTTTGTGTGAGTAAAATAAGGTTTTTTAAATGCTAATTCCTAACTATATATGGTCTATAACCTATGGTTTTTTCAGTGAATTTTCAAGGTTTTGTAAATGCTAATTCCTAACTATATATGGTCTATAACCTATAGTTTTTTCAGTGAATATATATATATATATATATATATATATATATATATATATATATATATATATATATATATATTTGTTATGTTAATTATCTATTTTTATATTAATTGTTAAATGCTGGGCAGGGTATTTAATTCAATATTTAGAATGTGTTTTATATATGTATATATATATATATATATATATATATATATATATATATACATATATATATAACACATTCTAAATATTGAATTAAATATTGAAATAAATACCCTACCCAGCATTTAACAATTAATTTAAAATATATATATATATAAAACACATTCTAAATATTGAATTAAATACCCTGCCCAGTATTTGACAATTAATTTAAAATCAAATAATTAAGCTATGCTTAAGATGCTTAAAGCTAAAGCAGGGTGCTGTGATTGTTACAAAAGTAAAGAAATAGAAAAAATGGCGGCTGCACGCTTTTTTTCTATTTATTTACTTTTGTTACCATGCAGCACCCGCACTTTCACTTTAAACATCTTAAGCTAAAGCGTGGGTGCCACCATTGCTTCAAAAGTAAAGTAATAGAAAAAAATGTTTTTTTCTATTTTTTTACTTTTAAAGCAATCCTGACACCCGCGCTTTAGCTTAAGATGTGTAGAGCTAAAGCGCGGGTGCTGCTAATGTAACTAAAGTAAATAATCAGAAAAAAAGGCATGCAGTCGCAACTAACAAAAGAAAGGTGCGTCTGCCATTATTTTAGCCGAGGTGTGCCGCGCTGGTTACATTTTTTTAAAAAGCGTTATGGGAGAGCATGTCCACAGCAGGCAGGAGAAAGCTATTTAAGAAAACAGTGCTATAAGGCAGTAATTTAAACCTACAGAGTAACAACACATGTAACATGGGGTGTCCTTGTTGGAAGTCAAAAGGAGGGAAAAGGCTGTACTAAGGAGGGACTAATAAGCCTTTTGACCATTGAAAAGCCACCGTTTACAAAGGACAGGGATAGGAGCCAATTAAAAAGATGAGCGGAAAGTGGTCGGAGCCCATATCCTGAATAGAAAAGCAAAAGGAACAAATGATGGACGGAATGCTGAATGATGCAAACATTCACCCCCAGTCATAAGGATCTGGGTTTAATCGATCTTTCTTTTGCTCACCACGCCACCCCAGTTTGGACCCAATCATATGCAAATCAGTCTTAACTTTGTCCCTAAAGGGAGCAGTCCAGCCCGAACTGCCAAGCCAGGTCCTCCCTGGACGAGAAACAAGCATACTGGGAACTGTTTCGGGGCATCACCTCTCATCAACCAGGCTAGCTTGAATCCACTGGTGCAGCGAGCACCGGACCCACGTCTGGGCATACCCTACCCACTTAGAGCGACAAAAGCAAAAGGAACAAATGATGGGCGGAATGCTGAACAATGCAAACATTCACCCCCAGTCACAAGGACCTGGGTTTAATCTATTGTTCTTTTTCCCACCACACCCCCCCCAGTTTGGTTCCAGCCATATGCAATTCAGTCTTCAATTCTGGTATTGTTCTACAGAGTGACCACTAATGTAATCTTGTCTGGTGTGATATCTATTACAACATTGTACCATACGTGCTCAATGGACATTTCCAATCAACTAATTTGTCAGGTACATTTGAAACACGGGCTGTGAATAGAGAAAAAAAATATGTTCACAGTGATAAATGTGATATGCAGTGCGTGACTGAATAAGTCTGGAGTTACCTTATATGACTTTAATTATGCAGCCTTATAAGCCCCTTGGATGGTCCAATCTGTAGACTACATGGCTACCTCTAGTCACTTGCTACCTGTTGTTTATGGCTGAAACTTGACAGACGAGTGGTTTATAAAATGATATAGTAAATTCATGAGCCTATAGAACATTTGTTTAGTGCTTAATTTATGCAGTGGGTTTCCAATGGCACAGCACTTCATTGTCAGCACCGGCTCTAGTGACAGTCCACCACATGGTGCACTGTCTTTTTAATTTTGAAGTGAGCACGACAATTGTGTTTATTAAGTCAATATACATTGAAAATCAATACCAGCCTTTCATGCCATTATAGCTTTCTATAGCCTGAAATAGTCTGAATTGTCACACTTGTCGGAGTGCGATGGCTAGGTATTATGTTGGTACTGCCATTGGCAGTATAGGTGGTGCAGGCTGCAGGGGCCTTTCGAGAAGGGCCCTGGCACTGATTTTTTCTTTTCTTTTTTTTTTACAAATGAAGCACTTTATTCGTTGTACAAATCCTTGTGTAATCTAATGCAAACATGTTTACAGACTAGGCGCGGGGTTAGTAGCTAACACCACATAATTGTATCAAACAGCATACCTAAGCCACTGAGTAAGGGTAGGGTCTACCGTGGAATGAGTTAAACACCCTGGCAAACACACTGTTTCCTCTATTGTGGTTCATAGGGCTTACTTAAGAGGAGGTTTGAAGAAAGAGTAAAAAAAAAAAACATTTGTGCTGCCGTCTTTATTTTACTCTGTTTTACATTATACAGTGGAAACATAAGTAGACCGCAAAGTGTCTGTTTCTTTTTTGGCTTCTCACTAATCAGAAGTAAAACACCAGAAAACACCGCGGAATTGAGAAAGCAGGAAGGTTCGGTTGCATAATCATGACTGTTAGTCTTCCCAGGTAACACTGCCAACAGAAATGTTTACCAAAAATTCAGTATGTATCACATGCTCATCTTAATGCCACCCACAAAGGCCCAGACTGTGAATATAGCCTTGATCTGTCGCAGGTGGGACATAAATTAGGTAATAGTAACAACTGTTATTTACAGCGCTTAGAAATTGCCAAAGAGGAATAAATAGCGCTATATGAAAGACAAATGATTATTGTTATCATCAGTATAATACCAGTAACAGGGTGCATACCATCAGCATAGCATGTAAACACGTAGGGGCCAGATTTACGACCATAGCAAAATGACATGTAGAACAGTGTCTGAGACACTGTTTGTGATTTCTAATGGGGTCGCAAATTGCATGCCTCATGAATATTAATGAGGCTGTTGCAATTTGCGAACCCATTGTGAATGGCTAGCACTCCCAGGGATGGTGGCCTGCTGGGGTCAGCAGACCCCAGCAGGCCACCATGTCTGGAGCTGCTTTTACATAAAGCATTTTTTTTTTAATGCAGTCTGTTTTCCTTAACCCCTTGCATGTGGTTGCGATTCTGCGCCTGTGCGGCAAAATCGCAAGTGGGCGGGTTCATGGCGGCCCCCAGCACACGAGCACCGCTGTGCATGACGGACGGGGGCCGTCATCAGCATGCAAGGGGATAAAGGAAAATGGGATGCATCAAAAAATATAAACATGAAACTCTTCCGTTTCATTTTTTAAGGGCAGGCAGTGGTCCCTCGGGCCACTGCATACCCTTAAAAAATGTATGCCCATGCATTCCCAGAGGGGAAGGGATCCCCTGGGGACCCATTCCCGTTTGCGAGTGCTTTACTACCCTTCTGAGAAGGGTGGTAATCTGCAAGTGTTTTGAGACCTCAATTGTGGTTGCAAAATATTTATACATAGCTTTTGGAGTCGCAATCAGGAAGGGGCACCTTCCTAATAGTGAGACGCTAACCCTATTTTGCGAGTCGCAAATTGTTTGCGACTGACAAAATAGGGTTGGTACATGGGTCACACATTTTTTGCGGTCGCAAAGTGGACTAAAACCACTTTGCACCCGCAAAAAACGGCCATACATCTGGCCCATAGTGATGGTTGCAGACAGTTATGGCACATTACCTGATAGTGGACCACTCCTCACTTCCGGTTAGCCTCCTGTTCAGCTACCCTGCCTCCCCAGGGCTACATGATGTGGACAAGGTGAGTCGGTGGGTGATTCTTAGTAAATATATACAACTTAGTGGCGGCTAGCATCTACTGGGAGGTTCGGGGCACGCACGGAGAAAAATAGATTAAACTTACCTGACATGATGTCCTCGCTCCGATCCTATTCTTGACTCTGAACTGGAACCGGATGCTGGATCTCCCTTGCCCAATCCTGGCGCTGCTCATATGCAGCATGCGAGCAGCGCCAGGATCGGTGGAAGCACCCTTACTTTGCACTCCACAGCACCCTGGAGGCCTGCAATATCTCTCAACCCAGCTGTCTGAAGACAGCTGAGTCGTGAGCTCTAAAGTGCACTTGTGGCTGGCCATCGCAAGACAGACGGGCAAAAAGACATGCACACTTTAAACAGTGCTATACCAGCCCACACTCCCCCCCTGCTGAGTGACATGCTTCTGTCACTCAGAAGCGGCCCGCTCCCTTCCTGACGCTCGGCTTGGGATGGGGTATGAAAAATAAAATGATAATTAATCACCATTATGATTAATTGGTCATACTTTTTTATCATAATGATGATGAAACATACTTATCAACTTTGGACTCATGAAGTAATTGTCATGTTTCAAAACCTGTGACCTACAGGCTTCAGACAGATGTGGTGTGAATGCATTCATAAATTGAGCATTTGTACCTTATTTTAGTTTTACACAACTCATACTTTGATCCTCTTTTTCTCATGGTCCCTTTTCCTAATTTATTCTTTCACTCTTCGTCATACAAATACATTTGTCTTACTCTTTCTTTCTGTCTATCATCATATTTGTTATTGTAAACTTTCTCCTTTGTAGTGTTTCAACCTGCTATTTTGACTCAAGCTCTTTATCCATTCGTTCTTTACTTATTTTAATTTAGCTTTTCTAAACCTTTTTCTCAGTTTTTGAGTTTTCCTTATTTTTTTTCTGTGCATTCCCATCTTTAAATCCATGGCTTTTTTTTAAAGATAGACCAGTTTTAGCTTATGTTTTCCTTTATTCTCATGAATTTAATATTTTAGGGTGAGAGTAACAAATCTTTTCTTTTTTTGACTTGTGTCATATTACTATCTTAAGAGTGATTTTCTTTGAGGTTTCCATGTCTGATTAAAAACTAATTTTCTGTAAGTTGCTGTCTCTTTCCAGAAGTAGGTGTGACGTAAGCCCTTATTTAGAGCTTTGTGGAGAGATACTCCACCAAGAAACTGGTAAATGTCCCGTTCGACTTATTAACAAGTTCATTATTGTTAATGACCCTCTAAATATGGTGGACAGGTTATCCAATATGTACTGATGAAGTATTTCATCCACCAAACTTTAAATGAGGCCCTTATTGTACATCTCCATGAGTAAGAAATGCTTAACTCAACTTTTCCACTGAAAACCAACCCTTTTATTGCAATTTGGTTAGGTGTGGATTTTGGGCCTTAGCTCAGCCGTTACCTAGGGAAACCTCCCATTATAACAGAAGCTAAAGAGGGAATCTATATCAAGGGAGCCTCCCTCAAAAAACTATATTAATAGCAAAGCCCTTGACAGACAAATTACACTGTTTATCTCACTTGTAAGGCACCTCTAGTAACAATGTTTTCCTTTTAGGGGAGTGTCACGTCCCAGTGCCTGTGTGGACACAACCCCTGTGTTTATGTGCGATGCTTTTGCCAGGTCAGATAAACAAGGCCATTCACATCAATCCTGTTCCCAGACTGAGTGAAGAAAATCTATAAATGTATAGGAAGGACCTAACGCAAGCAACCACCATGAGATTCTTGGCTGTTACTCATCAATTTGCCCACTTTCTCATCATTGGCAACTTGCCTGTAAATCGGAGGAACCAACACCTGGATAAATCAAAAAGTGTTGCTTGTGTGTATCCCTATCAAATGTGTCAAACATTATCTTAGCCTTGGGGCAAGATGGCGGACACGGCCGTATCCGAGTGAGCCAGGTCGTTGGTGCTCTCCCTTATCCCCCCCCCCGCCAGAGCCCCTTGCTCCTATGGATTTGTCTACGCATGCAGAGAAAGTGGCACAGACGGTGTAGATGGCGAAGATGGCAGATAAGAGCGCGGCACGAATAAAGCCAATATTATATATCAAACGGAATGACTGTCTGCTGGTGAAAGGGGACGGAGCACGAGGAAGATAAAGGTTTTTATAAAAGTTTTTGAAGAGAGGAAATTGGCAAGATTTAGTCTGCGTTTGGCATGTGGGCTCTCGCCAGAAACGCCGACTCCAACACTTACTTGTTGCTGGGAACCGCTGTGCGTTCCTTGGTGCTCAATTGTCCGGAGGTTTCTGCGGAGCTGGGAGGAGCGGAGCGGAGCAGGCGAAGGTGAGGCACGGAGGCTGTGCAGTGGCAGGGCGGCACTGGAATCAGAGCTGTATGGTCAAAAAGGCGAAACAGGAGAAAGAGGGTTCATCTACCAGGCAGCAGCTGGAGGGCCACTGCCAACACCCGGAGAGGAGATCGGAATCCATGACAATGAGACGTAAGAGCACTAACATGACATCAAAGGGGGCAACAACAAGGGCAGCGGCCGCTGAAAGTAACCCTGCACCACCCTGTCCTAACTCACAGGTACATTCAGGTCACAATAGTATGGATAATACTTCCAAGGTACAGAATGCACGGATTGCTGATAAATCCAAGACTGGAAGCACTGGGAACATGAATATTGAAGTTTCTTCAGCTGGGTCGCCCTCTGTCACCGCTGGCTCTAATGCTCCCACACAAGGCCCCAAGGTAACAATTCCGCCTATTTTCAATAAAAAAAACTTTGTGCATAAGGGTATAAATGATCAAGTGACTGTGGTTCCTGATATGAACTTACCAACTAAAATAGTGGGGGCAGTGGTATTTGATCCATCTAGTGCAATTACAAGAACATTGACCGGAAATAGCCTGCACTCCTCCTCTAGGGCCAGAAATTGCCCACTGCAGCCCTGAAAGAAGCATAGTGAGTGGTATTCGAAACCCCCTGCCAGAGAAAGAAAGCGGGAATGATTTGAATTCCTGTGGTTCAGGGGGGAAATTGTATTCAATGTCGGATGTCTCTGCGGAATCAGAGGAAGAAAGTGTTAATCTCGATTGGGCTGACGACAGAAGCTTTGCTAGCTCGGCTCTCATGGAGGAGGAGGAGAATTTATTTCTCACCAACGACGGGGTGACACTACGGTGTTAAAGGCACAAGAGATGCTTAATACTAGAACAGTTCAGGCACTTAATGATGATGGCTCTCCTCTACTGGACCACGGGTCAGTAATGCAGGACCCAGAGTTAAATAAGAACATAGAGACTCAAAGGCCCCCTCTTGATGAAAATGATAGTAGCATTACTTTTTCTACAATCTACCAGGCCATTATGTTACATTGAGAGGAGACGAAGGCTGAGAGTCACCGCATCCATGGAGCTGTGCGCAAACTACGGAACACTGTGCGTCGTATAGCGAAAACATGCTCTGATCTTTCTATAAGAGTGGGCGAGGCTGAAGGTAGACTTTCTGCAATAGAGGACGATTTTTCTGCATGTGAAGCCGCTGTCTCAGCCCTACATTCGGTCCGGGACGATATAAATTGGAAGTGGACTGATATGGAAAATAGGGCGAGGAGAAATTACCTCCGTATACTTGGGGTCCCCAAAGGTTTGGAGGGGAAAGATATCCGCCAATTTGTTATTGATTTGTGTCTAGAAGCCTTTCCAGAGCTAAAGGAGTGGAAATGGGAGCGTGAGCTCCAGAGGGTTCATAGATTTCCCTTCCAGGTTCGGGGGAGGGGTGAAAGGATCTGAGGTTAAACCAAGGGCGATTCCAATGTGTCTTAACAACTTTATATTGCGTGAGCAGTTATATGATCTGGCCTGCCCTGATCGGAAACGGAAAGCTAAGGGTTGCAAATTTTTTGTTCGCCCTGACTACTATCAGGCTGCCGTTCAATTAAGGTGGCATTTGCGCCAACTTATTCCATCTTTCCAGGGAAAGGGGGCACAGGCATTTCTACTGAACTCTGCTAAGCTCAAGGTGGTCTCCAAGGATAAAACTTTATTTTTTTCATCTGAGATAAAGGGAAAGGAGTTCTTGGAGACTCTTTGAGGAGTAGTCTCCCTGCCGGTTGTGGCCTTTGTCTTTTCTTGATCTCCTTGCAGTCGCTAGTGTCTGCTCACTCTTGACTAATAGGCTGGGTCCTTTTCTCTCCCTTTTTTTTTCTTTCTCTGCACTGTATCAGTTTTTCTCGGTTTTTACTGTTGGGGCAAGGGGGGGCTGGAGGTCACTCACTCCTTCCTCGCCATCACATATAGGGACTGTTCAGTCCCTCTGCCCCACATGGTTGGGTTTGGTGTTTCTCTGGGGGGGTGGGGAGGGTGGGGGGAGGAGGTCGACTCGGGTGGGGCGTGTTGGGTGGGCTTTGGGGGCAAGGGACAGAAGCAATAGAAGGAACAGAGTTTGGAAATTGAGTCAGTTTTTGCTTGATAATAAATCCCTTAGAAGTATTGGATATAGTCTGTATTATAATGACAATAAGTACAGTCAGAAGTACGTGTATGTTTTGTATGCTATGCTGATACGACCTCTGTTTGAAGATGGGTAAACTTGCTATTTGTTCTTGGTATGTATGTGAGCTAAACAATAGAAAGAAAAGAGGGGTTATGGCACAGATCCTTAAAACAATGGGTATAGAGCTCCTTTGTGTTCAAGAGACACATATTGTCTGGAACAACAGGGCATGGTTGAGAGATTTGGGGTTTGAAACCTTGTTCTGCACACGACAGGGATCAACAACAAGAGGGGTGGCTATCTTAAAAAAATATGGCTGGGGTGAGTGCAAATGCGCAAAAGCCGATCAGCACGGTCGGTGGGCGAATATTGAGCTTAAGATTGATGCCTCATTAATCACGATATGTTCCTTATATGGTCCTAATTTGGATGACCCTGATATGCTCAATGATATTAGTATCGAACTTGCCTTGTGGCCATCACCCCTAATTATTTGCGGAGATTTTAACCTACACATGCGCGGAGATTTCGATATCCGTGGTAATTGCTATTATGAAGGTAAAAAGCATAAGGTTTTCAGGGCTACTAAGGGTCTTGTCAACGAGTTTGGATTAGTGGATGTTTGGTGGCTCAAAAATCCAGAAGCTCTCGGGTATACATTTTACTCTGCCCCCACATCATAAACATGTCCGAATTGAGTATTTTTTTGCCCCTCATGAACTATTAAATAATGCTAAAATTGATATTTTACCAAAAATAATATCGGACCATAATCCAATTATTTTGGAATTGGAAATAGAAATCTTGTCCCGGCCCAATGTAAGACCATGGACC
Organism: Lissotriton helveticus; assembly: GCF_964261635.1. Lineage (NCBI taxonomy): Eukaryota > Metazoa > Chordata > Amphibia > Caudata > Salamandridae > Lissotriton > Lissotriton helveticus. Next base: position 958,106,489 of record NC_136059.1, on the reverse strand, counting down.
TTTGAGCGTCATCTACTGGTGAATCAAGCTTATATAGAACATATGCTTAGATGGATTCCAGAGTTTTTCAAGTTCAATTCCGTATTCATAGCCATCTTTATTTAAATGAAGACTCCCCAGACACAGCTGAGAAGCTTGCACTATTCTTGGGGAACCAGGAGTTCCCTAAGCTTAACATCACTCAGAAAGAAGATTTAGAAGCCGACATTACTCCAGAAGAACTTGAGGCAGCAATACTATCGCTAGCAACAGGAAAGGCAGTCGGCCCAGATGGGATTCCGTTGAAATTCTTTTGAACCTTTTTTTTAACATTGAAGGAGCTACTGTTGAACCTGTGTTTGACTGCACAGAGAGGATCACCTCCGTTCTCCTGGCGCAAATCAATAGTAACTGTGTTTCTAAAAAAGGACAAATCTCCTCTCTCACCATCTTCCTACAGGCCAATTTCATTAATCAATGCTGACAGTAAGGTCTATTCTAAGATCTTAGTCACTCGCCTTTCCTCTATGATTTCTACCTTTGGTTTCACTATCACAACATGGTTTCATACCAGGCCGCAATATGACTGACCATGTGCGTCGAGTCATTGCTCTGATGGATTGGGCCGAGTCTACCAAAACCCCTCTAGGTATCACCCTTTGGAATGCCGAGAAGGCATTCGACAGGGTGGCCTGGCCTTATTTATGGGAGGTGTTACGTTTGAAGGGATTCAGGCCCAGTATCCGCCAAGCAATCACAGCATTATATCAATCTCCTATGGCATCAATACGCCTGGTGGGTAGGGAGTCCGAACTTTTTTCTATTTCACGTGGAACAAGACAGGGTTGCCCTAGCTCACCCTTATTATTTGCGTTATATATTGATTTATTTCTGGCTAAATCAAATAAATCAACAAATATTAAACCAGTGAACGTGCAATGCTGAATATAGAGCTCTTGCCTATGCAGATGATATTGTTATTGTAACCACAGACTTACCACTGGCCCTCTCAAGAATTGAATATCTGGCTTCCCAGTTTGGCTCTTTTTCTGGGTATAAGCTAAATCTAACCAAGACACAGACACTTTATGTTGGGGGTGATCCCCCGAGGGATATCACGATTGTGTCGGAGGCTACCTACCTTGGGATTAAAATTCCCTCTCCGGTAAACAAGATTCCCAAAATCAATATTAATCCAGTCTTGGACAGAGTTAACTCTACTCTAGAGCGACTTAATCATCTTCACTTGTCATTATATGGAAGATCAAATGTATTAAAGATGCTGGTGCTCCCCAAATTTCTTTACCTATTTAGAACAGTCCCACTAGAATTTCCAGCAAGTTTCTTTTTTTTTTTTTTTTTTGCAGAGTTTTATATAGCACGAACTAGACCCGAACCAGGTATCAGAGCGCTTTACATATTTTTCCAGTTACGTTACATTTTACGTTTCCAGTTACTTTCATTTTAGGCACGGGGAGATTAAGTGATTTGCCCAGAATCACAGGAGGTTTTGGCGTCGTTACCGAGACTCGAACCCAGATCCCCAGGTTCGAGGTCGAGCGCCCTAGCCGTTAGGCCAACTCCTCTTGTTTCCAAAGGTTAGAAAATATTACTTCTAGATTTTTATGGGGGTATAAGCGACATAGGAGGGCCTATAAAAAAATGGTACTTCCTAAAGCCAGTGGGGGTTGGGGTGTACCTTATTTCTTGTTTTATTATTGGGCCGCGGTCTTGCAATTCATTTCCCCCCTAGTGGTTGGGGAGAAATCAAGGTCATTGCCATGTCATAACCCTTCAATATATAAATTTGGGATTGGTGAGGGAGTGTGGCGCTTCAGGTTCGTCCTTACTGGTTGGTACCGGTGTAGGCGGGGTCACCTCCCCCTCGAATAGACTTACTGACACAGGTAGTTTGGGTAATGCCGGTTTTATTGATTTAAATGTCCTTTTTCGGTGTATGGGTTTCCGGTAGTATGGCAGGGGGCTGTCTGAATCTTCAGCGTGTCTTTGCTGGCGTTTCTCTGTCGCTTTCCGTCATTCGTCCCGGTGTCTTCTGGGACTGGTGGTCCGGACCTCTTCCTCCACGATGTCAGGCGTCTCGTCCGTGCAGGGAAGAAAGACAGCGTTGTATTAGTGGTCTGTTTTGCCTATCAGCACGGGGAAGGGGGTGAGGGGACACACGTGCACACTTAGTCGCCTACAATCCACGGTGCCGAGGTAGTGAGGGAGGGGTAGTGCACAGGATACGAACGAGTAGCCATTATGGGTGTTTAACCCACTTAAAGCCCGCCCAGCCCGAAAGCCTTGATCGTACCTCTGGTAGCCACACTTCCCTTGAAGTGTGGCTGGGCGAAGCGCCTTCCGGTTGGCCTCCTGGCTTGCTGGGTTCTGCTCCTATGGACCTTCCGCTTTCAGTGCTCCTGTCTGCCTCCGTCATCCGATGTCCTCTCTCCTCCGGTCTCCTCTCCGCCTCCGTCCTCTGATGTTCTCTCTCCTCCGGTCTCCTCTCCACCTCCGTCCTCCGCTGTTCTCCTTCCTCCGGTCTCCTCTCCGCCTCCTGACTCTGCTCCGCTCCGCTTTCGTCTCTTCTCCTCAGCTCCCGCCACTCCTCCGCCTCAGTCTCCAGCCTCCACTCGACTCTGCTCTCGTCCTCCTCTTCACCTCGCCTTCCGTCGCCTCCGGGTGTAACACACACCTGTGTGCTTTCCTGGGCGGCCTTTACCTGTGATGAGGGGGTGTGCCAAGTGACGCTGTCCTGTTCCAACTCCGCCCAATTAAAGAAACAGGGCTCACCCGTCTCTTCCGGTTCTGAGTCGCCGAGGACGTCTGTGTCTCTCCAGGCCCCTGTGTGCTGTTTAAAAAGAGGGGAGATAGGTAAGCCAGGCTGATCCGGGTCCTCCCCGTTACACCCCTCCCCCCTTGGATTCTCCCAATCGGGGAGAGGATAACGGGAGAGGTAGTCAGCGCTAGCGTTGTCCTTCCCTTTTCTGTGCAGTACTTGGAAGGAAAAAGGTTGTAATGAAAGGAACCACCGCATCACTCTTGGGTTGTTGGATGCATTGCGACTCATCCATTGGAGAGGGGCATGATCGGTGTACAGTTTAAATGGGTGTCCCTCCAGGTAATACCGTAGCTTGTCTATCGCCCATTTGATAGCCAGGCATTCTTTTTCAATCGTGGGGTACCTCACCTCCCTGGGAAACAGTTTTCGGCTGATAAACAGAATTGGGTGCTCTATCCCCTCTTTGGATACCTGAGATAGCACTGCCCCTATCCCGAAATCTGAGGCGTCGGTGTGAAGAATGAAGGGTTTGGTGAAATCGGGGGAGGAGAGCACCGGGCTGGTGGTGATTACTTCTTTTATGGTCTTGAAGGCCCTTCTCATCTCGGGGGTGGGTTTCTGAAACCCAGATATCGGGGTCCGCTTTTTAAGGGTATCGGTGAGAGGGGCAGCTATATCCGAGAAGGAGGGTATGAACCTACGATAATACCCCACCAACCCCAAGAAGGCCCGCATGTCCCTGAGGTTAGCGGGAAACGGGGTGTCAGCAATGGCTCGGACCTTTTCGAGTTGGGGTTCGATGACTCCATGCCCCAATACGTACCACAGGTACTTCACTTTTTGAAATCCGATCCTCGATTTCTTGGCGTTGATGTGTAGACCCACTTTGGTTAACCGGTTGCAGGATGGTCTCTAGGTGTCTGAGGTGGGTCTCCCAGTCGGGGCTGAAAATGATAATATCGTCCAAGTAGGCCGAACTATATTGCTGGTGTTCCCGGAGTACCTCATTCATCAATCGTTGGAACGTCGCGGGGGCTCAGTGTAATCCGAAGGGGAGTACTGTGAATTCGTACAGTCCGTCCGGGGTGGCAAAAGCGGTTTTCTTGCGATCTTCTTCTCGCAGAGGCACCTGCCAGTACCCTTTCGTGAGGTCGAGGGTGCTGATGTATCGGGCTTCTCCTAACTTCTCGATTAATTCGTCGATTCTCGGAATGGGGTACGCGTCGAACGACGAGACCGCATTCAGGGCCCTGAAATCCATACAGAACCTACTGCTCCCATCAGGTTTGGGCACCATCACTATCGGCGAGGACCATTCGCTTCTAGAAGGGCGTATCACTCCTAGGTTGAGCATTTCTCTCACCTCTCGGCTTATGGCTTCTCTTTTAGCGGCAGGTATTCTGTATGGTCGCTGTTTCACAATGGTCCCGTTCGGTGTCTCGATCCGATGTTCTGCCAAGTTCGTTGACCCTGGTAGGTCGGAAAAGATGGACGCACAACGACAAAGGACTCCCTGTAGTCCTTCTTGTTGCCCCTGGTACAGTTCATCGTTGATGACGAGATGTTCAATCATGGTCTCCTGTTTGTTTCCTTTGGCAGGGGTGGTATAGGCGGAAAGAGGAGGGGCTCCCAGCCATTTCTTGAGTACGTTAATGTGGAAGATCTGGGTTTTCCTTCCGGTTAACCGTAGCCGATAAGTTGTTTTTCCGATGGTTTCGAGGACCTGGTAAGGACCTTGCCACTCAGTATGAAACCTTTTGGTGGTTGATGGTAACAGCACTAGGGCCCAGTCGTTCACCTCGAGTCTTCTCCACTTCTTCCCCTTGTCATAATGTGTTCTTTGTTTCGTTTGGCTCTTTTCTAGGTGGGAGTAGGCTAGCTCCCGTATTTTCCCCAACTGGTTTTTGAGCGTCTGGCTGTACTCCAGCAACGTTTTCGTATCTCGGATTGGTTCGGCCTCCCAGTATTCTTTTGTCATCTCCAAGAGACTTCGGGGCTGTCTTCCGTACAGCATTTCAAAGGACGAGCAGCCAAGACTCCTTTGGGTTTGGCCTCTAATGACATATAGGGCCAGGGGTAGCAACATGTCCCAGTCTGCTCTGTTGGCTGTGAGCATTTTCTTCAAAATGCTCTTTAGTGTCCCGTTATAGCGTTCAACGAGGCCATCCGTCTGAGGGTGATAGATCGATGTCCTGATCTGATGGAGGTCTAGAAGGAGGCATACTTCTTTCATCACTCGGGACATAAAGGGAGTGCCTTGGTCGGTAAGGACCTCCTTCGGGAACCCTACCCGGGAGAAGAGTTCCAGGAATTTCTCCGCAATGTTCTTCGATGTGGGGGATTTCAGGGGAAACGCTTCGGGGAATCTGGTGGCATAATCCACTATTACTAGGGCATATTGGTTTCCCCTCCGTGTCTTAGGGAGTGGGCCGATAAGGTCCATTGCCACCCTCTCAAACGGGGTCCCAATGATAGGCAACGGTTGTAACGGTACAGCCGGAGGTCTATGTACGTTTTAGCGTTGGCATACGTCACAGGTCTGGCAGTGGGTCTTGATGTCCTGATAGACACCCGGCCAATAGAAGTTCCGTAGGATGTTCTGGGTGGGTTTTTCGCTGCCTGTGTGTCCTGCTAGGAGGTGGGTGTGGGCATAGAACATTACTTGGTCCCTGAAACACACTGGAACAATGAGTTGCTTGGGTTCTTCTTGCTTCCCTTGTCTGTAGAGGAGGTCATCTTGTATCAGAAAACGCGGGTACCTGGGGCTGGGGTTATCCTGGTCGGCATGGGCCTGTTCCCATGCGTTAAATAATGTGGAGTCATTGGCTTGAGCGAACTGGAAACTACGGTCCCCCTCCTATGGATCAGGGGCTGTGAGTACTTTCTTTGGGCCTGTACTCCTATTCTTAAGGGTTTCGGAAAAGAGGTCCAGGAAGTGGGGGTTATCGGTCCCGATAATGAGCTCTTCGGGGAGGTTGTCTAAGATCCCCACCTTAACCACTATGTGCCGCCCCCCTTCTAACTCCAAGGGGACGTAAGCGACCTGGTAGCTCTTTATGTCCCCATGAACACATTTAATGTATACGAGTGTCTCTGGCATTACCTGAGGGATACACACAAACCGTCCCTGTATCACCGATTGTTTGCACCCGGAGTCTAGCAGAGCCTTGACCGTCTTCCCGTTCACCAGGACACTCACGTGGTATGCCCCTCCAAGCTCGGCTGAGTACATGACGGCTCGTGGAAGATATCCGACCTCCATGGGCTCTTTCTGATTCCTCTTCCGGGGGCAGAATCTAGCGATGTGGCCCCAGGATCCACAGTCGAAGCATTGAGGACCTTTGAAAGGAGCCACTTCGGGGTTCGGAAGTCTGGGACCAGGAAGTCCTGGGGGGGGTCGTGTTTTGCGTTCCATCCGAACGGGGACTCTGGTGTTTCTCTCGGGCTCCGTAGGGTGCAGTCTGGGTTGTGCCCGCGAAAACGTAGAGGCCATTTCCATAGCTTGGGCTGTGGTTAGGTTGGAGTGCTGCCGTAACCACCTCTGTGTCCCGTAGGGCAACGCCTCGAGATACTGTTCGAGGTAGATCTTATCCATTATGGCTTCCTTCGTGCTCTGTGAGGGAGTTATCCATTTGTCGGCCGCTGCTTTCAGGCGGAAAAACAAGGTTTTCGGGTTCTCTCCGGGGGTCCCTCTCTCCTTGCGGAAACGGACGCGGTACGCTTCTGCGTCCAAACCTAAATGATCGAGGATTATGTTCTTTATCTGTCCGTATGGGGTCTGCCCGTTGCCGTTGGCTACCTGGTAGGCAGCCTGGGCTTCCCCAGTTAGAAGCGGCGCGAGAAAGAACGGCCATTTCTCTAAGGGCCATCCACAAGCAAGAGCAACCCTCTCGAAATTGACGAGGAAGGCGTCCGGATCTTCCCCCGTGATATACTTCTGTAACGATATACCGGAAGGGGTGGGTTGGTGCTGTCTCACCTCTCGTACTGGGTTGCCTGCCTGATCGATTGTTATCGGTTGTAGCTCTCCCAGTCGTTTCACCACAGTGTCTCTGAAGTTATCCTGGTCTGCTTGAGCGGTGGCTATCTGTTGTTCCACCGCCCAACCCAACTGCTCTTGCCCCTTGACCAGTCTTTGAAGCAGTTCCTCCATCTTTGTATTCCAGATGGTTACCGAGCTGCCTGCATTCTCCACCACTTGTGGCGCTTCAGGTTCGCCCTTACTGGTTGGTACCGGTGTAGGCGGGGTAACCTCCCCCTCGAATAGACTTACTGACACAGGTAGTTTGGGTAATGCCGGTTTTATTGACTTAAATGTCCTTTTTCGGTGCATGGGTTTCCGGTAGTATGGCAGGGGGCTGTCTGAATCTTCAGCGTGTCTTTGCTGGCGTTTCCCTGTCGCTTTCCGTCGTTCGTCCCGGTGTCTTCTGGGACTGGTGGTCCGGACCTCTTCCTCCACGATGTCGGGGCGTCTCGTCCGTGCAGGGAAGAAAGACAGCGGTGTATTAGTGGTCTGTTTTGCCTATCAGCACGGGGAAGGGGGTGAGGGAACACACGTGCACACTTAGTCGCCTACAATCCACGGTGCCGAGGTAGTGAGGGAGGGGTAGTGCACAGGATACGAACGAGTAGCCGTTATGGGTGTTTAACCCACTTAAAGCCCGCCCAGCCCGAAAGCCTTGATCGTACCTCTGGTAGCCACACTTCCCTTGAAGTGTGGCTGGGCGAAGCGCCTTCCGGTTGGCCTCCTGGCTTGCTGGGTTCTGCTCCTATGGACCTTCCGCTTTCAGTGCTCCTCTCTGCCTCCGTCGTCCGATGTCCTCTCTCCTCCGGTCTCCTCTCCGCCTCCGTCCTCTAATGTTCTCTCTCCTCCGGTCTCCTTTCCACCTCCGTCCTCCACTGTTCTCCTTCTTCCGGTCTACTCTCCGCCTCCTGACTCTGCTCCGCTCTGCTTTCGTCTCTTCTCCTCAGCTCCCGCCACTCCTCCGCCTCAGTCTCCAGCCTCCACTCGACTCTGCTCTCGTCCTCCTCTTCACCTTGCCTTCCGTCGCCTCCGGGTGTAACACACACCTGTGTGCTTTCCTGGGCGGCCTTTACCTGTGATGAGGGGGTGTGCCAAGTGACGCTGTCCTGTTCCAACTCCGCCCAATTAAAGAAACAGGGCTCACCCGTCTCTTCCGGTTCTGAGTCGCCGAGGACGTCTGTGTCTCTCCAGGCCCCTGTGTGCTGTTTAAAAAGAGGGGAGATAGGTAAGCCAGGCGGATCCGGGTCCTCCCCGTTACAGGGAGTTAATAGCTATTTTCTGAAAATTGTAGAGCCAAGTTACTATAAAAAAACAAATTTAAAATTCTGAAAGCAGCTTACTCAATTTGGAGGCGGATCAAGCAGCATCTAGGACTATTTATTATAAATGGCTATACTCCTTTTGAAGCTGCCGGTATTTTACCTATTATTTTTCGGGACTGTACAACTAGGAAGTGGCGAAGGGGATTAGTTGTTTAGGGGACTTGTTACAAGATCTACAACTTCTGTCCTTCACTGAGTTACAACAGAAATATGGCTTACCCAAGCCCGATTTCTCTAAATATTTGCAAATCCGCAGTTTTTACAACACGTTTGGGCCGAACACCTGGTTTAAGAAATTTCCTTTAATTGAGGGGATAGGAAAAGGAATGTCGATAGGCTTTTTCTATTCGAATTTAATGCAGATATTACCAGATGGTATAGAGCAGCGCCAAGATAAATGGAAAATAATTTTAAACTTAGAGACAATTGATTTAAACCCCTCTATTACTTTAGCAAACAAACTTTTGATTTCAGGCAGGATGCGGGCACAACACTACATGGTTTTGTATGATTTGTATTATTCTCACCAGAAAGTTTCTAAATGGAGTACAGGAGCCGGAGCCAATTGCAGCAGATGTGGCTGCTTTGCTGCCGGCGCGCTGCATATGTTCTTTTCCTGCCCCAAACTGTCAGATTTTTTAAAGTCAATCCAATATTTTTGGGGCAGAATTACTAGGTTTACCTATATGTATTACAGGGGAGTTGGTAACACTAAGATATGAATCAAATGTGCAAACTGGATCTAAGTCGCCTTTCTGTTTATTTGTATGGCTGTCCTCCGTGCCTGTATCACTAAGGACTGGATCTCTCCAGATCCTCCGCTATTTTCTTCATGGAGGGCTCAGCTTCTATCTATGTATAATATTGAGGTTGCAATTTTTAAGACTAAGAATAGTCGAAAGAGGACAAGAGGGTTAAAAGTATGGGCCCTAATAACAGAATGGATTTAATGGGCGTTAGAGCTTTTTTTTTTGTTTCTATCTTGTCTTAGATTTATTTTGGTGATTCTGTTATATATTAATTGTACCCTACTACTTTGTCATTTTTTTTTCTAGTGCTTGGCTCTCTGTTGAGAATTTTGTAGAAATCTGCTTCTGCTGCGGTGTGTTTTTTCTGTTATTTCTGTATTACTTCTGTTCCTTGCAAATAAATGAAAAAAATGTAAACAAAAAACAAAACAAAAACATTATCTTAGCCTCCCTTGATCCTCATAAAGGAAGGAAATATTGTTTGTCTCCCTCAAACAAAAGCTTAAATTAAGTTATGTGTGGCATCTAGCAAGTGTTTATATTTAATTCACACACTCATGATTAAAAACAAGTCCCATGTTTAGACCATTTTAATGTGAACGGCCAACGTGTTTCATTGCCATCCCACAACTTACTGGCAATTTCATCAGGACATGATGACCAGTGATCATCCAACTATGAACAGGACCCTGCGGCCCCCAGGTGAGCGCCTACTGGTAGACCCATAGGAAGAGAGTATCAGGAAACACATGTATGGTTGACCCCGGTTTCGGCAACCAAGCTCTAGTAGCACTACCATAGGGAAACCTACCAAAACTGCACATTTCTGAAAACTAAACACCCAGGAGAGTCCAAGCTGTCATGATTCGGATGGATCTCACCAGGTTATTTTACCTAGAACCTCTTTCAAACCTCAAACTTTGCCTAAAAACACATTGTCTCACATTTCTGTGATGGAAAGCTATGGAATCTGTGGAGAGCCACAAATCGTCTACCACCCAGAATTCCCTCAAGTCTCCTGATAAACATCGTACCTCAATTGTATGGGTGGAGTTAACCCCGTTTTCCACTAATAGCCAACCTTTTTTAGTAATTTGGTTAGCTGTGGATTTTGGGCCCTAACTCAGCCTGCACCTAGAGAACCATACTAACTAAACCTATACATTTCTGAAAACTAGGCACCTGACAGAGTTCAGGGGTGCATGATGTGCGTGGGTTTCACCAGGGTTTCTTGATTTCTAATAATTTCTATTGGGTTTTACAAAAAATCGTGAACTGTTTTACACTGTTACCCTGTTCAAAATAAAGCGTCACCACACAACGAACATGTAATAATTTTTGTCATATAAATACATCACAAGTGTACTACAGATGATAAATATGTTACATTTTCAAGCTTTCAGACTCCCATATAAAGTAAGAGTAGTGCACAAGCCTATAACACAAAATAGCAGGCAGGTGAGCAGAAAGGAGGGAATAGCGGACAGGGTGCCAATCCGAATACAGGCTAAGCTTTAACATGAGCTGAGCTTCTCATCAACCACCAAGAAGAACAATGGTCAGGATGTGGTGTAGTGTGTTTATCTAGGTACCTATATTGATACTCCTATTTCTGACCCTTGTCCAGTTATTAATTCACTAATGTCCATACACCGGCACAGAAACCCGTTTTCAGATTAGGTCATAGCGCATGCTGTCACATTAAGCAAGCACTATCCCTTCAGCCCCCTAGAAAGCACACCGAGTTCTCAAAACAAATCAAACCTCCAACAGATCTGGGAAATCCCCCGCAGTATTGTTTTGATTTCGCTCGAGAACTCCTGCAAAGAATGTAAGAACGACCAGTCCTTATGACATTCTTGCTGACGTTTTATGTCCATCCTTACGTCAAACACGGCACCTTTCAGGTATAAATATACCGACGCTGCCCTAGGCAAAGACACGGTGGTGACGAGCTTGGAGCAGCGCTACTTGCCGGAGAGCCCAGCTGATGCAGAAAAGCCCACGGACGCTGCTACTCCCTTTTGTCGCGCTCTGAGAGACGCTGCCTTTTCTCCTGCCGAGAAATCCAGCCTTCGGCGTTCCCAGCCGCCCTCGCGGGTAACTGGGATATCGAGTCCTGTGACAGAGATACCAACCCTCCAGCCTTCTAAATCCCAGGTACTGAACTGACTAACCCCTTACAGAGAATTCTTGAGTCAGATTCTTGGCCAAACAAACTTAACTTAAACTGCTACTTACTTACTACCTCCCAAGTATTAGGCTTAGGTCAGGTACACCGGGGTAGGCGTAGTTAGAAGCACCAGTTGAGTAGCATTAGTCAATGTATATATGTATGTATATCTTTTATCCATTTTAAGTATCATATGGCTAAGAAACCATATAAATGCTTTTACAGTATTATTTTATAATTCTGTTTTTACTGTATGCACTTTACTTAACTATAAGTATTGCAATAATAGCGATTCATTTCTCTTGTATGAGAAAAGAGACTGATCAATAAATAACATCTTTTTATTGAAGCACGCCAATCTCTTATTTCTCTACAAACTGGTGAAACTAAGAATGCACGTACTGACTGAGTAAACTAGTTGTCTTTTGTTTTCACACGACTCTAGAGATATACTCTTGATTAGGGGAGAGCAAAGTTGTCATGTTCTATGGTTGTCAGAAACTAAATCCCTTCTTGTCTATCCAGGGAGGTTAAACTCCTCCTTGCCTATTCGAGAAAGTTTCTAGTGAACTCTGAGCTAGCTGGCACACATAACTTTAAGTCTAATATCGTCAGTAGAAGACCGAGTTAACCGCAGTCCTACGTCTATACTATTGAAGATATTATTCCAATGCGCAGAGCCTATTGGGATTATAGGAACTACACTACAGTGGGATAAATTGGGCACATCAAGAGTGTCGTACATCCGAATGATTAATGGTCCCTATAAACTATGTTTGTCACCCATCTCACGCAGTAGTATAAGAGTGCCTTTGCCAGGTCAATGACATGAATGAATGGTATAAAAGAGTGGTTTTACACGGGGAGCTCCTAGGAGGCAGCAGACACCACTTGTTCCACAGGTGTAATATCTTTGAATTGCACTAACAGAGTGTCCCATGCTGCTGCAATAGGTAGTTTCCAAGTCCCATGGGCCTCCTCCCAGTGTAACGCAATACCCTCTGCATCACTTCAGCAGAGCAGAACCCTACACCACTGGGCGAAGCTCAGTACCCATTGCTCCTGCCAGTGTATAATCAGTAGGCGCTTTCCCAAAACAAGGGCCAGATTTATAAAGTGTACCCTCACCTTATGGCTCTTCCTCTTGGGCAATATGACCAATGCTGTTGCTTCTCCAAGATACAATTGATGTGAGCTCTGTAATAGTAGGCATCACAGTGTGTACAGAATGCCAGTATCCAGCTATTTCAGGGCAAGACCAAAGCATGTGCTGAAAATCTGCAGAATGTGCTTGACATTTGGGACAAGAGACGTTTGCCATTGCATACCTGCGATTCAACTGCGAGGGAGTAAGGTACACCCTATAGTGTATCATAAACAGTATATTTTTAAATCTTGCATTTCTGGAGAGGAGGAAATTAAAGTGGCTGCACCCATTCTGAGTCATGCAAAGGCCACTCAACATCTTTCTCCCAATTGCGCCAGAGACAAGCTAGTGAAACACCAACATGTTCTCTAATCGCTTTGTAAAACCAAGTAATTAGATGCCGTCCTTCACCAATGGTATGTAATGTATCTATAACTACATGAATAGGTGGTTTTACCTCAATGACACCCCACAGCACTGGAAGGACTCCTACCAACTGTGTATATAAATCGTATTGATCTTGCTGAATATTATAATCCTGGCATATTTGGTCAAACTGTTGTAAATGTATGTCTTGGAACAAGTTCCCAGCCGTGTCTATAAATTGTTCATAACTCAAAAAAACAAGGGAGGGAAAAAGAGGTTAGGGATGCTGTGGACTCAGCCTCCTTAGGAAATTATGAAAAAACCAAGGAAGTCCACCCTTCAATCATGGAAAACCTTCTCTCAATGTGAGAGTGGAAGGGTTAGAAGAAAAAAGAGCAAGTCCAAGGTATTTTTTAGACTCTTTCTTCTGACCCTTCCACTCTCACATTAACAGATAGAATTACTTCACAAAAGTGCTCCCAAGTCTCCGTCAGTCGTAGCACGCCCCATACTGCAGCAGGGCTGGAAGAACCCGATGATGGTAGCATGCAACCAAGGGACTTTTTGGTGGGTGAGGGTTATTTTAAGAAAACTCATCATTTTCCCTAAGCAAGCATACCATTTTTTCCTTGGTAATACATATGGCAATCACTGGAAGGACAGTTTTTTCCTGGAGAAGGTTTTCCATAAATGAAAGGTAGATTTCCTTTGTTTTTTTATTTTTACATAAATTGTTCATGCCAGCTAGCCAACTGGTTGGGAGAAAGCATCCTAAAAGACCAGGCAGACCCTGGAGAGGTGTGGCCGGTGAATAAGGAAGAACATTTCCTAGCTACCTACACGAGGACCATCCACAAACTATGAAGTTTCACTGCAGGGTGTAGAAATGTTTGTATTATATACAATGCGAGGAGACCATCCCCTGTGCTAGTTTCATAAAGGTTGTTACCCCGAAGCCCTTGTAAACCTCAAACTTTAGCTAAAAACACATATTTTCCTCACATTTCTGTACAGGAATGTTCCGGAATCTGTGGTGATCCACAAACTTCCCACTGCCCTGTGTTACCCCACATCTCCTGATAACAACGGTACCCCTAAAGTGCAACTTGGATAGATCAGTGATAGGGGTACCTGTGGTATCTGGGGCCACCCATGGAAAGCTACCAACCAGACATTTTTGAAAACTAGGCACTCAGGGAATTACAGTGTAGTGGTGGGCCTTGTGTGGTTCTCATTAGGTTTCCACAGATTCTGAAACGTTCTCGTGCAGAAATGTGAGGAAAATGTGTTATTAGTTTTAGGTTTAAAGGGCTTTTGAGTAAGAACACCTTGTGAGAGCAAAGCAAGCCACACCACCCTGGACCCCTCTGGTTTTCTACATTTCAGAAATGAGCAGGTGGTGCCTCATCAAGCTTCACAAATGAAAAAAATAGTTTTACCACGTTTTTACTACCTGTCAAGTATCTGCCTCTGTCAACGTTCTGAGCGAAGGTGTGCCTAGTGAATCTTTAATAACAGCTCCCATGAGAGCCACCTAAGGCCTTTTGTGCAACTTTAGCGCACTTGCTGTGATAAATCCAAGTTCTTCCAATTTGTGGATGTGAGTTGGGGGGTCTCCGAGGATGCCTCAAGGCTGAGATTCCTCAAACTAAGTGAACAAATCTACATTTGAAGCCAAGGTAAAAATTCTGAGGAAGACCTTCCTAAGCTCCAAACTAATAAGCACGTTTGTTTTTGGCACATAGGGGAATCACTGACAACATGGCATATGTCCCATCCATCGTTATGTGCAGTGTTGTGACGGTAATGCACTTGTCATATGGTGAACTTAACATCTACCACATTTGGACAGAGGATGAACATGGCAAGTAGACCACAAATATGACCTATATGTGCAATGTGGGGCACAGAGTTAAGTGAGTATTATATGAATTTGTAAAGAACACTTCACCAAGCAGGTATCCTGCTGCCGATGCAGAAGAAGTCTGGGCTGATCCATGGATCTGCCTAGTTGAAGAGTCAAGTCTTCAGCTTCTTGCAGAATTCAAGAATGTTAGAGGCAGCGCAGATGTGTAAGGGCAGGTTGTTGCCTGGGATGTGTGCGAGCTGAGGTGTCTGTAAGGTTGCTGAAATCTGAGGCGGTTGTTGAAGTATGCTGGGTCAGTGTTGTGTAAGGCTATAAATATGTGGATGAGGAATTTGAAGGCAGCTCACTTGTGGATGGTGAGCCAGTGAAGGTCTTTGAGGTGCAGTGTATGTGTATGATTGGAGGTTGAGGATATGTCTGGCTGCTGCATTCTACATGGTTTGGAGTCATCTGGCTAGTTGAGTGTGGGATTAATTTAGTATCGGTGTGAGTGCAGCACCTACGGGGTTGAGTCCTTTGGTGAAGATGAAGTGATGGCATGTGTATCTCTCCCTTGACTATCTGCCTTCTACCTATGGGATATCCCTAGGAAAGCACACCTAGTCTAAGCTTTCCCTACCTGTTCATTTCCTTGTCTCCTTCAAAGTCCTGACTCACACTGTATACCTGCCAAGTGACCCTTTACTTACTCCTTCCTTGACAGCTACCTGGAGCTTAAGAATATGTGTCTTTCATGTGCTTTTAGTGTCTTGACCCACTCTTTCTGTGCCCTTTGCAAGGGGAAACCCATCTAATTTCCCTCTTTTGCCCTAATCCATGCCCTCTTACCACCTGAGATTGTTCCCATCACTTCCCTGGTGAAGTACAAGTTGCATGCCACACATTGCTACCTTAAATGACCCCCTGGCCTGTGCCCAACACTTCCTTGAGAATGGACATCTTGCATGTGCTGGATACCCATGCTCTACTATGTGTTCTTTAAATGGCACCTTGGACTTTCCCTCCTCCACCCTTCTGAGAAGGCTACCTTCCTGTCTAATTCTCTCCCAGCCCGTTTCCAGGCCTGACTCAAAATCTTGCGAAATCTCGTGGTCCAGAAAAGACTCGGGGACATGTTGGGGCACAGTCTATAAACAACCACCCCCATTCTCCCAAGCCTTTGCTAAGAGTCAGGGCTGTCTGGGACAATGGTTCTACGCTGACGCTGGAACTTACCTGGAGCAGTCGATGCTTCAGCTTCAGGTTTCCGGTTCAGCTGAACCTCTCTCAGTGGGTGTTCGACTATAGATCTCCTCTCAGTGCAGAAGAAACCTGGAAAAGGAAAAGAAAGAAAGAACAAGTGAATGCACATTAATATTGAGAAACACTTCATCTGAAACATCATAAAGGTCTGTGCACTGAGCCTTTAAAGTAGGAAAAAGACATAGAAACTGTTGAACAATCCATGGAACTGAAGGAGATTTGTGAACTTGAAAACAGAACTTATGTTGGAGAATAACTTTCCCACCTCTTATAGTTCAATATGGAAAAAGACTAGTAGACTCTAGCAACTTCAATGTATTTATGTGAGTTCACAATGAAGCTACAAATTGTAGATAACACTGTGGAGAATGTTGTGTGAGAAGATCTAGCTGTTCTTTGATATTCTTTAAGCCTTGTTGTGTGTCTACCCAAGAGAAGTGCAAGAATCAGAGAGTAGAGGGAGAACCTAGAAACCCGAGATCCGAGCTGAACCAGTGGTTGAAATATCTGAGATCCTCAACCTTTCCCTCTCTCCAAATCCCAAACCCTCTTACCCCCAGGGGTTATTAAATCAAAGTTGTCCTCGGTGAGTAGAATGTTGAGGGTTAACCTCAAGCAGATTGGATGGAATCTATGCTCCTATAGAACCTGGCATTTCAGATGAGTGGACTCAACATTTAGCTCACTCTCTGTGCTAAATCCAACTCCTCGTTTGTGGATGTGAGTTGAGGTTGTCCAAGGATGCCTTGAGGCCTAGATTCTCTGAACATAATGAGCATATCCACCTTTGAAACTAAGGCAGACATACTAGGGAAGACTGACTCACTTCAAAAATCACTAAAGGCTTTAGGTTTTTCTGCACAGAGTACTCTATGAAAAGATGGGCTATGTTCTGTCCACTGTTATGTGCGCAGCGGTGACTGTAATGCACTTGTCGTATGGCAAACAGAATTACCTCGTTCTGACAATGGATAAAAGTGTAAGACTGACCGTAAGCAAGTCAAAGATTTTCCCAGCTAGAGGAAATAATTTGAAAGGCTGCTTGCCTAGTGAAGTGGTGGTCCATGGAAGGCTTGTATCCATGTACAGCCATTGAAAGATATATACTAGGGCAGCACCACCTCTTTCCATTTTCCAGTGCTTCACGATTTATGGAAAAATGTAAAGCACGTTGAAAAACATGCCTGGCTGAAAAGGGCATTGGGGACAGTAAAGACGAGTCTTCTGTCTCTTTCCTTGAATAGAGAAGACTCTGCATCAATGAGATGGTCAAGTCTTTCTTGCTGTTGCGGGACTGCAGTTGAAAAAGAGCCGATTCTTCAGCTCTACAACATCCTCTAAAGTAAATGAAGTGTACAGCGATGCCCCTAAGCTCGCCGGTTGCCGGGTGCCTGCAATTATGTTTGCAGACAATACGCTGCTATTGTCTAAATCCCCCATGGGTATTCAACGCGTGTTGGATGGTTTTGAGGCATTTTGCCACGAACGGGGCCTAGAGATAAATGCCCTCAAAATCAAATTCATGATTTTTAATACTCCAGCAACCACACGCCCAACCCCGAGGATAGGTGCAGCTAGGCTGGAAAGGGTCCAGACCTTTGAGTATTTGGGGGTGACCCTAAATGAAACCATGACTTGGGCCCCCCACCAAATTAAATCTCAACTCAAATTGGCCCAGCGAGCGGGGGCCATTTTCAAGTTACCAAACAAATCTTCTGTCAAACCGATTGTCCCACCCCTAGAAATATATAAACTACAGGCAAGGGGGGCAGTAACGTATGGCGGAGAACTCTGGGGCCACCAGTGTAGACCCGAGTTTGTGGCCACTGAAAATACATTTCTAAGGCGTCTCTTGGCTCTTCCCCCCAGCACGCCCTTGGCACCGGTTAGGCTTGACCTGGGCCTCAGACCCATTGATGAGGAACTGGGTCTGAAACCATTAACGTTTTGGCGGAGGCTTTGGACCACCCCAGAGCTCATGAACTAAAGGTTGGAGCTCCTGGAAATCCTAAGACTCCCAACTGTGGGGAAACTCCCATGGTTTGAGTATCTGATAGAGGAGTTTGGGAGGTTAGGTCTGCCTCTATTGTGGTCTGATCCAGAGACAGCCTGTAGTCGGGTCCCACGCAAACATTTGGCAAAGTTGTATTATGAAAGTAAATTATCCGCCCTGAAACAGAACGCACGAACTGGCACTTTATCGGCAATATTTTTACTCATTAAAGACTTTTATTACTTTGAAGGTGTTCTAAATGATATTTATCCTGTTTTAACTAGAAAATTGTATCTACAGTGGAGATACGGCACCCTGCCAATTAGAGCTTTTACGAGCAAGTGGTGTCCGTCTTCTCCAAGAAATTGTCCTGTTTGTAATAGCGAGCAGGAAAACGACTTGCACGTATTGTTTTTTTGCCCAGCCTACAAAAAGCAAACAAGGTACTGGATCATTCCTCAATGCAAAAACTTGGGTTTCACACATTGTATGCAAGCCTACAGAATTTTTTAAAACAGATCTCTCCACTGTGACTGTATTTGCGGTAGCTAAATACCTGGCAGCCATGTGGAATAAGAGAAGGCTGCTTATTACCATTATCTGAATATAGATCTATTTATTTCATAACTTGTAGATGCACTGATGTTTATATGAATGAATTGATATTTCAGATACGCAATGGATGAACTTATGGATGTTTTTAATTAACAATGGACTGTTCATGATTATCAGGCCCTTTGGTTATCTGTACTTCACTCGCTTTTACTACTTGGATAATTTGTGTAACCTGCTTTAATTCTTTTAAAATGTTTAATTTGTGTGAATTCTTTTATGACAAAACTTGTCGAAATAAAGATACAATGATGATGATGAAATGAAGTGAAGTCTACTGCTTCTTCATCAGCAAGACTTTCAATGACGGCCAACTGAAAGTGAAGGAAAGACATTGGACTTCCTGTTGTAGTCTACCGGTAAACAACATACGCACTGTATGTTGCCAACTGAATCTGGGGGGTAAATAGCTTCTTATACCATGTGCAAGTTTTATGACTCGCATTGTATGGCTGAAGTACCTGGTCATACTTATCTATGCCTCCTATGTACTTGTAATCTAATCAAGTATACAGGTGAGTTTGTGAACTTCAGCCAACTGACCCCAAACCATGACCAGAGAAGTGGTCCCATCAAGGATTGTAGTGAGCACATACACATCCCACCTATCAGAGAATTCGACTTCAAACAGTTAGTTGGAATGCAACATAGTGCTCATGGATTTTTGGAACTTCTTACAAACAAGCTTCTGTAGGAATCCTTGGTGGCAACATCGAACTGTAACACATGCAACAGTACCAGCTTTGTAAATCTCGCTGAACAGCTCTACTCTTGTATTGAAATTTTTGACATAAAGTTTATAATCTTTATGAAGGAGTGGTTGGACAAGTTCCCATACAATCTTTGCAGTGAATTCTAGCCCAGAAGGGCAACCTACATGATTTAGAGCAGAGACTTTCCCTGTATACATTCTTATGCTGTAAACGTAATCAGTAAAGCTCTCACACAGCATGTACATTTTGATGCCATAAAAAAAGCTCTTTTGCTCACTATGCACTGCTTGAACATAAGAGGCCCTTGGTACATGATCAAGAACTCATCATTGGCTATATTCTTTCCTGGTGTATAAATCTCAAGAACCTGGCAGGCAAATGTTCCATGACTTTCCGAATTTTTAACAATCAGTCATGGTCTCAATGGTCCCTGGGTAATGCAGCAGAAATATCACTGAAATGCAGCATATCCTGCAAAAGCAAAAAACAATCTCTGCTCATGACTGGTGCGAAGGTGGGCATTACCAAACTGTGTGAATAGACCCTAAAATTTCTTCAACTACCTAAGAGAAGAGGGAGTCCACTGGTGTGGATAAAAAGGAGCCTAAGAGTGTGTCATTTCAGCACTTGGTCTGTGCTTGTTGCTGCATGTGACAGGTCTCTGGGCTGGTATAAGCTCCTACTGTTGCTCTGCTGCAGATTGTGCTTTCAAAAGGACCTCATGACTGCTGTGACCATCTTCCTCAGAATCACTGGAAGACTAGTCATCAAATGGAACTCTGCCAACTGAAAAATCACAAAAAAGCAAAAACCCACTTAGCTTTTCGATGCTGCTGCAACTTCTTCAAAGAAGGGAAAAAAAGACAAAAAACCCCAAAGTATTACTTCAACATGCCACATACGCAATTCTACAAAATACTTCATTGACAAATGGCAATACGCTGCATGCAAAGATGTTGTGCTACTTCATCTTGGGAGAGAAGAACTGCACCATATCTTCAAAGACATGGTGCAGTTCTGCTTCCTCTATGTTATGGTGCACCATGTGCTACCTTGCACCATGCAGGCCCCCTTGCACAATAGTGCAAGGGTGTATATAGTATTGTCAGGATAGTTTTTGTGCAGAAAGTGGCCTTTTCCTGCATTAAAATAACTCTTTGAGGCCTTTTACTCAAAGAAAATGATATTTCTCCTTCTTACCCCTGTGTCAGGCAGGTTCTGGGTGTTGGCGCATGCCCTTGCCTACAAGGATTTGTAAATATGGATTTGGACAATAAACAAGGGTGGATACATGAAAATGCTCATGCACCACCCATGGTATGCCTCCCTGAGGCAAAGTAACGCAAAGCAGCACAATGCACTTCCTTTTTTTATTTTTTTAGAAAGCAATGCAAATAACCATTTGCATTGTTTTGAAAATCTCAATGACAGCTGCCATTTGTTTTCTTCTTGGGTACACAATAGTACCCTCCTTTGGGGCCTGACCCCTCCCCCCCAGGGGAACACATACATTGTATTTAATTTTTACGCCCTCTCATAGGGTTTTGGCCAATTTCCTGGGGTGGGGGGGCTAAACGCCAAAAATAAAAAAAAGCATGGCCGACATTTTGTATCCTCCTGGGTTGCATGACTGCACCCTCCTTAGGAAACGTGATTGTGGCCCCCAGGAGAAAACATACTCTATAATTACTTTTTTGCCAACTTTTATGCTCCTAGAAAATGGTCTGAGCCCCACAGACACTCCGTGGTGTATTTTCGTTTCCTGCTCATGGAGCACACCGCAAGCACGATATATTAGAAGGAAACTGATTGACGAAAGCACAGTTGGAAAGTGGAGACGTTCCCCTTTCCAAGGATGTCTCTCTGAACCCAGAGGAGGCAATTTTCAGTTTAAATTCCCTCTGGGACCTGCTGTTCGTTATTGCTCTGGTTTGAAATATGTGATGAAAGTATGCTTTGTGGCATGCTGATGTTGGGGAGGGGGCAGAACCAGAAGCGATTAAATTTTGCCCGCACCCAGTTTTTAGCAACAAAAAGAAACCTCCATTGCAAGAACTGGAGGTTTTCTTTATTCCCTCCCAGCGTCGGCCAATGGCCGACAGACATACTGGGAGGGAGTGGGCGTCGGCTAATTAAAACCGGTAAACAACCTTTACAACGCAACTTTTACCACGCAGTGCCTTTACAACGCAACTTTTACAACGCAAACCATTACAACGCATTGCGCTGGGGGGCGCTCTAGGATAGGGAATAGGTTTAATGTACTATCCAACAGTTTCCCTACTATCCACGGGGACTGGAGTTGGAATAGTAAATTAAACAATTCACTATCCAGCGCCTAAAAGCACTATGCGTTGTAATGGTATGCGTTGTAAAAACCGCGTTGTAAAAGCATGCGATGTAAAAGCATGCATTGTAATGTCATACATTTATTAAAACCAGTTCGTTTATATCCAGAGACCAGACCGAAATTGTTAATATGGCGCAGAAGTTCAGTGATTATGTCTTCAGGTTCAATGATGATAGAAAGAATATCTTCTGCAAACATGAGTATTTTATACTGTCTTGCTTTCTACAATTGTGATCCCCATAATGTTATTAATAGCAAATACTTTAAGTGAAACCATTAAACAAGAAGGAGAACATCAGAAAGTCTTGGATTGTTCCTTCATGAATACTAATTTTCATTATATACGACACACACTAGGATGAGATTTCTAGCGTAATACTGTGTCTAACTGATAATGTTTCCACCTCATAAATGCTGAGACTGCCATCCCCTCAAAAACCATGGGTCCTGGGCACGCCATGAAGTTTGGGGGCACCTTGAGCTTAAGCCTTCATAACTTTCTTTCCACAAAGTGTGTCCAGGCCACTTTCTATCCTTTCTCCCATGTGAGAGTCGAACTTTACCAAGAATTTGTGAATTCCCCGGGAGGGAACTCAAGGAAGTCTGAATAAAAAAACATGATGGGATCCACACAAGCCACGACAACCTGAAATCCCCTGGATCTCTGGGTTTCACAAATTTTCTGGGTTTTTAAGGTTCTCTGGCTGTCAGCTAACCCCGAGCCAGAATATTGCTGCCATTCACCATAGCAAGTAAAGGAAATTGGGATGTGTTCCTTTTCTTCTGGCACATATGTCAAAACTAAGCTCAAACTAATTAAAAGTTCCTCTTTCTTGCCATGACAAAGAATGTTGGTTATTTAGGAGTGGGCAGCATAGCCCCACACTGACTGTCCCGAATTCTTTGATTTTTTAAAACGTTATCCCTGAGACTAGTCGGTTTTCTGCCCCAAAGACTCTTCCGGCCTTTACGAGTGGGAAGGTAAGATCTGATGCCTGGGTGGGCTAGCCCATCCCATTATATATATATATATATATATATATATATATATATATATATATATATATATATATTCTCCAAAGAGCTATCAATGATAGCATAAGTCAGCACTCAAACAAAGGATATATTTCCCAAATTTTCCTTTTATTGTTCAAAAAGGCAGCATTCCTCGCATAGCACCAACGCGTTTCGCAACGTACTGTTGCTTGATCACGGTAAGGATACAATGTTGCTGTTCTTTCTTATATTTTTCAAAAAAAACGGCCCGAGACCCATCAGTATGATCTCACTTCCTGTCCAACAACAGGAAGTAGCTTGGGAGTTGTAGTTTTTACATTAAAAAAACGAGTGTTTGTAGTTCTGACATTGGGGTCAATACAGTCTCTTATCTCTCTATGGATGTGTCAACATAATCAATCAAGTAATACATTTCTGTACATTTCATAGAAAATTTCAGGGATGACGCTTATTGTCTCATAACATTTGTCAAGAAATTTTTTTCCCCATTAAGGTGGGTGTCGAGTGTTCGCCCTCTGGTGGGCACAATTATTTTACCATCTATTCTCCATTCAAAACTCTCTAGTGAGTATCTCTGTCATACTTGTACATCTATTGAGGCCCTCTAGTGGGCTGATGGTCCTCACCTTAACACCCCCTCAACTCTGCGTTTTAATTATTTAATTCCCGTTAAGGTTGTTTAAGCACCCCAACATACATCCATCTACAATCCTGTAAAGTAACCCTTCTCATATCATTATTATTCCATACTGTTCATAGGGTACTGTGTTATCCCCCAATGTTTCTCATTATTCCCACTCCTTTATATACAGTTTCTCAACATCTCTATTGCATTCTGTCTCTCCTTCCAAAGAAAGACATATATAGAACATATAAAGAAATTCAGCTGTTAGTCCACATATCTCAGAACAGTAGTAAGTCCAATTGATTATAAATGTACGTAAAGTTCCTCACTCAAATTTAAACCCCAAGGGCTCATCGTTCGGAAGTTTAGAATTTGTCTTGATTCCCTGCATCGTAATTGTTTTTCTTGGTCTCCGCCCCTTTCGTGTGGCAATACACATTCCAGTGCATAAGTTTTTAGGAGTTTCCAGTCGCTGTTGTGCATCAGTTCCATATGTTTTGCAACAGCATTGTTTTTGTCTTTGTTTGCTGTCGCTCTGATGTGCTCAAGGATTCGTAGTTTGAATTGTTTCTTCGTGCTTCCAATATATTTTAGTGCACACGGGCATTCGATTACATATACCACGTGTGTGGTTGTACAGTCTATCAATTGGTTGATCTTCCACAATTTTTTATTTGGTAACATTACTTCTTTTTTGTTAGTAGCAATTTGACAGACCTTACATCGTTGGCATTTGATGAATCCTTTCGTATTCATCCATTGGATTCCCTTCTTCTTTTTTGTTCTGTCCTGGAAATGACTTTGTATCAATTTGTCTCTCAGGTTTTTTGCTCGACGAAATGTAACCAAAGGGTGATTGCCCATTATTTTTCCCATTGTTGGATCTAATTGCAAAAGTTTCCAATTCTTTCTGAGGGAGTTCACAATTTGTTTTGATTCTCTTGTGTAGTCCAATATTAGTCTCACTTTTCTTTCACTTGGTGGGTTATCGGTTGCATTTGTTGTTAATTTTTTTGTTCTCAGAGCATCTTTTCTTTCTTTCTGATTTGCTCTTTGCCATCCCTTGTTGATAATAGCCTTGTGGTATCCTCTGGTTTTGAATCTTTGAGCCATGTTTTTACTTTTTGATTCCCATTCATTCTTTTCTGAGCATATCCTTCTTGCTCTCAAAAATTCACCATACGGTATATTTTCTTTGACCGAAGATTTATGAAAGCTGTCAAAATGTAAGATCGAATTGGTTGCCGTATCTTTTCTGTGGAGTGTCGTTTCCACCCTATTGTCTTTGATGTAAATTTCTGTGTCAAGGAAAATTGCTCTATCCTTGCTTATATGGTATGTAAAATGAATGTTGGAAGTTGACGAATTTAGGATCCGAAAGTAGTTCTCAAATTCCACGGCTGTTCCTTCCCAAATTATTAGGAGGTCATCTATAAATCTGACCCATTTGGCTATTTTCTCCACGTGGATGTCATTGTCAGTGTGCCAGGCAATCTGTTGTTCCCACCACCCCATTGTGAGGCATGCGTACGCTGGGCTGAATGAAAAACCCATAGCGCAGCCATGGACTTGTTGGTAGATTTCCTCTCCGAATAGGAACACATTTTGGGTTAGGCACATTTCCACCATGTCGATTAGCATTTGGTTATGTTGTTGGAAATGAATGTTTCGTTCTTTCAAGAAGAAGGCACAGGCCTTTAGTCCCATGTCGTTATCAATATTAGTGTACAGCGACACTACGTCCATTGTTACCAATAGATAGTTGGATTGCCACGGTAAGTCCTCTAAATGCTGTAAGAGATCTGTGGTGTCACGTAGATAAGAGCTCAAGCTGGTAACAAACGGCATGAGGAAGA
Source organism: Lissotriton helveticus (assembly GCF_964261635.1). Lineage (NCBI taxonomy): Eukaryota > Metazoa > Chordata > Amphibia > Caudata > Salamandridae > Lissotriton > Lissotriton helveticus. Next base: position 958,081,672 of record NC_136059.1, on the reverse strand, counting down.
AATCAATATAATTAGCGATTGGTTCCATTAGCGACCCCTTTGATGACACTATGGGTCTCCCTGGTGGTCTTAGTGGGTTTTTGTGCACTTTTGGCAAAAAATAGATCGTCGCCATTTTGGGATGATCTGTGCACAAAAATTTCATTTCATCTGTGTCGATTAAATCTAGTTTGTTCCACAATTGAAGTTTTTGGTCCAATTTCTCTTTAAATATTGTCGTTGGATTTGCCTCTAATTTTCTGTAGTATTTTTTGTTTTCCAATTGTGAATGTGCCTCTGCTACGTAGTCGATTGTGTTGAGGACCACAATGTTTCCGCCTTTGTCGGCGCATTTTATAGTTATAGTTTTGTCTTCTCTTAAATGATTCAAGGCGTTTCTTTCCTCTTTGGATAGATTGTCTTTAAATTTCTGTCCCTTGATTTTATAAATATCTTTCACAATGGCCTCCTGGAATAGGTCGATCTTGTTACCTTGGGGTAATTGTGGATAGAATTTGGAGGGTGCTTTCATTCCACTTAGGCCTGCGCCTTTTTGGTGTATTATCTGAGATTCTGAGATGTTTTCCCCTTCATTGTCCGTATCTAAATTAGTTAGGAGAGTCAGTGCAGGTAAGTCTGCTGAGGTTAGGCTTTGTTCTGTACGAGATTCATCCACTCTGTTTCGATTTTTATTTTTTGCATAAGATGCCATTCTTTCATTTTCTTCAAAAATCTTTACGAGTTTTATTTTCCTGATATACTTGTATATATCAATTCTTGTCTGTGCTATGTCCATTGATTCAGTAGGGCAGAATGTTATTCCTTTTTTCAATAGTGAGGTTTCATATTCGTTGATCTCTCTGTCGGACAAATTCACAACCACTAATTCATCATGCATTGCGTAATTTATTTGCCCCTCTTCTGACGCATCGATCTTGTTTCCGTACCTACAGTTTCTGATCCATTTTTTCCTTTGTCCCCTTCTGGTTGTTTTTTTTGTGAGGTTCCTGACCTGGGTACCCATCTGCGTCCTCGACCTCTTCCTCTGATATTTTGATTTTGATTGAACTCCCATGTCCTTTGTTCTAATACCAGTCTCATATCCCCTAAAAAATCCTTACTAGCGGGGTCCACATTTTGCACTCCCTCTTCACTTGTACTAGAAATGAAAATGAATGAAAGCAAGATGAGATTTAAAGTAAGAGGATATGAAGACCGAGTCCTGAAAGACTGTAAAAAGAAGGCTGACCAGAAAACAAGAGCGGAACTATTGGTGGAAAACCAAAAAAAACAATGGAAAAAGACCCGCCAAGATTCATAACCACATATAACAAAGAGAGTGGAATGATTGCCAACAAAATGAAGAAATATTGGCACCTTATATCTGGGGACCCGGATATAGGACAACTAGTTGGGAAACTACCACAAATAACCTACAAAAAAAATAAGTCTCTTCAAGATCTCCTGGTGAACAGCCATTTCCAAACAAAATTACAAACTAACTGGCTGATGGATCAACGCAAAGGATTTAAACCGTGTTCCATCTGTAAGGCATGTAAAATTGGAACTAGCAAGAAATGCATTGAGGAACCCAATGGCAAAATGATGCATATTGAACAACAGATCACTTGCACATCCAAAAACGTTGTATATGTCATTGAATGTAGATGTGGAAGTAAATATATAGGCAGTACGACCTGTATGTTGAAAAAGAGAATCCTTGAACACATCAGAGCTGTTAAAAACAAAAATATGCTGTATGCAACGTCAAAACACATAAATGCATGCCAAGATGGAGACTGGAGATCGATGAGATTTTATGGACTGAAAATGCTTACGAAAACGGAAAGAGGTGGTGACACAGTGCGTAAACTGAGACAAATTGAGTCCCGCTTAATCATCCGTCTACGCACAAAAATACCGAGAGGCATGAACTTTGGGGAGCATCTCCATGTACATTTAGAGTGACTGTAATATTACCAGTTAAGACTTTCAAAATGCAATAGGGTACTATACCCAAAATAATTTGAAATTAATTGGGAACTACTCCATTTGATGAACTTTAAGGACTAAATCTGCCCATATGATTTAAATATGTAGCGCTTGTTTACCAAAACGCAAAGAACATGACATACACCAGTCTTTCTTTTATGTTTTGAAATTTTTGAAAATAATGTGTTTAAACTATGTATCCCATAATGCCACCTAAGGCTAAGATGGGCCAGTATAAAAAGAAAAAGAGTGGAAGGACTAACTGACCGTGAGCAAAGCCTGTTGTCGCTGAAACGCGTTGGTGGGGTGAAGCTCTAATTAAAAAGCTTTGAGAAAAGTATCCCGGTTGTGCCGCTCCTTTTGTGTTAAAAAATGATTTCAGGGTCTGGATCCGACCCCTGAGCTGAGCACACGCTGCTGAGCGCTCTCACTACCTGCTGGATCACATTGTTGTATTATATATATATATATATATATATATATATATATATATATATATATATATATATATATATATATATATATATATATATATATATATATATATATTACCAACAAAGTTTCTCCCATACGAAGAAGCCCACACACAGGTATGTATCTGCTCATAATAAATTTAATGGACGCTGCAAGAATGGCGCGTGATACACTCCACAGCAGAATAACATCCAGCCTGCCTGACGCGTTTCAGCGGGAAGCACTTTTTCAAAGGCAAAGTTCCAAGCAACAGTGAGCCACAAGTAAAACCGCTCTTATCAGGAATCATACCCCAGTGGGCGGGGCCGACCGCTCTGCCTCCTGGACTCCGTAGTTTCACCCAGTATTACTCCAGTGAGCTGACTCGTAACTGATGCTGCAAAAGGTTTCATTAAAGTTTTCAATCCCAAGTGGGTTGCAGTGTGGCATCAAAACACACCAAACAGCAGTTTACCGCTTCCCAGTTGAGCACCTGCATCCAGGACGCGCATACCGCTGGCTGCGGTCGCCAAGCAGTGGGACATGACTATAGTCTCCTATGCTGACGACACGCAGCTGGCGGTGACACTGAGTGGGAGGTCCGACCTTGATGCCCCCAGGTTCCGGGACGGTCTCTTAGCTGTAGTGGGCTAGATGACAGCTAACTGTCTTCAGCTCAATGCTAAGAAGACAGAGGTCCTGATCGTGGGCAAACATAGTAACCTTTGGGGGGAAAAGTGGTGGCCTTCAGAGCTAGGTGCTACTCCAACTCCGGTTTCGGAGGTTAAAAGCGTAGGTGTCTTGCTAGACTCTGCCCTCAGCTTCTGCAGCCACACAAAAAAAGTGGCAGCTACTTGTTTCGGGATTTTGTGAGGGCTTAGGCCCATCCTGAAACTTTTTGATGCCCCCACTAGGCAGCTGATTATGCAGGCTACTATTTTATCATGGCTTGACTATGCCAGTTCGCTTCACATTCTGCCTCACAGAAACAGTAGATTGTGGTTAAGCTCCCCATTCTGCCCCAAGAGGGACAGAAAGACGTTTGGGCCCTATGGGGTGAAGGTTATTCTAAAAGCAAATTTCTTTAGTGATGCTGGGTTTTCAGCCCCAAGTGAGACAGTTTGGCTTTGAGCCCCCCAATCTCCCACCCCGGGAAGCAGAAAGGTGGTGAACTGGGTGGGTCTCCCCAAACTCCTTTAAAAAAACAAATCCCTGGCACTAGTGGCTTTCTACCCCCACTGGGGAGGAGGGGATGGGAAAGACTGGTAGCTGTCTCAGGCTGTATGCCTGAACAGGCATCCACAACCATTATTTATTTTGTTCCCCTGGTGGGGTGTGCTTTCTACCTTCTAGGAAGGTGAGATTGGAGGTAAAGCCCCAACCAGCCCTTAGGAGGCAAAGAGACCAGTTTTCTATTTTTTGAGGAGAAGCCTGTGTCCATTCCTCGGATCTCTTCCCCTCCAAATGCCATCCCTGGGGGCTAGTCAGTGGAACTCTGCTTGTCATTGCCCTCAGTGGCGATCCTCAAGGAGAGATCCACTTGATGAAGCAAAGCTTCGCATATTTTGCGGCTTGCCGAAGTCAAGAACCTCGTTTATGTGTAATAAGGTAACAAATGTATGTTTTACTAACGTTTATGTTAAGTTTGAACATAGATAGTGAAGCTTGCACATGTGTTTTACTAAAATAATTTACCCAAGTCACCTAAAATGGCCGCCGCTTGTATTTAGTTACTGCGCATGCGTCAGCCACACTCACGTGTCCTGACGCGTCTGCAGAAGTGGAGGGAAAGTTATGCGCATGCGTAATTCATAGCTGTGCTTATCATGTGGTACTGCTCGTGCCACTGCTCTTGTGACTGTGTCAATGTAGCTAACATTTTAATGCAATAGTTTTATTTCTTGATGATGAGTCAAAAGTACAAATCCTGTGATGTGTTTTCATGATGACATTATTATGTATTAATTTGTTTTCGCTTACTTTTCATGTACCGCGGGGAATGGGGGTCTGTCTGTACTGAAAGCCATCTTGGAGGTCCCTTCTGCGCAGATGCGACTTTTCGGGGACCTGACAACCTTGGCTGATGGAACATAGCCAGTTGGCAGTGATGGGCGAGATGCTCCTGAGAAAGTCACCTCTGCCCTGCGAGAACGGCGAATGTTGCTCCTCATATGATACAATGTTAAATTGTCATTGTGTTTCTGCACAGTTTCTCCTGGGAACCCCAAACCTGCTAGGCGGTACCCAAGTATGCTAATGAAGGCTTAAAATCTTGTATTGTGATTGGTGTGTTACCCAAATCCTACCTTAGGACCAATCGAAATTGAGGGATTCTGATACTTTGCAACATTGGGGGGTGGTACACTGTCCCCAAACTGTATATCTACCCTGGGTTCACCTAGGGAGCCGTCCGACTTGTCTGGTTTAGCTGACCTGTCACTGACCCAACGCACTCAATAGGTGACTGAAGATACAGAGCGCTGCGGAGCACTCTGTCCGAATTTGACCATAGACTAAGGTTCTACTGAACCTTAAAGTGCTGGCGAAGCACTTTGCTGGGAGTTCGCTGACCCAATCGGGGTCTTGATCGATAGCTGCAGAACGGGTGGAGCGCAGGCGTTGCTTCCGAACTGTGGGTTCCGGTCCTGTCCTGAAGAGGGTCCTGTCCTGAGGGTTTGCTGTCCTGTCCTGAGGGTTTGCTGTCCTGTCCTGAGGGTCCTGTCCTGATTCCTATTCCGAGGGTATCCTGTCCTGTCCTGGGTGTCCATTCTGCACCTGCTGTCCTTTGAGGGGTATCCTTCCTTGAGGGTTTCCTGTCCTTAACTAACCCGTGGCCAGGGTTTGGTTTCCACACCTTTCTAGGTAAATATTGCTCTGAAAACTCTTTAAATCTTGCACCTTCTGAATTTCTGACTTTTGCTTTAATAAAGTTCATCATTGCATATGTTATATTTTCCATGCCTTTCCGCAAATATTGAAAGTCAATTACATGTTTTCCATAAGGTTTTGTTCCTATGTCTTCTCACTGGTTAGAAATTATATTTTACATTGCAGTCTGTAATTTTATGATATGGTCTAGAACTTCATTGCCTAGATTGTTCAAAGGCCCATTCACCTTAAGTGAAGCGTGTTACTCTTTATAGGCCCTCCCATAGTTATTCATGCATAAACTGTCCATGCTTAAACATTTCTGAGATTTTATAGTATTTTCCATCTGCATTTCATATTACATTTGAATGATTACCCTGTCATTATTTCTTTATGCCTATATAATTTACGTTATCTTGGTTATTGATTGCCTTATTTTACTGTACCTCATGCAAGGAAATATTGAATTTAGATAAACATTTTAAAACTTCCAGTTGTCCGTGGTCATTTAAACAGTATTTGAATGATATTGTTTGGGTTTGCATTTTGCTGCCTTTCCTTTACAGCTAGCTCCCTGATTCATTGTGGTCATTAGGTACCCGCATCGGTGGATGGTAAGTCGGGTGCACTGAAAATTATTAGCAGGGAACACACACACATCAACTTGGTAGAGCTCGTGAAGTCACCCGATCGATGTATATGGTGGTTTGAAAGTACATGGGCCCTGAAGCCGGAAACGGCGAAAACTATTGGTCGGGTGGCCTCGCGCGCTCTATCAGTTTTCTGGTAGCTAGAGGATGGTTAGGGACTAGTTGAGAGTAAGGCAGGGATTAGTTGGACTAGTTGAGTCGGAAGCTGCTATTATATTGATGCTGCTAGAAGAGCGGCTGTTCTAAGAGACCTGATCATTCTCTTGTGAATACGCCGCTGAAACTCATGAATTTTTGCATTTTATTATTCTTGTTCTTATATTGTTATATGTACTAATCCATGCATTTGTCAATCGTTTAGTTTCATGTTGTCCGAACTCCCCGGGGAATTGAAAGGGCAAGTGGTGAATAGAATCCATTGTCCTGAGGTCACAGGTTCGAGGAAAGTTAGGTGCAGGTTAAGATAACCGGGAAGCACTAACTAGGGTTTTCTGAATACATGTGTGAATAAATGACAGTAACGGGGTTCATTGGCAAAATTCCCATAGTGGCGTAACCTAGTAAGGGTCACATCGGAAGAGTAGCAGGTTCCTCGGAGCTAGCGTGAAAGCAGAGGGGTCCGCTGAGAAACCTTAAACTCGGAATATATCCCGGAAAGAAGTGGATGAGTTTAGGGGAATAACAGGTTCACCGATGCTAGAGTGAAGGGTAGGCGGAAGAGATCTGCCCGCAGCGAGTGAAAAGTAAATGGAAGTAGTTTACTTGCAGTAAAACAATTCTTTCTCTGTCTAGACACTTGAGCACTGTGGCGAATGTGTATTTGTTGTAAAATAACCAAGCACTGAGCACTTTAAAAGAAAGAAAGTTTCCGTTACCTTGTGAAGGGAGGGAGTCAGTCGCGAAGCGCCTCTGACGTCACTCTGTGCCGCGCTGGGATTGGTAGAAGCAGCGGGCGGGTAGCGGAGCTGGAATTGTAAAGGAGGGGGTGAGCGCCGGAGCGTGGGAACTGTCTCACGAAGGGGCCGCGCACCCATTGGCGGAGCTTATTTAGTGTCGCGCACCCATTGGTTGCACGAATTTCTGAAGCGCGTTCTGATTGGAGGTAGTTTGTAAACAAAGTTTAGCGCAGAAGTTGTATGTGGCACTCGCAGACTACAGGAACTCGACCTGATCCAAGGCACCTAGGGTTTGAAAGGGATCAGTGGAAGACTAATAGATACGATATTATGTACGGAACAAAGAGAAAAATGTCACTTATAAGTAAGGTGAAAAATTATTTTAAAACGGACAAACCGATTAAATCTAGGGAAGGTGTTCTTGTCCCACCACCTAATACTCCTGCCTCATTCATGATGTTTGACCGAGGGTATAATACCTGTGTGTGGTTGGAGAATTGGGTGAAATACACAAAAGATGACGGAGTATTGGCTTTTCCGTTAGATGGTACTTTCAATGGTAGGATCCTATTTAATTTAAGGACTCGGATGAACGAATTGCATCCCAGACCGAGACTAACGCAGTATGAGGCATTAGAGGAATGGGAGATTGAGGCTTTTGAAAGAGAAAGACCCCGAATGGACAAGGGTTTGACCAAGTGGTACCCCAGGCAGAAACAGGAGTCCAGGGACAAAAGGATGAAACAGTGGAGGCAGAGCATGATTGTTGAGGGTCTGTTTCCCATGATGCCGGCATGTCATAACATTGGAGCGGGTGAGAAAAGTACTGAAAAATGTAAGCATTGGGGGGCCCTGGGGGAATCAGATGATGAACTAATAGATGACATCTGTACCAGAAGTCCGCCACCTTACAATGAGGGAACCCGACCTTCCAGTGTAGGAGATGCTCCCCGACGCCACTTCCTAAAGGAAGAAGACAGGTCCCTGGGACTGGGAGGGGGTGGTCAAGTATTGCCCTATCCTGAAAAACCCGAACCGGCGGAAACAAGGGATATATATCCCAAAGTGCCCGCGAGCCAGGAAGAAAAATATTCACGTACGAAAATCTTTTTTCCCAGACCCTTGTATGAAAGCGAAGAGAAACCATCGAATTCAGGACTGCCTTTTGTTCAACCTCCATATGGGGAAGAACGCAGGTCCTTTAATACTGGAACTTTATTCCCGAAACCAAATTATGGGGGAGGACCAAGTGAAACGCATCCTACTGCCCCGAGTTTTACTCCTCCGTTGACCCCACAGATATTACATGACACAACTTTAAGAAGGGTACTAGTGGAAAAGGAGCAAGAGGCTCTAGCTAGACAAAGGACAGAAATAATTCAGAAAATTTCCCAGTTAAATACCAGTCCTGAGGCATTGACTATTCCAGTAACTATTGGACCGGTGGTCCCGTTATACGGAAATGGTCAGGGAAATCCGATTACTCCAGTTATGAACCCAGTCATGGCAACCCCGAGACAGGAACCGATCATCATAGATGATCAGTCCAGTGAGTGCGAGTCTGAAGTTGCGTTCTTGGAATTACCAAACAAACAGACTGGAAAGGGAATACAGCAGAGGCATAACCCTTTTAATACAAAAGAAATTAAATTAGAGACAGCAACAGGTACTAGGAATGTCTCTCTGGTAACTCCGGATGAAATTGAGAGTTGGAGTCGTGAATTAGAGAAACAGACTCCGCAAACAAAACCTTTAGACCTCTACAAGCTGAGGGTCGAAATAGAAGAATTAATGGCAGGAAATGTGGGGTTGGATCGATTGAATACCTACTCTGAAGAAGAATTGTCGTTCATATGTAAAAGCTTTACAAGGAACACCAGAGTGCTCCACGAAAAACTGACCGAAACAGCAGTTAGTATGGGGGTAGATATCTCAAAATCCAAGCCCTTACAGAAACCGTACAGAGCAGACTTCTCAGACAAAGATATAGAACACCTGAATGTGGCAGGGAAGAAGTTGCAGATTAAAGAATTAATGGGGGTACTGCAGAAATGGGGAGATGTGGAAAGATGGAGAAGCAGGTGGGCGAAAAAGAGGGAAGAGGTTCGCTCCCGACAAGTGACTCCTGAGTTTGCTTTAAGGGAGGTAGAAAAACCTGAGCAGTTATGCCCCATGCGCGAAGTTCCAGGAGGGAAATATGTGCATGTCCCCTGGTCTAGGCAGGATATTGTGTCCTTCACGAACGATTTTCCAAAATTACGAGAGAAACCAGTTGACTGGTACAGGCAGGTGGAGAGGTTCGTGAAGGTACAGAAATGTCTGTGGAAAGACCTGGATGGGTTTTTCGACATTGTGGTTCCAGTAGATTTATGGACCCAGTGTAAAATAGCCATAGACTGGCCCAGTGAAGAGTATCCCAGAAACAAGGAAACTGGGGAGCCATCAAAGGATGTCATGCGAAAATATGAGCAGGTAATTCAGCATTTGAAAGAAAAGGTGCCCGCAAAAGAAACTGATTGGACAAAAATAGATAGAACAACTCAGGAAAGGGACGAGACAGTGCACTCCTTCTATGAGAGGTTATTGCAGGTATTTAAAACATACAGTGGTATTGATAACATCGATTTGAAGGACATGACGCACTTTATTTACAGGTTTGTAAATGGTTTAAGACCTGAAATTTGTCAGTGGATAAAGGATAATAAAATCTGTTGGCATACTAAGAAAATGGATGAGGTCCTGCGGTACGCTAAGTACTGCGAGGACGAGATGGCAGAGAAGAAAAAGGCCCTTAAGGAAAAGGTGATGTGGGCTCAGGTGAAGCTCGCAGAACAGCAGGAAAAACAATTGAGTAACATGGTTAAGAATGCTGAGAACAAAAGTCCTGGGGGAGGGGGTGGAGGAAAGCCCCGGCCCAAATTTAGCAGGGAAGAGGCTATGAAGAAATTTCCCTGCCATCAGTGCGGCGAAATTGGACACTGGCGAAACGAGTGTCCCCAATTAGTAGATGCTAATGAAAAAACTCCTGATTTAACTCCACAGACGCAGAAAGAAAGACCAAGAAAGACTCAACCCCAGGTAAAAACAGTCCAGGTGCCTCGAGCACCCAAGCAGGTATACAGGGGAAGACAGGCAGAAGATGAAGAGATAGAGGTTTGGGAAAGCGGGGAGAACAGAAATACAGCAACTTCGCAGTATCTGCTAAATGATACCTTCCTTTGTAATGATCAGGACTGACGGGGCCTGAGAGGGGAGGACGAGGAGTGCGTACTTGGCGCTTCCTTGCCGGTAGACCAGTCTGGACCATATATTGAAGGAAAGGTTGACGGAAATGATGTCACCTTTCTGTTGGACACTGGCGCTACCCGTTCTACTGTAAGAACAGTGGACGTTCCAAACCTACCCCTCTCGGGAGAAAATATCCAAGTAGTGGGTGTATCTAATCAATTGATTAGTACTCCTGTTACCGAACCAATGGAGATTTCAATTGGAAATTTTAAACAGATGCATAGATTTGTCGTCTGTGACACCAGTCCAGTGAATCTACTGGGTCGTGATTTGCTGTGCAAAATGAACTGTACCATCTTTTGCACACCAAAAGGTGTTGAAATACAGACCCCAGATGAAGATGGCATTTATAAATTATTGTTACTTAGACCTGACTCAGAAATTAAAAGATTGACCCTGCAGGACTTGCCCCAAGAACTTCAGGAAGCCGTAAAGCCAGAGGTGTGGGATTTCACTGGAAAGGATGTGGGGTTGATGAAAGATGTGGACCCCATACAGATAGCCATCAAGGACAATGCAGTATATCCTAACACTAGGCCCTACCGAATGAATGCTGAAGTGAAAGCAGGTGTCACTCTGGAAATACAAAAATTATTAGAAGGAGACATCATACAGGAAGTGATGAGCAGCCCATGCAACTCACCGATTATGGGCATCAAAAAGCCTAGTGGCAAGTATAGGGTAGTGCAGGACCTGAGAAAGGTTAACAAAATTGTAGTTCCTTGCTGCCCTATTGTCCCGAACCCTGCAGTGATATTGTACCAGATTCCTTGGGATGCTGAATGGTTCACTGTGATTGATTTATGTCATGCATTCTTTTCGATACCCCTGCACCCCGACAGCAAATTTCTTTTCTCATTTGCCTTCGAAGGTCACGTGTATTGTTGGAACCGGGTCCCTCAAGGGTATACAGAGAGCCCCTCTATCTTTAATCAGATCTTGAAAAAATGTCTAGAGACTTTGATCTTACCTGGGAACTCTGTGTTAGTGCAGTACATAGACGACCTTCTACTGGCGTCTAAAAGTCATAGGGACTGTGTAGTTGACACCATTGCCCTCTTAAATCATCTGTGTGAGAAAGGGCATAAAGTGGCCCCTGACAAACTACAGTTCTGTGCGAAATCAGTGAAATATCTGGGACACCAAATAGAAAAGGGTGTCAGAAAAGTCACATCAGAGAGAGTGAGAATAATTCAAAAGATGCAGTTGCCCCGTACTCAAAAAGATGTCAGAATGTTCCTGGGTGTATTAGGGTACTGCAGGCAGTGGATTCTGGGATTTGCAGCCTTAGCCAGGCCCTTGATAAAAATGACCACGAGAGGGATGCCAGATGTTGTAGAGTGGGACGATGAAAGCCTAATGGCTTTCACAAGACTGAAAAACTGTCTGTGTACAGCCCCTGCGTTGGGAATGCCAGATTATTCCAAAGAGTTTGCCCTATTCTGTGACACTCGCGATAATTGTGCATTGTCAGTCCTGACTCAAGAACATGGCACGACCAGAAGGCCTGTGGCCTATTTCTCTGCCACTTTGGACCCAGTAGCTGCTGGGTTACCAGGCTGTCTGAAAGCAGTAGCTGCTACCTGCGCAAGTTTGGAACAGAGTGAGTCCATTGTCATGGGACATCCTGTGACCGTGTATGTTTCACATGGAGTGGTAATTCTATTGACCAGAACTAAAACACAGTATCTCACCCCTAGTCGGCTGACTAAATACGAGAGGATTCTTGTGGGTGCAGCAAATGTAAGCATTGTTAGGTGCGGTATTCTGAACCCTGCCACTTTACTCCCCGACCCCTTGGAAATAGAAGGTGGGGATGATGATGAACATGATTGTATTGACCTGACAGAGTTCAGTACTAAACCACGCCCAGACATAAAAGAAGTGCCATTGCCTGAACATGATAAAGAACTATTTGTGGATGGTTCCTGTCTAAGACATGAACTCGGAGGCTTGAGTGCTGCTTATGCAGTAGTCTCTTTCACAAAAATTGAAGAAGCAGGTTACCTATATAACATCAAGTCTGCACAAGTAGCCGAATTAATAGCTATGATAAAAGCTTGCAAAATTGGGAAGGACTTACGCATAACAGTATATACTGACAGTCAGTACTGTTATGGAGTTGTGCATGACTTTGGCCAATTGTGGCTGCAGAGGGAATTCATGACTTCCTCAGGTACTCCCATTCGGAATGCAAAGGTTGTTCATGACCTTTTAGAGGCCATCCAGTTGCCCAAAGAACTGGCAGTGGTAAAATGTGCTGCTCATAAAAAGAGCATGGACAAAGTATCACTGGGAAACGATTATGCTGATCGAGTGGCCCAATGGTGTGCCAAAGATCGGTATATTGTAAATCCAAAACGAGGGGGGCCAGGAACCAGCTGCCAGCTTCAGGTGTTTGAAGAAGTGCCTACATGGGATGAAGTGAGAGAGTGGCAGGAATCGGCTCCTTGGCAAGAAAGAGAGAAATGGAAGGAGGATGGGTGTAGACCGAGGCGTGTGGATGGTGTGATTTTGGGCCCAACTGGTATGCCTGTGTTACCCCGACACTTGCTTGGCGCAATGGCAAGATTAATACACGAAGGATCACACATTGGTAGGGATGCCATGATTCTGGTATTTCAACAGACTTGGTACAGTAAAAAGTTCAGGAAGGTAGCAGAGTCCCTCTGCCAGAGGTGCCTGTCATGTCAACAGATGAACCCAGGCAAGAGGACAATGGTTGAACTGAGCAAGATTGGGAGATCAGGGGGTCCCTTTATAAAAATACAGATTGATTTCATCACCATGCCCCGTTGTGAAGGAAAGCGATATGTCCTTGTCATTGTTTGTGTATTTTCAAAATGGGTAGAAGCGTACCCTACTCCCAAAAGTGACGCACTGACAGTAGCGAAGTGTTTACTAAAAGAACTGATACCTAGATTCGGCATACCATACATTATTGAATCAGATAAGGGTGGACATTTCCAGAATGAGATACTGGCTGAATTATGTAAGGCCTTCGGAATAAGGCAAAAATTGCATTGTGCATACCACCCAGAGGCTTCTGGAATAGTGGAACAAGTAAATGGAACTATCAAAAACAGACTAGCAAAGCTGACAAATGCTACTGGCATGACCTGGGTGAAGGCCCTGCCCCTGGTCCTGATGGGACTGAGAAGTGTTCCTGACCGCAAGACAGGCCTAAGTCCCCATGAAATCATTATGGGAAGAGTGATGAGACAAGCATGGGTGCCAGGAAGCAAACTGTTGAATATTACTGATGATTTGGTGCTTGAATACTGCAGAAGATTGGGTGATCAAGTGCGTTCTATCTCTCGCCAGATTGGAGACGACGGCATCCTCAATCCAACGACTCCTCTCCACAGCTTGGTTCCAGGAGATTGGGTCAAAATAAAGAAGCACACTCGATCAAGCTGTCTGGCACCAAGGTGGGGAAAGAAACGCCAAGTAATCCTGGTAACAACCACTGCAGTGAAAGTCGCAGGTGTTCCCCAGTGGATCCACGCTGGACACACCCAGAAGGTATTACCAGACAGAGGATTTGAAGAAGAAGGGCAACCAGCAGAGGACCCTGAAGGAGCCAGACCAGAAGCAACTGACAACGAGCAGCCCAGCACCAGTCAGGTTGCAGGAACAGCAGACGTTGGCCCAGGAGTAGTTGACTACGAACTGCCAAGAATCCAGCCTGCTGAAGGGGTCCAGGAAACTGAGCCAGGAGTAGCTGAAGACGAGCTGCCAAGCATATGGCCAGAAGAATGGATACCGATGATTGATCTGACCGAAGATCCTATCAGAACAAGAGAGCGACTTAGTGAAGGTAGAGAGTGGACTAGTCAGGAAAAGCAAGGCACAGGCGAAGAACCTCAGCCGCTTGAGATTCACATCAAAACTGAGGAAGGAGAAGGTCAGACAGGGACAGAGCAGGTGTTCGATACACCACCGCTAACACCTGATGCAGATAAAGGAGAGACTAGAAATAGAGTGATAGTTCGAGCAGAAGAAAATCAAGAGATCGAAGTGCTTGAACAGGATCAGAGAGGGTTAGAAGAACGGGTTCAGGAAACAGAAACAGAAACAAAGACAATCGAAAGCCAAAAACAAAATATTCCTGAACAAGGCCAGATTAGCAACCAGGCAGAAGAATTTGATGCTAGCACTGGAACTAGCCAGATAGGGGAAATAGAAGAAGAAAGTGGAGAAGAATTACCACAAGATAAAGAGAACAAGAGAATAAGAGAAGAAAGTGAAGTCCAAGTACCGACTAAGAGACTAAAGAAAAGAAACCACCTTGAGCCTAGGTTTGTAAAAAGATTGAGACTAAGGATAAAGACAGTGGAAGAAAAACGTGCAGAAGCAAGAAGAAGTGCTCGGATAGCAGAGCAAGAAGAAGACTCTTCCAAAAGAAGGAGTGAACGAATAAAAAGACAAAACAAAAAGTACAAGTCTCCTGAATGGACACTGGTTTTGGAAGAACTTGAAGATCTTGATATAACTGACGTGAGCGACGGAGAGCCCGTCCCTGAGTACTCAGCTGAAGAAGAAGACGAACCACCGTGAATTTGCACAAAGTAAGCTAGTTGTGTAAAGCCAAAAAGAGGGGTTCGAGAAACTCCTTCTGAGCCAAAATGTCTGATTCAACAGTGAATGGTAGACCTAGTTGCAGCCGTTTTAAGACGTGTTGCAAGGTGTGTATATGTAGTGTAGTAGTACTGATAGTTATCTGGATAGGATTAACAATTTTCATTCCCTTTGCTGTAAGTAAAGATACTAACATTGTCCCTACTGAAGTTGTAAATACTGACAGTGAGGAGCTAACAACACAGAGTGTAGCACGACATGAAAGAGCCCTGAGACAAACAAAACAGAACTTAGAAGCATCAGATGAGGGAGGACTACATTATCATGGAGTTAAGAACAAGACACACTTAAATGTTTTCGCAAACTTATTAATACACTATGTAGAGACTATGGAAATTGAAGATTGCTATGTCTGCATGAAGCTACCTACTTCTGTGGCTGAAGGCGTGACATACCATCACCTGCCATTGACATATGGAATCTCCTGTAGCATTTTAGCTAGTTTATTTTACAAAAGGGGACCGTTACAGTATTATTACTCTAACAATGACGTGATCTTTTCTGAACTTCCTATACGTGGGAACTTGAATCCTGTACATACCAAAAGTGACACCATAAGATATATGGGAGACTACTTTCTGACTATAGGTAACATTGACATAGCAGACGCACACAGAGATAACTTGACTTGTTCTTTGCGTGAGCAGGAAAAGATGTTCCTGAACATGGCAGAGAAAAGAAGAATTAAAATTCAAAAGAAGGCTAATGACGAAAGTCAGAAAAAGCCAAAGTGGGCAGAGAACATGGAAGGCACCTCATCTGGTGGAGCGGGTCCTGCTCTGTTGCTGGATTTTGAAAAGAAAGGCAAGCTATGTCTTCACCGCGAGAAGACTAGCTATTATAATAATGTTTTCATTGGTTCCAGTGAATGCGAACATAATTACAAGGTAATTGGAGGTTGGGGTTTCAAAAATGGGTCAGAGCCTGTGTTTCCTGGAATTTATTATATTTGTGGGGACAAGGCTTATTTCAAATTGCCGGATCACTGGTATGGAAGCTGCTACTTTGGCATTGTCTTCCCGAAAATATACCATGTGAATGGGAAAGCTGGAAGCAATGAAGATACTAATGGCTTAGTGCGTAGTAAAAGAGAAAGTATAGGTGAAATTATGGGTAGTATTTTCAGTGCACTGATACCTGGAGTGGGAGTGGTTCTGAACACTCACAGAATTTGCAAATTGTCTACTATAGTAGATGTACTGTCTACTGAAACAGCTCATGGATTTCTGCTGGTCAATACTGAAATGGTTGCGATCAGATCAATGGTTTTGCAGAATCGACTTGCTCTTGACACCTTATTAGCGAAAGAGGGCGGAGTCTGCCGGATGTTGAAGGCGCAACATTGTTGCACTTATATTCCGGATAAAAGTGTACAGATCAAAAGATATGTGAAAAACATTACTAATTTGGCAAAGGAACTCAAACCACTCGAGGTTGATAGTGCCTGGAAGAGACTGGTAGATGGTCTCTCAAATGTAGGTCATTGGCTTGCTAGCATAGGTAAAAGCTTATTGTTTAAAATTCTGATGCCAATTGGTATTATAGGTCTTATTATACTTTCCATTTTCTTATGCTGTAAATGCCGCAAGCGCACCAAAAAGCACGAGGTAAATGCAAGAGGAGTGAAACGAAGTGTGGATGAGATTGAATTAGAGGAAGTGAATGATCAGATATACAAAAGGGTGAAGACTTCTCACCCTACTAAAACTGAGAGAGAAAAGTTAGAACGGTTGCTGGAAGAAATAGAACTTTATAAAGTGTGAAAGAAAGTTGGCATCTGGTTCCATTATAATTTGTGATGATAGTAAATATCATCAAAGAGGGGATTGATGAAGCAAAGCTTCGCATATTTTGCGGCTTGCCGAAGTCAAGAACCTCGTTTATGTGTAATAAGGTAACAAATGTATGTTTTACTAACGTTTATGTTAAGTTTGAACATAGATAGTGAAGCTTGCACATGTGTTTTACTAAAATAATTTACCCAAGTCACCTAAAATGGCCGCCGCTTGTATTTAGTTACTGCGCATGCGTCAGCCACACTCACGTGTCCTGACGCGTCTGCAGAAGTGGAGGGAAAGTTATGCGCATGCGTAATTCATAGCTGTGCTTATCATGTGGTACTGCTCGTGCCACTGCTCTTGTGACTGTGTCAATGTAGCTAACATTTTAATGCAATAGTTTTATTTCTTGATGATGAGTCAAAAGTACAAATCCTGTGATGTGTTTTCATGATGACATTATTATGTATTAATTTGTTTTCGCTTACTTTTCATGTACCGCGGGGAATGGGGGTCTGTCTGTACTGAAAGCCATCTTGGAGGTCCCTTCTGCGCAGATGCGACTTTTCGGGGACCTGACAACCTTGGCTGATGGAACATAGCCAGTTGGCAGTGATGGGCGAGATGCTCCTGAGAAAGTCACCTCTGCCCTGCGAGAACGGCGAATGTTGCTCCTCATATGATACAATGTTAAATTGTCATTGTGTTTCTGCACAGTTTCTCCTGGGAACCCCAAACCTGCTAGGCGGTACCCAAGTATGCTAATGAAGGCTTAAAATCTTGTATTGTGATTGGTGTGTTACCCAAATCCTACCTTAGGACCAATCGAAATTGAGGGATTCTGATACTTTGCAACATTGGGGGGTGGTACACTGTCCCCAAACTGTATATCTACCCTGGGTTCACCTAGGGAGCCGTCCGACTTGTCTGGTTTAGCTGACCTGTCACTGACCCAACGCACTCAATAGGTGACTGAAGATACAGAGCGCTGCGGAGCACTCTGTCCGAATTTGACCATAGACTAAGGTTCTACTGAACCTTAAAGTGCTGGCGAAGCACTTTGCTGGGAGTTCGCTGACCCAATCGGGGTCTTGATCGATAGCTGCAGAACGGGTGGAGCGCAGGCGTTGCTTCCGAACTGTGGGTTCCGGTCCTGTCCTGAAGAGGGTCCTGTCCTGAGGGTTTGCTGTCCTGTCCTGAGGGTTTGCTGTCCTGTCCTGAGGGTCCTGTCCTGATTCCTATTCCGAGGGTATCCTGTCCTGTCCTGGGTGTCCATTCTGCACCTGCTGTCCTTTGAGGGGTATCCTTCCTTGAGGGTTTCCTGTCCTTAACTAACCCGTGGCCAGGGTTTGGTTTCCACACCTTTCTAGGTAAATATTGCTCTGAAAACTCTTTAAATCTTGCACCTTCTGAATTTCTGACTTTTGCTTTAATAAAGTTCATCATTGCATATGTTATATTTTCCATGCCTTTCCGCAAATATTGAAAGTCAATTACATGTTTTCCATAAGGTTTTGTTCCTATGTCTTCTCACTGGTTAGAAATTATATTTTACATTGCAGTCTGTAATTTTATGATATGGTCTAGAACTTCATTGCCTAGATTGTTCAAAGGCCCATTCACCTTAAGTGAAGCGTGTTACTCTTTATAGGCCCTCCCATAGTTATTCATGCATAAACTGTCCATGCTTAAACATTTCTGAGATTTTATAGTATTTTCCATCTGCATTTCATATTACATTTGAATGATTACCCTGTCATTATTTCTTTATGCCTATATAATTTACGTTATCTTGGTTATTGATTGCCTTATTTTACTGTACCTCATGCAAGGAAATATTGAATTTAGATAAACATTTTAAAACTTCCAGTTGTCCGTGGTCATTTAAACAGTATTTGAATGATATTGTTTGGGTTTGCATTTTGCTGCCTTTCCTTTACAGCTAGCTCCCTGATTCATTGTGGTCATTAGGTACCCGCATCGGTGGATGGTAAGTCGGGTGCACTGAAAATTATTAGCAGGGAACACACACACATCAACTTGGTAGAGCTCGTGAAGTCACCCGATCGATGTATATGGTGGTTTGAAAGTACATGGGCCCTGAAGCCGGAAACGGCGAAAACTATTGGTCGGGTGGCCTCGCGCGCTCTATCACACTAAGCAGAGGTGCAGAAGGAAAGAGGACATCGTCCCCTTTCAATTGATACTTCTCTCACTTTGATCTGTGCTGTGGGTATTGAGGGTACTGAGTTACACTCCGCAAGCGTCTACTACTTTCACTTTCAAACTGTGATGTCAGATTGCTGTGTGCACCGATCGTCACAGTGTGAAAATAAAAACTTCAGGACACAAGGGAAGCTCTTTCCTCGTGTTATGAAGTTATTTTTTAAAGGAAAATCGTTCTTGTGCTCTCAATGCTGTGTGGTGGATGAGATGTTCACATACTCCTCATGAGGAGGATGTGAGCATCTCGTCCTCCACATTTATGTTGTAAATATTGTGAATGTCTTTCTCTTCTTTGCAGGGTGAATGCTTAATCAGTCCATGAACTCTCTGTTAAAAAATCAGACATTTTACTGGGTATGTATTTATACAGCAACTAATAAGTTCATATGGGAACACAAGGAAAACAACCAAATGAACAAAGGTAACGAGTCAAACACAAGGAAAATTAACACTTGAAATCATAAGATGTGAAGGATTAAAAGATAAGCAATTACATTCTCCATATTTTAAATTCTTATATAATCTACAACATTAAATACTGAACACATTTTACAATGTTAACAAGTAAGTAGTAATGAAACAGCAAAAAATAAAAAAACAACGCATCAAATATATTGAACTGCAACTCTACATAAATTAACTTGAAATGACTGAAAGGCAAGATTAACCCAGAACTAAACAGCACAGTAGTATTGATGACCATTCATATTATAAAGTAAAGAAAAAATAACCCATACCTGTGAAGAGTTGTACCAACACAGTTATGTTAACATGGTTACTGCTCTAATACCGGAAAAACAGTAATACAAGGAAACTAAAGTTGTCCACTAATCAGGCCAATGCAAACTTCTTATGCGCAAACAATGTGATCATGGACAGAGCATGCCATTAATAGTGTTCAGCACTCCCCATTGCTTTACATATGTCCATTAAGGTCTTCGAGTGCCGATGAATGAATGCGTGCAGACGAGTCAATGTTGAAAGAGTTGACTCCTCCAGTGGCACAAATATATAGATGTAAACAGGTCTAGCTTCTAGTATTGTTACCCAGCTTCTCACACCTACCCTTCACCCCTTGTAAACACTAGGTATGGTCAACGGGTGGTTGAGACATGGATCCCCATGTACCAATGAGAAGTTGTACAGTTTATCCACAGTTGTGTATAGCCTCTTCTGTCTCTACTTCAAACCCTTCTGCACTTAAACCCACTCTACAGACACACAGTCCCAAGCGTATAAGAGAAAGAATGCTCATTACAGTTTTCAATTGCTCCATAAAACTTATCATTGCACTCCAACAAATTGGCTCACATGTGATTATGGTTATAGGAATTTATAGCTCATTACCGTGGAATAACAACTCCTTGGAGTGGATCTGTACCATGAGCATCTCCTTGCATAGAATAAACATCTGGAAGCCACCTTCCATTGACCAGTATCTCAGATAGAGATGTCTTATGTCTTTCACCTTTGCTTAGAAAAAAGTAGTTCTTTGATTGTTCAAAGGAGTAAGTAGCATCTGCTGAAAACATGACAAACGCAGAAGTATTTCTCGTACCTCATTAGACCATCCAGGGCATCGCAGTCTGAATTGCCAACGTTTCTGACTATAAATCAATAAAACTGAAACCAAGAAGCAACATTTGTGGCGATTTTTCCAATAGCCACAAACCAAAATGTACCGGACACAGAAATACTGTAGCTCAGCTAGCAAACCAGCATTGTACAGCAAGTGGGACCTAGAAAGAAGCATATCTGATGTCAGAGAGTGCAAAATTCAATTTGTAATTATGCTCCCTCTGGCTCCGTCCTCACATGCCGCATCCCAACGTGGAATACATGCTGATGGAAGGAGTTGTTAATGTGGCCCCTCAGCCCTCCTCACATTTTAATCAAAGCTGGGAGGAGGTTGGAGGAGGCTACTGTAACAGCTCCCTGCAACATATATTCTCATGCTGCTTGAGGTGAGGCTGGAGCAGGGGGCAGAGTGGTGACAGGGGAGGGATGGGAAGTATGAACTGTGAAAGAGAGGATAAGGGCCAGAAAAAAAAGAAGGGTAAAAGAGCTGAAAAAGAAGTGACAGGAATGTGGCAAGTGCCACCAAAAGAGGAAGGGAGGATAACTGCCTGGGGCAGATGTGTGTGATGCAAAAGACCAGAGGAGAGAGCAAAAAGGGAGGTAGAGGGCTGGAGCAAGCAAAGGAGAACCTGTTTGGAGGACAGGAGAAAGACTTCCAAAGAAGGCACGAATGCTCACATACCTACTGTGTTCTAGTCTCCAGCAGTCTTTATCCCCTTTATTGCTGGCCTGTTGACGTATGGTTTGTGGTTCTTGGAAGCTGGCTCTGCCTCCAAGAAACTCATAGCGGCACCAAAGGCCACACAGAGCAGAAGAGAGAATAAATACACTCCTTTATTGTCCATCCTCCTTTGACCAACACAGTGTGGCAGCGCAAGGTAAATAAAAGGAGGGTCAAATAACCTTCCATGTTTTTTTAAAGGTTTTGCTGGGCTTTTTGTAAAAATTACTGAAAGTGTAGTGTAGTTCCTATATTCCCAATAGGCTCTGCGCATTTGAATAATATATCCTATAGATTTGACGTAGGACTTAGGTCTATTAGGTCTCTATCGAATATATTAGACTTAATTGTGAGTGCCAGCTAGCTCAGAGGTCAATAGAAACTTTCTCGAATAAACAAGAAGGGATTAGTTTCTGACAACCGCATAAACATGACAACTTTGTTTCCCCAAGATAAAACGTATCTTCAGAGTCGTGGAAATAATAGATAGATATTTTACCTAGTCAATCGTGCATGCTTCGATTCATCAGAGGTGCAGAGAAATAGAGAGACGGGTGTTTTCAATAAAAGTATTTATTGAACAGTCTTCTTTCTCAAGCAGAAGAAATGAACTGCTCCAATCGTAACACTAGCTGTAAAGTATAATGCGTACTGCAAGAAGAGTATTATAAAATATTACTGTAAAAGCATGGTATGGTTTCTAAGTCATAAAATACATACATAAATAAATAAATACTAAAACGTACTCAACTGGTGTTTCTAAAATACGCCTACCCCGATGTACCTAACCTAAGTCTAGTACGAGGGAAGAAGTAAGTGAGGTGTAGTATAAGTTTAGTATTCTTTGCCAAGAATCTAATCAAGATTTCTCTAGGCTCTAATCAGCTCCGTACCTTGGTTTAGAATGAAGGAGGTCTGGTATCTCTCTCTCTCAGGACTCGATTTCCCAAGGGGTCCTTGGAAACACTGGAGCTGGATTTCTCGGCAAGAGAAACGGCAGCGTCTCTCTCTGTGCATCAGCTGGAGGGTCAGCTTCCTTCGGCACTTGTAGAGAGCTGTGTCGGGCAAGTAGATAGTCGAACTGCTCCAAACCACACTGTGTTTGCTAGGGCAAGTGGGGGCATATTTATACCTTGAAGGTGCAGAGTTTGACGTAAAGTTGGACATAATAACTTCATCAAAGAATCGCAGTTCTTTGAAAACTCCATGAGTTCTTGGACAAATCAATATTCAAGCAAGGGGAAGTCCCTTACTGCTGAAGCGGAGTTTTCCAAGAAATCGTTGTGGCTTTTCGGAACTAGTGGAAGTATTCATGCCTGTATTTGGACTGCAAGGGCTATGTCTAAATATGGTTATGATTTCTATGTCTATATAAGCAAGCCGTTCATTACCCGCTCGGCTATCGTATTTACTCTGCACAAGAACCGCGATCCATTCAGGTTCTTCTCCCCACCCCCGGATGCCTTGATTGCCTCTACACAACACTTTGCAACACGGTGCTCCATTCACCGTTACCATTGTGCTACCACCTTATCCATTGGACTACGCCCCCTACCATTCCTTGACATGATTGACACCACCATGCTAGCGGACCTCTTGCCCCACAGATTGAGCTGAAGCCACAGCCACTTCCTCCTAACTTATATTTGCTGTAATTACTTCGTCCCTCCAGCACCTTCCTAAACCATACAACCCTGTCCTGAAGACGTTCCCAATTGACGATAATCGAACCGTCGTCAACAATACAGCGCAAATCCTGGCGCACACCCTGCAATGGCTCACTAAAATCAATAACCATCCGAATCAGCAAACCTTGTTATGAATCTAGCTTTGAGCCAATTGTTCTCTCTCACTGTATATATTTCGCACTATAGCTCACCCTGCGCCGTTCCCGCTGTCCACTATGTCACTTGTGTCGCCATTTATGTCACCTGCACATCACCTAGCACTAAGTGCAATTGGGTTGTTATTTGATTTTTTTCTGTACAGTGTTGCTGTAAATGTAATGTTCTCCTCCTTGTTTCTCTCATAAAAAGTACATGATGAATAACAAACTTTAAATTGATTCAAAGTCTCCTCTTTTTATACTTGTAATGCTTGTCGTATACATATTTAACTGTCTCTAGAATTATACCGGTTGGGACACTGTTCTTTTGTTGTATATAAGGACAAGGTGATTTATACCTATATAAGGGCATGAATCTGGAAAAATACACTAGGGTCCTAAAATGCCATACAACAGAAGTGAGTAAATACAGATGCACAGAAAAAAACATTTGTACTCATCAAATCATGCACATATTGCTTTAATGAACTGGCACATAAACATAAAATGTGTGGAATATTTTTTGTAGCTATTAATAAACGTAGGCTCAATCAAGAAGTAACAGAATTCTGCATAAAGTAACCATAACTGCCAGAACATCATAAATGACAATGAAAAAATAGGAAAGGTGGAGGAACTAAATGGTTAAAATAAGCTCAGTGTGATCTTGAGACACAGTTAACCAGAAAAGTAGGCAGAATAAGTAATGGTTTTGCAAAGCCAAATATTTTTGAAGTGATGTGTTTTCGGGTTTTCTGAACACAAGACGGGGTGCACTGAGTATAATGTTCTGTGAGAGAACATTCCAAGGTTTTGGAACTACCCAAGAATGCTTGATTTGCAGTTTTAATTAAAAAAAATTGTGGGTGATTCCAATAAGTAGAAGGTTTGATTTACCCCTAGTCAGCGCGTTAGTATACTGGTTTGTCTGGATTTGTTGTCTTGTAGGTAATAATGAAGCTGATAAATGCATTTCTGAATCCCTAGACTAGCCAATGCAATTTATTTAAATGAGGCATAATATGGTCACATTTCTGAAGCCCTTTTATAGATTTTAAACCTTGTGGATGATTGCTCTAAGGGGATATAGGCTCTCCACACAAAATGGCATCACAAGGTTTTACAATCATGATACAGTCCCTCTTGATGGATGGTAGTCCATTGTCATGCACGCACCTTTGTCTCTGAAGTGTCCTGGATGCTCGCCGCCAGACACCCTGATTCCCCCTGTCACCCCTCGGAACACAGGAATAAACACTGAATCCCAAGTTGTAACTAAGGGGAACACAGGGGAACAAAACAAGGGTAGGAAGGGAACAGAAACAAGCCTCCTCCGTCTTCTTTGGTTTGTGTAAAACGGATTCTGTCTTCAGCACCTGGATCTACATAGGAAGATAAATGAAGATACGTGAAAACTAACCCCCCCCCTTACTGGTTTGTAGGATTCTATGAATGTAAAAGAAATTAAACTAAGGGTACCTTTCAGAGTGTGGAGAACCACTTGAACCAAATAACTGGAACTGTCCAGGATAATCTCACATGACTGTCTTAAGTGTTTCAGCACACCAAGCGTCTAAATGTAAGAAGGTAATATGAGGCAATGTTCTCTTATACAAAAATAAGGAATAGTATTCCACAGTCCTGACACTCACCACAGTCTGTAATGAAGCCTGCTTAACCTTGAACAACAAAACACCAAATCAGGAAACAAGACTCTGTAACTAAGTCAAGGTAACCTCTCGGGAAAATCATAGTAATCCACAGTATACGAATCCACTGTGGCTGACCAAACCAGTCGTGACAAAAAATAAGGAGGCGCAATATATACTAAAGTAAACAATAGTCCCGAAACTAGCCGTTTCGGTACGCAAGGGAAAGGGGTAAGGTACGAACCGCACGAACACAGGAATCGACGAACCACCTAACCGGCGCTCTAACTCCTCGGACGCCAACACCAACACCGTGACCCGGAACGAGAACAGGAAACAGCTTAGCTAACACGAAGCACTTCCTGGTTCTTTGGGGCGGGTTATATTCTGATTATCAGACTTCCGCGCATGCGTGAACACTGCGCATGTGTAGAAACCCCTGTAACTTCGTTTGCCAACCACTGCCAACCACGGTCTCGAACTTTAAACTGATACCGCTCATAGTATGCGCGTATCATTATTCTCCTCGCATACGACAGGCATGACATCCATTTTATTTAGAAGATGGTGTAAATAGAATAACATCTTAGAGCTTGTTGCCTCCTGGGACCTCAAGGCAAGTCTGCTATCCATTAAAAAGCAAAGGGATTTGGCAGAGAACACTTGTTTATGAGTTGAACCTGGGATTTGTATTTTTCCAACAAATCCTGAACATTTAGTTCTTTTCAGCATACCAAAAAAATAATTCTGCTTTGTCAGTGTTTATCTTTTACATGATCACTAAAATGAATTATTCCACTTCGTAAAATGCACAAAACGTATTTCATACCATCCTGACAGGGCACCTTCATGTATAGCTAAGTACCATTTGCTTATTTATGTAAGGTTTTGCTCCTGTCTTTTGCCAAACGTGGTATTATTAGTTGCACCTTGAGGTTGACGATGACAGGTAATGGCACTGTTACTTCTGCTGGGATTTGTATTCAATAGAAGCCTCTGGGTCTGGAAGATTCAATTTGTACAATCTGGGTTCTGTTTTTTAAAAGGATGTGAAGTATTTCAAGACAGAGCCATAAGATCTTGTGACCTAGCTGAGAGGATGTGGTGTAAGCAGCAAACATCTCCATCTTCAGCACCTGAAGTGCCTCATCTAAAATATGGATGGTCGTTGATAATGTACTTCATCTTTGGAAGTCTGATTGATCATATCCTAGAAGACTGATCTCTGAGGTATTCCTGTACAATTTCTCCAGTATTTTCCCCAGTAACCATGGACGTCATTTGGGAGTAGTCAGAGGTCGATCTATGACCTCTAACTTGCTCCCTGCTACTCCTGGCACGTCCTTTGAGACTCCTGGACTCAGAGGGGGTTAATACTTTTGCATCCTCCGAGGCTACTGGTCGCAAAGGAAGTGCCAGGGGTAGCCCAGAGAGCAAGCTAGAGGTCACAACTGCGACCCCTGACTGCTACTAAGTGACTGCCATGCCAGTAACATTGGCACCAGTCTTATTCTGGTACATAGCATGCTTTTGTCAGTAGTGGCAAGGTAGCATCCTTTTTAGTTGAACTGGGAAACTTCTCTTGTGAGAGAGGTATTTCTGATTGTAAGTATGGTTATGGTTCTGCATGTGATTCCTGTGGCCAAAATTGATTTATATTTAAATTGATTTACATATTTAATGTTTGTAAACTTCAATTGTTTAAGAATATTTAGCACATTTCCGTCATAAACAGGTCTGAATGTTGTTCAGAGCGGTGTATTCGGATAGCGATGATATATTTATTTATAGATTTTGTTTAATGTTACAAAATCTAATGTGTTAATTTGACCATTTATCATGTAAATAATTGCATTTGTAAATTTGTAAATTATTTAATAGATATATTAAAATATGTAGTTTTTAACTCTTAATTTGTTAATTAGATTAATAGTAATAGAAACTATAGGTACTTTTTTATACATTTTGTTTATAATCTAAAAATGATGCAATGCTATAATCATAATGTTTATTAATTATACATATTGTTTCAAAGATTTTATGTTTATTCATGTATTTGTTGAAATACATTTTATGTAATTTTTTTATATATATTTAGTTAGTTGGCTTTTTTTTAAATTTAGGGTTGGGAATAGAAACTCTGACTCCTTTCCCTACTGTTGCTCAGATTTGCGCGAGAATAGTAAATCTGACCAGTCCAAAGTCTAATACTTAATTATGTTGCAGCAGGAATAGTAAATTCCCCCTCCTCCCCACACACACGCAAAGTCCAACACTATCCCAACTATTGCTTACTTTTGTGGGGGTCACATTTACTATTCCCACACCAAAGTCAAAAATTGACCCTATTGTTTCTTAGGTTGAAGTGGAAATAGTAAAAATGTCCCACCAAAGTTATTTTTTTTATTCACATCTTTTTTTATTTCTATTTTAATATAGGTATTGTTTTCACATCTTTTTTTATTTCGATTTTAATAAAGGTATCGTTTTTAAAAATATATATTTTAATTTGCATTACTTTGGAGTTAGAATTTTAACTAATTTCATATGTAATAAAGTTGTATTTATTTAATACCAATATTTATAGGATATTGGTTTTGTATTTATTGTTGTGTAATTATTTTTTATTTGAATTTTATTTTTTATTTGCTTTATTTTTTAACATACCAAAATGTATTTTAGTGTAAATATTAGTTTGTTTGTTGAATGTTCTTACCATTTTTAAATGTTTGATAAAACAATTTTTATTATTGTTTTTAATGAATTATTTACTCATTTTATTGTATCATTTCTTTTTTTATCATGTTTTAATATGCAACGGTTTTAATAACTTTTAATTAATATTAGTATCCTGTATTTTACTATGTATGTATATTTAAAAAAATATTTTGCAATTATATATTTTTATTTTTATATTATATGTATTTATATATTTCCTATATTATATGTATATTTTAATATTAAATTTGGTTCTTTTAAGTTAAGGTAGCTTTTAAAATTAACATAATAATAAAAAGTCTATATAGTTACCTATGTTATGATGATATTTTGGTCCACTATATTTTTGTAGTTTATATTTTTGTACTTAACATTCTAACTATAAAAAAATTGATATTGGTGTCCTCCTTATTGTTGGGCGATATTTAGTATCGCAATATTTTTGTTGTACCTATCATGTTGTAGAAGCGACTATACTTGATATAAAATAGCGACACACTATGTCCAATATAATGGAAGTTAAGTGTCCTTGGTGTAGGGGTGAAAGGTCAGAGGGTGCACATCTGGATGCTCTCACTGTACTTCCATGATTCCTTTTTTTTCATTTCATAAATTGACTAATAGACACACAGAGATATGGAAATTAAATTCTTTCTCTATCTCTTTTAAATTGGTGAATCACGTGTGGTATTCACTTTCTCATGAATTTCTACGAGTAAAATTTGCTTACTCATAAAAAAGATTATTTCAGTGAGTAAGCATGCCTTACTCCTCGAAATTCAAAAGCAAGTCACACCTAAAAAGTCCTATGGGTGATGAGAACATACGTGCATATGTAATGAGGTAAAAACACATCAAAGATGCCTTTTTTCCGTTCTGTAGCCATATTACAGAATGGAAAAAACATGTCTCAATAAAACTAGCAAATGGCAGGCAGTAACTGTAGTGGAAACAAGCATTGGCAAAGTCAATATGCCTCATCTTTATAAAATGAGTGCCAAGCTGTTGCCCCTCCCCATGTGCCATAAAAGCCATATAATATATGCCAACGCTTGTGCTTTCATGCAGTATGTGGAATGCAGGAGATAAAAAGAAAAAACACTTAAAATCTGCTCTTCAGTCATGCCCCAGCAAAAATATCCATTTTGCAGTGCTCTTTAACAAGCTGGAAGTGGTGGAGAACAACACAGCGCAGGGGGTATTTCAGAGGGGAATGATCGCCCAAGTGAGAGAGCTATAAAACACATGCACTCATGGAGTGATGAATGAAAAAGAAAAAGGTAAGCAGTGGAAGGTTACAAGCAAACAATAAAAATAGAGGATATGCTCCATAGGAGGGACACACACAAAAGGTGGAAGTAAAGCCATCGAATAAGAAGCAAGCATTTGGTAGTAACAACAAAGCCAATCAATGGTAAGAAATGGGTGGAATGCATGTCCCCTTTAAGTTCATAATAGGTTTTTAGCAACCAAACAGCTTGCACTGTCTGGCAGGCGAGACCTAATAAAAATGCATGACAGTGTAAGGCGATAGTGCCACAACAGGTTTTTTAGGTCTCGCCTATCCCATTCCATAAGGAAGGGATAGGGGAGAATTTTAGTCGGCAAAATAATTTGTCAAACCATTGGCGGATTTCAAACAGTTCACGTGAACACAAGCACGCGCTTTTCCCCCACAGGCGCCATCTGCGTCCACATCAAAGCAATCAGCCCCCCTCCCACAGGCTTCTGAAGCTCCCCCCAGCATGCGCTCGCTCGGCCTCAGGCATTTCTCCTCCGCGCGTCCTCCATTTCTCCTCCCCTAATTATTCACTGCCCACGGCCGGCCAGCGGTACTTTCACTTTCACGGCAGCCAGGCCGTGTCTTCGCATCATTGTAAAATCAGGCACTCTGCACTTTTAAAGATCCTGGCACACAAGGCGCTTATGCTGTCAATGCATTTTCTCCCCGTTTTTAACTTATTCACGAGCCTTCACTGCGCATCAGGCTCAGCGCGCCTCCTAGCCATGCATTTATTGAACCATCTTGCATACGGGTACATTGTGCCAGCCTTATCCGGGCATGCATTTACAAACGATTATCGGCATTTTCAACTGTACAGACACACACATGGAGCTTGCTAGCCCCGTCTGGGCATGTCTTTAAAAACGAATACCGGCACTATTTCACTTGACCGCATCATTGTAACATCAAGCACTCTGCACTTTTAAAGATCCTGGCACAAAAGGCGCTTATGCTGTCAATGCATTTTCTCCCCGTTTTTAACTTATTCACGAGCCTTCACTGTGCATCAGGCTCAGCGCGCCTCCCAGCCATGCATTTATTGAACCATCTTGCATACGGGTTCATTGTGCCAGCCCCATCCGGGCATGTATTTACAAACGATTATCGGCATTTTCAACTGTACAGACACACACATGGAGCTTGCTAGCCCCGTCTGGGCATGTCTTTCAAAACGAATACCGGCACTATTTCACTTGACCGCATCATTGTAACATCAGGCACTCTGCACTTTTAAAGATCCTGGCACACAAGGCGCTTATGCTGTCAATGCATTTTCTCCCCGTTTTTAACTTATTCACGAGCCTTCACTGCGCATCAGGCTCAACACGCCTCCCAGCCATGTATTTATTGAACCATCTTGCATACGGGTTCATTGTGCCAGCCCCATCCGGGCATGTATTTACAAACGATTATCGGCATTTTCAACTGTACAGGCACACACATGGAGCTTGCTAGCCCCGTCTGGGCATGTCTTTCAAAACGAATACCGGCACTATTTCACTTGACCGCATCATTGTAACATCAGGCACTCTGCACTTTTAAAGATCCTGGCACACAAGGCGCTTATGCTGTCAATGCATTTTCTCCCCGTTTTTAACTTATTCACGAGCCTTCACTGCGCATCAGGCTCAGCACGCCTCCCAGCCATGTATTTATTGAACCATCTTGCATACGGGTTCATTGTGCCAGCCCCATCCGGGCATGTATTTACAAACGATTATCGGCATTTTCAACTGTACAGACACACACCTGGAGCTTGCTAGCCCCGTCTGGGCATGTCTTTAAAAACGAATACTGGCATTATTTCACTTGACCGCATCATTGTAACATCAGGCACTCTGCACTTTTAAAGATCCTGGCACACAAGGCGCTTATGCTGTCAATGCATTTTCTCCCCGTTTTTAACTTATTCACGAGCCTTCACTGCGCATCAGGCTCAGCGCGCCTCCCAGC
Source organism: Lissotriton helveticus (assembly GCF_964261635.1). NCBI lineage: Eukaryota > Metazoa > Chordata > Amphibia > Caudata > Salamandridae > Lissotriton > Lissotriton helveticus. Next base: position 958,051,172 of record NC_136059.1, on the reverse strand, counting down.
CATGCATTTATTGACCCATCTTGCATACGGGTTCATTGTGCCAGCCCCATCCGGGCATGTATTTACAAACGATTATCGGCATTTTCAACTGTACAGACACACACATGGAGCTTGCTAGCCCCGTCTGGGCATGTCTTTCAAAACGAATACCGGCACTATTTCACTTGACCGCATCATTGTAACATCAGGCACTCTGCACTTTTAAAGATCCTGGCACACAAGGCGCTTATGCTGTCAATGCATTTTAATAAAACAGCTTATAAAGCGCCTGGTAACACCTTCACGGCGTATCCCCGCGCTAGTGAGGAAAAAAGTAACCAACAATAACAGAGACTGCCCACCCTTCCGTGAACCCTACATCCTATACAGATGAGTTTTTAACAATGCTCTAAATTTGACTTCAGCGCCTTCTAGTCTCATCTCCAAAGGGAGATTGTTCCAGCTCCGTGCCGCAATCAAACTAAAAGAGCGCCCCCCCATTCTTGCTTTCTTCACTCGAGGAACCACCAGCAAGTCCGTTCCTCCCGAGCGAAGAGCTCTTGAGGGTTCATATTTATGCACCAAGTTTTGCAGGTAAGAAGGAGCTCTATTCCATACAATGCGATGGCAGATCAGGAGGCATTTATAAAGCACTCTCTTCCTGACCGGCAGCCAGTGCAGAGTATCCAGGGCCAGACTGGAGGCTGCTCTCCTAGGCCGCCGCAGAACTAACCGTGCGGCAGAATTTTGCAGAACTTGCAGCCGCCCCAAACTTTTCTCGGTGGCCCCCAGGAATAGAACATTCCCATAATCCATCCGGGAGGTCACCAGGGCCTGAGTCATGGTCCGTCTGGCTGGCAAAGGCAGGAGGTCAAGCGTTTTATTTAAGGTCTTCAAGACTCCAAAACACTTCCCAACTAACCGGCGGATATGCCCTTCATAAGAAAGGGTAGGATTAACCCATACCCCCAAGTTTTTAGCCTCCTCAAAGGGTACCGGGGTGGGACCCAAACTTGGCGGCCACCACTCGGCTGACCAACTGCTGGTCTCCCCGCCCACCACCATCACCTCCGTTTTAGAGCCATTCAATTTTAGGCAATGGGAGTCCATCCAATTCGCCAGAGCCTGCATGTAGGCCTTAAAATTGGACGCTGTCATTGCGGGGCCTTGAGATAGGGATAACAGCAGTTGGGTGTCGTCGGCATAGGATACCAACTCCACTCCATACGCCTGGACGACACGAGCCAGGGGGGCCATATACAGATTAAATAAAGTGGGGCTCAGGGCAGAGCCCTGAGGCACCCCCTGGTCAAGTGCCAGCTCAGTAGAGTGGGCAAATCCCTGCTGGACCTGGAAGTAGCGGCCCGTGAGGAAGGACTTTAGCCAACCCCAAGCAGACCCGGTGACACCACCATCGCTAAGACACTGTAGCAAGATAGAGTGAGCTACAGTGTCAAAAGCGGCACTAAGATCTAGCATCACCAGAGCCATGGTGTGCCCCGCATCTGCTCCCTGTCTCAACGTTTCCGTAGCTCTCAGAATGGCCGTTTCAGTCGAAAACCCCGACCGGAAGCCCGACTGAGAAGGATGTAAAATCTCAGCCTTCTCCAGGTGCTCCACCAGCTGACGGTTTACAACCTTCTCAGCCACTTTGGCCAAATAAGGGAGAAGAGATATAGGTCTTAGATTTTCAAGAACCTCCATACCCACATTAGGCTTTTTCCTAATGGGCAGGACTATAGCCTTCTTCCAGTCTGCTGGGAGCTGTTGGGAGGTAAAGGAAACCTGAAGTACATATCTGAACAGGGGTTCAAGTACATCCAAGCCCTCAGCAAGCACCCTAGGGGGCGCGGGGTCCCGCGGGGAGCCTGATTTTACACTACGACAGATGCTGCGCAGTTCTTCAGATGGAGGAATGCAAAAGTGCTCCAACCTCTCCGCCGAACCTCTCCATCCCAGTGATTCCATGAACTGAAGGCTGCTAACCGGCTGTTTGGAGAAAGAGGCATAAATACTCTTTACTTTGTCAGCAAAGAATTCAGCCACTCGATTACATTCCCCCATAGGATCGGTAGACTGGGAATTCAAGCCAGGTACCCGGGATATTTCTTTAAAAATTTTAAACAGCGCCTTCGAGGAGTTCTCCGCCTCCTCTATCCGAATGTGATAGTAGGCAGCTTTGGCCGCTCGCACTTGCTTTTGATATTTCCCCATAGCTAATTTGTAGCAGACCTTACTCCCAGAACAGGATGTCAACCTCCAACTGCGCTCCAGCCGTTTACATTCCGATTTTACCAGCTGTAAATCTGGTGTGAACCATGGAGCAGTCCTAGCTCTTCTACCACAAGTCTTGGAACTGCTCAGTGGAGCCGTGGAGTTCACGGCGTCTAGGATGCGCTCATCAAGCTTAGAGTTCACCCACTCAACATCGGTGCCATCGGTATCAGCCTGTTAAACCTATTTTGGGAGAACTGCTTCCATTTACGGTACGGAAAGTTTTTGATGTCCGCTGCGCGCGTCTCACAGCCAGAGCTACTTATCTGAACGGGAACTAAGTAATGGTCTGACCATGGGATAGGAATAGGGGTGTCCACAGTCACCCCCTCCCAACTCGCAAACACAGGATCCAGTAAGTGACCCATAGCATGCGTAGGAATGGAATTCTTCAGCTCAAGCTGTAGTTCCTGAAATTCCTGACGAAGGTCAGTAACATCTTTCAGATGAGTGATTTCAAAATGCATATTAATGTCCCCTAAAACTAAGATTTTACTCCGTCTAATGGTTAATGGTTCTCCCCGTTTTTAACTTATTCACGAGCCTTCACTGCGCATCAGGCTCAGCACACCTCCCAGCCATGTATTTATTGAACCATCTTGCATACGGGTTCATTGTGCCAGCCCCATCCGGGCATGTATTTACAAACGATTATCGGCATTTTCAACTGTACAGACACACACCTGGAGCTTGCTAGCCCCGTCTGGGCATGTCTTTAAAAACGAATATTGGCATTATTTCACTTGACCGCATCATTGTAACATCAGGCACTCTGCACTTTTAAAGATCCTGGCACACAAGGCGCTTATGCTGTCAATGCATTTTCTCCCCGTTTTTAACTTATTCACGAGCCTTCACTGCGCATCAGGCTCAGCACGCCGCCCAGCCATGTATTTATTGAACCATCTTGCATACGGGTTCATTGTGCCAGCCCCATCCGGGCATGTATTTACAAACGATTATCGGCATTTTCAACTGTACAGGCACACACATGGAGCTTGCTAGCCCCGTCTGGGCATGTCTTTCAAAACGAATACCGGCACTATTTCACTTGACCGCATCATTGTAACATCAGGCACTCTGCACTTTTAAAGATCCTGGCACACAAGGCGCTTATGCTGTCAATGCATTTTCTCCCCGTTTTTAACTTATTCACGAGCCTTCACTGCGCATCAGGCTCAGCACGCCTCCCAGCCATGCATTTATTGAACCATCTTGCATACGGGTTCATTGTGCCAGCCCCATCCGGGCATGTATTTACAAACGATTATCGGCATTTTCAACTGTACAGACACACACCTGGAGCTTGCTAGCCCCGTCTGGGCATGTCTTTAAAAACGAATACCGGCATTATTTCACTTGACCGCATCATTGTAACATCAGGCACTCTGCACTTTTAAAGATCCTGGCACACAAGGCGCTTATGCTGTCAATGCATTTTCTCCCCGTTTTTAACTTATTCACGAGCCTTCACTGCGCATCAGGCTCAGCGCGCCTCCCAGCCATGCATTTATTGAACCATCTTGCATACGGGTTCATTGTGCCAGCCCCATCCGGGCATGTATTTACAAACGATTATCAGCATTTTCAGCTGTACAGACACACACATGGAGCTTGCTAGCCCCGTCTGGGCATGTCTTTCAAAACGAATACCGGCACTATTTCACTTGACCGCATCATTGTAACATCAGGCACTCTGCACTTTTAAAGATCCTGGCACACAAGGCGCTTATGCTGTCAATGCATTTTAATAAAACAGCTTATAAAGCGCCTGGTAACACCTTCACGGCGTGTCCCCGCGCTAGTGAGGAAAAAAGTAACCAACAATAACAGAGACTGCCCACCCTTCCGTGAACCCTACATCCTATACAGATGAGTTTTTAACAATGCTCTAAATTTGACTTCAGCGCCTTCTAGTCTCATCTCCAAAGGGAGATTGTTCCAGCTCCGTGCAGCAATCAAACTAAAAGAGCGCCCCCCCATTCTTGCTTTCTTCACTCGAGGAACCACCAGCAAGCCCGTTCCTCCCGAGCGAAGAGCTCTTGAGGGTTCATATTTATGCACCAAGTTTTGCAGGTAAGAAGGAGCTCTATTCCATACAATGCGATGGCAGATCAGGAGGCATTTATAAAGCACTCTCTTCCTGACCGGCAGCCAGTGCAGAGTATCCAGGGCCAGACTGGAGGCTGCTCTCCGAGGCCGCCGCAGAACTAACCGTGCGGCAGAATTTTGCAGAACTTGCAGCCGCCCCAAACTTTTCTCGGTGGCCCCCAGGAATAGAACATTCCCATAATCCATCCGGGAGGTCACCAGGGCCTGAGTCATGGTCCGTCTGGCTGGCAAGGGCAGGAGGTCAAGCGTTTTATTTAAGGTCTTCAAGACTCCAAAACACTTCCCAACTAACCGGCGGATATGCCCTTCATAAGAAAGGGTAGGATTAACCCATACCCCCAAGTTTTTAGCCTCCTCACAGGGTACCGGGGTGGGACCCAAACTTGGCGGCCACCACTCGGCTGACCAACTGCTGGTCTCCCCGCCCACCACCTTCACCTCCGTTTTAGAGCCATTCAATTTTAGGCAATGGGAGTCCATCCAATTTGCCAGAGCCTGCATGTAGGCCTTAAAATTGGACGCTGTCATTGCGGGGCCTTGAGATAGGGATAACAGCAGTTGGGTGTCGTCGGCATAGGATACCAACTCCACTCCATACGCCTGGACGACCCGGGCCAGGGGGGCCATATACAGATTAAATAGAGTGGGGCTCAGGGCAGAGCCCTGAGGCACCCCCTGGTCAAGTGCCAGCTCAGTAGAGCGGGCAAATCCCTGCTGGACCTGGAAGTAGCGGCCCGTGAGGAAGGACTTTAGCCAACCCCAAGCAGACCCGGTGACACCACCATCGCTAAGACACTGTAGCAAGATAGAGTGAGTTACAGTGTCAAAAGCGGCACTAAGATCTAGCATCACCAGAGCCATGGTGTGCCCGCATCTGCTCCCTGTCTCAACGTTTCCGTAGCTCTCAGAATGGCCGTCTCAGTCGAAAACCCCGACCGGAAGCCCGACTGAGAGGGATGTAAAATCTCAGCCTTCTCCAGGTGCTCCACCAGCTGACGGTTTACAACCTTCTCAGCCACGTTGGCCAAATAAGGGAGAAGAGATATAGGTCTTAGATTTTCAAGAACCTCCATACCCACATTAGGCTTTTTCCTAATGGGCAGGACTATAGCCTTCTTCCAGTCTGCTGGGAGCTGTTGGGAGGTAAAGGAAACCTGAAGTACATATCTGAATAGGGGTTCAAGTACATCCAAGCCCTCAGCAAGCACCCTAGGGGGCGCGGGGTCCCGCGGGGAGCCTGATTTTACACTACGACAGATGCTGCGCAGTTCCTCAGATGGAGGAATGCAAAAGTGCTCCAACCTCTCCGCCGAACCTCTCCATCCCAGTGATTCCATGAACTGAAGGCTGCTAACCGGCTGTTTGGAGAAAGAGGCATAAATACTCTTTACTTTGTCAGCAAAGAATTCAGCCACTCGATTACATTCCCCCATAGGATCGGTAGACTGGGAATTCACGCCAGGTACCCGGGATATTTCTTTAAAAATTTTAAACAGCGCCTTCGAGGAGTTCTCCGCCTCCTCTATCCGAATGTGATAGTAGGCAGCTTTGGCCGCTCGCACTTGCTTTTGATATTTCCTCATAGCTCATTTGTAGCAGACCTTACTCCCAGAACAGGATGTCAACCTCCAACTGCGCTCCAGCCGTTTACATTCCGATTTTACCAGCTGTAAATCTGGTGTGAACCATGGAGCAGTCCTAGCTCTTCTACCACAAGTCTTGGAACTGCTCAGTGGAGCCGTGGAGTTCACGGCGTCTAGGATGCGCTCATCAAGCTTAGAGTTCACCCACTCAACATCGGTGCCATCGGTATCAGCCTGTTAAACCTATTTTGGGAGAACTGCTTCCATTTACGGTACGGAAAGTTTTTGATGTCCGCTGCGCGCTTCTCACAGCCAGAGCTACTTATCTGAACGGGAACTAAGTAATGGTCTGACCATGGGATAGGAATAGGGGTGTTCACAGTCACCCCCTCCCAACTCGCAAACACAGGATCCAGTAAGTGACCCATAGCATGCATAGGAATGGAATTCTTCAGCTCAAGCTGCAGTTCCTGAAATTCCTGACGAAGGTCAGTAACATCTTTCAGATGAGTGTTTTCAAAATGCATATTAATGTCCCCTAAAACTAAGATTTTACTCCGTCTAATGGTTAATGGTTCTCCCCGTTTTTAACTTATTCACGAGCCTTCACTGCGCATCAGGCTCAGCACACCTCCCAGCCATGTATTTATTGATCCATCTTGCATACGGGTTCATTGTGCCAGCCCCATCCGGGCATGTATTTACAAACGATTATCGGCATTTTCAACTGTACAGACACACACATGGAGCTTGCTAGCCCCGTCTTGGCATGTCTTTAAAAACGAATACCGGCACTATTTCACTTGACCGCATCATTGTAACATCAGGCACTCTGCACTTTTAAAGATCCTGGCACACAAGGCGCTTATGCTGTCAATGCATTTTCTCCCCGTTTTTAACTTATTCACGAGCCTTCACTGCGCATCAGGCTCAGCGCGCCTCCCAGCCATGCATTTATTCAACCATCTTGCATACGGGTTCATTGTGCCAGCCCCATCCGGGCATGTATTTACAAACGATTATCGGCATTTTCAACTGTACAGACACACACATGGAGCTTGCTAGCCCCGTCTGGGCATGTCTTTCAAAATGAATACCGGCACTATTTCACTTGACGGCATCATTGTAACATCAGGCACTCTACACTTTTAAAGATCCTGGCACACAAGGCGCTTATGCTGTCAATGCATTGTCTCCCCGTTTTTAACTTATTCACGAGCCTTCACTGCGCATCAGGCTCAGCACGCCTCCCAGCCATGTATTTATTGAACCATCTTGCATACGGGTTCATTGTGCCAGCCCCATCCGGGCATGTATTTACAAACGATTATCAGCATTTTCAACTGTACAGACACACACATGGAGCTTGCTAGCCCCGTTTGGGCATGTCTTTAAAAACGAATATCGGCACTATTTCACTTGACCGCATCATTGTAACATCAGGCACTCTGCCCTTTTAAAGATCCTGACACACAAGGCGCTTATGCTGTCAATGCATTTTCTCCCCGTTTTAAACTTATTCACAAGCCTTCACTGCGCATCAGGCTCAGCGCGCCTCCCAGCCATATATTTATTGAACCATCTTGCGTACGGGTTCAATGTGCCAGCCCCATCCGGGCATGTATTTACAAACGATTATCGGCATTTTCAACTGTACACACACACACATGGAGCTTGCTAGCCCCGTCTGGGCATGTCTTTAAAACCGAATACCGGCACTATTTCACTTGACCGCATCATTGTAACATCAGGCACTCTGCACTTTTAAAGATCCTGGCACACAAGGCGCTTATGCTGTCAATGCATTTTCTCCCCGTTTTTAACTCATTCACGAGCCTTCACTGCGCATCAGGCTCAGCGCGCCTCCCAGCCATGAATTTATTGAACCATCTTGCGTACGGGTTCATTGTGCCAGCCCCATCCGGGCATGTATTTACAAACGGATGACGGCCTAATTCTCTGCCCGCACCAGGCACCCTGTAATTTGTTCACGAACAAATGCCGGCATAAAATACCAGCCTGCATTTTTGAAACATCAGGCACGCTGCATTTTAAGATCGTGGATGCAATGTTTGTCTCCTGGCAACAAACCACTGCCTATTCTTATCTTTTTTCATATGAAGTAGAGAGTCTTTTCCATCACTTTGAACTTCGTTACTTACATGACACACGATATGTCTCATTGATTACCTTTACTCGCCACCATGTTTCTCTAACATGCCGCATTTGTTATACAGCGCTACTTTTTTCACCTGAGCGCCTTGACTTAGTTGATATCCCTTCTTCCCGCAGACACTTATTTGTTTTTCTAACTCATGTTCTTCTTTTCCCTCTCTCTATTTCACTCTTCCAGTATCTCACTTTTTTCAAATCCATTCCATCGCTACGTGTCCCTCGCCCTTCATTATTCATTTCCACCTCTTTCCTCCCGCCCATTCTCTTCTCCACTTCCCTCTCTCGGTTTCCATCTTCTCTAACCCCTTATCTCTGGCATCAGCCTAATTTCCCCCCTATTTCTATCCGTGATCTCTTTTGCCAGCCTCTTCTATTCCTCTCTACTACTCACCCCTTCCCTTTTCTCCTTTCTCCGTTGCTCGTTTACACCCATTACACCCTCTCTCAGCCTCACTCGCCCCTTTTCTCGCCCCTTCATTCTGCATTGCTTTTCTCTGCTATTTTATTCTTCTGCCATTCTATCCCTTTCTGTTTCGGTCGTCCTTCTCGCCGTGTTTTCTTTTACTCCCCACCCCTTCTACCCACTCCCTCATGTCCCCTCTGATATGTTCCTTTGAATTAATCCATTTGCAGAACGTTCACCGCGCATTAAACTGCCTAGGGGTTCCTATTTCCTCTTTGTTTACATTTACCTCCCCCTCGCGCTTTCTTTTCTCTCCCTCTCTCGGCCCTTTGATGCTTGTTATCTTACTCTTGCGGAGCGGCTCCCATTGTACTGAGGCCGATTTCAGCCACTACAGCAGACTCGTGGCGGCGGGTGCGACATAAAGTGCCTTCATTCGAGGCTTATTTATTCGCACAGCTGTTCCCGCTGTACAAAGGGGAGGGGAGGGAGCAGGGTGAGCCGGGGCGGGTGAGCCACGCAGATAGCATAATGGCAGAACCTAGATCCTGCATAATCGCAGGTGTGTGTGAGGCTTGCATAGACGCAGGCACTGATTGCGTACTTTGTGCTCTGAGTTGTCTCGGTGACTACCATTCATCTATACATCCATCCGTGTATCCACTCATTCATCCATGCATCCATTCTTCCTACCACCCATCCATCCATCCACTCAGAGCCTTCCATCCATTCCTCCACCCACCATCCATCCATTCGTCCATGCATCCATCCACTCACTGATCCATCCATTCATCATCCATCCACTCACTCATAGATCCATTCAACCTTCCATCCCCTCACCGATCCATCCATCCACCCACTGATCCATCCATCCATTTATCCATCCACTCACGGATCCCTCCACTGAATGCCACAGCATCACTAAACGCCACAGCATCACTAAGCATCACTCAACGCTACAGCATCACTCAGCTTCACTCAACACCACTCAACCCCACAGCATCACTCAACGCCACAGCATCACTCAGCTTCACTCAACACCACTCAATGCCACAGCATCACTAAACGCCACAGCATCACTCAACGCCACAGCATCACTCAACGCCACAGCATCACTCAGCTTCACTCAACACCACTCAACGCCACAGCATCACTACACGCCGCAGCATCACTCAGCTTCACTCCACGCCACAGCACGACTCCACACCACAGCACCACGCCACAGCACCACTCCACACCACAGCACCACTCCACGCCACAGCATCACTCCACGCCACAGCATCACTCCACGCCACAGCATCACTCCACGCCCCAGCATCACTCCATGCCACAGCATCACTCAACACCACTCAATGTTACAGCATCACTCAGCACCACTCAACGCCCCAGCACCACTCAACGCCGCAGCACCACTCAATGCCCCAGCACCACTCAATGCCCCAGCACCACTCAATGCCCCAGCATCACTCGGCGCCACAGCATCACTCAGCGCCACAGCATCACTTGGCACCACAGCATCACTCAGCACCACAGCATCACTCAGCACCACAGCATCACTCAATGCTACAGCATCACTCAACGCCACAGCATCACTCAGCTTCACTCAACACCACTCAACGCCACAGCATCACTACATGCCACAGCATCACTCAGCTTCACTCCACGCCACAGCACGACTCCACACCACAGCACCACACCACAGCACCACTCCACACCACAGCACCACTCCACGCCACAGCATCACTCCACGCCACAGCATCACTCCACGCCCCAGCATCACTCCACGCCCCAGCATCACTCCATGCCACAGCATCACTCAACACCACTCAATGTCACAGCATCACTCAGCACCACTCAACGCCCCAGCACCACTCAACGCCGCAGCACCACTCAACGCCCCAGCACGACTCAATGCCCCAGCACCACTCAATGCCCCAGCATCACTCGGCGCCACAGCATCACTCAGCGCCACAGCATCACTTAGCACCATAGCATCACTCAGCACCACAGCATCACTCAGCACCACAGCATCACTCAATGCTACAGCATCACTCAATGCTACAGCATCACTCAGCACCACTGAACGCCACAGCATCACTCAGCACCACTGAACGCCACAGCATCACTCAGCACCACTGAACGCCACAGCATCACTCAGCATCACTGAACGCCACAGCATCACTCTGTGCAACCATTCAATTCAACAACAACTGGTTCAAATATGTTCTCTCAATGTTTCAAGCTTTATTACAAATGTCACCAAAAAAATGTTAATATTTCACTTCTGTTCTTGGATTTTCGTCACAATAAAAGACACTGAACATAATCTTCCCAAAAGTTATTTACAAAAGTTTAAGCTATTGCCATTATAAATTACTATAACTTTGATTTAAGTACTAATTATTAAAAAAATAAATAAAAGCCATTGTTATTTGTAATATCAATACATCTAAGTCATGTAAATACAACACATATTGCATTTCAAATGCTATAGGTGTCACATTTGCAAAAGTTATGACTATTGGCATTGTAAATGACAAAGCTATTAATTTCGCTATTTTCAAAACCAACACATAAATAAAAAATGTGTCATTTACAATACCAATAGCTCAAACTTTCCTAATGCGAGACCTATTGCATTGCAAATGCTTGTTTATTTATTCTGTGTAGATAGTAAACAATTCACAACTTTTTTTAGTGTGTTTAGTTGTTACATATTTTACTGCTCTTCTGCTGCTTTGGATGAGAGCCGAGTAACCCTCAAATCGAAGGTCCTTGGCCTAATCTGGCTTTTCCAGGCAACAAATCCAAATAAATGAACGAAGGGCTCGACATCAGCTGCTCTGCCTCAGCTGACAACTGCTTATCTGTCAAAGAAAACAAGCTCTTGGATGCAAGAGTAGCTAATGCTTGCTAAGCACTCTAACACCCGTAGGATTCAGCCATTAAACCACTCAATTATTCGCCCTTTAGGTTGTTTGTTTATAAAAAAAGATCTAAGAAAATGAAAAGTAACACAATGAAAACAAAGCATTCTGCTTGGAGTTTTCTTTTCCTTCCTCTCGGTTTATTTGTCTTGGTAATTAAAGCGGCGCTGATCCGCTGGATCTTGGAGCCAAGCCCCGCTGACAGGCTGTAAGTCAGCCGGTTCCCACTGTCCTGTGGTAATGTCTGAGAGGCGGCGTAAGAGGAGAGAGCAGCCTCCTCCGGCCCATGTCTTTATGCTGCCTTGAGAGGACCGATGCTCGAGTCCTGCTATTTGCAAATGAAATAAAGCCACCCAGGCTGCAAGTCTAACCTTATTATATGTGTCCTGTTTTGTGTGAGAACGAGTGCAGGGGAAAAGAGCGAGATTTATTTTCGGGAAATTGGCACCTGGCGCAGCCGACTTTTTCAAAGCCGAGCAGAGCACAAAGTTTCATTTATTAAGGGTGACCATGCAAAATGTTGCCACTTCGGAATAATGCTGTCATTCCCTCACAGGAAATTAAAAACACGTTTCCACGAACTGCCTCTGAGTACCAGTATTTCACTCGTGTGATTTTGCTACCTCTCGCTTTTGCTCTCTGCTGTTCACTGCCCCCTACTCCCATCTCAACCAACAGCCCTTCACTTTTTATTACCCTTCCTCGATTCCAATCTGGCGCTTTCTTTTTTTCTGTCATTCACTCGCCTCATTTCGTCTCTTTACACATTGTCTACCGCTCTTTCTTGTTCAGCCCCTTCACTCTCTATATACCGTCTCGAGACTGCCTCTGTAACTGTCTTATTCACTTACTCTCTCTGTCTCTTTATAGTTCTTTCCTCTTCCTCCAGTAGGTGTAACACAAAATAATGCCACAATGCAGATTCTTATAAGGGGGCCCTTATTCCCTCATATGGCACAGACATTCATAGACCTTACGGTGAAAGGGGGTGACCTCTGATGGTTCGGGTACTGTTGACCCACAAGGGCTTCCTGGGTTTGTGGTAGGTCATGCTTTTCCTGTTGCTCCTACCATTCACTTGCCCTCTGTCTCTCTCCTATTTGCTCCTTTACCCTCAGCCTATTGCTCATGCCCGTTTACTCACCTGTAATCTTCATTACTTCAAGTCCTGGTCTTCTTGTTCCATTCCTGGTCCCGTCCCTCTCTTCCTGTTTCTGTTTATGCTGATTGGTGAGTGTTTTTATTCTTCTTGGGTTTGTTTGGTATTCTCAGGATGTGTGGGTGATGCACTTCCCCCTTTATGCATGCCGGGCCAGGCAGGCGGCACCATATTGGGGAAAGTATTCTAATAGGTTTCAGTAGAGCAGACAAGCTGCTCATTGTTAAGGAATAGTACAGGAAGACGGACAAGGAGGTAATACCACTACTCAATGTCTCCTTTTTCTCTCTCCATCTCTGTTGCTGTGTCCAACTATCCTAGTCCTCTAACACCGCATATCCTGTTTTCTCATTGTCATTGTCATTCACAAACTCTCTCTTCCACTGTTTCCAGCACGTTCTTTACACATCTCTTTAACTTTGTCACAGAATGTGTCCTTCTGTAGCTACCTTATCCCACCTTCCTGCCCCATCTTTTGTAGAACTAACTTTCTTATTTAGTTTGGCTTTTCTACAGGCCACACATTATCCCAGAGGATATTACAGCACCTAACACAGCAAGAATGTGGGAAAAGACAAATATGTCTACGTCATACAGAGGGCGTGAGGGGCATTACACTTATTTACATTTTTGATCAAGAGACATCTTTTAAATCAATTAAGCAAGATATTCCAGTTGGTATATTCTTCTTTTTTGAGTGATTTAAGCACCGTGTACAGTTAAAGAGAGAGGAATGAGTAACACTGGGCAGTGTTACCATTGCGTGAGTATGTTACATGCACAAAGGGTGTTTTCATGGATGCTCCCTTTCTCACACTCTTCACCTCTGTTGCTCTTCCTCTTGCACCCCACCCACTTTCTGCATGCAGTCCCTCTCTCCTGCTCTTCCATTCATTACTTTTCCTTATTCTCTTTCTGTCTCCGACACTTGCAGTATTTAGCCAGTGGCTAGCTACTCATACTTTCCCCCTTCTATGGTCTACAATACACTTGAAATAAGTTGGTACTTTGCTTTTGAGGTTTTGCTTAATACATCTTGCGTTCATGCCAAATCTTTTAGAGACGTAAGATGAAAGGACTCCAGTTTAATGTGGAATTGTGGATGTTCTGATTGATGCAGCAGGAGAGGAGTGCTTGGGTCATGAATGATTATTGGAGTTTAGACGTTAGCTCATCTTAATGAGGAATCTGCTATTTCTATTGGTTGTGTGATTAGAAGGAAGTCCTTTCTTCAAAGTATCCATGTTGGTCCTAAGCGTTTGCTGTAATAGCAGGTGTGTATGTCATTATAGTGTATGGTTCAAGTGAGGTATCAGTTTCATGAGAACTCAGTGGCTCTTGTATTGCTCAAAGTTCCTATAACACATTTTATATATGGAGCCATTCTTGCAGGCTAATTGAAACACAGAGGGCCTGAGTTTGCAAGGCAGGTTACTTTGTCATTAATGTGATGGAGTACCCTGTCCACCAAATCCTTGGTCTGCCCATTCTATTATGAGTCTGAAGGACAATCAATTTTCTGACGGTGGTGCCCCTGCTGGCTCTGCCATCATAAAACGTACTCCAACAGACGGACGGAGCTGGGAAAGACAGAGTAAGGACATCTGACCTCTCTCCCTATTAAGAGAGCTTTGTCTGATGTATTTTTTTCTGTTGGTCACCACCTGGTAAAAACAGGTAGTCATGGGCAGAAATAGAAAATAATAACTCCTCCCCCATGGGTGAAAACTTCCAGGTTGGGGGGGTTGCTAGTTTTCAGAAACAAATTTCAATTTGAGGAGTTTGCTTTTGAAAAACAAACAGATTTGTAGCTCATCTACTTAAAAAGATGGCTGATGTGCACCAAACTTTCAGTTCCCTCAGAGGAACTGCCACGGTGAAGGCTCCTGTAAAGTCACAGACATCACCACAGGGCCAGAGGTGATCTCATAATTGGTGAGTGCAAGGGTGGTGGAGGAGATAACCTCTACCACCTGATGGCCGTCGGGCCACCCGCTGCTGTCAAAATCAGGGCCAAAGTAATGAAAGCGAGAGACAAACAGAGAAAAAGAATTCATTTTTTGGGCATGTCTTATTTTTTTAACTAAGCTACTGCAAAACACCTGCATAGGAATAAATAAAAAAAGTATCCTCATTGACCCAAAGAATGCAGCTGAAATATTCATAAAGATTGATGATATTTGCCTTTTCTGCAGTCTTGTAGGTTCCGTAATTGTAATTCTGGTCCATGCTCTCAACCAAACTCTCCTTATCTCACAGTCACCCAGGAAAACCCTACATTTAAACTGGGTACTAGATCACTAATCCCCTACAACACTGGTCATTAAGGCTCTTGTGTATGGCCTTCTGATGATTCTTGTTCTTATTACTCAAAAAGGTGAGAGTACCCTATCAAGAAAGACTCACAGACTGATCCAGAAAGTATCTGTTTCAATAGCAAGCAATATAGTTACGAGACTTAAAGGGAATTTTTGTGAATGGCTTGCCACCCCAAATGAGGAGTCAGTCATTTTTCAATGCTTTGTGACCCGATTTCTTTGCAAAACATTGATACATCTCAAACCAAATTGCTATTTGGAAGGGAAGGGACATCTACAACAAACCCCTTCCAAATAGTGATTTGGTGTGAGGTGGCAAGCCACTTGTAGGTGTCGATAAAAAATCTAATAAAATTACATTAATACATTGCAAAAATGTATTTCAGATTGCAAACAGTGAATCAGACAGTTTGCTTTTGGAAAAACATTTAGTAGACCTGGCTTTAGATTGGTACTGGTAGGTGTTATACATTTTAGTTGACCAACGACACTGTATACCAATGCAACCTTCCACTGAGACTAGAGGAACTTTTTATTGAAAGAACTATCCTTACTTGGATATTCTCCTACCTATTCTATAGATCCGTCATTATCTTACTCCCTCCGTTTGCCTCACCTCGTTTGATCGTATCAACACTCACCTTCAGCACCTGCCTCAGCCTAATATGCACCAACTATTCCATTGCACTCAACTCCTCCTAAAGTTGGAAAGTCCATAGGACTTAGACATTCGAGGAATAGACCACTGCCTCAAGCAATCATTCAATGGACACTGAGAAATCGCCTTAAACTTAACTTATCCAAAACAAAGATCCAAACCTGCAGTGCATAGAAGAACTACTAACGATGACCATCTACTTACTGAACTAGGAAGTGAGAAACCTGGAAGCAATCATGGACTCCCTCCTATCTCTGCCTCCCCACCTCCAAGGTGACAAGAAGTACCTTCCATACCTCACAAACGTTTTAATTAATGTTCCCTCTGAAGGTTTTCCTCTGAAACTCTAGGCTGCCACCTATCTCATCATGCCTTACATTAATTACACAAAAGCACTCTATCTGGAAGGCCCCACGATTAGCACTCTGAAGTCAGCGATGAATCCAAAATGAAACAGCCAGGCAGCTGTTACAGCTTTATCTATGGGCCACTTTTTATCTGTCCTCTAAATGCTTCGCAGGTTACCTATGATAAGTGGCTTAACATTGTGGGCTGTTTACAAGGCTCGTAGAGTGATCTATGTCAAGGTCTCAAGATACAAAGATACTTGCAGAAAAGAACCCTACACTCTTGGAACCTGAGCTGACAACCCTTCCATAAAAAAAGAAACACACCAGTTGTCCTTTCTTCACTGTAATATATAAAAAAAAGACTTTGAAGCTCCTCCAGGCACAGATGAGATACATACAAGACTATGTGGAACTCTGGGAAATTATGAAGACTTGGTTGTTCCCAAACTGATGAGGAGACTGTTATGACCAGTTTTACGAAGAAGAAGACACCAGGTGCAGGTTAGTGAACTCTTTATTTTCACCTCCACAGTTCCACAACCAGGAGCTGCAGTTCAGCGCTCTGCCATCATTCTTACAGTTTGCCAACATTCTAAGGTAGCCTCACGGCCAACAGTAGGGCTGTACCAAAAGGGGACAGGGAGGGGGGGTGAGAAGGGAGAAGGAATACAAGGACAGTTCCAATACTTGCGGGAAGAATATTATAACAAGGAAATAAACTGGTGATAGATAAAATAATATAACACAGACGTTACACAACCAACATTTAAAACCCTTCACATCACCATCCCTAGAAGAGTGTGGATGAAATAGAACTATTGACCATACCCACCCATAACTGGAACAAATCACTGTCAATGATGTTAGAAACAACCACATATGAGCTATTGCTCACTCTCTTTTAGCCCACTCCACACATGAGCACCTCTATACCTTTGCAACAAGACAATATGAAACGCCACTGCTATACACAAACAAAATAGGACAAATCACTTTCTCAGTCTTTTCCATTCATGCACTAGCAGGTAATAAGCTTAATCATCACATCTCACATATCCTTCACCACACAGCAAGACACAAACACAAGGACTGCATTCACAAAGGTCCTCTGCACCTGTGGTGGAGGCCTTGCATTCATGGGGGAGTCTCCACACTCTGGATGGAATCTCCACAATGAGAATTCTCACTCAGGAGATTTCAACCTGAGTGCGCAGACTCCCCCACAACTGCAGGACCTTCACCCCAAGTGCGGCGCCGCTTTGTGAATCAGGTCCAACAAGTTTACAACTCTCATCATCACACTCAAAACTGAAACGTTCCACATAAGCCTCACTGTAAACCCACACTGCTCCACCCAGAGCAACACAGTATCCCTAATGGCACCAAGAAGTTGAAATTGTCATTACAATATGACCAATATACTTTTCAACTTGGCCTTGGTAGCGCAATATCCATACATTCATATGCCTGAAACGAATCCATACTATTTTTTTTATGTTAGGGATTATTTTCTCTTTCACTGTGCGTTTCCAGGTTATTAAAAGAAGAGGAGGATGGGATTTATGGAATCCCACTGTGTTTTGCTTATTGTGGTTCCACACTCCGAACTCATAAATGCCATTTCTTAGCACTTGAATCCAAGGCTGCTGCTGGAATAAGAAAAACCTAATCCTTTCTAATCAGCTTGGTTACATGTAACAAGTATGGCTTTGAGCAAGGTAAACCTGCGCTGTGATTTTAGGAAAATCCGGTGCTGAGCGACGTCCTGGGCCTTACCTTCCCCTCCACTTGGTCTAATCCTTTGTTTGCGCAGCCGTCGTTGTTGGCAGCCGTGTTTGCTTTGCCTCGGCGAGGCGGTCTGTCAGCGGTGCGCGTGACCCCGCCCGCTCGAGGCCGCGGTTAGACGGATCCACGCGCGGAGGGGAGAGGGGTAGCTGGAGCGCTCAGCATTATTTGAGCTCTTCCTCTGCTACAAACACCTCTCTCCCTGTGTGTAGCGTACTTCAGTTCATGAAAAGAGGGATTTGTGCTGATGAGGGAAGCCTTTTGTTACTTCAGAGGTTATTTTCTTACCTTAGGAGGGGAAACGCAGTTGAAGAAAATGTCATCGCAAGTGCTGTATTCGTGAGAGTGAGAGAAGGAGTCTCGGGCTGATTCACAGAATGATTTTGCACAACTCAGTGGCTCTTAGGTGGCGGAAAAAAATCACTTTATAAACGGAAATTCTACCTTTGCGTTCAGAGAACCTGGGCTGTTGGAATTGCACATTTGAAAGGTGCACTTAAGACCTACAATAAATACCTGCATGGCCGAAATGCTATCTTCATAAATGTATGCTTCAGCCAGGATTGTGCATATGCCTTGGCGCAGGGCCTGGCTAGGTAGGTGAAAACCAGGGTCCGATTTGGACTCGCCACTATTACTGAAGGGACCAGCAGGGGGACTCTGCTCTTTTAAACACCAGTACCACGAGAAAACACTCCTCCAGTATCTTGTGCCTGCGAGTTAACCCCAAGAAATGGGGATTAACCATCGGATATGATTTTTCCAGGTCAAATTGCGCATGGAATTCCCAATCCCATGTCGATGATTGGTACTAAGTGCTTACTGTAGGTGATAAATAGTAGCAGGGTTGGCTGGTGGTGAGGACGGTGTCGATGGGCAAGCAAAGTGAGAATTTCTTGCGTCCCGTGCTCTACTAGGGGGTAAGGTGGTGCCAGGGACAAGCTGCAGGTGTAGCTCATTCTGCTCGTGGTTTTACCTGCAGGTTTTTCTGGCCCATAAAGTCAGGCCCAGTCTTCCCGCGCTTCAGAAATCTTGGTGTGGGAACACCTGGTAAATCATGTGCCGCCTGTATCCCGCCACGGATCCTGCCCTTTCAACTTGTAATTGAGACCATCATCATAGGAAACAGAGGTACATTTTCTCCTTTCAAATAAAGGTGGAAGATCGTTTCTTAGGTAGAAACTCACCCTTATTTATACAAAAACTGAAAAATTGAAAGGAAATGGGGTTACAAATTTTAAAAACACTTTTTTTCCCATCTGGATTTGCGTAGAGCGGAGTGCTATTTGAACTCTGTCTCAATGATGAAAACACCAAGTTTTCGTGGTGTGCCATCAGTGCTTAATTTGTAAAATAAGGAATGTCTGTGCCCAAAGCTCTTCAGAAGTCCGGCCGGCATTATTAAACGTCACCGCGCAGAATACCAGACTGCATACTCTTGAATCCACCTCACGCCTATCTTTAATCCACTGCCAGATACTCCCTGACCCTTTATTTCACCCTTGCAGGTTCCTGCCTCCTCGCTTGTTAATGTTTTTTCTGTCTTTTCTCCCTCCTGCTGTCAATTTGTGCATTTTTCCATCTTGTGCTCTTGGGAAATGGCTGATAAGGAAAAATAACTGATGGTCCCCAAAAATGAGTGCCTGTGGCTCCTACCGGCAACCACTGGCTCAAACTAAGCACTGGCAAGAGCTCTTTTTCTATGCTGTTCTTGTGAGGAGAACTGTCCATGTTCTCATCACCACGTCTTTTTACTGATCTTTTAGTGTTAAGAAATTTGAGGTTTCCGTTATTCTTTATGATTGGTGTTGAACATTTCTACTTTCTCTATCACCACTTCACCCAGACCATACTCATCTTTAAAACAGGACCGTCTGGATTATGAGGCAGCGGCTCAACAGGGAGGGGAAGGACACATTGACTTCACGTGTGCTTCAGATTTTTTGGAGTAACTCTCCTCAGAACAGTGATGCGGAACTCAATCATTAGCCTGCAGTTTGAAGGATTCACATTGGAGAGCAACCTACCATCTGGCCCGGAATGCCCTTAGGGTAATAGTAGAGGGCCTTGCTGAACCCAGCCCATAGACGGAACAGCAGCAGCAGTCGCAGCAGCTCCTCTCTACAGCGTCATTTCAGTTGATGTAATTCTGCCGCTAACAACTGTCTCTTTCTCCTTGGTCAATGACTCGGTGGGATGGCCTACAGTAGTCCATTTAGATGGTGCATTTTTGGCAACACAGGTTGAACTCAGAGTAGTAGCGCTGTCATGGTGCACTGCTCTTATGAGGCTATCCAAAAGATTTTGCTGGATATTAGGTTGAGTCCACTACTAGGGTGATGGAATGAAAGACTGTGTTGCTTGAGGGTGTTCACATGAGTGCTTGCGAACTCCAGAGGAATTTGGGATGGTCACAAAATGTACCCACTCATTATAGGTGTAGTCCTTTAAACTGGAACCATACCAAAGTCTCTTTGCTAGCCAATAAGTGAAATTTGCAACCAAACAAGCTTACTGGGACATCGATCAAGAAAGTCGTAAGCTCGGTGAGGACTTTGAGAATTGTAGAATCGTGCAGCTAGCGAGGGGCCTGGATAGATCTCTTATCTTTGAGCAAGAGCAGGTGAACATTTTTAGTGGGAATCTAATCACGTTTCTGTTTCAATTTTGAAACAGACGAGATGTATCTTGGAGAAGGGAAGTCATAGGTTTAGGCTGGCAAGAGTTATAGTTAATGAAAATTCATGAAACTGTAAGCCTATTGGATTATGAGCAGTATAAGAATGAGATAGTTCATGAAAGTAAATTACACATTTCATCAATGTTTGGCCTTTTCTAAAATCAAACTAGACGTCCCTGTGTGAAAGTGTTTTATTTGTAGTCAGCCTTCCATCCACACACCATTCATCCAAATCCTCCTTCAAGAGGCCATCCAGTGAAGATAAAATTAAAAAGTTCTCTTTGCCTAGTCTTGCATCGCAAACAATTAACAACAACTGGAATTCTAGAATGTTTGTTTCATGATGTCAGCTGTGGTTTTGAGATCTAATGTGACATCGTTTATTTAATGGTCTCGTTAATAAAAATGCCCTTCAAATGCGAAAATGCACACCAGGTGTGACAGGCAGGACTAGCCACCAGTAAGATGGCTACCTTTGACCCAGGTAGTACACAACCTCTGTGTCATATAATGTCAATAAAATTCATTGAGCAAGAAGATTAAGAGGATATTTGTACCATTGCGCAATGTATTTCCAGGACCCTACCTACCCCCTTAGACCACGTCCTGTGGCTGAACCTATATCCTCAGTAAAGGCTGCTAGCAGGTCTTTTGGTTCAAGTAACAAGATTTTAGTTCATGCTACTTCTAATACCGCACAGATGTCGAGGAATTTACCCACCCCTCACCCACGGGTCTAGAAGTAACCCTAGAAATCCTGGCGCAAGGCTGTCTTTTCCCCTTCATTCTTCTGATGGCTGGTAAAGAAGCTGAGGTGGAAGGCAATCTTATGGAGATCCTGCCTACTTTCTGCTATCAAAGAATAATTCAAGCAGTTTACTAGATTCAAGCAGCCGCGGTCTGTGCAGGTAAGAGCGGTGGGGCCGGGTGGGGGGGGGATCGGGTGGGGGGGGATTTCGACGGAAGATGACGAGGGAAAATGTATTATTTATTTAATTTGCCCTCGTCATTGTCTGGCGAAATCGTCCCCCTCACCTGACCCGGCCCCACCGCTCTTACCTGCACGGGTTGCGGCTGGACTCAAGATTTGTGAGTTCTGCCTTTCTGTAACATTATTACATTCAACCGGAAGTCAGTCCAAAAGCTTGAACTGAAAAAGTTATTGTAGTAGCAGCATTACTCTGGGAAAGTTGGGATTGGCATCAACACCTTCCCCGGACCAGAGCTCAGGTTACTACCCTTTTTAAAAGCCCTCAGCCCCAGTCTGTTTACCTCCTTTCTCCATTGTCTGTCTTGCCCATTACTTCGCTGTAGGATCCCCCTCCACTAATGACTGCACTGTGTGATGTCATATTTAAAAAGGCAAAAGTGTTGAAATGAAGTTGCATGCCGTCATAAATTCCAATATCCTTTCTTTTGTAAGATTGCCTTTTTCAAAATTATACACATTTTTAAACTTGTGCTTTTTAACTTTCTCATAAAGTTATGTATGAATAACCCCTAATCTTTGAAGCATATTTCCCAGAACGTGTATAATTCAAACGTTAGTCATCCGATTTTATTTAAATAACAATTCTAAATTATATATTTCTTTAAAATCACCGCGGTGTTTATAGTGGAAGTAGTGAATTTGACCTCAAGTCTGCAAAGCACCTGTTAAACCACAAGGCCACAATTTCTCTTGGGATTGTGGGTTGAATTTCTTCCAAGGCACACGCACACGCAATTAGACGCTGAAACTGCAAAAGCCACCCAGCGAACCCTTATGTTGAAACATCATACTTTTCACTAGAAAAAATAATCTCGCTCGTGGATGTAGCCCTAACATTTCTGTTATTTTAACAGCATTTCCTATAATTCAGCTCTAAATACACAGGGTGTACACATTGCTGAAAGAAGGATTCAAATCCATGTCTCTCACTGACAGAAAGTGCCTTTGCAAATAACCCACAGATATATTGGGTCGTGGTTTTGAAAACTACCTAGAGAAGCATGCTTTTTTAGGTCGAGCCTGTGAGGACGCATGCGCTGCCTGCACTCTCACTTGCAAGGCTATTGTTAACAGCAGTGGTTCCCAAACTTTTTCGACCTGTGGCTCCCTTGACATAATTGGCCGTTGACCTCGGCTCCCTATCATGTCAACTTTTTTTCGGGTGAGGTGATGTAAGCCCGACCACAGGTGCTGGAATGTACAGTGATTAAGAAGATGTAATAAATGTGAAAATGGTATGTCACATGGCTACTTTAGGCATGGAGGCCTACTGGTGTTGTGGGCAAACGCAAACAGTTGACGTGAATTGTAAGGTGAACTAATGTATAGTCAGAGGAAGATAAGATAAGTGAAATGAAGAAAATCGGTCTGGTGTCTTCTGCAGTGCTGACCTTAGGGTACGTTTTCTGGGGTTACTGCGTGACATCAGTAGAGACTAGCAGCTTTCTTCAGTCAACCTTTCCGTTCGCAAGTCAAGGTTAGAAGACCTACTCACTCTTGCGTTTACTGCCGCGGTCTCTGCGCAGCTCAGTCACTCCAAGTACTCTTTGGGTTGTTTTTTTATAGCACAATGGCAATCTATTTGTTATCCAACCAAGGGAATGTGGTGTCCAGATTTACAAAATTATATATTTCAACCTGTGGCTTCTGTTTCATTACCAGCAGCAGGGAATCTATACAAATGTTACTGGGTAAAATCTGGCATTTCTTTTTGGGGCATTACATGATATTCCTGGATATGTTGTCAATACAGGTTTTAAAAGCATAGTAGTGCCACCTGATGCCAAGGAGTACCCCCTTTCCCTCTCACCCGCATATTATTTGCTCATTTTCTTTAAACTAAGTTTGGGCGTAAAATCCGTTCCGTTCGCTGAATTTGCGGATTTTCAGCAATTTCGCGGTCCCCGAATCCCACGAATTTGACCAAAAATCCACAAATTCGCAAGCTGGCGGATTTTTTTGCTTGGTTGCGCTTGAAAAATACAATATCGCGCGTGCGGCATTGACTTACCGCGATTCTGTGTTCGCCGAGTTGTTTTTCTCCCGGTTTGCTTGTGCTGCGCCATTTTGGATCTTGCTGCGTGATCGTGCGAGAGTTTTTCGACCGCGATTACGTTATCGTGGCCCGCCTTCTTGCACAGCGAGAGTTTGACAACGCGATTACGTTATAAGGGCCTGCGATCACGCATCGCGGGAGTAAACAATGCCGAACACGTAGATGCGGTGCGCAGCTGACTTCCGGCGGGAGATTTGAACAGCTCGCTTTCCCGAACTTGCAAAAATTGCAATTCTGCACAAGAAATCCACCGCAGGCAGCATAAACCTTCTGAAAATGATGATTTTGATCAGAATAACTCCTCAGATTGACATTTGACTGCACTTTTTGGTGCAAGGAGTCCATTTTTTTGGGGGGGGGAGTAAGGAAGTGCTGCAGAGTCTCAAACTTCCTGTTCCTGTCCAGCAGGCTCCTCCCAGTGTTTTGTCCATGTCCTGGTCACTTTTGATTTGGATCTGGAGCTGGAAGGATTACTTTTTGTGGCTGCTGCTGGATGTTTGTATTTGAGGACTTTTTGGATTTTAGAGTTTGGATCACTTTTGGATTTGAGATTTTACAAGTAAGTTGGTGTTGTTTGTTTGGGGCATTGCAGTTGCTGCAACTACAATTTTAAAACTTTTTTCACAACTTAAAAAAAATATATATTGTGGGTAGCCACAGTATCCAGTAGGCCCAGGGTTAGTCATGGGTGCATGATACAACTGTTTCTGTGATTTATTTTTTTACTTAAATCTCATTTATCTCATGGAATTTTAGCTCACTGTTATATGCTGATGTTTTATTTTTTATTTTAGGGTGCCTGTAAAGCCTCACTAGCCAGTAGGCCCAGGGGTAGTGAGTGGTGCATGGACCAAGTCTTTCTGTGGGGTGTCTTGAATTTAAACATCATTGAGGGCATGGATGGCATTGGATTGTGGTGATTTTTGTGTGTTTTTCGACTTTTTGGGTGCTGTTGGGGCCTGACCATGTGGGTGGGGGCCATTTTGAGGCCTGGTCCAGGCAGGGCCTGGCCATGTGGTGGGGGTCAAGGGGCCATTTTGAAGCCAGGCTGTGTGCTCAGGCCTGCACCCAGTTTGCCTTGCTTTCAACCATTATGCCCAGGGGTACTCAGTGGTCCATGGACCTAGTCTTTCTGTGGGGTGTCTTGAATTTAAACATCATTGAGGGCATGGATGTCATTGGATTGTGGTGATTTTTGTGTGTTTTTCGACTTTTGGGTGCTGTTGGGGCCTGACCATGTGGGTGGGGGGCATTTTGAGGCCTGGTCCAGGCAAGGCCTGGCCATGTGGTGGGGGTCAAGGGGCCATTTTGAAGCCAGGCAGTGTGCTCAGGCCTGCACCCAGTTTGCCTTGCTTTCAACCATTATTCCCAGGAGTACTCAGTGGTCCATGGACCTAGTCTTTCTGTGGGGTGTCTTGAATTTAAACATCATTGAGGTCATGGATGGCATTGGATTGTGGTGATTTTTGTGTGTTTTTCGACTTTTGGGTGCTGTTGGGGCCTGACCATGTGGGTGGGGGCCATTTTGAGGCCTGGTCCAGGCAGGGCCTGGCCATGTGGTGGGGGTCAAGGGGCCATTTTGAAGCCAGGCTGTGTGCTCAGGCCTGCACCCAGTTTGCCTTGCTTTCAACCATTATGCCCAGGGGTACTCAGTGGTCCATGGACCTAGTCTTTCTGTGGGGTGTCTTGAATTTAAACATCATTGAGGGCATGGATGGCATTGGATTGTGGTGATTTTTGTGTGTTTTTCGACTTTTGGGTGCTGTTGGGGCCTGACCATGTGGGTGGGGGGCATTTTGAGGCCTGGTCCAGGCAAGGCCTGGCCATGTGGTGGGGGTCAAGGGGCCATTTTGAAGCCAGGCAGTGTGCTCAGGCCTGCACCCAGTTTGCCTTGCTTTCAACCATTATTCCCAGGAGTACTCAGTGGTCCATGGACCTAGTCTTTCTGTGGGGTGTCTTGAATTTAAACATCATTGAGGTCATGGATGGCATTGGATTGTGGTGATTTTTGTGTGTTTTTCGACTTTTGGGTGCTGTTGGGGCCTGACCATGTGGGTGGGGGCCATTTTGAGGCCTGGTCCAGGCAGGGCCTGGCCATGTGGTGGGGGTCAAGGGGCCATTTTGAAGCCAGGCAGTGTGCTCAGGCCTGCACCCAGTTTGCCTTGCTTTCAACCATTATGCCCAGGTTACTCAGTGGTCCATGGACCTAGTCTTTCTGTGGGGTGTCTTGAATTTAAATATCATTGAGGGCATGGATGGCATTGGATTGTGGTGATTTTTGTGTTTTTCGACTTTTTGGGTTCTGTTGGGGCCTGACCATGTGGGTGGGGGCCATTTTGAGGCCTGGTTCAGGCAGTGCCAGGCCATGTGGTGGGGGTCAAGGGGCCATTTTGAAGCCAGGCAGTGTGCTCAGGCCTGCACCCAGTTTGCCTTGCTTTCATCCATTATGCCCAGGGGTACTCAGTGGTCCATGGACCTAGTCTTTCTGTGGAGTGTCTTGAATTTAAACATCATTGAGGGCATGGATGGCATTGGATTGTGGTGATTTTTGTGTGTTTTCTGACTTTTTGGGGTGTTTAACTGATGTTCCTCTGGCTTCCTTTGCTTTTAGGTGCACAAGAGAACCACCAATGCCAGGAAGAAGTCCTGCAGCGGTGTGTGCAGCACAACGTCACGTGTGGCCACAGACAACTCTGCAACTCGTGTAACTGCGGCCTGCTGTTCTGACATCTGAAGAAGATGGGCCCAAAGAAAGGTGGCCTTAGCGCCTCTACGAAAAAAGTTGCCACTTCCAGTAAAAAGAAGCAGAAGAAGCAAGTGGCACCACCTACCAAGTAGACTGGTGTGCCCACAGACACCTTTTTTGGGGAAAAAAACTACGCCTGCAGCAGCAGCGATGTCCGCCGGGGACCAAACTGGGAGCAGCACCTCCGCTTCATTGGGCTCAGTGTCACCACGCCGAGTTAGGTCCAAGCACATGAGTGTTGCAGAGGCAGCCACTTTAATTGTTCAATCACCATTGACCAGTGATGTTGGCTCATTGCAAGAAAGTAGTATCCAATCAACGCCGGGTGTAACTCAGCTGATGAGTGTTCAACAACCACAGCCACAACGACAACCACAGGTGCAACTAGTACAAGCGCAAGTACATGGGCAAGCAGAGGCGCAAGTAAATGCGCAAGGAGAGGCGCAAGTACATGCGCATGGAGAGGCGCAAGGAGAGGCACAACTAGAGGCGCAAGTAGAGGCGCAAGTAGAGGCGCAAGTAGAGGCGCAAGGAGAGGCGCAAGGAGAGGCGCATGGAGAGGCGCATGGAGAGGCGCATGGAGCGGCACAACTGCCCACAATGCTTGTTCCTCCAGAAATAGGGGCACATCAGGAAATCGAGATTGAAGCGGAGGTATCATCCAAGGAAGCCACTCCTCCTGATGATGATCCATTGTCTTCCAGATCCCCAGCAAGAAAAAGGTCAAGGAGGGCTACTACTACAAGTTCTTCTTCAAGCTCCCTTCCTTCTGATGACCTTGATGTTGATTGGAACCCACCAATGCAGTCTGAGAGTGAGGCACGCCATGAGCCGACAAAGGTAGCTAAGCCTAAAAGGAAGGTTCCCGCAAGGCTTTCACTTATGCCTGATGATGACGACGAGCAAGAAGTGGTGTATGCTTCTGATGAACAGTCTGACGACGACCCAGTCATCACAGACGTCACTCCAGCCCCAGCGGGCATGCAGCAGACAGACATTTTTACCCTATTACGAATTGCTGCTGAGTGGGATGTGGGTGGCGTGGGACTGGTACCACCACCAACGCAGTTAACTACTGCACCGACACGACCATATTTTTTCGTCAGAAGGGCCGGCAGGGACCTCCATCCAGCTCGACCTCCATTACCTCAAGTAGTGGTGCTGTAAGTGCACAACAGAGTCGAATTCAGCCTCCACTTCATCTGGCATTGAAACTGAAAGTAGCACCTCCACCACCAGCAGACATTTTCAGTCCTCAGTTTTGGACTTCTTTAGTGTTAGCAAAAAGGCGGAAAACATGGTCGTTTGTTCGATTTGTAAAATAGTAGTTAGTCGGGGTAAGCTTGGTACCAACTATGGTACCGGAGGCCAGAGAGGTCATCTCCAAAAACACCACACTATCCAGTGGGAGGCGCACCTAAGGAACATCTGGGAAACCAAAAGTAGAACTGATCCAAATGTATTCATTCGCATTGCATCTGATGATGACGAGGGGCTGATCGTGCATGGGGGAAGTCAAGAACCGACCGACATTTTTACTGGTACACCCAGTACCCCTGGCAGCAGCACTGCAGTGGTAGCGCCCACACCCTCTACCCCTGCAACATGTGTGAGGCACACTAAGAGTCTGGGGGAGACACCAATGCGAAAAAGTACATCAATGAGCCTAACTGGTTTGAAGAAGTCTGCATCATCATCATCATCATCATCACGTAAAACGGTCCAGCCCGCCATTAGAAGCATGTTTTGGTCGGATGCGCCATTTGAAAGCAACCACCCAACGGCACGTCTGTGTAACGCAAAGCTGGCTAAAATGCTAGCGCTGGACCTTCTCCCTTTTTCTTTCGT
The DNA here is from genome assembly GCF_964261635.1 of Lissotriton helveticus. Classification (NCBI taxonomy): domain Eukaryota; kingdom Metazoa; phylum Chordata; class Amphibia; order Caudata; family Salamandridae; genus Lissotriton; species Lissotriton helveticus. The sequence goes on along the minus strand of NC_136059.1, from coordinate 958,023,128 downwards.
GGAAGGGGTGGGTTTTCTAGAATTTGTGGCAACAGTCTGCCCTAAATGGAAGGTTCCTAGCCGGTTCCATTTTGCCAGAGTTGCTGTTCCAGCACTACATCAAGATGTGCTGGAGGTGATTGGCTCAGCTATTCAGAAGAGTGCTGTTCACACTATCCACCTGACAACAGACATGTGGACCAGTTGCCAAGCCCTTGATTACATGTGCATCATTGCACACTGGGTCTCTTTTGCAGGGGTTAAAGACAAGTTAAAAGCAGGTGTTGACACGGACACAGTTTTTCAAGCTACTCGGAAACATGCAACAGTAGCCATGTTTGCCATGGAGAAATCTCATACTGCACCTAACCTTTTGGAGGAGCTTGACAGGAAGGTCTATGAATGGCTGCATCCATGATTGGTTATCTTTCCACGGATAATAGCAGTAATATAGTTAAGGCCATGCAGCAAGGTGGCTATTTCAGAGTGCCGTGTTTGGCGCACAGTATTAACATTGTTGTGCAAGATTTCTTGAAAAAAGAAATCACAGTCAGCAAGTTACTGACCACCTGCCGAAGAATCTGCACACATTCCAGCCATTCTTTTAAGGCCCGGTAGAAGCTGAGGAGCATGCAACATGAACGTAGACTGCCAGTCAAATGACTCATCCAGGAGGTGGCAACACGTTGGAACTCAACCTTCTACATCCTTGAGTGTCTGTCTGAGCAGTGGGGGGTAATCAATGAGTATGTCTAAGAACTGGGTTCTACTATGAAAGACATGTGACTAGAGTTGGAGGAATGGAAGCTAGTTGCAAGCCTGACAGACATGCTTCGTCCTTTTGAGGTCTTCACGTGGGCAAAGCTATCCCATTGTTGCGCATGCTAGAGCACCAACTGAAGGCGGTGTCTTCAACGTTCCGAGATGATGCTGAAAAGCAAGACGCATATCAGTTGGCGGAGAGCTTATTAAGCCGTCTAGTTGCCAATGAAAGGCTTAAAAATATACATACAGAACAACATTACATTTGTGCCACTATTCTGGATCCACGGTACAAAAAGGCCATGGCCAGAAAAGCATTCATTCCTTTTGATGAAGCAGATGTTTCAAAGTACAAACATTGGCTAGCTCTGTCAGCCACTCGGTTCGAAAAAGAGAGGCAGAAATTTGAAGGAGCCAGCAGAAGTACTACTGAATCAGCAGGCCATCCGGCGTCAAGTTCCACTTCTGAATCTGTGGCCGAAGGGACTCACTTTCCCTCACAGCCGTTAACGACACCAGCAACCGTATCATCATCCTCACCTGCACCAGTCCAGCCATAATATTGTTGGAAGCAGATTGGCTAACTCATCAAGGGTTTGCTCGTTCCAGTTATGCAAAGGCCACAGATGGTACGCAAAGTGGAGCAACCCTGGAGAACCTTGAGTCGATGGTGTCGGCCTATCTGGATGACCCAACAGAGGTCTTTGTTAATCAGAACCCATTGCTGTATTGGTATAGGAAAAGGACTCTATGGCGACTGATCACCAACCTGGCTCTAAATTATTTGTCTTGCCCACTCGCAAGCGTGTCTTCTGAAAGTGTTTTCAGTGCTCCTGGTGCCATTGTAACTTCAAAAAGGACCCGCCTCTCGCCCAAAAATATGTAGAGGTTAACACTGATCAAGATGAATCAGCACTTCATACCACCAGATTACAAAATACGTGAATGCACGCAGGAAGAAGAGGACACCGACATAGGTGTCGGAAGTTCTTCTCTGTTAGCTGACCTACTCCCGTCTCAATTCATAGAGTTTGAGGACGAGCTCTACTTCCCTGGAACCGAGGCCTGAAAATGACTTCCTTTTTTTGTCCTTATTCACTTTTATTCCTGTGTGTCTTTCTTTGTTTTGCAACTTTTACCACAACAAAAAACTCTAATCACCTAATCACAACAAGTCCATCAGCAGCACTGTCTTCATCTTATTTCCTTATTGATTTGAAGGTGCCGCAGTCTGCATTCCTGAGGTTCACAAGTTCACAACTCAATCATGCTCCTCTATCCTCCTCCTCCAGACTCCCCCTATCCATTTCCCTCAAGGCAGATGGCTGGATTACGCAGAATAAAGAAACGTTGTCTTCGTAGACGAGTCCCCTCAAGTGGGACTGGAATTACTGACTACATGCTTGCTGATTGCTGACAGTTACTTCTGAAATTGACAGGAGAGGCTGCCCTGTGCGCCCTCACTTTCAGAAGAAGATGCGAATAAAAAGTGGAACAGGTAATGAATAATGAGAAGAAGATGGCATGCAGTGGACAGCAATGGCTGTCTGGCTCTGATGAAAGCAATTGCTGTTTGTTTGTTGTGCATGAAATGAATCATATGTCTTCTGTTATTATTGAATCTTTTACACACTAAATGTAACTCAAGTCTACTCTGCTGTTGTTTTTTTACCTTGTTTAATTCAAATTGTACTTCAACTGCAGGGGCCACTACGTTGTATTTTCCAATATGCAAAATGTCCTTGGACTTACTGCTTGCCAATATACCATGATGATTGTCTTGATTAAATAATATATATTTTTTCTTTACAGTCACTCAATGGGATGGATGGATCTTCAGCGTCGGTTTACGGAAGAACTATGGCCAATTCGTGAGTGGCAAACAGGTAAACCAGTCTACAACAACTACTACAGCAGAAGAACTACATGTCTGTCAAGTCGTGGTATGGAGTGGTCGAGGCAGTGGGCCCGATGCAGCCTTGTTCATAATGATGTTGGCAAGGTTTTGGGGGGGTTGGCGTTTTTGGTCCAGAATTGCCGAATTTTGGCCTTTTTTGGTGTTTTGCGTGCGCATGTGTTTGGGTGAAAAGTAGTCGTACACCTTCCAGTGGATCGATTTTGTTCTGCCTTGCTGAGATTCTTGGGAATCACTGGGACAAGTGTCCTGGTAAGTTTCAAGAGGATTGAAGTAGTGGAAGTGCTGAAAACAGCAATTTTTTGTGAAGGCGCGATTTGTCATGTTTTGGGGATAGCAGTATTGCATGTTTCTGGGGGGCTGCTTGGGGGTGTTCTACATTTTTGGGGGTGGGTTGAGGGGTCTGGGAGCACTGCTGGGAATGTCTAATTTTGATTGCAAGTGGTTTGAAAAAAATCCATGGTGGAAAAGGGGGGTTTGGGCTTAGTTGCAGAGCGCGTTTGGCACGATTTAAAGGTAGGCCTCGCTGAGGATAGCACTCCTGTGTGTTTTCGGTGGCCTGTTTAGGGGTGTTCTCCATTTCTGGGGGTGGGTCGAGGGGTCTGGGAACACTGCTGCGAAGGTCTAATTTTGAATGCAAGTGGTTTGAAGAAAATTCATGGTGGAAAAGGGGGGTTTGGGCCTAGCTGCAGAGTGCGTTTTGGAGCGATTTAAACTTAGGCCTCTGGAGATTCTAAGTGTTGCATTTCTGTGATGGCCTGTTTGGGGGGGTTCTACATTTTTGGGGGTGGGTCGAGGGGCCTGGGAGCACTGCTGGGAAGGTTTAATTTTGATTGCAAGTGGTTGGAAGAAAATCTATGGTAGAAAAGGGGGGTTTGGGCTTAGTTGCAGAGTGCGTTTGGCACGATTTAAAGGTAGGCCTCGCTGAGGATAGCACTCTTGCGTGTTTTTAGTGGCCTGTTTGGGGGTGTTCTCCATTTCTGGGGGTGGGTTCGAGGGGTCTGGGAGCACTGCTGGGAAGGTCTAATTTTGTTCTAAAATCACAGTTTACACTTTACACCTAGCTTGAGGGGAAAGATCCCCAAATTTCGCCCCCACTTATTTATCCTTGAAAAGGAGACTCACAGTACGCACTTTCGAAATGATGCTTGTATGCATTGTAATACTGTTGACTTTGAAACTGAAAGTGTTATTTTTGCACTACACAGCGTACCTTATATTTTTTTCTCCGTGGTGTTTTAATATCACTTCCTGTTTTTACATCAACAATTACAGGCCGGCTTTTACCCTGTGCAATGAGAAAAAGGATGAACTCAGGCTTACCATTAGCGAGCCACAATTCAGCATCCGCCAGGCAGGCAGTGGACACAGAGTCTTCTGGTCCCCAACATTGATCGACGGAGCATCAGATGGAATGGAGGAGTACCGCGAAAAAGAGGAATGGCTGGATGCATGCAACTTCCCAAATTCAATAGGACAACTACAACAACATATAGTTACAGTATCCATCTTCATTTCTACTTATCATTTAAGTAATGTTATTGCTGTGAACTTCTATGAGTGTGACTCTGTGCATTTGTTTGCTCTATGCTTCAATTCATCCCTCCAGCCATTGTATACTTTCTTCTTTGCTATTTTTTAAACTAATTTAATGTACTAAGTGGTTCTTCTCTTTGAGGGCAGATAGGCAAGTGAAATAGCGTAATTACTGCAGCCCTGTACTGTCACATTGTTTTTTCATAGTTAGTACATTGTAGAAAGTACTACTTACTTTTCAGTAACCTATCCATTTAGCAAACAACTACATGCATGCAGTAGTGCATGCACTTCCTTTATGTCCTTAAAAGATTTATGGATAGCTTCGTATCCAAAGATTTGTTTATCTTCATTTGTTGTTTGTACATGCTGTGTTTTTTTTTCCTCTCTTCACAAAACTTTCCCCACAAACCCCATTCCGAGCCAAGTTTCAAACCCTAACCCTCTTCCCCCGGGCTGTGTGGTTTTCATTGAGGTGTGAGTAAATTACAACAATAATTCCACACACTTGCTGGGGAGGATAAGGTGCAAGCAACCTTCTCAAATCAATTTTAAGGCAGCTAGATGAATCCTAGGATATTGTAATTCTGGTTAAAAAAACAACAATGAGTATTTTAAAATAAATTCTGAATTTCATGCCCACCATCGATTGAATCCATCGTCAACATCATCCTCCTACATGTCAAGAAGACTTGTTACGCTGCTGTGTCACTGTTCTTGTTGTAGCCATAATCATCCATGCAATTCTTTTTTCCCCATACTTATCTTCAGCATTGCTTAGGCTACTGTTCCTTCTAATACTCCTCTCAGGCCACTCAATGTCTCATTTTTTTTACTTTGTTTTTCATATGCTGCTACTGCTAGTGTGGTACCACTCCTACTAACACCACAACAACGGAATTTCGGTCCGGGATGGCGTAATCGCCATTTGCCATGCAGCCAGCGCTGTGCCTAGCTCTATTCTCAAACACGAATCACAGGTAAGATAAGCATTTTGGTGAGGTAGAATAATGGGCTAGGACTCAGAGGAAAGACTGACAGTAGTACTAGTAAAGTACTAGTAGGCCAATTGAATTCACTAACTCAGTTAGTGGCACTTTTGAACATTTTTGGACGTTTTAGATAATTCATCCTGGTAAGTTTGAGGAAACCAAACGTGCCGTAACCCCCGCCCACCACCCCACAAAATAACATCAACGCGTACACTATGTTGAAGCATGTAAAATAAATAATTATATATTTACCCTAACAAAAATAAACTAGTCCCACCCCTCCCTAACCCAAACAATTGTCCATTTCAAATAGTCCTCTGAAAAGTCCCAAATAATCCCCAACTCCCGATTCCCACCCCCCCAACAGTCTTTAAAAAAGGGCCAAGGGACACAGTCACTTCCGGCGGTGTGTGGACAGGCGGTCCCACCGCTCCTTGCGGAGGTCCCAGAGCTGTTGCTCAAGATTGTCCACCTTGCGCTCCAGGTAGTCCACTCTGAGGCGTAGGCGGCACAGGCTCTGGGGGGGCCTGCTGCTGGTGTTGTTGCAGCTGAGCGGTGGCGGGAGGCTGTCTGAGCAAGGCGCCGTGCTGGAGGCTGCTGGCTGGTGGACACGGGGGCACTGGAGGAGGTTGTTGACGCCCCCTCCTCCTGTTCCCGAGCCCACAGCCGGAGATATTCCACACAAATGGCCTCCAGCTTCTAGGCCCTGGCCCGGGCATCCATCTCCTGTCTGGTGAGCTTTTTTGGAGCATCTATATGAAGAAAGAAAGAAAAATAATGTAAACAATACTCTTTAACAATAACACTAAATTAAACAATTCAACAGAAAGTTGTCTCACAGTAACACTAACAATTTGCAAGCACAGTATAACATTTTGGCATGTATCTTTCCGCCGTCTTTGTAGGCCTATAACAGTGGGAGTTTCACGAATTCTACTACCAGGCAGCACTAGTATGGACTCAATACATAGTCTGAGAGTCAGAGAGTACACCAGTATTCTTCTTTTTTTCTCTAGTTTTGCGAAATTAATTACTTGTACGTGAACTTGTGGTAGCCGGCATAATGCGAGCTCAGTCAGCTTGCACCCAAGAAAAAGAGACACAAGCCATGATGATGCAGACTTGCATGCATTACTTTAAGCAGTACATGCAGGTGGGGATAGGGAAGCTCTTACTTTTGTATAGGGGTGGCACTGGCCATACTCGGTTATATCAAGGGCTACTGCTCAATGTAATTTATATTTCGCACTGCCCCCCTAGGCCTTCAGTACTACAAAAGGAAAATGAAGATTATTCATTTCTGATCATGTATCCAGCCGATCACATGATCTCTTTGATTATATGATGGATGACTTTAGGTGCTTTGTTGTGATAGATTGAGTGAACAACAGCGATAGTCCACCCATGATTAACACAGCAGAAAGAAAATTATGAACATAGGGAGTGAGTGTGGTAACCATAATTGCCGGAGGAAGGGACTTGACTTGATATAATTGTCAACTATACAATACATACACAATATATGCTGTGCTTGCAAAGTAAACTACTGTACTGTTACTTTAGGCAAGGGAGAGTTTCTGAACAATCACAACTTGTAGTATTTGGATTTCCTCTGCTTTGCTACTCTGGCACGGACATGCTGTTTGAACAAAGTAACACTATTCATGCACTGAGCGTTTGCTCTACATACACCTCTGCTATGTATGAGGAAGAAGATACCATCCAGGCTTCCAAAGTAAACGTCTATCATTCTTCTTAATGTCTCAACTGTAACAACTTTACTTTTTCTCAACAACCGAATAACACCCTTTTCATTTTATTTGGTAAACCACCGTCTTGACTTGCATTTAAGTTTCACCCAAATGATATATTGCAATGCACACCACACACAAATTTTCTAATTCACCCACACAGGCAGTAATTTTTTCTTTCTCCTCCAACCATCCTTGCTTCAAGCAGCCATGCATCTGATTCCTTCCTATCAGCCACCTCTGCCTGCATTCAAAAATACGTATAATTCTTTACAGTCATAAATGTTACGACTCGCTCGTCCTTCCATTGACCCTAAGTTCTTTCCCTTTTCGTTCATCACATCCCTCAAGTTCATCTGATATGACTTGGCTTCACAATAAAAGTTTCCCAGCTGATTTGAAGTCAAATAGAGGGGGGCATTGCTTACTCGAGAACTACCGCTGCTAATGCTATTGCTAAGTCAAGGGTGACTGTCTTCTCCGTGATTGGCTAAAATGTAGCTCTAAATCAGTAACTGTTCTTAACAGTACAGTGAACTTGTAGTAGTGTACTGTCTACTGTACAGTACATCATACACTCCTTTGGGAGCCTACTTTAAAATGTCAATAAGTAAGGAGTATAATAATAAATTACCACCGTCCGCCGCTGCTGAGCCATCCCCCTCCGCTCCTCCTGGTGGCACTTGTGGCGCCGCCGCATCCGCCCCTGGAGTGGACTCCTCCACGCTGCTGGCCCCGGCACTGGTGGTAGGAAGTGCCGCATTCGATGTTGTGACGCCTAGAAAATACAAGTCATATTTTTAGATGCCATACACCACCCCCTATTTCGTCTCGTAATGGAAGAGAAAATGTTAAACAATTTTTAATTATTGGGACTGAAAAGAAGTCACGGTTTTGGGGAGGGTGTTAACTTATATGCATAGCCATAACATGCAACTCTTTTTGGCACAATTGATGAATGCTTGCTCTTTAACGTGCAACATTTTTATAATTACAGACAGAACCAACTACTCCTCATCACCACCAGGAGGACTTGAAGTTCCAACAAGGTGAGGGCTCCCGAGTCCTGCACAGTTACTTCTGACTGAGGTATGTGGAAAGTCGAACTGCACCTATCATCAACAATGTCCTATTTCTCTTGTCCATACTTCTGTATGTGCAGAATAGTCCCTGAAACACTAGCGGTATGGTATGTGCTACTATCAAATCAAAAAGCCAACTACTAGCTTATTCTTGGTGGACATTGACATTTTTTTGTAGGAAATTGTCAAAGCACTAAGATTAAGAAGACTGGAATAGACAGCAAGGGCAACCCAGAGGACTGCACTGAGTACCTCTAGAGCTATTGCTGGATCAGAGTTTTGTTTAACACCGTTTGCCGACTGGGCAAGCTTAGCTACCTACACAGACCGACTCATAATAATAGTAAATAGTAGCAGCACAGAGAGTGATGGTAGAGAGGCAGGATAAGTATGTAGAAACAGTCTACAAGAAGATCAAAGACCATTTTGTAAAAAATAGAATTAGGAAACAGTTTGGAATGAATAGGAGCTGTAAAAGTTAGGGAAGTATAATTATATTAACAACAGAACAACTTACTGGGGCCAGCAGAAGAGCCTGCAGAGGACCGTTCCTGCCCACTCTGTTCCGCAGGAGTCTGAGGTGTTGCTGTCTTTTTGCCCCTGGGAGGTGCTGATGATCATGAAATAAACACAAACATGGATGATTGTTTTTTTGTAATATTTGATTTCTTTGACCACAATCTAAAATTATCTCGGGTAAACAAATTAGCAACAATTGTACTACATGTATTGACCTATCTGATCTGGTCAACTAGGAGGATAGTAGTACAGTATTGCTGGATTCGCAGACCGTCTACTTAGAAAGTTATGTAAATCACTAACTAAACCAACAACCAAAAGGTTCTACTACGACTGCCAGCACTCAGCAGCACACAACGTGACAGACACAGTCCGTCATCATGATTGCAGACCACTAAAAAATGTCCTACTACTAATAACAAGTCATAATATACTCAACCTATCAATCCATCACTATCTCTTCTTCTTAGGGGCAGCAGGAGTACAAAGGAAGGACTAGACTTGAGTCTCTATTCTCTCTAGCATTACGCAGTTCTGTAAAGTACTACACTCATACATATTCAGGCCAAATGAGCACAAAGTTGCAAACAAGTAAGCATAGTAGCAACGCCACTGAGGAGGCGAGCACCTGCAATCACAGAAGCTATTTAAACATTATTTTACCTGCAATGTAATCGAATAGGCAGCATTCTTGCTCTTCGGGAAAAACATATATTAGCAATATAACACAGAGCAGAAGAAAACAAAGTAGTTATTAAATAGCTACTCACCAAGGCCAGGGATCTCCATGCCTAGCAGGTCGAGCAGGTCCTGCTCCCGGTCGAGGAGGTTAGCCCACCGGTGCGTCGCTTGGTCATAGGTGCGCCGGACCCCCGACTCCCTACGCATGGCCTGGAACACCTTATCCCACCTCTGGCGACGCTCCAGAAGGACATACCCTTGACCGGGCCTGCCCCCTGCTGCCACGGTCTTAGGGAGGTGGGGCAGAACAAAAAATATAAGAACGGCCACCTCCACCGCGGTGAAAATCTCCCTGGCCACTACATCCTCCCCCCTCAATCGCCCACATGGGAGCCGGGTACATGGTGCGGGACCCTTCCCCTTGCTCTTCCCGGCTCCCTTTGCCATGGTCCTGGACAGCTGAAAAAAAATAGGAAAGAATAGGGAAAACATAAAGAAAAGAAAAGAGTTTAAAAATGTAGCTTTAAAAGTAACCAAAAGTAGAAAAAACACAAAATATTGATGTAAAAAAGAGAGGGATAGATAATGAGTAAAAAAGATCAAAAAAAGGTTCAAAGAAACAAAGGATTGGAAAGATTAGGGGAGGATTGAAAAAGCATGCCCAGAACCATAGCAATGAATGAAAAACAAGATGGCCGCGCCCATTGAGGACCGCGTGGGTAAGTTTGCGCAATATTTCCCCCGTGAGCACGCAAAAATGCACGCAAACACGTAATCGCGCCCTGCGCACAACGCGAGCATGCAAATAGCGACCAGAAACGGAAATATGCAACGTGAACAAGATGGCCGCGCCCATGTACGACCGCATGGGTAACTTCGCGGTCGATGCGCTGCAAGCATCCTGCGAACACGCAAAAAGCCCCGCGAACACGCAAAAAGCCCCACGAACACGCAAAACCCAAAAAATCCGATAATTCGCACGAATTCGTGGATTTTGCGGATCGCGAATTCGAGCATTTCGCCCATACTTACTTTAAACACTGAAAGCACTGAAATGGTAAACCCACTGTGACTACTACCACGATCAATAGCCTATGATCAAGAAAACATCCTTTCCTATTTTACCGTGTGCAAAGAGTGCACTTTCTTATTGTCATGGAAAGGCTCATTCTTTGAAGGTAGATATGTCGCTGTGAATCTGTGCCTGTGCTATGTAAGAAATCAGTCCTGTTTAATGATTGAAGTAATTTTAGCACGACATTTCTTGTTTAGCTCAAACATTCCCAAAGTGTAAACAGTGAAATCATCAGCACTGTGCGTTCACCTCCGGACTCGTGCAGATTTGTGTGTCAGACATAGGAACACACTGGTATAGCAGCATGAACAAAATATAACCATAATACCAATATTCATTGTATTTCATTCTGCTCCTTGCTAAGCAAGCCATCTAATTATTGTGTACCCTTTACTAAGCAGTTCAGATCCTATGAAGTGTACTGCACAGGACTGTAGTTTTTTATGCAATATCGGCACCAATAATTGAAACATTGCTAATGTCATCAATTTTGATTATTCTTCACTGGTGGCTCTTCCTGTAAATGCCACAAAACATCTTACCTGCTCCATCACAGCCGGGGAAATGCATACGTTCTCCTACCTATCGTATCCTCGTTCACGATGCCCTGCAAACCTCCTGACTGAACTACAATAACCTTCATTCCATTAGCTGCAGTAGTTTGGTGCTGCATGTTAGAACTGTGTGTGGTTAGATAAGAGGCATCATATTTCAAAATAAGAATTGATTGCTACTTTGAACTTTCTTATTCATTTCCTCTGCAGGTAGCTCAGTGGGTACATTGGACTGCAGCAGGAGATGTCTGCATTCTCACTTAACATGCAGCCAGTTGCATGTGACGCTCAAGAAGTCATTGCATCCACCTGGCGTCCGATTAAAAAAAAGCACTGTATGTGTATAACAGTGGCACCGGGCTGTAATAAACAAGATTTGAGTATAATAGCCGCAGCCCATTATTCAATAGATTTCTAACTACTCCAAAATTACACTGAACAATACATGTGATTAGATAAGCCCATTTCAATACGTGTACGTGTTTTAAAACGTGCGTGTGCCACTGCATTTCAATGTTGTGTTTTACAGTACACACAGAGCGGTGAGCATTTTGAAGGAATAGAGTGTAAGCAGTTTGGATTCTTAACTTTGAAAAATAGGGCAAGCCGACTGAGCACGTGGTATTTTCAGTGGCAGGAAAGATTACAACGTACAGTTCGCCAGGAATCTCAAAACACCCCCAAAACTCGCAGCTGATCGTAATTTGAACCCGCTTCACATGATCATGTTTGCCCGATTTTCCGTGTATAAGAGTGGCTGATGGCATCCACAACACTCGCTAGGCATCACTGTCCTGATTTTGCCTGGCCCTGCCTAAGCGCACACGCTTTTTATTTGTCACACGTCACACGCTAGTTCAAACCATTCCAGACGCTGACCGGTGCAGCTTTTATAACTTCCCCACATGGCATTCACACATCAGTTACTCGGGCCTGCTAATGTACATAACAAAAAAAGGTAAGTGCATGTCTTTATAACGGAGCCGTAGTATGAAAAAGAAAGAATCGCAGGGTGAAAGGAATGAAAAGAAAGCATTGGGCTAGTTAAAGTTACAGTACTAGAGCAGAACTTTTCCCACATTCCCAAGAAGTGCCCGGCACCTCTGGTGAGTTCTGACGGCGCACTGGGGTGCTGCGGCGCGCTGTTTGGGATCTACTGGTTTACAGTAAACAGCCCGCCCATTGCTTATCATTTGTTGCAGTGAGTGTCACTATTCTTTGTTGCCTCCTAATCAGTCAGCGCCTCTCAAATGTTACTTCAATTCCATTTTGTAGAGCAAGGCCCAAGCACAGATTGATTTAACTTAATCAGCCATCCGCTGCTCGCGCTCTGATTGTTTTTTTTTTTTAGTTTCTTCTCTATCCCATCATGTACATGTTGCTGTTTATTGCAACCCCCTGCCCTTCGTCCGTATTTCTTGTCCCTCTGTCGTGTTGCTCCTACTCACCATTAAGGGTCACTCTAAGAGTCGGAGACACAAATAGGCACTCTGAAAAATTAAAAAATACAACTTGACAGCTCTTCAACAAAGACCATAGGTGAAACTACTCCTGAAAGACGTTAAGCTTGTTCTGAACGGATTGTTCAAAATGAAACTTTTATTAATTTACACAAAGGGTCTCCGTGTGATTAGAATCTGACAAGTCTCCGAACAGATTTGCCCACGTGGTCTACTGCTAGACATCACCAGCTGCCCATGGAAATCAAAGCTGTGATACTGCTCAACTCCCACCCGGCATAACTGTAGAATGTCAAAACTTGTCCCAAACAGTTCTGAAGTCTGTGCTGCTCATGAGCAGGTCTGCATATGTTTCAAAGCTTTTTCTTAACTATTACCGATTTCGAAATCATCAAAATAAATCCATCAATAAATGCATCACTAGTTTTGTTTCATTTTGCAGGGACGGCTCCTCCATAATTGCAGTAGTGTCCTGATTACAGCCCTGGCACTTATTTACAAATTAGGCACTGGTTCAAAGTTGGTGGGGCATGCGGAACAGTGGTATAGGTTATGTACAGTAAAGTACCTTTACTTTTGTTTTGATGCCCTGCATATCAGTGCAGTCTCCTGCAGACCATAATTGTTTTCATTGTGAAAACCTGATGGGAAGGCAATGACTTTTCTTTTTTTTACCCTGAGAAGGCTTGTGGGGAAGTGCAGGCCCTCACAGGACAGTACATTGTTTCTTAGGCCTTGCCTACCAGTCACGGCTCGCATTACTCATGAGGGGGGGGGGGGGGCGCACAGGGGTGGGGGCTGGGCCGGGGGGAGTTTTATAATAAAATAAAAAACTTACCTTACCGGGTCTGCGTCGCCTCTGCTTCGGGGTCCTGTTGGTTGGTGCCTACAAACAGCTGAGTCACTTCTGGCAAACCCTCTCAGTCAATCCTGGAGCTGCTCCAGCAGCACCAGGATTGGCTTAGCAGGGCTGCTCGCTGCCCGCCTGCCTATTAGGAGACGGAGGTTTGAGCCTTTGCTCAACCCTCGCTCTCCTAATGCTCAGCCAGAGCAGACACTAGTGCGCATGACTGGGCTGGTCAGGAAAATTCACTGACCTTCACCAGTCATGCGCACTTGTGCTGCTGCTGCCCCTGGTCAGACCCCCACCCACACCAACCGCCTACTCCTGGACCAACATCAACGACGACAACACCATCAAGATCATGGACACCATCCACTCCGGATCACCATCAGACCCATGCCCACACCACATCTTCAAGAAAGCCAGCACAGCCATTGCACCCATTTCCGGAAAGTCATCAACGTCTCCTACGAGACCGCAACCTTCCCGGAGAGATGGAAGCATGCTGAGATCATCGCCTTACCCAAGAAACCCAAGGCAGACCCCAAGGACCTCAAGAACTTCTGGCCCATCTCGCTGCTCCCGTTCCGGGCGAAGGTCATCGAGAAGACCGTCAACAAACAACTGTCCCGCTACCTCGAGGAGAACAGCATCCTGGACCCTTCCCGATCTGGGTTCCGCAGCAACCACAGCACCGAAACTGCACTCATCGCCGCCACCGATGACATCAGGACCCTGTTAGACAACGAAGAAACAGCTGGCCTCATCCTCCTGGACCTGTCAGCCGCCTTCAACACAGTCTGCCACCGCACACTACGAACATGCCTCCACGACGCCGGGATCCAAGAGAAGGCTCTGCACTGGACCACCTCCTTCCTCTCCGGCAGAACACAGAGCATCCGCCTTCCCCTATTCTGCTCCGAAGCCACCGAGATCATCTGCAGCGTACCCCAGGGCTCATCCCTCAGCCCTATGCTGTTTAACATCTACATAATTTACAACAAGGGGTGGTGATGGACAATATGTTTAACATCTACATGGCACCGCTAGACCACGTCGCCCGACTGCACAACCTCAACATCATCTCCTACGCCGATGACACCCAGCTGATCCTTTCCCTCACCAAGGACCCCCACACCGCCAAAACCAACCTCCACGAAGGAATGAAGGCCGTCGCCGAATGGATGAGGAACATCCGACTAAAGCTGAACTCAGACAAGACGGAGGTCCTCATCCTCTGCGCTACCCCCTCGGCCTGGGACGGCTCCTGGTGGCCGACCGCACTGGGAACAGCTCCAACACACACCGACCACGCACGCAACCTAGGGATCATCCTTGACTCCACCCTCTCCATGACTAAGCAGGTCAACGCCGTCTCTTTCTCCTGTTTCAACACCCTCCACATACTCCGCAGGATCTACAAGTTGATCCCCACCGAAACGAGAAGAACGGTCACCCAGGCCCTCGTCAGCAGCAGGCTGGACTACGGAAACGCCCTCTACGCAGGAGCCTCGGCCAAACTCCTGAGACGGCTTCAACGCATCCAGAACGCCTCTGCACACCTGATCCTCAACATCCCTCGCCGCAGCCACATCACACCCTGCCAGATAGACCTGCACTGGCTCCCCGTCACCAAGAGGATAACCTTCAAGCGCCTCACCCACGCACACAAGGCACTCCACAACAACGAACCAGCATACCTCAACAGACGACTCAGTTTCTACACCCCCCCCCACCCGCCGGCTCCGCTCCGCCGACCTCGCCCTCGCCATAGTCCCCCACATCCAAAGAGCGACCTCCGGCGGCAGATCGTTCTTCCACCTTCGCCGCCAAGACCTGGAACACCCTTCCCATCCACCTACGGCAGACCCAAGACCTACTGACCTTCAGAAGACTCCTCAAGACCTGGATTTTTTAGCAGTACCAGCATTCCCCACCCCCAGGGCCTTGAGACCCTCGCGGGTAAGTAGTGCACTTTGTAAATGATTTGATTAATTGATTGATTAATCTGCGGCCAATTGCCATACCGCTCTATGCGGACGACATGGTGATCTACGTTAGAGACCCTGGTACTAACCTCTCCCTAATACTTCGGGAATACATAAAATTTGGAAGACACTCGGGTCTTCACATAAACTGGTCTAAGTCAGCGGTGAAACCTTTAACAGCTAATACCAAAGCTCCCCCAATGGAGTTCCCATTGATCTGGCAAGAAGACCCTATAAAATATCTTAGATACTATCGGACTCTGACTTAGTGATTCGACATAACTATGGTACAACAAAAGATAAATTAGAAACGCAAATAGAACGTTGGAACACCCTGCCATTGTCATTAGCGGATAGAATCTCATTAGTTAAAATGGTTATCCTTCCTAAACTGTTATATTTATTCACTAATATCCCCATACCCCCCCAACTCCAGTTTTTAACCGACTACGCTCGCTTGTGAATCAAGTAATATGGGCGGGTAAGCAAGTCAGAATCATCTTACATACAATGACATTACACTGAGGGAGGTTTTACAGTCCCTGGTTCTCTATCTTTACTATCTGTGTGCACAGGCGCAATATGCGTATTCTTGGTACCATCCGGTGCAGTATCTTCCACACCTTGCAGTGGAAGATGGGGACGCTCACCCCATTTCTCTCGCACATATATTGCCACATACAAGGCATCATCTGACAAAAAAAGAAATTAATACAGTTCGCACGACGTCCCTAGCGTGGCAGAGAATTGGCCAATTTACAAGTAAAATTCCACTCTACTCACCAAATATGCCAATAGCACAACACGCTGCCTTGTCGGTGATGCAAGAGAAGAATAATATGGGGCTCCTTGAACAGATTGGTATTACAATCATGGGGGACCTTTACCCAAATGGGCAATTTCTGACTCCAAATGACTTGACTTATGTAAACAATCAGACGCTATTGTTTAAATTTACTTATCATAGACTGAGAGCGGCTATCCAGGTATTATACCCTACATTCCCGGATGAGCCTCCCTCCCTAGACACGTTACAATTACTAATAACTGCCGAAGATAACAAACATATGGTGGCTCCGCTCTATAAAGCCTTGCAAAAAGAAATCGGTTTTAACACTCAAAAAGCGCTTAATAGATGGAATGAGAGATTGGACGTCCCACTGACAATGTACGAATGGCAGACCTGTTGTTCGCTGGCTATGGTAACCTACGAATAATACATTTTAAATACATACACCAAGTGTACCACACACCTGCGCATCTACATAAACACGGTCTGCGCGATGATGCAAGCAATGTAAGGCAGACGCAGCTGACTTTGTGCATCTGGCGTGGCAATGTGCGAAAGTAAAACTGTTCTGGGACCGAGTAGTGCAACTATTAAATGCAATTCTGAACTGTAAACTGGCCTGTATGTTACAACTATGTCTGCTGGGACACTTGACACAGTTAAAGTCTGCAAAGAAAAAGTTAGCTGCGATATTGCTGCTGCTGGCAAAGAGGAGAGTAGCTATACATTGGGACAGCAAAAAGACTCCTACCATGACTTAATGGGTTCTAGACTCAATTTACTGTAAAGATAATTTCCTGATGTATGCAGAGGAATTACTCACAGCTGCTAAACCCAATAGTTTCTGGAAACCTCTCATTGATTATTTGCGTGAACATCCTGATCTGTTAAAGGATAATAGCTGAATGATGTGTATACCAGGCAGATATAAAATTATTGTTCTATGTCAATGTTATATTGTACAATAATAACATAACTGTGAGGCAGAAGTGTAATGTATATGGAATGTATACTGCAGAATGACAATGATATTGGACTATGTATGATGTTATATATGTTAAAAATCCCAACCCCGCCCAAAAAAAGGTTGCAGCGTTCCATATTTAAGTTGTTGTTGTACCACGGTTTAGATATTTTTGAAGAGCCATTTTTTGTTGGAGTGGTGCAATGTCATCCATGATGTTGGAGATGGTAGAGTTGTAGGACTCAGTAACTGTACCTCAACCAGGTCAGCTTGGGAGGAGAGGGCAGATTTACAGTGGGCTGCTAGTACATCTGTATTTATTGATTGGAGGTCCCTTTTACATATCTTTGATTTTGTTGGTTGAGCCTTCCTCAAAGAAACCTTCCTGTTAATATGAATGAGGATGCTATGGTGGTCGGACCAGTCGCAGGGGGTAATGGAGTCCAATGTGATGGTCTGTTCTTTCGAGATGATGAGGTCTAGAATTTCTCCTTTATTATGAGTTGACTGGTCACAGTGCTGAATCAATTCTTGATCATTTAAAAATGATTGAAGTCAGGTTACAGCATGGTCACTGGGGTTAGACCAATGAAGGTTGAAGTCGCCAAGGAAGATTTGGGACACTGCTGAGTCGACATTGCCAGAGATGAGTTCCATTAGTTGCTCGATGAAGGGTAGATTGTCACCCGGAGGGTGATAAAAAGTGTGAAGTTTACAAACCAGCAGGTTATTACTTGAAATGCTGAGACCAAGGTATTTACAGGATGAAGGCGAAGAGTACTTCATGAGAGAAATAGAGAGTGAGTTCCTATGAATACAGGCCAGGCCACCACCCAGCTTCCGAGCTCTGGCTAGCCTAATTATGTCATGTGTAGGAGGAACTTGGATGTCTAGGATGGGAGTGGAGGCGGGATTTAGTCAAGTTTCAGTGAGGATGATGATGTCTAAATCATTGTCTTGGATGAGGTCAAAGATATCGGAGTCGTGTTTACTGTCTGACCTGCAATTGAGTAGTCACATTTAAGTTGTACTGGGTTAAGGGGGGACGGAGTCTGGATGACGTTCACTCTCGTGAGGTTGTCTTTACTGATGACTCTAGGATTATGAGGGGGTACACTGTTTGGATTAAAGTTAAACTATTATTTTTAATTTATGTTAAAAGTTTAAAATAATATAAAAAATTACAATATATTTTAATGATTTAAAATATAAAAAAACAAAAATCTAAAATACATTAAACATTAAATCCTCACAGCAAACCCAGCCAGAGAAAAGGACCACAGACCATCAGCTGGACACCAACTAAACAACTGGTAAGTGTGAAAAGTGTATAACTGCGGGGTCAAAGACGAAGAAAAACAGCATGTATCAAACAGGCGGATACCCTTAGACACCGGTGGAAGGGTCGCCCAGCAAGTAATCAGAAGGAGGACAAGTATGTAAATGAGATACAGGATGTTACGACAACTGGAGGCTGCTCCCTTTCGTTCCTAGCTGCACAAGATTGGAAATCCCTACTACTGCAACCGGCATTGCGGTATAGGCATGTGTACTACAGAGGCGGAGGACAGATTAAGGGAGGGTGAGGGCTGCCCCAATATGGAAGAAAAAAACTTGTGAACACCATGAAGCGGACACCATGCCTGGTACAAAAAAAACAACAAAGCACATGACACGAAGGGCCTAGATAACGGAGTGAGGGGGAACAGTGGCCTGATGCAGAAAGTTGACTGTAACTGAAAGAAGTAGGAGGGAGGAGGCCGCAGCTACAGCCCAGGGAGCGAGCGTTCGCATGAATTGCAGCTCTTCCCAAAACCTTTATTAAAGCCATTAAAGTGGAAGCGCAGCATGGGCCACTTTACATACTTTGTTAAAGTAAATGTGGTCAGCCACATGTAAACAAAGGCGCACGGACGCCATGAAACTAAAAGCACAGTTAAAAAAAAACTAGAACTGGGCTTGTGTGTGCACAGTGCTGTGCACACCTGTGTCCTGTTTATTGATGTCAGACATTGTGTGCACAGTGCTGTGCACACCTGTGCCCTTGCTATTGATGACAGGAGCTGTGTGTACAGTGCAGTGCACACCTGTGTCCTGCTTATTGATGTCAGACGTTGTGTGCACAGTGCTGTGCACACCTGTGTCCTGCTTATTGATGACAGAAGCTGTGTGCACGGTGCTGTGCACACCGGTGTACGTGTTATTGATGTCGGGAGCTGAGTGCACAGTGCTGTGGACACCTGTGTCCTGTTCATTGACGTCAGGAGCTGTGTACTCAGTGTTGTGCACACCTGTGTCCCTGTTATTGATGTCAGGAGCCGAGTGTACAGTGCTGTGCACACTTGTGTGGCTGAGTGTACAGAGCTGTGCACACCTGTGCCTCTGTTATTGATGTCAGGAGCTCAGTGCACCGTGTTGTGCACATCGACATTGGTTATGGATTTTCCCCTCACACAGCACTAAAACTCAACACCAATAGAAGTGCTTATGACCAACTCCCTTCACTCTTCCACACACTTTAGAAATAGTTCTTATCACGGGAACGTCTGGAAGGTGCTTTGGGTCTGTACCAAGAGGCAGGACAGCACCGTAGGCATACGACAGCACAGCTTTCGAGACTGTGTTAGCAGTGTGGCAGACAGTGCGCATCCTTACCGCCTCTTGTGAGCTGTGCACACTTGCTTTCCTCGGTGGCAGGTTGGTGACCTTACTGGTCTTTGCAGTCGCTTGGCACCCTCTGCTGTCAATCTGCGCGCATAGCGACAGCCATGCTACTCTAGAACACGCCTCTCCCACGCAGCTGCTGCCAGCCTCCCAGCACAGCGCGACTTCACTCTGATTAAACATTAACATGTGTGACGAGAATAATTCACCTGTGCGTTCATGCTCTAAGAAGGTCACAGGTTAAAAAAAAATAGTAATGGAGTTTATCTGCACATTACTGGAAAGGAACCGAGACGGCGTGCATCAAGTGGTGAATCTATAGCTTCACACGATTGTACTAGTGAGCACATATTAACAAAGGTATTTCGCATATTTATATTTTTTGGCACAGGGATGTTGCAGATTTGCCCATTTTCTCAGGACACCTGGTTCTTAAGTCTGCTGCTCAGCTGCCAGACATCATCTGTTTCTTAGAAAAGTTAAAGTAAATTTGGTTAGCCAATTGTAAACAAAGTGCACGGACTCCATGAAACTAAAAACACAGCTTAAAAAACAAGGGGGCGGGGGGGTGCGGGAGTGAAACCGATGGCGATCGCTTTTGGGAAAACAAAGCAGCGAGTGGTGCCATATGCTTTCAATTATCGTGCCTGTGTATGGGCCCGATAATTGAAACCATATGCCAGAAATGTGCGTAATAGAACACCAATAGGCCAGGGGCGGAGCGATGCTCCCTCCTCTGACCTATTGTGTGCTCTCTTTTAAATAAACTCGCAGGCAAAGGCCAATAGCAGGCCTCAAAAGTAAAAAAAACACGCATATCTGTAGTAGGTGTATGTACTGACTACTGTTCTTTAGCGATTTTAGTGTTGTTCTGTCTGTATCTTTTGTGTAACTCATGTAATCTCTTCCTTGAGTGACATTACAACTTGTACATTTGCAATTTTTCCCTCCTTTCACTCCACTTGTATATTTACAATATTTCTTTTTATGTAAATCATATAATCCAAAGTTCTTATGTAACTTAACTGATTCTTTTGTAAAGTGCTCTGACATCTTCAGGTAATTTTCGCGCTATATAAAATCGCATTAAATAAAATAAATAAATAAAATAAATGAGCGTGTTCATTTCCAGGGTCCATTTCAGAAACCCTGACAAAAGGAATCTCGTTGCGTGAACACTGCTGCGCAGTGTAACGCTAGGCGCAAGACCTAAAAAATAAAAAATTTAATATATTGAATATATAAAAAGAAAACATATGATAATATTAATCACGTAAAACAAAAACCTACAAATAATATATAAAATAAAATAATAAATACATTTATAAAAAATACATATTTTAAACTAGACTTACAACAAAAAATTATTTAATACATAAATGTATTTCTTTTGTTTCCGACCCTATTACACCACACCAATAACAAAATGCTTTAGCATTTTTAATTAAATTTACTTCCATAGTTAACATCATTAATAATCAATTAAAAAATATTATTAATATAAAGACTAATAAACATTAATTGACTACACACACTTTAACACTATAATATCCACAATACACACCTAAATTAAACTATTAAAAAAACACAATTAAAACTTAGTTTTAGATTAAAAACTGTTACTATTAACAACTAATAATAAAATAATTAAAATGTATTTAATACCTACCCTTTACCCCTATAAAAGTAAAAAACAACATACATAAAATAAATAATTGCCCAAAATAAATATCAAATAATTAACATTAATTAACAACTATATATTAATTAATTAAATACAAGTTACTTCCCACCTTTTACTCCTATAAACACCACAACACACACCTCGAATTAATCACACAATCATCATAATTAATTACTAATTAAAGTTAATTAACATCCAATTATTAATTCATCAATTAAAAATAAATGACTTCCCACCCTTTACACCTATAAACACCACAACACACACCTAAACTTATTTATACAATTACCATAACGGCGGACGCGGAGCAGACCCATATGACATCAAGCATGACACCTGGCTTGCTGGGTGTGTGAGGGTCCTAGTTCCGAAAGAAGGTATTCCCCACCTCCCCACTGAGTACTCACTAGGTGGCCAACTTGCCACCCAGGAACACCATACCTCTTTTGCCTTCTAGTTCTACCCAGGGTAAGTACGGTGGACCTTAATCAAGCCCTCATTGTCCCCCTTGTTGTTTACTACGGTAGCGTACTGCCATTATAGACAACATATCTTCAAAAGAAATGACCATGTGTGCGATGGTGAGGAAGGTTGAGCAGAGTTATCTGACGGGTTTGTGAAAAGTCAGGCAATGGTTGATTTAGTTGGGTTCGATGTTGTGGAGGGCTTTGTATGTGAGGGTCATTACCTTGAACTGGCATCTCATCTGGACTGGGAGCCAGTGGGGGTTCCTGAGGTAAGTGGTGATGCTGGCCTGTTTGGGAAGGTCGAGCACGAGTCTGACTGTGGTGTTCTGTATAGTTTGGAGAGGTCTGAGGTGCTGTGAGGTGGTTCTGACATAGAGTGGGGTTCCGTAGTCGAGTCAGCTGGAGACGAGGGCTTGGGTTACTGTTCTTCTGGCATTGCTGGAAGATGGCTTGAGCACTGACTCCTGCACTACACTGGGAGATTTTAATTTCCATCTGGAGGCAGATACAGAACCAGATACCGTGATTCCTATAGATTTAATGAGCAGTGCTGAGCTTAGACAGCAAGTAATCGGGCCCACTCACGTTGCAGGGCACACGTTGGATGGGATTTTTTGAAACTACCCACTACTTTCGTTTATAGGCCTGATGCCACTAGTGTGATCAGATCACACGGCTGTTCTGTTTGAGCTGGCCATCCCAGACTATCAGGCGGCGGAAACCCCCCCTAAGAAACAGATGGAAATTAGAGCATGGAATAAAGTTGGAGGAAACAATTTAAAAGAGCTGCTGGTGTCAACCACGGGCCAAATGCCCCTAGATGTGGAGGAGGCTTCCTCCATATACACAACCTGGCTGGAGGCTGCTTGTAATGGTCTAGCCCCAAAGAAATTACTTTTTTCCTAAAAGGTCACAACCCTCTTCCCCTTGGTACTCTCAGGAATTAAGGATCAAAAAATAATCTGTAAACGTTTAGAACGTACTTTGTGGAAAGAGTATAAAATAATAGAGAGAAACAGATATAAACTAAGCCTTTTGACCTATAAACAGTTACTTTTTAAGATAAAGCAAGAGTTCTTTGTTGGTCAAATTAATTTAGCCAAAAACCTGCCCAAAGAGCTTTTTAAAACAGTAACTAGTTTGGTACATACACAAACAGCAAGTATTCAAAAGAGCCAGGAATTATGTGAGGAAATTGCCAGTTTTTTCCTGGTAAAGGTGAAGACTATTTTTGCAACTTTTAAGGCTCCAATTGCTGATGGGACAGTGGGTCTAACAGAGGGTCACAAGTTGGCTTTAGGATCACAGCCTACCATGGATAAGTTTGCACCAATATCCCTTACTGATACCCATAAGCTTCTCATGTCAGCTAAATCAGGTTCCCCGTATGACCCATGCCAGTGGCAGTGCTAAAATTGGCCCCAGAACCAACTGCCATGTCACTCACCTCCCTATTTAATGCAATAATTGTAGAAGGGCATTTCCCTAAATCATGGAAAACTGTGTCAATTGTGCCACTTTTAAAGAAGCTGAGTTTGGACTCCAAGGATCCCAATCGTTTTTTACCTATTTCAAGCCACACACTTCCACCTAAAATGGTTGAGAGTAGAATGAATGCACAATTGAGTGCTTATTTACATGATGCCAAAGTTCTGGATCCTACTCAATTCGGGTTCAGAGAGGGACATAGCACGGAAACTGCACTCCTAAAATCTACTGAAGAGATCAGGGTAGCTTTGGACCAGGGAGGAAAGGCTGCTACGATCATGCTCGATCTTTCCGTGGCCTACAATACGGTCCATCATGGATTACTAATGGACCATTTGCTGGCCTGCGGAGTGCAGGATAAAGCATGGACCCTCCTGAAATCTTTCCTCTCGGATAGGCTACATACAGTCTCATTAGGTGAATTCCACTCTAGACCATTTTCATAGCCCTGTGGAGTTCTGCAGGGGTCATCTTTGAGCTCTACGCTTTTTAACGTATATGTTTCTTCATTGGCTCCTCTTATCGAGTCTTTTGGCTTCTGCTTTACCACCTATGCGGATGACATGCAAATTGTGGTGTCACTGCGACCGGGGCAGGAAAAGGTAACCAGAAAGCGGTTATTGATTGTATGGAGGCAGTTGGACGAGGGATGTCACAAAACTGTAAACAAAAG
Organism: Lissotriton helveticus; assembly: GCF_964261635.1. Lineage (NCBI taxonomy): Eukaryota > Metazoa > Chordata > Amphibia > Caudata > Salamandridae > Lissotriton > Lissotriton helveticus. Next base: position 957,999,260 of record NC_136059.1, on the reverse strand, counting down.
CTCAATCTGAGCAAAACTGAGGTCGTCTTGTTTGGGAATTATGCCAACTTTTGGGCCCCAAATTGGTGGCCAAACACTATAGGGCCTCTCCCGATTCCTACGAGGAAAATGAAACATTTGGGAATGCTAATAGATGACCGGTTTGACCTGGGCAATCAAGTCAATACAGTAGTCTCAGCCACAACATATATTCTCAGAACAATCAAGAAAATATTGCATTTTCTGCCAAAAGATAACCAGCTTACAGTGGTTAAAGCATTAACTATGTTGAGGTTGGACTATTGTAATAGTTTATACCTGAATATGCAGGAGCGCTTTCTTCATAAATTACAAATGTTTCAGAATGCGGCCGCTAGACTGCTTACCGGTACCCCTAAATTTGCACTGATCTCGAGTGAAATCAAAAGGCTACACTGGTTGCCGATTAGGAAACGCGTGAAGTTCAAATCCCTCTGTTTAGTCTTTAGAGCCCTACAAGGTACAGGTGCTGATCATCTGCAACAACAATTCCAGTGGTACATGCTAAAAGATCACTTCGCTCCTTAGGAGCAAAACTAGTGATAGTACCACCTACAAAAAAAGCTAGATGGGGAGGCAGATGTTTTGCTGCTGGTGCAGCAAAGGCTTAGAATAACCTCCCTCTTCATCTGAGGAATTCTAATGATTTATTGGTCTTCAGGAAGACCTTAAAACATGGCTGTTTGATCTATAAGTGGGTGCAAAGTATGTAGTATTAGGAGGAGAGTAGCTAGCACCAGGACACCCTAGGGTAACAGTTGTGCATTACAAGTTTCATAACATAACATAACATTGACGGGGATCCATTTGAAGATATTTCAAAGCATGCAGAGGGGTGGAAGCAGGAGGAGGACACTATGGTGATATGCCACTTCATGGTGAGTTGGCTGTCGATGATGATTCCGAGTTTGCTGGCATGATCTGCTGGGGCAGCAGTTGACCCGCGTGCGGTGGGTCACCAGGTGTTGTCCCATGGTGAGGTGTTGTTTACGAAGATGAAAACTTCTGTCTTGTCCTTGTTCAACTTCAGGCAGTCGGTGACGCTGGTCATGGCGTTCCTTAAGTTGGATCTGGTGGTGGTGTGGTCATCGGTGAGGGAGAGGATGAGTTTGATGTCGTCAGCCTAGGATATGATGTTGAGTACATGTGTGTGGACGATGTTGGCCAGCGGCATATTGTAGGATGTGAAGAGGGTGGGGCTGAGCTTCCAGGGCTCATGGCACTGGGCATGGTCCAGTTTAAGACTGGCGCAGACGGGCTTACTTTTGGCACACCGGTTGCACAACCACGCTGTGGCCTCCAATAAGTAGATCGTGGGGGAGGGAGGGGACCTGAGTGACAGGAGGTGGGCCAGCGGCTGAGCGGCAAAAATGATGGGACAACAGACATGGCATGGGGGCTCACTAGTACAAAAAATAAGACTGACTGACTTGGGTAAAGGGAGTACTAATGGGCAACAAAATTAGCAAAACAACATTAGCAAACAAAATGGCACCAAAGCAGAAGAGGAGCAGTCTAAATCAAGAGACACTTACAATGTCTCCAAGATGTCTTTATCAAACTAGGGAGCTGCACTATCTGGTAGACTGCGACCTAATAACTCGTTCTTTGATATGGAGCTGTGCAAGGCTCAAGTCATCCTATCAAAAGGATGGTAAAGAAGCTTGACCCTGATTAGGTAAAAATACAAGAAGAGGAAGGAAAACCATTGAATAGGATGAATAGGATGCAAGCAAATGATATTCACAAGAAAACCAACACACAGTAAGTGATGGGCTGACGCAACGCAACGCCCACTGTAATATTGGTACCATCCACAATGAGACTTCAACAACAGACAGCTAAAATCTGTTTGTGGGCAGGACCTGAAAATAGGAAAGATAATCTCTGAGTCATGTTTTGCTAACATCAAGCCATGTGTCAGGTGACACATTTGTTTACTTGATCTGGCCAATAATGAGCTTGTTTCCGGTCCAGGGAAGGCATGGCTTGGCAGTTCGGGCTGGACTGTTCCCATGAGGCACAGGGTCAGACTGATTTGCATATGGCCATGTCTGAACTGGGGTGGCAGAGTGGGCTAAAGAACGGTGATGGATTAAACCCAGATCAGTTGACTGGGGGTGAGTGCTTGTATTGTCAAAGCTCCGTCCATCATTTCCTTTGGTTTTTCTTTGTTCGCCATAAGTTGGCAGGGTATGCTCAGACGTGAGTCCCTTGCTCACTTTGCCACTGGATTCAAGCAAGCCGGGCTGAAGACGGCTGAAATGCCAGAAACCGGTCCTCGGTAGCTTGTTTCCGGTCCAGGGATGGCATGGCTTGGCAGTTCGGGCTGGACTGTTCCCATGAGGCACAGGGTCATACTGATTTGCATATGGCCATGTCTGAACTGGGGTGGCAGAGTGAGCTAAAGAACGGTGATGGATTAAACCCAGATCAGTTGACTGGGGGTGAGTACTTGTATTGTCATCGCTCCGTCCTTCTTTTCCTTTGGTTTTTCTTTGTTCGCCATAAGTTGGCAGGGTATGCTCAGACGTGAGTCCCTTGCTCACTTTGCCACTGGATTCAAGCAACCCGGGCTGAAGACGGCTAAAATGCCAGAAACCAGTCCTCGGTAGGTTGTTTCCGGTCCAGGGAAGGCATGGCTTGGCAGTTCGGGCTGGACTGTTCCCATGAGGCACAGGGTCAGACTGATTTGCATATGGCCATGTCTGAACTGGGGTGGCAGAGTGGGCAAAAGAACGGTGATGGATTAAACCCAGATCAGTTGACTGGGGGTGAGTGCTTGTATTGTCAATGCTCCGTCCATCATTTCCTTTGGCTTTTCTTTGTTCGCCATAAGTTGGCAGGGTATGCTCAGACGTAAGTACCTTGCTCACTTTGCCACTGGATTCAAGCAAGCCGGGCTGAAGACGGCTGAAATGCCAGAGACCGGTCCTCGGTAGCTTGTTTCCGGTCCAGGGAAGGCATGGCTTGGCAGTTCGGGCTGTCCTGTTCCCATGAGGCACAGGGTCAGACTGATTTGCATATGGCCATGTCTGAACTGGGGTGGCAGAGTGGGCTAAAGAACGGTGATGGATTAAACGCAGATCAGTTGACTGGGGGTGAGTGCTTGTATTGTCAACGCTCCGTCTTTCATTTCCTTTGGTTTTTCTTTGTTCGCCATAAGTTGGCGGGGTATGCTCAGACGTGAGTCCCTTGCTCACTTTGCCACTGGATTCAAGCAAGCCGGGCTGAACAAGGCTGAAATGCCAGAAACCGGTCCTCGGTAGCTTGTTTCCGGTCCAGGGAAGGCATGGCTTGGCAGTTCGGGCTGGACTGTTCCCATGAGGCACAGGGTCAGACTGATTTGCATATGGCCATGTCTCAACTGGGGTGGCAGAGTGGGCTAAAGAACGGTGATGAATTAAACCCAGATCAGTTGACTGGGTGAGTGCTTGTATTGTCAACGCTCCGTCCATCATTTCCTTTGGTTTTTCTTTGTTCGCCATAAGTTGGCAGGGTATGCTCAGACGTGAGTCCCTTGCTCCCTTTGCCACTGGATTCAAGCAAGCCGGGCTGAAGACGGCTGAAATGCCAGAAACCGGTCCTCGGTAGCTTGTTTCCGGTCCAGGGAAGGCATGGCTTGGCAGTTCGGGCTGGACTGTTCCCATGAGGCACAGGGTCAGACTGATTTGCATATGGCCATGTCTGAACTGGGGTGGCAGAGTGGGCTAAAGAACGGTGATGGATTAAACCCAGATCAGTTGACTGGGGGTGAGTGCTTGTATTGTCAACGCTCCGTCCATCATTTCCTTTGGTTTTTCTTTGTTCGCCATAAGTTGGCAGGGTATGCTCAGACGTGAGTCCCTTGTTCACTTTTCCACTGGATTCAAGCAAGCCGGGATGAAGACGGCTGAAATGCCAGAAACCGGTCCTCGGTAGCTTGTTTCCGGTCCAGGGAAGGCATGGCTTGGCAGTTCGGGCTGGACTGTTCCCATGAGGCACAGGGTCAGACTGATTTGCACATGGCCATGTCTGAACTGGGGTGGCAGAGTGGGCTAAAAAACGGTGATGGAATAAACCAAGATCAGTTGACTGGGGGTGAGTGCTTGTATTGTCAACGCTCCGTCCATCATTTCCTTTGGTTTTTCTTTGTTCGCCATAAGTTGGCAGGGTATGCTCAGACGTGAGTCCCTTTCTCACTTTGCCACTGGATTCAAGCAAGCCGGGCTGAAGACGGCTGAAATGCCAGAAACCGGTCCTCGGTAGCTTGTTTCCGGTCCAGGGAAGGCATGGCTTGGCAGTTCGGGCTGGACTGTTCCCATGAGGCACAGGGTCAGACTGATTTGCATATGGCCATGTCTGAACTGGGGTGGCAGAGTGGGCTAAAGAACGGTGATGGATTAAACCCAGATCAGTTGACTGGGGGTGAGTGCTTGTATTGTCAACGCTCCGTCCATCATTTCCTTTGGTTTTTCTTTGTTCGCCATAAGTTGGCAGGGTATGCTCAGACGTGAGTCCCTTGTTCACTTTTCCACTGGATTCAAGCAAGCCGGGATGAAGACGGCTGAAATGCCAGAAACCGGTCCTCGGTAGCTTGTTTCCGGTCCAGGGAAGGCATGGCTTGGCAGTTCGGGCTGGACTGTTCCCATGAGGCACAGGGTCAGACTGATTTGCACATGGCCATGTCTGAACTGGGGTGGCAGAGTGGGCTAAAAAACGGTGATGGAATAAACCAAGATCAGTTGACTGGGGGTGAGTGCTTGTATTGTCAACGCTCCGTCCATCATTTCCTTTGGTTTTTCTTTGTTCGCCATAAGTTGGCAGGGTATGCTCAGACGTGAGTCCCTTTCTCACTTTGCCACTGGATTCAAGCAAGCCGGGCTGAAGACGGCTGAAATGCCAGAAACCGGTCCTCGGTAGCTTGTTTCCGGTCCAGGGAAGGCATGGCTTGGCAGTTCGGGCTGGACTGTTCCCATGAGGCACAGGGTCAGACTGATTTGCATATGGCCATGTCTGAACTGGGGTGGCAGAGTGGGCTAAAGAACGGTGATGGATTAAACCCAGATCAGTTGACTGGGGGTGAGTGCTTGTATTGTCAACGCTCCGTCCATCATTTCCTTTGGGTTTTCAATAATGACAATAGCCACTTATGTGTCACTGCTCTGTACAATTGTTAGGCTTCCAGTTGTAAGTTTTTTTCCACAATGTTTTGCAAGATTGACCAAATAGCTGGATAATTATCTCTATTTCTGGAATTGCCTCAGCGGGGTTCAGTGTTAATACTGCCACATCATCGGCGTAAGCTGGTATTTTGGTTTCATACGCACTGACAGTAATTGGTTTTATTTTCTGGGTCTGTAACAGTTTAATAATCAGAGGATTGATGTACAAAGCAAATAGTATCGGGGAGCAGGGACATCCCTGTCTCGTTCCTCTCGATATAATAATTGCACGAGATTCTAAACCCATTACTAGGAGCCTAGCTCTTGGTTGTTGATACATGGCTCTGATCAATTTAATAAGCCCAGGCCCAAAATTGTTTAATTCAAGCACACCCAAAGGAACTCCCATGACACCCGATCAAAAGCTTTTCCGGCATCTAGGAGGATCATCGACATCTGGCCCCCTGTCCCGGACATGATACCAAAGAGCGAGATTACTCTACAGGTATGATCTGTTGTACCCCTACCAGGGATGAAATCATGGTGCCAGGGGGAGACCAGATGTTCAACGACCCTCACGAGCCGATTGGACAACATTTTTGCATAGAGCTTAGAGTCAGAGTTAATCAGGGAAATAGGTCGGTATGATGATGGATTCTCGACTGGTTTCCCCTTTTTAGGAAAAATGATTATATTGGTCTCTTTCCAAGACTCTGGTGGGGTGCCACTCAGCTTTTTTCCAATAAACAAATCCAATAAGAGAGGTAATATTTGTACTCTAGTATGTAGTATTTTATTGAGTACTAAGGGGATTTTGTTTGGGCCAGCAGCTTTCCCAGAAGCCAAGCCAGACAGGGATAATTGCAGCTCTGTAATATTAATCTCTTTTCCGAGGTCCTCTCTGGTTGTGGTATCTAGGACCTTACTCCACCCAGTATCTACTGTAAATTCCCTTAAAATTGTTCTAATTTCATCCGAATCAGCCATGGTATCACTTTGCTATAGCTTTTTGGTAATATTGTTGGAATATTTCGGCAATATCACCTGGATTTGTATATTCCTGGTCATCTGCTTTAAAATAGGTTATTGTATTATATGAAATCTTCTGCCGAGTGCGTAAAGCCAGCTGCTTACCCACCCTCTCTCCATTTTCATAAATACTGTTATGGTGCGACTGAAAAGATTCTGCTGCTTTCTGGGTCAGCCCGCTGTTTAGTTCTGTTTTTAGAACCAGTATGCGGCGCATATTATGTTTCCCATCTCCCCCCCGAGCTATTAATGCAACATGTTCTTCTTCAGCTCTGGCCAAATCTTGTCAATAGGTGATTTTCACTATCATGCTGGTATTCTAGCCACAAAGCTGATTGTCTGCCCTCTAATGGCAGCTTTAAAACAGTCCCAGACAACCCCCCTAGAAGCACTGTACCGATTCGTATCGAAATAGCTTTGAGCCCAAACAGTTATAAATTTTATATAATCTCTATTTACCAAAAGCTTCCTATCAAATGTCCATTTAGAGTGGTGTCTGGTAAAGTTGATTACGTTAATTGTCAGAATTAGGGAGCTATGGTCCGAGATTATTTTGGGACATTTTATAACTTCTGCTTGGTCAGCTAGATCCCTTGTCACTAATATATAGTCTATTCTGTCATATTTATTATGAGGGTATGAAAAATACGTATACCCAGGATCAGGTTGATTTTTAACATCCCAGATATCCACCAGATCGTAACTGTCTCTAAGTTGGCTGATAGCTCTAAATACCCTTGGTGTGCGATCTTGACCAAGAGGCAAGCTCCAATTCAAGATCCTCAAATATTTGTGGGTCATCTTGGTTCGAACCGTAAACTGAACAAATAGTTATACCCGATGCCAATTTTATAATAACCCACCTCCCAAAGGTATCCACTGCTTTACGCATAGCTAGTCCTAAGGATACTTTGGCTAGAATAGCTACCCCACGAGTATTTTACGTTTGTGTGCTACAGGCAAGAATATTGTAGCCTCCAACCCTTAAAAATCTTTTCTATCCCAGGGCAAATGTGTCTCTTGAAGACAGATTATATCCGAAGATTTTTGTTCAATTATTTCACTTAAGTGAGTCCTATTTAGACCAGCCACGTTCCAAGAGCAAATTGTTATCTTCCCCATTACAGTTTGTTAGTTAATTTCGAGGATCCTACCACCCTAATCATAAAGCCCTGACAAGCTTTCAAAATATCTTGTGCCTTTTGTGTATCTTTTATCAATAATACCAATTTAATGCCAAATGAACTGCCAAATAGTATATTTTTGTGTGTGAAAGGCATAATCATCCGCTTTCAATTACTATATCAGTATTATTATTGGAGTTGCTTTTTTCTGTTTTAGTCCCCTGCCCCCCACCACCATTCCCCCACCCTCCCCAACCGCCGCCCAGCACCCAATGTGAGGCATACAGACTCCACTAGATTCTGTTAGTGATGAGCATGCGACACATGACCAGAGCTCAATAAATAAATAAATAAATAAATAATAAATCGATCCATCTTTACATATATAACATACATGCTGAGCTCCAAAATCAACCATATATATATTTATATAATTTTTTGTGTTCCGCCTTTTCTTTCTTTCTTTTTTTTCACATGCTATATTGTTCTCAGTTTGGGAATATCTGAGTCAGAAAGATTTGCTAGGCCAAGCCTAACTAACCTAACTTAACCCATCAAGATATTCTTTGGCCTTAATTTCGGAGAGAAAAAATTTAGTTTGCCCCCCCAAATCACTTTATGCCGAGCAGGGTTGTTAAGGTAGGCCTGTGCTTTCTTGTCTTGAAACGGCTCAGCCTCCACCGCCTTTCGACGGTGGAGTGACAAAAATCTGGGCGCAGAAAGTAGGAGACCCCGTTTCTGGTTCGCTTAGACTCAGGTCTAGCTTTCTCGAAGATCGCCTGGCGGAGCAGAAAATTGCCAAAAAACACAAGAATAGCACGGGGCTATGCCCCAGGTTTCGCTGGTTGTTTTAGAGTGAAGGGCACGCGGTGGGCATGTTGGACTTCTACAGCCCAATTCCACCCAGAAAGTTCTGGAAGAGAGTCACGCAAAAGGTCCACCACATAGGAGCGAATATCTTCACCCTCCACCCCCTCGGGGACCCCTAAAATGCACAAATTGTTCCTACACTGGCGGTTTTCAAACTCCTCCAGCTTCCATCTAACATCTGCCAGCTCAGCTTCATGAGAGTCAACCCGTTCCTGGTTCACAGCGATCTCTGATTTGTTCGAAACAATTCTTGATTCTAGTTCAGTCAGTCGGTCCTCAAATGTACTACAGGTCCTGGTTAATTTGCGCACAACCCCTTGCACCTTACGTAGGGCCTCTTGAGCTTTGCGCCCATCCTGGGATGTCTCCTCGCGATGCGACGCGATGGCCTAAAGAATAGTGCCCCGAGTTGGAGCAGCTGGATCTGAATATACCAGGTGATCAGATTGCTGTGCAGGATTTGACACGCAAGAGGAATTAGTAGTTTGGTTGGTCGGGGTATAGTCCCAGGCCAAATCCTTAGCTCCGTGGCGACTCTTTTTCTTTTTCAAAACAGTTTTTAGTTTAAGCCCGGGGTCTTCCATTTTTTCCCCACTTCCACTCTCATCAGTCATGCAGGAGGCAGTATCATTGGACCACTCGCCTTCATCTGAGAAGGAAAAGAAGTCGCTGGAGTCCCTCTCCAGCTCCGGGTCAATGATATTTTCATTATTCTCATTAACATGGCCTTTGTTTAATACCCTATTAGGGTCATTAACCGCTATTTGAGGTGTTAGGGGTTTGTGAGCTGTATTGTCTATATTACCTGACTGAGACAACTGAGCAGCCTCCCGGATTTAGTTGCAATATCGGAGCATACCGCCCCACCAGCATCAGCCCCACCGTCGTCACTATCTATCATCAAGTGGGGTAACGGTGAAAGCATACCTTCGTCTCCACGGATATCAGTTTCAAACAGGCCCCTCGCGCTCAAATCAGGCGTTGGCACCAAACTATTACTTTCTCCGATCCCCGCCAGGGTCAATGCTTCAGGGACAGCGGAGCCATCAGGTAACGTGCTTACTAAGCCAGCATCCATGTATTCGTCCTCAGTTAATACGGCTACAGCAGTCTCCGTTCCATCAACGATTCCAGTCTTGCTCTTCCCCTCTTGACCCGGAAGCAGTCTCACCGGGGTCCTCCTTAGTAAATCCGCTACCGTTGGGCCGGTTGTACTCCCCTTCTGTGTGGTAGTGTTTCCGTGCTTCGGTGTCCTAGCGGTCAGAGCATCCCCATGCTCTTCTACAATTCTTCCGCTTGCCTTGTCCCCTGGCTCGGCGGTCTCGCGCTGCGATAGCCTCGCTGCCCTAGCCTTGGCAGCTGCCGATGCCGCTGCGACCTTAGGAGTCATGAAAGCGCCAGCATCAACACCAGCACAGAACGAAGGGTAAGCTTTAATTCTGGCTTTTACTTTTGCTTTGGGATACTCCTTCCACAAATAGCGCAAAACTGCGAGCCCAATTAAGGTGCCTAATGTCAGTAACTGATTTCTGGCGGGCTTTGTTTCTTCAAGGCAGGTTTCCGTTATCATCTCTTCTGTTCTCCTCCTTTGGTATGGCTCTTTGGCTCTTAGCCCAGCATTACCGGCGCATTTTTCTTGAGAGCTCTGGTCAGCGTGTGCACTGCAGTTTCACACAACCGCCATCTTGCCTCCCCTTTATTCTGATCTTCTAGCGTGTATTACAAACTGTCTTTGAAAAATCGCAGTTTCCTTTACAGACAATTAATTCCAAATTAGACCGCCACCTCAAACATCTCTGGGCCCCAATGCTGAGTGTGCTGAGTGACGGAAGGCCAACAGACCCGGTTCCAGCGGGAGACTCCCGGCCATTGCAGCACAAATGGCTTTATTTTCGGTGCCTCCCGCCTGAAATTGCCTCTACTTTAATAGAATAGAAGTCAATAGGTAAATACATTCCCCCGATTTTGTTTTCAAAATCTCGAACTTTTCTGTTCTAAAATGTTGGCATGTTTCATAACCTCGGGCCAGGAACCAAACGTAGTTTAACCAATATATCAACATTAATAAATGCGAAATGTGACTTCGACCTTAATTGGACTATTATCACTCGGCCCCACAATTTAAATCGACCTCACGATAAATATGATCTCCAGCCACAGCCAGTATCCGGGCTTTAAGCCAACATTATGAATTGACGTCTGCTAACATTTACCATCTGTGGCAGTCATGGCCCTGAAAAGGCTCTATTGCTCGTCAGAATCACCAGTGCCCTCGTGTCTGCAGCCGTGATCTCATAGCATGCTTACATATTTCACCACTATTATTCATTATACATTTGCAGTTCTTAAATTCGTGTATTTTTTCTTTTCTCTGCAGAATGATGCTGTTTCCAATTAAAGGTATAATTCCGTTCACTGACGGATGGGCGCCATTTTGCCTCCAGCCATGATTTATCTGCTAACCGAAACAAGCAGGTTAAAAGTGTGTGTAGCACAGCATATGATTAGACGCGAGGTTGTGAAGCAAACTCCCTCTGACTCTAATCTCAAAAAATGTTGACTCCTTCTGAGGTCCGTAATTGGGTATTTTGGAATTCTTCTTTGCAGCAGGCCTAAGCCTGTCTCTAGACTGTCTTTGAAATGCAGACCCCCGAGGTCAGGTGAAGTAATTGGTTAATTTGACCGGCAAAGCGAAAATCCAAAGCAGGAAGCTTACTTTCTCTATTGTCTCGAAAGAAACCGGCATGGGGCTTGAATAAATCAAGCATCCTGAAGTGATAAAAGGTAAACACTGTAAAATGTCTGACTAAATTAAATGAATTTAATGATGGGTCTGTAGCAAGGCGAATAAGAATTTCCAGTGACTTCTTCTTGAAAGATTTGGCCGAAAATTACTAATGTGCCTTATTCTTGTGGAGCACTGAAGTGGGAATAGTACTTCACAAATTATTGCCCTTGTGGGCAGTAACCACTTATGAAGGCCCTGCGTGGGTAAACAAGCGGGGATTTCTATGGGAACCTGCCTTTCCACAGCCAGCCTTAACCAAACACAAATTTTGTTTAACTTAATCGCTGGATGAATAAAAACATCGATGGACTGATGCAACAAGGAGTGGTAGACCTCATGTATATCTCAGGAGAGAGGCTCATGTTTTATGGCATTATTCATTCTTTGTTATTTGCCATGGTTTAACAACTAAACCAATATTTTGTTCTGTTACGCTGTTGTACAAAGTGATATTTATTTATTCATTTAGTCGTTTTGTATAGGACTAGGTTGAGCATGGGGTAAGTAATGGGGAATAACATCATCGAAGAGGTTTTGCTGCCAACTTGAATCTGTAATTACCATTAGCACTCTTTTTCTTTTGGAAGCTTCCACCAGCTTCAAATGTTAAATGCCTGTGCAAAAACCAGAGCACGTGCAATTTGATTTCAGATCCTACTGGAAGTAAGTGCTTAAATTTGAGAAAACTATTCCAGACTCTCCGCCTGATTTGTAACCAATCTCTTGCCTCGGGTATTGTTCCTGCCCAGTGGAAGCAGGCTGTGATATCTCCCCTGTTGAAGAAGCCTCCTTTAGACCCGGAATGCTCCAAGAATTACAGACCTATCTCCTTGCTGCCTTTCCCAGCTAAAATTGTCGAGAGTTTGGTCAGTTTAAACCTCTCCAAACATCTGGAACAGCATCTCTTATTAGAGGACGATCAATTTGGTTTCCGGCCGGCTCATGGGACCGAAACGGCATTGGTCACCGCCGTGGAAGAGCTTCAAAGGCGTGCAGACAAGGCAGCGGTTCTGATTCTGTTAGACATGTCTGCCGCCTTTGATACGGTTAACCATGAGATCTTGCTGGGCCGTTTAAGTGATGCTGGGGTGAGAGTTAGCGCTCTGATGTGGCTTCAGTCATTTTTGCAGGATAGACAGCAGGCAGTGTCCTTGCCCCCCTTCCAATCGGCGTTTTCTCACGTTCCACACGGGGTGCCACAGGGATCAGCAATTAGCCCCATCCTTTTCAACCTGTATTTAAGACCTCTGATCTCGCTTATTAAAGCCTATAAAATCAAAATTATAAATTACGCTGACGATACGCAGATGATCCTCTCCTTTGAGGGAGAAGAATCGACACCCGTGGAGGTATTCCACAACTGACTGCGTGATACGTCACGTTGGCTAAAGAACAATTCCCTTCAGTACAATGCTGGGAAGACAGAGGTGCTTTTTAGCGCTGGGAATAAGATCTCCCGTCCGTTTCCAGAGAATTTTTGGCCTCCTGACACAGCGACTAAAGTGCGGCCAGTGGAATCAGTCCGTAACTTAGGGGTTATGCTTGATCAGAAGCTCAGCATGGAGACTCATGTAAAAAAAACGACCGCCTGCTGCTTTGCTATTCTACGGTCTTTGCGGAAGATCCTGCCACTACTGCCATTTCAGGCACGAACCCAAGTGGCAAGGTGTACGATTCTTAGTAGGTTGGATTATTGTAATTCTCTACTGCTGGAGTCCCCTGGCTTCTTGCTGGATAGGCTCCAAAGAATGCAATCAGCGGCCGCCAGGTTGGTTCTGGGGCTTCCTAGGAGAGCACATGCGCCGGTAGCCCTGGCTAAACTGCATTGGCTCCCGTTGAGACAAAGGGTACAATTCAAGGCCTTATGCCTCGTTTTCAAGGCCCTCCATGGAACAGGCCCTCTACCGCTGCAATCCAAATTTGTTTGGTACACCCCAACCAGGCTGCTTTGATCTTCGGCAGCTAGGCTGGTGGAGAGTGCCTAAATTTAGGAAGACTAGATCAGGGGGCAGATCCTTTTAGGTGGCCGCGGCCAAGCTGTGGAACTTGCTCCCGTGTGAGATTAGGCATACTAGGGAGCTCCTTCTCTTCAGAAAAAAGGTTAAAACTTGGCTGTTTCCTAAGTAAATGCATTCTGTCTGTTCTGTCCTGTCCCGTCTGACACTCGTCCGTCCTTTTGAGCCATCAGCGCCAGGATGCCTGCAAGGTGATAGTGTGCTTTATAAGATAAATAAATTAATAAATAAATAAAATTCTATTTAGGTCAATTGTAGTCAATGCTTATTGATCTAAGTGACTCTGGATGTGTACAGTAGATTTATGACGAAAAAGGGCAAGTCAGAGCTTACACAGATTTCTGCCATGACCATCTCCAACACCTACCTTAGATGGTGATATGATACCTTCAATGCATTTAGATTTAAACAATGATCAGAAAGAAAACGCAAAGACGTACACCATTATGAGGCAATATGTAGGACATTTCAGGGTTGATTTTTTGATTGTCTGGTGAAAAAAATATCCAGGACATAGATTCTGAAATATTCTACTTTTCTAAGATGCACAGGGTAAAATGATATTGACAATGTGGGCTTGTTAGATCAGAGTAGGTTCTGTGCTATGATTGTCTCAAACCAGAGGGTGCAGATTGTCTGATGAATCAGTGTTACCGTTGGTGCCATTAATGCTGCAGAAATTGTCAATTTGCAGTCAGTTTGTAATTGTTCTTATTCACTGCATTAGTCACAAATTTCTTATGAAGTGGATGACCAACATCTGTTTCATATTCAGGTGTATGAGACCCACCTCAACAGAGGCATTGATTAGATCATTAAATGACATACAGTGAGTTGGTTGGCACTCTTAACTAGGTGAGCTTGACATAGTTCATGTGTTGACAACCTTTTAAGCTCCTTGGTGGCGACTGCTGAAATTTCAATGGTGCAATATGAAGAGAGATCATTTTATTCTATTAAATATTCTGGATTCCTGTGAAAAACATATTTAGAAAGTTACTCTGAGATTCCAGCACCTGTATTTAGAGTATTCTCAATTGATACTTATAACACAGTTGTTCCGGCAGTGCTTTCGGATAACCTTGAAATATGCAGCCAATCATGCTGATTTTGGTCTCAAGCTCAGGACTAGAAATCTTTGATGACATATCTGGATGTAAATTATTAAAAAATAAGAAAAGATCCTGGCTGTTTTTATCATGATGTCATAATTAAAGCAAACATTCTTTCTGATAACTGGAACAAATCAGAGGGGAAAGATTCCAGTGACTTACTTGAAGCCAGGGAGAAGGGCACATCTAAAATGCCACCAGTCCCATCACTAAGGGCCCGATGTAGGTAATTCTTATTTACCACTTCTTAAATACCGAATTTTACCGATTCGGTATTTAAGAAGTGGTAAATATGAAGGGGGGAGATGTAGGTATTTCCAGATGTGTAAATACCGAATCTTTAAGATTCGGTATTTACCGAATCTGGAAATACCGAATCGGTATTTCCTATTGATTCCTGTGGGCTGTGAAGCCCATAGGAATCAATGGGCAATACCGATTCTGTAATTACAGAATCGGTAAATACCGATTTGCACAAGGGTGCAGGGGGTGTCACTTTGACACCCTCTGGCACCCCCAAAACAGGCTCGGGTGCCATGTGGCAGGCATACATGCCCTGAGGGCAGGTCTGCCTGTCACATGGCATAGGTGTGCATGCACACATGTGCATGCACATCGGAATCGGTATTTTACCATCAAATTGGATTCGATGGTAAAATACCGATACTGTAAGGCCTCTGGGACTCTGAAGAGTCCCACCTACATCTCGGTGCCTCAGAATCGGTAAATTTACCGATTTTTTATTTTACCAAATCGGTAAAATTACTGAATCGGTAATTTTACCGATTCGTTAAAATAATGCCCCCTACATACCTGTCACCCATATACCGGTCGGTAACGGCCGAAAATACCGATTTTCGGCCGTTACCGACCGACCTACATCTGGCCCTAAATCGTTTAATAGATTCAGGAAGCCAGTCTATCCAGTGGATCCTTTGTGAACTGCTAGGACAACGGGGCTGAAGTCATACAAACTCAGGATTCTCTTGGGAACATGCCGTTTACTGGGCATCTAATAATAAAATATTCAAGCTTCGTGTGGGGAGTGGCACCAAGGAGAGTCTATTTCAAGCTGTTAAATTGTCAGTCCACTCTATTTTTCACATGCCTAGTTTTGCAGTGATTTTTAAAGTCAAGCAACAGTAATTTGGTTAAAGTGGCAAACATATGGCTTGATCCTGGGAACTGCAACCCATTCATAATATCCAATGCATTTAAATAGGTAGCATTTATAATTGAAAAACATGTATTTATGAGGGCCTGTGGAAATAGTTTAGCCTTAATATTAAAAGTAGAAATTGGAACTAGCTTTATACCCACTGAAGAGGTTTTCCAGACATCAGGTTGTTGAGTAGTTGAAGAGTGCTATTCACAAAGGTAAATTTACACATGGGTAAATCTACAAATGTAAATTTACTCTTACACTTTGTAGCAAATGTACTACTTTTGGCTATTTGCCATTTACAAGTCTAACTTTACGGCGAAGTGTATACCCACATGTCCCACCCCGTGAAACTAGGGGGTGGAGCCTCATCTGCGAGTGCAAAGCTACAACTAGTAACTTTTTACCTGTGGGAGAGATCTACCTATAGTAAAGTAAAGGGAAAAGTAAAAGGTGTATTAAACTTGAAAAAACGGCATATATATATATATATATATATTTATTCACCAAACTCCCGAAAGCATTGAGGATGCACTCGACAGTAAGCCACCATCTGGTTTATTCTTGCAACAACCCACTACAGCACTCCAGAAGTTACTTTCTTTATTTGCCTGACACATTTCGAGGCCAACGCCTCTTACTCATAGGCTGTTTCAGTCACAGATGAATCATGGAGGGCTCTTTTTTATCCATTTACGTCATGCCGACCCCCAGTGGATCTCGCTTCATGCTTGTTAGTCCTTCTCTGCATGCTGGGACTTGTTGTCCTGAAAGAGCAAGAAATCAAACCTTTAGTAGGTTCCATCTAAACATCTGCATATATTGAGACATATTTTGCTCCCTTGGTTGGATCCAGAGCACTGATATACATATATATATATATTATCACCATACCACACTTTCCATCAAAGAAGGCGCTGACTCCGTGTATCTCAATTCAAACGATTTATTATTCAATCAGTTTCTGCTCAGACGCGTTTCGGCGGTTTGCTCCCGCCTTGTTCACTAACATCTGACCATTTTACTGTGCGCTATATATACACATCCTTCATGTCATGGGTTTCAATTAACAACACTAATATGGCATTACTTGTTGCTATGGTAACATGGTTCCACCCTTGTAGTGACGTGGTCAGTTACACGACTCAGCACATTACCTCCATGGCAGTCTGTTTTCACTTGCTTCCACGTCACATCTCATATTAGTTTAAAACATTACATCCATGTCTTAAAATTGCATTTTACAAGGGCGAGAAATAATCTGTATCCGCACTGGTGGTCACAAAAATATTTTACATTAGTCAATCGTTAATACGATGATGTTTGTTTACATATCCCCCTTTTTCCTCGTGTATGTATGCACTCTCATTTGACATGATTCGCTGTCTAGCTGTGGGAGTGAAGGAACCACGATTGTGATTGGGTTTGCCCTGAAGCATGAGGATAACCATGGAAACCACACCGCCGGTAAACGGTTTGCTTGCCTTGTCAGAGAGCCCGGGCACAACTCCATACTCTCTCGGAACTGATGTCCCTGTTTACGGCATAATGCCGGAAAGTACGTGCGCATAAGCTCACTAGACGCCGGCTAATCTCAGAGGATGCAAGTGCATTACTAAACAGTTCATAGTGATCCTGTCCGGGCGGCAAGGGACTTTCGGCACCTCTGGGTGTCGTGGTAGTTATGGTGTCGATGTTTGGGGAAGGGAATCGGAGGGTGTGTCATGGATATACTGTCAATGTGACCATTGTGCGTGCATGAACCCAATGTGACATACTGTTACATAGTTACAGTGAAAAGCGCATGAGTGGCGGATGTTTTTGTAGGGGTACTCCGGAAAGAGAGAGAGGCTGTCAACTGGATGGCTGATTTATATGTGGACACTAAGGGCTTCGTCTGCATGTAACCCTGACGGGATCTTAGAATTTAGGAGAATAATGTATCTCGATTCTAAGCGGCGTAGTGCTAGTTTGCGATTCCCGCCCCTCACATTCTTGGGGATACTGTCTATGACGAAATACGTCAGACCCTTTGGATCCCCACCATGAGCTTCATGGATGTGGCGTGCTACTGGATAGGCTTGATCCCTGTTAGCAATGGCTCGCAGGTGCTGCAGGATTCTCACATGTATTATTCTAATTGAATATATTAAATACAATTATATTTTATAGATTTTATAGCTTTATTTGAAAACTCCCACCCAAAGTAAAAAGTATGTATTTATTTATTAAGCATTAAAAATGACTGAAAGTATTGTTTTTAATTAAGTTACATTAAATTACTTTTTACATTAAATAAAGTTGGAATTACATTTAAATTAAAAGGGTTATGAAAGTGTTTCAAAATAAATATTTATTTTCTAATTAAATATTATTTTTAACATTAATTTAAATTGATATCTTATTAAAAAAATCTAAATAAATAAATGTATTTAAATATAATTTCCTATGAGGTTCTCTTGTAAGTCCCTACCTCCATCATGCCACACATAACTTTGGGAATTGCATTTTGTAGTATGTGAGTAGTAATTTCAAAGTACTACTAAATGTATGCAATTTATTAATAAGCCCCATAGTGTTCCTGGAAAGCAGCTATCAAAGTTACTTGACCCGGTTCACAGGTAATCAACAATAGACAATTAACAGAAAGTGTAGTTGGCTGTAACGAAATATGGAATTATACTGTAGTTATCAAGATTTTTATGGTGCTCTTTCAGTTAATGACTTTGACTTCCTTGGTTATTACTTTGTGGATAGATCAGTTCCATTGATAATATATAATGTGTGAATATGTGCTGTCCACATAATTGAACACCCACTGCAAATGTTGCATTTTTAAACATAAAAAGGTTTTCTTTCTGAAACAGATCCCAATTCATTAAAAACTGAATTTCCTGCACTTGAAATGAAATTTAGCTCTCAAGGCCTAGCAAAATTGTAGCAAAATCTTATCAGTCATCTCATGCAAGGTTATGTTGCTAAGTTTTGGAAACTCAGTGGTTACTTTGCATTTTTTATGTTGGGCACTGTAGTTTATCATTGGTACTCCAGAGTTTCAAATACTAATGCTCGACAATACTTTTTACGCTGTAAGGCACTATTATAAAAATTCATGAACCATATTATTCAACGGGGGCAAGTTTGTGAGTTTTTGTGTATACCTGGAAGTATTTGTCATTCTATCTCTTACAAAGATTTTGTTTAGACTCTCAAGTCATTGGAACAAAGGTGTCAGGCAGAATGCTACAATATATCAAGTATGCTATATGTCTGAGTTTTAACCTGGTTTCCCAGTCTCTCGATCAGAAAGGTGAACAATTCATTGGGGTAGAACATGGGCTACTGAACATGTTGTAAAGTCCAAAAATGTTTTAAACAGCCAGCAATCCATTAATCTGTATAGGACACACTGGTCACTTTTCTATGATATTTGGGCACAATATTAAATTCCATGTTTGAATGTACGTAATGGGAACAAATGAAAGAGAGTTGTATGAAAGGTTAGCAAGATCAAAAAGTTGGTATCTGTAATCTTACAGTAGAAGATTCTTTTTCCCTAGTAACAACGTGATCCATGGGTGACTCTTCCTCCTCCTATACAAGGAAGGCAAATATCAGTTGTTAACAATGACTTACTCCTAACTAGCCTCTAAGTTACCGTAAGGATAATATAGAGGTTTGGTAGAAAGGAGCAGGCAACTGTAAATTGATGTAGAGTGTAGGTGATATGTTTTCTTGTTCAACAGTTTTCCTACAGATCTAATGCTTTGATAAGACGTTATTACTACCTTTTTCCCTCATTCCCCTTAGAGTGCTGTGATGCAAAATACATGCAAATGATTCTTTATAAATGTGTAAGAAATTGGAGTGGTGCATTTTCCCCTACTTTATAATTTTTCCCACCGCCTTCACCATACTTGCTTTAGGCCATGAATGGGCCATTCAGGGGCTCAAGGCCCATCGTCTTCAAGCACCTGGGTTTAGACAATTGAAGTGGCTGACTAAGGATATCACTGTTCCTGTCTACCCCAATACCCTTTGTTCCTCTCTCTTCATCCTCTTCACCATCATCCTCACCTCTTGCACTGTCCTCTGTTCTACCTCATTCTGTTTCTTCTATGCTATCCTCCTCATCTCTTGTGAAGTTCACTGTTTCACTCCACTCTCGCTCCTTTCCACTGCCCTCCTCATCCCCTTCAATATCCACTGTGCCACTCTCTCCTCTCTCTTATAATCTTAGTCTCCTCAGATGCCCTCTGACCTACTTTGCTCTCTCCTCTCTTGCATCCTCATCCTCTGCTCCAGTGTCCTACCACTAATATAGAAACCTGGATTCAGTATCAACTTTAAATCTCAATGTCACTGGAACTACAAAAGGTAGAGAGATTATCCAGACAGTATAGAATGAGGCATGTCACCTAGTCACATATTGGCCCACCACTTTCATCAGTCATTGCAAGATTTAATTACAAGACCGGAGGCTACCATTATGCATTATTCTTTTAATGCAACTTCAAGCAGCTATTTTAAAGTTACATCATAAAGCAAAGCTCTAGATTGTATTAATGTAACTATGGCAGCAGGAACACACAGATCTGCCTCTTTTAAATGTGGCTTCAAGCAGCTAAGTTGTGTTTTGCCATTGCTCTTGTCACTTGTACTGTGTTTGTCTTTAATTATTTTTGACATATCTCTGTTTGTGATTGCCCTTATGCTAATCTTCCTTTACTATGTTTATCTTTCCTTGACTTCTAATCTCCAAACATGTTTTTTTTTGTTTCTATAATGCCATGTGGCTCTAATCGTTAACTTCAAGTCCTTGAGGCTTACTTTTTGTTTCTGATTTTATTGCCATGGGATCCTGACTGTCCCGATTATCTTCGTGCTCCTGCCCCATTCAGCCAAAGATTTGCCGCAGTTTACTTCTGCACTCAAATTTTCTCGGCTCACCGTTGGCTCTACCGAGCTCTCCTACTTTTCGGAGGAGAGACGCCAATCTCCTCATCCTTCCGCTCCTCTTCAGCACGGTAGCCTCTCTTCATCTGCTCGTTTCGGAATTGAAAGCGCGGCTCAACGCGGCCCTTCGCTTGCATCTCCAATTTACGGAGTGCAGGCCACGTCACGCTCCAAGTGTGCTCCCATCACATCGAGTTTCCTTCGTGCTCCGTTGTTCGCCGCGTCTCTACCATCATACAATAAAAAAAGAGAAAAGAGGGCGTTACACCAATGGCTCTCCCATATTAGAGTAGAGACCATTGGCAAGTATTTTTAAAGCTACATTCCCTGCTCATGATGTTGCTTAGCAACATGGCTCACTAACAGCTGTTGCTCTGACGGTTGACACCACGATACGTATCCCTTCCTCCTGGCTCAGTTTTTCTGGTTCTTTTTCCAAATCAACTGATTCCTGGCTCCATTTCCGATTCAACTGTTTCCTTTGACCATAAAAGATATTTAAAAAAAATAGGGTATCTACCTTTTAATCCCATATATACCATAAGCTACCTTTAATCTCAGATATATATTAAGCTTGTGTCCTTCTTTTTCATTGAATGAACCTAATTAGTGTTTTTTTGGCCTCTATCCTATTATGTCTGACCCTGAATTCGATGAATCTCAAACCCAGGCCCCCGCTCCTAATACTAATGAGGAGCTCATTAAGAAAATCATCCAAAAGGAGATGCAATCTTGTATGAGGGAGACTATTAGAATTGTTGCCGGTAAGAGATCTCTTTCCGACCCTATTACCGCCACTGCTCTCCACCGAGGGCACATTGATCAACTTAATAAATGTGGGGGTAAAAGATTAAGAAAAGGCAACAATTCACAACAAGAGAGCACTCTGGGAGGTCCAAAGACCTTGAACCTATTGGGATGTTTACGCACCCCACGAACTGAAGGAGGACTGAGCTCCTCAAGTACTATGGGAGGCCTACGTGCCCCAAAAAGACCATGTGTCCATGACGGCAAACTCATTCGGATGCCCTAAGCGGCTCACACTATCCAAGTGCTCTAACAGATCCCCTCTTAACTGATGACGATCATATTGCAAATGAATCCTTAGATAAATATATTTTTGATTTAGACCAGATTGATAACAATGATGATTTTGATTTCTCGGGAGAGGAACTTCCCTCCTCCTCAAAAGAGATTACTTTTGATCCCTTAGGCAGGGAAATGTTCTCCCCTGATAATATTCAACACCCTAGGAGTTACAATGGTGGCCCCAAAAACATGTGGCCAAGTTTATCAAGAGGCGGATTAAGAACCCCCTTGAAAGAGAGACTAGGAATATCCTGAAGGCAGAATGCCCAAGACCCATTGTCCAAGATAAATTGTGCCTCACCCCTAACTTGGACCCTGAACTTATCAAGTTTCTATTCAAAATGGGCAGGGGCCCTAGGAAAGGTATGTCAGGATTGTATGTTGGACATGCTCGGCCCCTTATGCCATATGATCGACTTACTTGAGGAGAGCTACATCAATGAATCCCACCCAACATTGATTTATTAAGAAGATGGAGCCAGAGAACACCAATCCTCTTTGGTAACGCAAATGCCGCGATTAATACCGAGAGAAGGAAAGTGGTTTTAACAAAAATAGACCCAAAGCTCTGTGATATGGCTGAGAAGGAATCATCGTCCAATCCCAATGGGCTCCTCTTTGGTGAGGATATGATAAAGGGGTTGGGTAAATACATGGCAACCTTCATGGCTTTGGACAAAACCAAGCTAATATGCACAGAGTCTTTAATCCTAGTGTTTTTGCCAGGGCCGGCAGAAGGGGTCGCTCTGCTGGCCACCCCTACCAAAGACCCTTCTTTAGGCAAAGAGGTTTTCGGTCGCCCCTTCCAGACCAACCCTTCCTTCTACCCTCAACAAGGACAATTCTCCACTCAAGAGGCTTCAAAACCAGGGGCGTTAACTCCTCCAACACTTCAAGTAAGTACCTTTTCTCCTCATCCTTCCTCTTTAACAGAGAAAGTAGGGGGTCATCTAAAACATTTCCTACACACCTGGAAACGAATTACACACAATCCTTGTACTAGAAACTGTTCAGGGGTTCAAAATTGATTTTACAAAAAAGAACAATCAAGTTTTAACTCAAAGTAATAAATCTGACTCTAGAGCAACAGTCTATTGTGGCAGAGGAAGTACATTCTATGTTAATGAAGGGAGCGATTGTAGAAGTCCCTTGGGAATGCAAGAATTTCTTGAGCAATACTTTTCTGGTGGAAAAGAAGAACAAAGGGTGGAGAACAGTAATAAACCTAAGAGAACTGAACAAATCTCTCACCTACAATCATTTCTAGATGGAAGGTATCCATCTCCTCTGGGACATGCTTTTAGAAAAAGACTGGTTAGTGAAACTAGGTTTAAAAGACTCCTACTTTACAATTCCAATTGCAGAAAAATCCCAATCCTTTCTTCAATTTGAGTGGAACAACCACATTTATCAGTTCCAAGCTCTCCCCTTTGGTTTATCATCTGCCCCTTGGTGCTTCACCCAAGTTATGAAGGGCACTACCACAGTCCTGAGAGAAAGGAGTGTCCGCCTTATAATCTACTTAGACAACATACTCATCATGTCTCAAGACCACTCTCAAATTCTGAAAGATTTAAATTCTACCGTAGATTTATTAGAGAGTATAGGCTTCATTATAAACAGGGAGAATCCTTCATGACTCCCTCAAGGTCTCTAGAGTTCCTGGGCTTCACGGTAGACACCGTGAAGTCTATGCTATAACTTCCCCCAAAAAAGATTTCCAAGATTCGGAAAGAAATACGTCATGTTCTGAAACTCAACCTTGTAACCTTAAGGGAAGTAGCAAGACTCCAGGGGCTCCTGTCACCTTCAATCCAAGTTATTTTCCCTCCCGGGTCCTTTACACTTTCGGGCCCTTCAAAGGCTGAAGGGCAGAGTCCTCTGATCCGGCCTTTGGTACGGAGACAAAATTCACATAGACACAGAAGCCAAGACAGAACTGACTTGGTGGTTAGAAAATCTGGACGCATGGAATGGCAAAGCCATTTTTGGCATTTCCTGGAATTTGTTATGGAATCAGATGCCTGCCTTCATGGCTGGGGTTCTTGCTTTCAGAATCAGAACACAGGAGGTTTATGGTCCTATTCGGAGAGTTTGCACCACATAAACTTTCTGGAGTTAACTGCCGGGCTTTATGCCCTAATGAGTTTCAAACATTCACTTCAGGGGAGGTCAGTCATTCTCAAAATGGACAATATGTCGACCTTTGCCTACATAAATTGTCTAGGGGGAACAAGGTCACCATACCTCTCCAACCTAGCCAAAAAAAACTTTGGATGGTCTGCTTAACACAATATTTTGCTAACGGCAGAATACCTTCTGGGTCAAAGCAATGTTTGTGCGGATTGGAATTCGAGGTTCCTCGTAGATCACCCCGATTGGAAATTAAACACAAACTCATTCAAGAGCCTAAATTATCTTTGGGGCCCCTTAGAAGTAGACCTCTTTGCGACCAGACTCACATTCCAACTTTCCAGATACTTCAGCTGGATGCCAGACCCGGGTGCTCTGGCTGTGAACGCCCTTCTTCAACCTTGGATAAGAATTCGGGGATACGCTTTTTAATGAAATCCAGATTCTCTGGCCATGGTAATAGGAGACTCGCAATTTCACTGTCATTTATGAGGTATAGCATTAAGATGCTTCTCAATCTGGGCCAGAGTGGGGGCTGTGCTGTGCACTCCACACTCGGGGAGGTTTATGAGGAAGGAGAGGACCAACACTGTGACGTGGTGGCTGTCAGTGTGTGCAGTTGCAGGAGCACTTTCTGCTTCTTGAGCCCCAATTTTGTGACACAGTTATCCAAAGGCCTAATTTGGGGTGCTAGTGGGAGAATTTTACTTTTTTGGGTGCAGCACTGATTATTACGCTAGGTTGGCTTTAATTCTTTTCACTGCAGGTGATAAGATGGCTACTATTGCTCTGACAGAACTCGAAATTCAGCACACATTTGAACTTTTGGAAGCTGTGTAGCAACTTACCCCTGGTCTTGACCACTCAGGGTGAAGTCAAGTGGTCCATGGCCGCCCAAGTTGTGCTGCCTCCACAGAGTTTGTGGCAGCAACTTTGACCTGTGGTGCGACAAGTGGGCAAGGGAGAAGTGCAGTTGAACCAGATTTAGAGGTAGGGTGGGCTGCTGCGTTGCCCCCCTCTGGTGCTCCGCGGATAGACAGCAACGCTAGTTGAGGGACGGGTAGGTTTTGAACTAGGAGCTCTGGAGTAACCATGGCCCAGTTGGAAGGAGGTTACAGAAGGTACCTAGCCTACCTTGGTGTGGGTCACGGCTAAATCCAACAATCGGTGACAGCACAGTATGTCTTGTGTGAGGCTTACGGTGGGTACCCCTCTTGCTGCGGAGGGTAGTAGCGGACAGAGTTGGCGTACCAGAGGCAGCTGGAAAGACGGAGGGGCCAGCAACCACACTGACATTTTTAGAGATGGAGTTGGACAAGGTGGCAATGTCAGGTGACAAGTTGAATGTGCTGAATGGGCTAATTGATGAGCTGCTGCAGAGAAGGAAGTACGAGCAACGTCTGGCATAAAAGGTGTTGGATAATCTAAATTTTCCATGTAAGGCAGTGGACCTGGGGCACTCTTTATGCAGGAGCATTACATTCACGATGCGGGGGCTGTGAAGCCATATCATAAGACTTACTTACCCAGCCAAGTCAGGGATGTCTTGTTGGTCTGGAAGCGGTTCTTGCGACGTATAGTGGAGTGATAATGAGGCTTGAAAATGTCTGCTTTAGATGCTTGGGTTTTGTAGATTTTGAGATAATGGTCTTGCTATACTTGGAGATGAAAATCTGGTTTCAAGCTAAGCACGCTATGGGTCTGGACAATGGAGTGCTGATATGCTTTCTTATTCACAGTGGGAGAGGTTTAGTGTTTTGGCCCTGTATGGAATGAAGGAAGGGCTTTGGGTTCCTGAAGACATGTGGTACATTGGGCTGTGAAAGTGTACATACTTGTAGAATATTCGCTAGCAGTGTCAACGAGGAGGACTTACCAACAAGGTTGAAAGGAGCGTATAGCCGACAGTGCTACAACCACAGGATGGGGTTATGGTTGATATACGAGGATATACTGGAATTCATCTGGGTCAAAAAGAGAAGGGGTTATTTGTGATTACCATAGAGGGCAAACTGGCATGTATTGAATTTTATGGGAAGATGTGATGGGGGTATGACCCATGCGGTTGAATCTGGGTCGGATCATGTTAGACGGCGGGTCCTGACTGCATGGCAAGGTGCACTGGGTAAGGTGCCCATTATCGATTCGGGTCCTGAGGACAAAAGTGGAGCAGGTGAGAGTCATATGCATGTCCTCCTGGGAGGGACAGCTCTGCAGAGCAATATTCTGTCTGATGTTCTTTGGATCTTTTAGAATTTCAGAGTTGATAAGTGGGAAAGGCAGTATAAGGATGGTGGTGGCCAACCTGGTGTGGAGGGCAAAGAGGTTGGATTTACTTTTGAGGAGGTCTAAGATTGAACAAAAGGGAAGGAGGCAGTGATGTGCCTACACCACTCAGGTGAGGCATAGGTATGACCTTAGGTGCAGTTACAGGGATTTGGAAGTCAAGGGGCTGGGTGATGACTCCATATGCCTGTGCTACAGTAAGCTCAGGGCACGTGCTGGGAGTTAAAAGAATGTGCTTACGGGAGTTGGCTTGCCGGCATTGGACTTTGACATGCAATTGTTTTGGATAGGGGCAGTGACGGAGGGCTAACGGGTAGGGGTGCGGGCAGACAGACTTTAGGGTTTGGAGAGGTGGTGGAGCAATTGAGTGTGGAGGTATGTTCAACAAGAATTAATGGATTGTTTGCTTTATTGGCAGGTACTACTTGTCTAGAGACTCACTGGTGGAATATATGGATATGCATGTACTCCTTGGTGAAGTGCAGGCCAAGAGGCAATTTTGAGGAAACCAGCGGGGGCTGAAAAAAGATGATGCCACGGTCCATTGGTTTGGGCTTGGTGGGATGCATTGGGGGCAACTGGTACCGGTCTTGTTCAAGGACAAGGCAAAGTGGGGGAAGACTGATGTGGTAGTCATTGACCTTGAGGAGAATGACTTGGTGCCATCCACTGGGTTATAATTGTCCCATGGATCAGTGCTTGGAAATGCTGTATGTCTCCTGGGGGTCCACACAGGTATTTTGGACTAGGCTGTTGCCTAGGAGTGGTGTGTGTTTAGCTAACGGCGGAGATAAACAGAATCAGAAAGAAACTGACTAGGGAGATGACGGGCTTCGGCAAAGTGAGATGGGTTTGGGGGATAGCACACCAGAGCATTCTGTTTGAGTCACAGTACCTGTTCAGGGATGATGGTATGCATTTGTTCGAGCAAGGCAATAATGTAGATTTAATCACAAATGTGAAGTGCACCACAATAAATAAGTTCCAAAATGATTTAGTCCATCCAATTAGTATGAATCCAAAATGTTCTTTAATCTTCACATGCATATTGTAAAAACAGCCAATAATGTAGACAAAGACCTTGGAAGAGTGGATGAATGAAAAAAGAAGCTCTGAGTTGTGGGGGACAGAAATAACATCTCTGGAAAGAGTCTTTCTGGTGGTGGAGGAAGACAAACTGTTTAACTGATTGGAGGAAGGCGGAGGTTAAGAACAAGCGAGGGGCAAAATTGGGGGTCTGCTCCAATAAGTGGGCAGGCTCAACGAAATGGTTAATATGGGCCCCAGAGTGATGACCACAAGGTGGCAATGTAGCTTCTGGTGCGAGGACCACAAAGTCATTCATGTGGGTTACGGCTAGCTACTCGGGGGCTGTTATTGTTATGCATTGATGTCACTGAAGGACAAGCACAGGAAGGCAAGCCATTCAACTAATTGGGGGAAAGATAGGGGGGTGTAAGACTGAGCAAGTACAATGGAGCTAGGATTTAGCACAAGGATGAGAGCTTGGTCTAATGAGCAGGCAAGCACGACATGATGGTTAATGTGGGTTCTGGTGGGAGAATCACAAGGCGATTAATGTGGGTCCCAGTGCGGGGACCACAGGACTAATGACGCTTCAAATCTTGTGTGCAGTTCAGAACTGTATGTGGGGTAGGAAGTTGGGGATGTGAGTTACTTACTAGAGGTGGGCTGGTTAGAACCTTGTGTTAGCCCACTTGACAGAGTAGATTGTGCAACTGTGCCAAAGAACTGGGTACTCTGCTTGCCAGTTTTAAATAAGACAGCTTGTTTGCACTCGAAGCACATGGAGTGATGTGATAATTTCCTACCAAAAAGTTAATCAGAAGAACAGCTATGCGAGTTCCCATAGCAAGAGGTTCCTTTTTATGCCATACATATGTTATTGTTGACAGTTCCATGCAATAAACCTCTTCACTGGCATGAAAAGATCTGGTTCCCAAAACTTCCCTCACTATATGAACTTTGACAGGATCAGTATTCTGTTTTTCCTATTAAGTCTAGAGAGCAACTTCCAGCCACTGTCAAACCAAACTCTTTGCATCTTGCTGAAGCCAGCCGGGCCCTTCATGAGCTGAGCATACCCTGGTGTGTCCTGAACAGCACCAGTCCTACTGTAACAAGTTCCTTCCTCGAGTCGAATGTTACGTTTTGTTATTTATTCTTTTAGAGCGTTCGAATGCCCATAAGCATCTTGGCGCTAACTGAAAACCAAAAAAGACCCGCAAAGAATCGCTAATTAGTGGAAAACAACCATATTTTCAGAGATTTCCTGAAAGCGGGAGACTGGGCATCACTTTTAAAAATAGTGGAAGATCAATCCAGGCTTTTGTTTCATTAAGCACAAAACCTCTTCCACCCCAGGTAGCGTGCTTGACACTGGGCACTAGGCAGTTCTGGCTGGCATGACTCGCAGGTGGGGGGGGGGGGGGGGCAGTGGGCTGCGCGGGGAGGGGGTCGTAGAGGTGGAAGAGGGGGATGTAATTTTAAATAAAAAATAAATAAACTGAAACTTAACTTCGTCGGCCCAGTCTGGTCCCGCGTTGCATCGTCCTGTGTGTCTCTGCTCCTGATAGGAAACAGGCAGCCTCCCTCCCCTTCCGTGAGCCAATCACAATGCTGCAATGGCAGCGTTAGGATTGGCTGGGAGGCCGACCACACATGCTATGGGGAGGCCATTTTATCCTGCAGCCTACATGGAGAAAATGCAGAGGGCGTATGACTGGTTTGGTCCGCCCTGGGGTCGACCACACAGTCAGGGCGCTCAGAGTGGGCAAGCCACTCCTCCCCTAACCTACAGCAGGACTGCCCACCCGCCCGCACGCAACTAAACACTTCTGCTTTCTCGCAGTGCGAGAAGCAGAAACATAAAATGGTATTTATAAAACCATTTTATGTTTCAGCTTCTCGCACTGCGAGAAAGCAATGGGGCGACCCTCTTCCACCCACGTGAAGGAGCTGTCCCTGGCACTAGGATCTTTTTTGGGCAGATGCTGATCATAAAGAATGCCTCTCAATCATGCCAGGCAACATCAGAACTAAACTGAATTTCCACAGCAACATCACCAAACTACAAGCGAGGACATAATAGAAAAACTGATTGTGTTATACCTAGTCTACTCTGGCCGTATCCTTAACTGTACATCAGTTGTAGATAGTGAAGGACTGTATAGCTGAGCTCATAGTAAGCTTGAAGGCCACCTTTATGTGTAGAACATGAAATATCCCCCATTAAGAATGCTTCAATAGGGGATTCACATTTGTGCTGCTACAAATGAAACCTTTGTTGTTATGTTACCTACGGTTTTGCTCATAGTTCTAACAAAAAGGACACAAAATGGAAATCAGAATTGTATTTTTGTAAGAATGGTATTAAATTCCCAATATACTTAAATCATATAGTGCTATGAAGGGCAGAATTACTGGATACCCCTTGAAAACAGTGAGTTGTGAATGACAATAAAACATTGAGTGACAACTGACTCCAACGAGAGTCGCTGGAGGTCCCCATCAATTATAAAAATTCATTAGAAGAGTGTTGAGACAGAAGTGTAAGAGATAAAATAATATCCGATACGGTTCAAACATTAAATTCCCTTTAAAATATTAGATTTTTTAATTGCATTTCTATAGTGCTTACTACACTTAAGGCATTGAAGCACTTAATTGCGAGTAGCACACAACTCTGGAACCCAAAGTTAGTAGTTAATCCAATAAAATACACCTGGCATGCTTGGGACTATTACGTGATGTTACGCTTTTACATTGTTTGAGAATAGTTTAATTTGGGATTTGGTTTTTCACACAATAGCAGATCATGTTATTTTGGTAGCTTTGTGTCAAAACCTAGGGTTGTTTGTCCTGGAATCTCTGTGCCTTCCCCCAATGCACCCTTAGCAAGTGGTTTGATAACATGCAATGCAAGGCATTTTGGCACTACAACTCCATCAACTTTTACCCCTAAGCTGTTTTGCACATTTAAGTTGATTATCACTGGCATTTGCGCCCCTTTATGTCACACACCAAAGTTTAGAATTAAGTGAGTGCGGACGCTACGCTATAGTATATTTGGGCCGGTGCATGTCTGTGGAAGTGTGCAGGCAGAATACACAAGTTAAATCTATTGGTTTGGACAATTATTTTTCCAAAATACTCTGAAGCGGGGACAATAAGCTAATTGATTTATTTTTATGTTTTTGAAACCATACTAAGTTTATGTAATATGGCCACTGCTGGAAAGTAGGGGGAACCCACCACATCCTAATTCCGGCAGTTATTTTCTAGGGAAACATGCTGACTTTGTCCTAATGTCATTTTCCAACACCAGGACAGAATTCAGCAGCACCCCAATGTGTCTGCATTCAGATCCAAGCAGAAACCTTCAGGCAGTGAGTTTAAAAAAAAATATTTTAACGTCCTTGTAGGACATAAGAAAGGCTTGATTTAAAGGGTTATCAGCCCTCCTTTTGCTCAAGTATCATCCTGGCTGGGAGCCTTGTGGAGCCTAACACCTAGATGCCAATGCTATGGAAGGAAACAAAAGCATGTATCTTATCACTTCAAAAGTACTTAAGAGAAACTATGATCTAGAGGCAGGTTATTAACCTTGTTTAAATTCCTATTTAAGAGATGTGCTTGCTGAGTAAGAATGTAAGGGTAGCGTTGTTTGTTGGCAGAAGGTCCATAGCTGTGAGGGGAACGGCTCAACGCTACATCAGGGGACCCAAGCGCCGTGAGGTGAACGGCTGTCAGCGCCAGTACCGCGAGGGCAGGGACTGCAATCCCCAGGTGCCCCGGCGGTTGGGGCGCGTCAGTGATGCCAGCGCAGTGCCTGGAGGCGCGTGAAAAGGCCGGAGCGCCGAGCGCTCAACGGGAGCGTTGTTTGTTGGCAGAAGGTCCATAGCCTGGAGGGGAACGGCTCAACGCTACATCAGGGGACCCAAGCGCCGTGAGGTGAACGGCTGTCAGCGCCAGTACCGCGAGGGCAGGGACTGCAATCCCCAGGTGCCCCGGCGGTTGGGACGCGTCAGTGACGCCAGCGCAGCGCCCGGAGGCGCGTGAAAAGGCCGGAACGCCTCTCGCCCCACGAGTCGCACGCGGGAGTTGCCCGGGAGAAGCCCGGGACAAGGGCTGGGCAGTCTGTGGCAGTCCGGGGCAGAACGAGGCTGGGCTGGGCCACAGACCCTGGCCCAGGAAGAGGAGGTCGACTTGAATCCCACCTACTAGAGTCACAGTGAGATATTATTAACTTATGTTTGTGAACTAAGGTTGTAAATTGTACCGCTACGTATTTCCTCTTCTAACGGTGAGTGGTGGTGCAATACATCTAACACAAATTGGGAGTGTCTTATAGTAGGTAGCAATATGTCATCACTAAGTGCTCCACCTGTCCTTGGTACTCTGGATAACTACTTAGTAAAAGTGGTCAAGAAAATTAATACCGAAAGACGACAGTCCTTAGGGCTAAGTAGTTAATCTTTGCCTTCCATCATGTGCTCCCCTTCTCCGACTGCGCCGGGCCAAGGTGATCTTAGCATCGGTGATAATAACGATCCTCTTGTTCTGGAACTGCCTGAACCTGTTGAGTTGGACTTGGAGGCTTTACCAGATTTTATAGCACAACATCCTCCTACCCCTGCACCAAGAGTGGTTAGAAATTGTAGAAAAACACAGTTGAAACGCATGGGTACCCGCTCAACAAAAAATAAAGCAGTCATTCCCACCACACCTATTAAAAACTTAGAAAAGGTAGATGATGCACCAGTAGGATCTAATACCGTTAAATTGGATGATGAACAGCTCAACCAACTGGCATCTCTGATTGATCTGAAGATAAAGGGCATCATAAAACCTTTAGTGTCTAAATTAGACCAATGTCCGCTGAAATAAAAAGATTGGGGAGCCTCTTGGTTAAGCACAAGGGAGTATCAGGTGTGTCTGATGACACTCCTGTCCTAGGCAAGGTTAGTAATGAAAGTCTGGTTACACCCTCAGCATGTACTGCTGTCCCTATAGAGTCTCTGGTTTCTGTAGAGATATCCCCAAACAAAGCTCCAAATATCCCTATTCAGGTCCCAAAAGTGACTGGTGCTACCTCGGGGGTGAATCAGGGTTCCAAGGTCCCAGAAGGGAGACCAGGCCCACATTTACAGCCCCTCAAAAAGAGAGAGTTAGCTTTAAACTTACCAGTTGAGGCTTGCCCCCACACTATTATTCTTGCCAATGTCCCGAAAAGTAAGGAGGGTCAAAACGAACACTGGTCTTCGTTAAAAAATAAAACACTTTTCTACTTGTCTAGTAAAACAGACTTGGGAGAATACCTGGAAGATAATATTTTAATGGTCAGAAGGGTCCCCTGGGTGGGCAATACTAATAAAAGCTTAGTGGGAGACTGTGTGGTTGTAAGCATTAGAGCTCCAAGGTTGGTTGAGGATATATTGAGAAAGGCGGGGTCATCTAGAATCGAAAAAGATTATGTAAATCTTTTCCCCCTGGGCTTCTTTTACCCACCACCTCAGAGCATGCAAGCAAATAGTGATTTAGGCAAAAGGAGATTGCCTTACGACTTCACTGTCCCCGTTTTAAATAGATTCGATACTTTTTCAAATCTGGACGACAATGAATGACTAGGTAGTCAAAAAATCAATCTTGCTCCTCTTGTCGAGATTAACGTTCGTGATGCTATGACAACGGCAGAACCTATAGGCTCCAGGGATCCTAATATATCCAGAATGGTAGAAACTCCAGGTTATCGAGACCGCTCTCTAAAATGAATGACCTGGAACGTAGCTGGTCTTAAAAATAAGTTTAATGATCCAGCATGGAGGGAGTTTATTAATCGGCACGATATAATAGGCCTTCAGGAAACATGGGACACGGGTGACATCTTGAGCCTGGATGGTTACGCGTGTTACCACATTCCTGCGGTCAAATCTCACATGGGAAGGCCGAAGGGTGGCTTGGTCATCCTAATTGCAGCCACTATCCAAGGGGTATATACCCAACTAGACACCGGTTCTTGGTACATTCTGGCTGTACAAATTTGTTTAAGTGGGGTGGGAAGGTTCTTAATAGTTAGTTTTTACAATTCGTATGACAGAGTAACCACGACCGAGCACCTGGGCATTTTAAATTTGTTTTTGGAAAATTACAAGGAGGTAAATGATAGCCATTGTTTCCTCATAGTTATGGGAGACTTCAATATTCATGGTTGTCCGGACGAGTGTTCGTCCTTAGACTTATTTGGCCCTGTCGAACAGGGTGACGTCCACTTTGAACATTCTGAACAGGGCGGTCTCCTTGAGACAATCTGTAAAAACAGGTCAAGGACAACCAATATTTGCCCGGCGGTATCGCCTCTTTAACCCACAAAATCTTAATCAATGAAGAGGCAGGCGCTGGAGACTGGAAGGCAGGAAACAAGGTTTATTCTCTCCGGAGGAGAACACATCAGTTCGGACAGCCAGTATCGTCACGAGGTGCTCTAACCGCATCTCTGAGGCCTGGCCTCTTATACACAGTTTTGTGATCTTTATTGCAGGTAACACATTCTTGCAATGCTTTGAAGTATGAAAGGACATCCTCGGAATCTTCCCTTCAGGCCCGTTCCCACACACATTTACAGTTGAAGTCCCCACCCCGGTCACAATAGGTGATGATTATCGCGCAGCTGGACATTCCGCCGATTCACGGAATGTGTGGGGTTGATCGGATATCATAGGGTGGGGGCTTTGATCAATTCGAGGGTCCTTTAATGGGGGAAGCTTCCTACTGTACGGGGGGGTAATAAACAGTATCCGCAGGGCCAGGTGGCGGCCTGGGAACGAGGAAGACAAACGGGCACGCAGGAAAGGGGGTTTGTATCAAAGGGCCTGGGACCATGAAAGGAGTGAAGGGAGGTGTCGCGCTGGGAACAGGATGGGATTCCGAGGCAGAGCTGCGCTGAAGAGGGGTTTATGACCCAAGGCATGTGAGAGTGGGGGGGGGTGGCCAGTGCATGGGGGCTTGTGAGGGCGAAGGGCTGTGCTGGGGGCCAGTGGCGTGCAGAGGGTGGTTCTGATCGAGGCACCTAAAATGGCGGGTGCGTATGACAAAAAGTGTGGCATCAGGGGAAAAGGCAAGATGGCGCAGATAATGTTTACCAAATCGTACTAATTTTCCACAGTCCTCCCTTTAACATTTCCAAGACATCTTGCTGGCCTATTTCCTATCCATGTCTACTGTGGCGGTCATAAGTAAAGAAGTAGGACCCAGGTGAAGGAGCTATAAACATTACATTTAAAATCTTTCATCTTAGGAGGCGGGCCTATCGATAAGCTCGTTTGCAGGAAATTCATAGTAATGCAATATCGGACAAAAACGATTCTGTAGTGAGAGCGTTGGGTACATTTCATAGATGCTTATAGTCATTCTGAATATGAGCGGATAGGTTATTACATATGTGAGGTCTTTTTGTATTCGGTTGGAGCATAATCAATACAATGGTGGCTGGGAGAGAAATGAGACGTAGTAAAAACGATAATCAGAGGTGTCATTGTTCGAAGGGGAAGTCCTATTGTCATGGACCATTATTAGTGAGTTCTCAGCATTCTTTGTCGTCTTCTGTTGGCACTGTGGAGCACCGGCGGTGGAGCTACGTGTCCAGCTCTATTCTAGGTCCCGCGTTGCAGGGCATGACCTTTTCCTCGCTTTTCTGGTCAAAAAGGTCCTTTTCGCCCTGTGTCCTTTTGAGTCGATTGTCAAAGAGTTCAGGTGGAAGAAGGGGGGTGTGTGAGTAGTCCTTAGGGTAGGTCGGAGGAAAAGGGATGGAGCAGGGCCAGATCGGGAACAGACCAGGGGGACGGAAAATTTTAGGTAGGCGGGCCCATGACCGAGTTCAGAGAGCAGGGACTTTTCGGCACACGTTGATCATCGAGCAGGGGCATCAGGTCAGCCCTTTCCTCTCATTTTGTCGGAAACAGTGCCTCGTCCTGCGACTCCTTACTGTTGCGGTCTCGTCTTGGCCAATGTCGCAGATGTTCCACGATCTGTAGTCAGGCCGCGTGCTCCCACATCCGGTCTCTCTCTCCTCCGACAGTGGTACCCTTAAATGAGTTTGAAAAGACAGTCTTTAGAGAATTGGCAGAGGAAGGTAATCACATAAGTCTATTTCTCTCCCACCTCCAAGCAAATGAGAAACATCCGTTACATTGGGGTTCACAACCAACATATAAATAATTGATGATGGGCTTGCTGGATTTCCTATAACTTTCTTTCGTAACTATTTCTGTGGTGTTTGTTGGTGTTACATTCATTGTCGTGGTACGAGATCTGGTACCTATTCATTGCATTTTGTTTATTACAGTCACATCAGTTCTTCTGGCAGAGACCCACTTTCCTAGTACGAGCCTTACGAAGCTATACCGTTCTCCAGGGCTTTATATTTTACGAAAAAGTGCAACGTGCTACCACCATGGTCTGATAGGTATCTTTCTGAGGAACGAACATAGGCTAAACAATTTTCCATTCGATCAATGCATCCTACCTTTCAGCTAAACATTTTACTTCTAACAGGGTTTATTGCAACAATTTCTTCATTTTGGTCTAATCTTAACTTTGCAAACATCATTCTAATTCCTACATGGTCTCTTACAACCTGACTACTTCATTAAAAAACCGAGGTCTTATGGAAAACAACTAGGAACATAGCAAACTGTGGTGAGGGACTATCGTCTTGCTTTGTGTCATGAGGGCGTTATCTAGCAGAAGGCCACAGTTCAGTTGGTAAGCGTTCAGTGACATTTCTCGAATTCTAAACTCTGTAGCTTGCTCATCAACAAATCATTTCTAGGAACAACGGCTGGCCTGTGTTAGTCGTAAGTCGACCCATCTCTTACAACCGGGGGTGAGGGACATTTTTAAAACTCTCGTCCGGGGCAGCTGATACAAAACCGAGGGCGTTCTGGGAAGATGGGGATGTTTCGGTCACTTTTACTGTTTGGGTATTGAGACAATTCGGGACGGGGAAGGTCGCGTTATCTGAGGCATTTTTTTTTTATCATAGAAGCCACTGACATGTAGTTCCCTTATTACGGGTCAGATTAGGGAACCTCAGTCGTCTTACCTGTCCTTTACTTTTTGGCCAATTCTAGGTTTCATCAATATTTAGCAGAAAGGAGAGGTAGTGACACGGCATCAAGGTGATTTTTATTTAAGACAAATTTTCGCAAATACTTGTGGTAGCTGGAGCCAATTGGGTGGTGCACCAGGGGTGGCGGTTTGCCAATTAGGTGCTAGTCGTTCAGGAGAGTGAGAGTGTGGAGGAGAGAGAGAGAGAGAGAGAGAGAGAGAGAGAGAGAGAGAGAGAGAGAGAGAGAGATGTGCAACAATAGGCTAAATAGTACACGTGCGACATGGGGAGTGGCCGTGTATTAAGATAGGCTATTCAGCGCATTACACAACATGAGACATTACGGGTCTGTGTTAGAATTTTGAAAGCATGCAGTTTGGGACGGACGAGCATTAGGCCGGGTACAGGGGACATGCATTGAGTAAAAGGCACCATTGTGTCGCACTTCTCGCACTCTCGGTCCTTTGACTAGTTAAGTCAACGCCTCAGTCGCATAAAAACATTTTCTCATAGTCTCAGACATACGTGACATGTGCCCATTCACGCAACACGGATTAGGGGTGATCGTGTTTCATCATATCATACAACTTATTGGCTCTTTCGTTACAAGAGCAGTTTGTGGGTGTGTTTAGGTGCCACCTTGCAGCGTTAGTCCGCTTCATGTATCAGACATGGCGAGGCTTCAGAGCTTCACCATACCTCAGTCGTGATTCCAATGTAA
The DNA here is from genome assembly GCF_964261635.1 of Lissotriton helveticus. Taxonomy (NCBI): domain Eukaryota; kingdom Metazoa; phylum Chordata; class Amphibia; order Caudata; family Salamandridae; genus Lissotriton; species Lissotriton helveticus. The sequence continues at coordinate 957,962,684 of NC_136059.1, read as the reverse complement.
CCTGTAGAGGGAGGAAAAGAGGGGAAAGGAGGGGGACAACATTCGAGCATATCAAATGCATGGGCACGAAAGTCCTTTACTTACCACATACTCGTCTTATCTCCTCGGGATAGAATCCCTGGGGTCTTGGTTTCTGAAGCCAGGGGGGGGGCAGTGTGTCCTTATAGGCCGTGTGTAGGGAAACGTTAAAAAATCAGAGGCACTTAGTGCGAGGTATCTAGTTGGTAGATGTATCTAGCTATCGGGGTCCTTAAATCTTTTTCAACGCTGTGATGTTCTAAGGCATATCAGCTCTTCGGCCAACTCTGTTCCCTAGTACCTTTGAGTGCCGTACCTTTATAACATTCTATCATTTACACCGCTTCACTTTACCCGTCCTCAGAAGTCGAGGTCCTTCTCCATGTGTTAGTTCCTGAGCCAGTCGCATACTTGGAGGCAGAGTATCGTGTCTTAGATTCGATCCTCCATCCGGGGCTGAGCAACCATTTTCTAATAACCTTAAAAAGAGAGCAAAGCAGGGTGCACAGAAAAACTCTCCCGCTGTTCCCATATTTAAAGAAAAGCATGCAATACCTGTTCATAGTTTGGAAAACCTTTATTTGCACAATCGTTCAGCATGTAGATATGAGAGTGCAATCGTATTTGGCCGGACACGGCGATGGCTGAAGCACGTACAGTAAGGGGGGTATTTTGCAGCATTAAAAACATTTAAAAGGGTTTATTTATTCATTTGCAGGAAACTAAAAAGGTCTATCAATAGGTGAGGGATCAAGGGGCATTCATTTCATAATTGGAAGCACAGTCAGACTAGTTGTAATCAAATTTCCTAAATGCATACCGTGGGCGTGTGTCACAAGCGAGGTTATGTATCAGTTACAATAATATCATAATAAATCGTACATTGAAACCAAATTTTTTTTTAACAGGGTCCTTTTACATGTTCGTCGAGTGAACCCTCCCTCTTTGTCGTCAAGTGTACAAAAGATCATATACATACCTCAGAACATCAAGTCTTATTAGTTAAAAAACACCACGAGGTGTTCGTAAGTTCTTATTGACACCGGCGCCATTTTGGGCGGGGCCGGGTTAGTCCGGAAGTAGCATCAGGGACAAAATGTTTCCCACAACCGGCGGTTGGACCAGAGTCCTTTTCGGCAGTTCAAAAAAACTCGTGCTAACAGAAGGGGTGGCTATGTCGTGGTTATTTCGTTAGCGATCAAGGCAGTTGTTCCTCATCGGAAGCCTGTAGGGGCCAAGGGCTCCTGGTGACTTTTGTAGAATCTTCAAGGCTGTGGGGTTGCTGTCGGAGGTGGGGGCTCGTGCCCCGGTGGGCAAGCGTCCGGGTTACACTGCTGGTCAGAGTTACTTTAGCGGCCTAGACCCGCCTTCCAGGGGGCCCAGACGCCATTTTGAGGCCCTGCAGCAGCCGCCCTTCGTCGAGTCTGCAAGAGTGGAAGAGGCCCGTTGGGGTGAAAGAAATGGAACACCGTGCCGTAGGAGCAGGACATTCGGCTAGGGTGCAGCTGTGGTGCCCCCCACCTGGGGGGGGCGAGGGAGACTCGTTCGCGCCGTCTCCCTCTCCCAGTGCACCCCACGCCACCCCTTCTCACGGGCATACATGATGGCCACTCCACATCCCGTGCTCCACAAGTACTCTTGAGGGCCATCGTATGTCTTGTGCTGCGCAAGAATGGCCGGCGCCATCCCATGTCCTGTGCTGCGGAAGTATGGCCGCCGTTGCATGTCCGGTGCTGCGCAAGTATGGGCACCGCCCGGCTGGAGGATTTCGGCGCCGGGCCGGGGGCTGGGAAACCTCCTATCCGGGGAGGTGGGAGAGGCTCGTCCGCGTCGCCTCTCCCTCCCAGCCCACCCTGTACCAATTTTCAGCAGAGGTATTTGTGATGGCCGGACCGGGAGATACGAGGGAGGGGGTCATCTGCACCCGCCCCCTCCCTACTCGTGGTCCGGGGGACGCCACCCCACGAAGAAGAGGAAGGGATGGCCATTTCATGCTGGGCTGTCAGCAGGCCCCGCCCCACACGTGCTGTGTGTTTCACCTTCCGGATGGGCGTGACCGGTGACCTGCGGCATTTCGGGAACTTCCGGAGTGGGGGTAGGTATTTTGTTTGGACAGGCATGTCTGGGTAATGGGGGATTGTCTATGCAGGCCTGTAATTGCTCCTTTTTTTTTTTTTTAGAGTGGGGGGGGGCAACAGAGAGTAATCAGTCCCATTGCACTCGAAGTTTGAGTTCATTAATGGAATGTATACTAATCTGTCCGAGACTACTCTGTGTATTGTTTCTGTAGGTTATCCGAAAAAGGGTGGCTTTTTTGTGTTAGGGAACAGTAGCGGTAGTACGGGGTTCGTCACCGGGTAACTTAAAGCTAGACTGGGTTTCCCGTCTTAGCGTTGTTCGATCTATGAGGACTCAAACATGTCGCTGAAATCGGTCTGGCGAAATCTGTGCCATCGGGCATAATCAAACGTGGTGGTTCTATCTGGCCTGTCCGCGTCAGTCTGATTTATCTTTGTCTCACGCCTTTTCCCTTTCTGCCGGCCTGTTATTTCTGTCGGCCCTCTGCTCTTACCCACGTTCAGTAGAGTCGGGCATTGGGCTTTCCAGTGCCCGGAAAATTTACAAAAAGCACATTGGTTTTGCCCTAAGTCTGGTCGTCCTGTGCGTAGTGTCGGGGGATTACTTTCGGGTCGTTGTGTCTTGGGGTTGTCCTGTCGATATATTCCTTTACCTACTCTGACTTCGTCTCTTTTCTTTCGTTGCATTGCTTCTTTGCGCCACATACCGAGACTGTCGAGCATAATAGGCGTTGTCTTATTACTACAAAGGGCTATTTCTAACGTTTCTATTTTATCAAGATCGAAGGATCCTATCAGTGGCCTTGTTTTCTTGATTTTCTTTGGTATACCTGTGCCACAGCTTACTATAGGCTATGGTAACTAATCCATACTTTGTGAACATGTCTTTATTAGGGGTGCCTTCCAGCGGAGCTAGATGGTCCACCTCTAATAAACGGTCCGGGCTGAACCAACTACCAATCAGTGGGGAGAAGACAGACATGACGGCTCACAACGAGGACAAAAAGTCAGCACTGCCTATCTTATCACTGCGTGCAAAGACTAGACAGAATATTTCTATTCTACGTTGTTTGCAGGCAGTGAATACCTCATGAACCAATATCAAAAAGTCAATAAACAATCAGTGGGGAGAATAAGTAGGCCCGCAAAAAGGTCTGCGTCCTCTACCCTTTCACTATCTGCAAAGAGGAACCTGTTCTTTCCTGTTTGCAGACAGAGAATCTCCAGAAAACAATCCGCGAACAGTAGTTCGGGGTCAAAAACAATTAATCAGTGTGGGAGAGGGAAATCTCCCGAGAGTTCAAAACAATCAATCAGTGGGGGAGAAAGATAGGCACGATGGCTGCGTTACCTATCCTTCACTGTTTGCAAAGAGAGAGAGCCTATTGTTTCTCCGTTTGCAAACAGTGAATCTCCAAACAAGTCAACAAAGAGTAATACTAGTATTTTCCAATCAATTAAACAATCATTTCGCAATTTGTCGTGTTTACACGACCTTACCCGGACCGTATGGACAGTTTCTTATCTTCCGAATCCAGCGCCCGATCGTCCTCTTTTCCTCGTATTCCTCGCGGCACTCCTGATGGTTCCCAGTCAGGACCGTAGATCACTCGAGAGAGGTCTGTTCGGAACCAGTGAAGTTCGGATGATCGGCTGCCAGACGAGGGTCTATTGGGCAAGAGCTCTCCCGATCGTTGCAGTCGTTCACTCTGTCGTCAGGACCTCTCCCACTGGATCCACGTGTCGCTGATGGGCCCCACGTTGGGCGCCAATTGTAAAAACAGGTCAAGGACAACCAATATTTGCCCGGCGGTATCGCCTCTTTAACCCACAAAATCTTAATCAATGAAGAGGCAGGCGCTGGAGACTGGAAGGCAGGAAACAAGGTTTATTCTCTCCGGAGGAGAACACATCAGTTCGGACAGCCAGTATCGTCACAAGGTGCTCTAACCGCATCTCTGAGGCCTGGCCTCTTATACACAGTTTTGTGATCTTTATTGCAGGTAACACATTCTTGCAATGCTTTGAAGTATGAAAGGACATCCTCGGAATCTCCCCTTCAGGCCCGTTCCCACACACATTTACAGTTGAAGTCCCCACCCCGGTCACAATAGGTGATGATTATCGCGCAGCTGGACATTCCGCCGATTCACGGAATGTGTGGGGTTGATCGGATATCATAGGGTGGGGGCTTTGATCAATTCGAGGGTCCTTTAATGGGGGAAGCTTCCTACTGTACGGGGGGGTAATAAACAGTATCCGCAGGGCCAGGTGGCGGCCTGGGAACGAGGAAGACAAACGGGCACGCAGGAAAGGGGGTTTGTATCAAAGGGCCTGGGACCATGAAAGGAGTGAAGGGAGGTGTCGCGCTGGGAACAGGATGGGATTCCGAGGCAGAGCTGCGCTGAAGAGGGGTTTATGACCCAAGGCATGTGAGAGTGGGGGGGGGGTGGCCAGTGAGTGGGGGCTTGTGAGGGCGAAGGGCTGTGCTGGGGGCCAGTGGCGTGCAGAGGGTGGTTCTGATCGAGGCACCTAAAATGGCGGGTGCGTATGACAAAAAGTGTGGCATCAGGGGAAAAGGCAAGATGGCGCAGATAATGTTTACCAAATCGTACTAATTTTCCACAAATCCTGGCAGATAACGGTTTGATGCTCCCATCTTTGAGGGATAAGGAGATACCCACATTTAAGGGGAATGGTTGTCATTCATTTATTGATTATATTTTTATTAGTTTAACTCCTGGGGATAGGATTCTTGAGTATTCGCCTATGTGGTCACACTTTAGTAAAGTGACCACAACCCAGTAGTTCTGACTCTGACGGGTCTGGTCCTGAAGTCCACGACAGTGCCAAATAGAACGGACAAATCGGATATTCATCTGACAGATCAGGCCCGCAGACTCAGATGGAGTAGGCTCATACCGGGAGACTTCCATACTAATCTAATATCCGCAGTAGGATCTGAGTTGGATACCTGTATGAATCTGGAGGCAGAGAATGAGGAAGTTTTAGCGGCTTACTCAATCATCTGTGCCCAGGTTTGTTCAGATCTCAGTCAAACAGGGAAAGCTAAGGCGCCTGCTAAACAAGGGTGGTTTGATCACAACTGTTCAGCAGCCAATCAAAAACTAAAAGCTGCCCTTAATTGCAAACCAGTGGATAGGGCCATGGTGGCCCTGGTAAGGAAAAGATATAAAATAGCCCTGGACACAAGAAGACGAGAGATTAGGGAAGCCGCCTGGGAAGACCTAACCTCAGTTGACGTGCTCAGGAACAGTGCCAAATTCTGGGCCGTCATTAATAAACCTTTTTTCAGGACTCCTGTAATGACCTTTTAGATTGTGGCATCCAGGAACAGGCGTGGTGCTCGCATTTTAAGTCAGTCTATGAAGGGGAAAATAGTGGGGAGGGGAACATAGTGACCCCTCTCTTAAATCCCTATACTTTAAAGGAATCTGAGCTAGAGGTAGCAGAGGCGATCGGGAAGATGACCAGTAATAAGGCTTCAGGTCCCGATGGTGTCCCTGCTGATCTCTTTAAATCAGATGTTAAGACCTGGGCTAAGATTTTAGTCAATGTTTTTAATAGGGTTTGTATGGCAGGTATTCCGGACACCTGGTCCAAATCTGTCATCGTACCCATTTTTAAGAAAGGAAATAGGGGGGATCCAAGTTGTTACCGCCCCATTTCCCTTATCGACGCCGCAGTAAAGGTGCTAGGACGCGTCGTCCTTGGGAAATTAACATCTTGGCTGGAGGACACAGAAACACTCTCATGTCTACAATATGGGTTCAGGAAAGGTCGCGGCACAGTAGACCAGTGCATCAACCTTTACCTGTTAATAGGGAAATACACCATTGCTAAACGAGGTACCCTGTATTTAGCATTCATGGACCTTTCCTCGGCTTTTGACCGAGTGAATAGGTCCAAGCTTTGGGATTTGCATCTCTAGTTAGGAGCTGACAAAAACATCGTGTATTTCCTAGCTGACCTACATAGGGACCTCTCAGCCACAGTTAGATACGACCGCTTGGGAAATAGCACAGGCAAGATTGCGATCATTAATGGTGTTAGGCAGGGCTGTATTTTGGCCCCCTTACTTTTTACACTTTACATTAATGAATTAGGGGTCGTCCTAACTGATGCATGTAAAGACTTACCAAGGGCCGGTAAATTTCCCATTCCGGCACTATTGTATGCCGATGACGCTGCTTTAATAGCACGAACAGCTGTGGGGTTGCAATGTCTTTTAAATTCATTTTCTAGTTTTATGAAGGGACTGAATCTGAGCGTTAATTTTCCTAAATCTCATGTAATGATTGTGGGAAGTAAACCAAAAAAAATCAAGACCATGACTTGCGAAGAACATGTTTTGTCCAGAGTGACAAGATTTCCCTACCTGGGGGTAATTTTTGATGATAACTCTACCTGGTTACCCCAGCTGGCTGCCAAACGGAATGCCTTTGCCAGATCAATTCTGGCAGTACGGGATTTTGCTCGCAAATTGGGCGTGAAGCCTATGGAGGCGGAGCTGAAAATCTATAATGCTAAATGCACTGCTATAGCGATGTATGGAGCTGACTTGTGGGGGCTAAAAAATGTAAAGGTTTTACAGGTGATGGAGGACAAATTTTTGAAATCTTTGTTATGTGTCCCACAGTCCACTCCGGGATATATTGTCCATCAAGAGTGTGGGGTTGATTACCTGGAGGATCGCATTGCTTTAGCTCCGCTTTTGAAGTGGATTTCAATATGGCTGAACCCTGAATTAGAGCTGAATCATGAAATATTGAGGGATTGCCTATCTTTGGACCATGCTCATTCTATTCCCTGGCTGAACTATATTCAAAAATTGGCAGCAAAATTGGGCTGACCGGAACTGTATCATTCCCCGTATAATCTGTTGAAAGGTGACATCAAATGGGCGAAAGACACATATAAACAGTTGGTATCTCTGGATAGAGAAGAAAAAGAACTATGCAAACCAACCGTTAGGGCCCACCAAATGCTAACCACCACTGATGGCATAGAACCTTATTTGAGTCTTGTTAACAATATGAACCATCGTTTTTTATTGACTAAATTTAGATTGAATAAATTCCACCTTCTCCTCACTGATCGTACAGGATGGACTAAAGACTCGGAGCTGGAGATTTGTTCTTGTGATGGTTTCTCACTTAAAGACACTATGCATTTCATCTTTTTTGGTAAACATCTGTGTCAAATTCGCAAAAAATGTATTATTCCCCTTATCAAGGACAAGGGCTTTAGACAAGTTAAGCCTGCCCTTTTATATTTACAGTTGTTGTCTACAACATGGGAGATCTTCAATGTAGCAAATTTTTTAACAATTGCCTTAAGACTGAAGAGGAAAATTAATTGGATATATTGCACATAGTGGTATATATAGGTCCGAGGACTCAGTATCTTGTTTAATCTTTTTTTAATTAGGCTCTCTGCCGGTTTTTATCTTTTTAATCATAATATTTATAATGTACATTTTATCTGCATATGAATTTGTTGTGATAAGGTATGTAATCTAACCTACCTTTTTTAATTAAGGTCTTGACTCTGATGAATTTTGTAGTACACTTTTATGGTTATTGCAATGAACCGAATAAAGTATTTTTGACTGACTGACTGTAAGATTTATCTGTCTGTACGAGTAATTATACAATTATTGATTTAAATACCAGCTTCTATTAATTTTATTTCTTTCTTTTACCATGCTCCCAGTGTTGGGTGTCACGGCGCTTTACAAAACAAATAGAGAGTCAATAAATCACACAAAAGTGTAATTCAATGTACAGGAAATGTTACATAAGACAATGTGTGTTATACGGTGTAGGAATCACGTATTATCCATACTTGTAGATATTACATTTTTCGAGTGATTGGTCGGGAGAAACACAACATCTGGATTTAACCCCTTGAGTGCTGGCCACGTTCAACGGACATCACGTGCACTACCTCGGTAGTGCTGCGCATGTCTGTTGAACATCGCGGCCCCGCCCGCGCAATAGAACGTTCCGCACCAACGCGTAACGTTCAGCGCAGCAGAGGGGTTAAAACATAACGCAGTGATTGCAGTTGTCTGGGCTAACACGGCTTAATATCACCTCCCAAACAAAGCCTTCTTTGCAATCATAGAATAACAACAGAATGAGAAAAAATAATAATGATGTAAACCCATCACTTACAGTTTGCATGCAGCACCTTGATTACGTCAATAGATCACTGTGCTACATTAGAAGGCTTGCAACTTATGAAATGCAAATAATAAAATTGTCTCAGTTTCAGAGCAGTGGCTTACTTATCTATCTAAATAAAATACAAATCTCTGATCTGCGTGTTATATGATGTCCTCCATGCTACTTTATGAGTCAAAACTGTGACTGACCGAAAGACATAACTGTGTGAACCACTAAAGTTATCTTACCTTTATTATAATCCTTTCAAAATTACTGGGCACACAAAGATCTCTACAGCAGGTGTCTTAAAGGTGTTAGATATGTTAAAATGGAGCCTATTTGTGGTCAATTAAGTAACCAAGAAAACATATTTACTGTCACATGTCTCTGCAGCAGTTTTTTTAAAATCAATGTGAAGTTATCACAATCTCCCCGTGCCTAAAATGTATGTGTATGTGTGTGTCTCTGTCCTCATGTAACGTAACTGGTGCTGTGTAAAGCGCTCTGATACCCGATTCAGTTTGGGTCTAGTTCGCGCTATATAAAACTCAGCAAAAAAAAAAACAAAAAAAAAGTTGAATGCCAGAATCTGCTTTTCAGGGTCCCGCCCTTGTGACTACACCCCTTTTCCTCTGCCACACATGGACCCCCCAATGTTTGGTTCCCGGAGTAAATTTGTACCAATTTCAGCGCTGAATACGGCCGTTAATGACCACAACACGAGTTTCTGACAGTCAGTAGCCATTTTAGGCAGGCTGGCATCTGGCGTTAATGCAATAAAACCAAGGATAGAAATTGAGCCCTATAAACATGTCATCCATATGCAGAGGCCAAGATCCCGGCTCACTGCAGGTGGACTGATCAAACAGGAAGGTGAATGTAAACTATAACATATACCGACAATACAAAACAAAAACTCAAATTAATAAGGAAGTCCGATGGCTTCATGACATCCTTTTATCTTGATAAAGGTGAAACAAAGCTGTAATGGCACACTAGATGCCGTTTGAGCTGTTTGTATATATCGATTTCAATTATTCATAACCTTTGTTGCTGATTTGCCGGTAGGGAATGCAGCCTACATATTTTGTATCCATCTATGTTACATAAAATAAAAAGCTATTCTACCTACCTGACTTCGCTTTCTTTTAACACACACACACGCACTCACAAACACACACACACACACACATATATATATATTTTATGTTGCACCAGAAAATTCATTAAAACCTAAAGCGAATATGACCTTCATTGACCATCTTGTGTAAAATTTCAGCTGGTGTAAAAAGAAATTCCATCACTTTTCTGCATGTGTAATAGAGAGGTGAAGGAAAAAACTTGGCTCCAGTCAACATTATAGTAATATATTACAAGAGCAAAATGGAGAACATGGAACGTGAAATCGTTACAAAAGTATGTGACATTTATTGTTTGCCAATGGATTGAAATCTGTAATATACTTTCAAAATGCTGGTACTTTACAAATCTATGCGAGGATGCAGCAAAATGGTGCCTTTATAAAAACATATTACGAATGAGAGGCAATTATTTTAACTCATACTTAATCTCGTACAAATGCTAATAACTTTACATTTGTTTTCCGGAATTATTTTCATATAAGACAATAAAAACATCACACAACTAATGACTGTATTTTTTAGCGGTGGTGAAAATACTAGTTTGGTGCTAGTCACACACTTTCCTTATGTGAGTGGCAAAAATAGTACAAATGGCATACTGTGTTCTGCCTTACAGCACCATAAGAATGGGAATTCGCAATAAACTCAAGGCTGCTTTACATGTGTGCGTATATTACCAGTGGTGGAAATAGGGCCGGCTCCTTCGCCAGTGATTTATTTTTGGCCTTGGCCTTGAGAGGATTTACCAGAGTGATAACAGGTAATGGAAAGTTTGTAATCGCTACATACATGCTTTCCGTCTTTACAAGATGATCCCGTCTACAGTGCTCACTTCCTTTCCCTAGGGCTGGATTTTCCTATACATAATATCACAACATAATGCTGTAATAATAGTTTACCTGGGAATAATTCCTTTCATGAGTTTACATTCAAGTTTTGTGACTAGGCAATGGAAATTTTAACCAGTAGTTGAATGAGGCACTTGTGTCATTTTAGCTTAGGTGCACGGATGACTTGATGACTCGGGCCCAGGTAACCTCTGTACACAATTTAAACTAGACTTTATTGTCTTAGTCCCTCATTGCTTCTTATTTTATTTGAACTGTAAGAAGCCAGTTTGCAACCCACCGCAGTACTGTGTATAAGGAAGGAGTTAATAAGTGAAAAGGCAGGTGTCAGGTTAGCATCTCGAGAGGGGCTCAGGCCGCCATTTTCAATACGTCACCATTCTTACGACAGGCATTCACGCAGCCAGCCCTGTATGATGTAATTTGTAGAAAAGCATTGGGAACAAGCCGGTGGTCTGTTTTCACTTACATTCATCATGAGAAAAAAAAAGGTTTGGTTGACCTCCACAGGAACTGTTTCAGGTTCTCTTTTAAAAAAATGACCCGTCGAACAGCGCTGCCAGAGATTTGTTTTTGATCGAGTGTGCCCAGGAGTTAATGAAGGGAGAGTACTTATCGTGGCACATGTATTTCATAAGATGCTCAATGGTGCATTGTAGTGTGGATGCAAGGCAGAAAAAATAAATCAAGTGGAGAAAGCAGCCAGGCAGCGATGCTGACCTTTTTTTGATTAAGAGGGCTATTCATCTTTTGATAACAACTACAGCCTACGGCAAAGGCGGACAGAACAGTTCTTAAACTTTTTAAACATGTGGGGTTAGGAAGAAAGTTCGAAATACATCATAAACACCGGTGTGAATACCTCTTCAAGCAAAGTGAAAACCCATGTGGAGCAAATGCAGAAGATGGGTGAATAACGGTCTGTGAAACTTTTCAATCTGTGCTGTTCCTGGCCTATGTCAATAGTAGAATGTAAGTTCACCCAAAGTGACAGAAAATAGTGCTTTGTGCTACTTTGCAAAATTTGCACCAAGGGGGCGTACCAAAGGTGGTACATAGGCGTTCCCATACAACCATCCATGGTTTTTGATGTAAGACCCTTTCTACTAACATTTGAAGTCAGGGCTGAGCACCAAAATGTACACCTCCTCTAGGCAGGGGCAAAGTTCAAGAAAAGTTTTAATTTCTTCAGTATTTTCTAACTCTGTGCATGTGTTGCACACTTCAGCATACATACAAAACGGGAAAAGTTTTAAACTGTGTCTGAGCCTCGTGTTTTGGACTGAAAGGGGACTCTTCCTGTACAAAACCTATGCTAGACTCACACAGACACTGTTGTACTATAACATAAAGATATGTGCATGGTGCTAGAAAGCAAGAAAGTGCTCCAGCGCAGGGGACAGCAGCAGCAGATCCATACGTTAGTAGATATGGTGAGGTTCTGTATCCCCTTTTCACAACACAGACCCTTTTGTTGCTTTGCTGGGTGAAAAATACAAACATTTGACCCTGAATTTCAAATTCATTGTAGGAATCGTATGTAATTTATTAATGCTTACATTACAACTTTTATTGAAAACATTTGTTTTCTTCCTGCAAAAAACTTTGGAAATCAAATCAGTATGTTAAGCGCCTGAGCTAATATCTGAGAAACACCTACTGAGTAACTACTCCAAGTACTTATGACAGATTGCATGTACCATGCATGTTTGCTCAAGTAGAAAAGCCATCAATGGAATCTTGTGTTCTCTCAATCTCACTACCATGCACTGACCACCCTCTTAGACCCATTGATACTGGTGGGTATTCTGGAGCCAGGAGGGGAGAAAACATCGACACGTAAAATGTATGAGACCACCAACTCTTTCCATGGAGGCCACCAAAATGGCCGCCTGACTGTAGCAGATTTCAGAACATGCCACCCAGGCATGCCTTGAACCTGTGCCCTTGAGCTAAAAGGTTCTCTAATCCTTTGCCAAAGTACTGAGCCATCCCAGCTGCCCGCATATGTGCATTCGCTGATCCAGTCCCTTCAAGTCCTTTGGGCTGCCAACGCCTGACCCAAACCTCATTAACTTTCAGAGAGATGTACATTGAAAAAAGACATGGCCATGGTGAAGGGAGTGGAAGGAGAAAGATGCAAGGCCACACAAACATGAGGTCATTCCTGTCACTGGGTTTCTTTTGTGAAAAACATGTCAGGGCTCACAGAGTAATTATTCTCTGATTAATGAGCGCACTTGATCCGGACCAAATCAAATGAATATATTTCTCCCTGGACTTCCAATTTATCAGAAGTAGGCAATTAAGGCCTCACACACCTCCGCGTGCTCTCTTGCATGAAACAGGGAGCCCACGCCAGTCCAGTAATAAGGACATTATTGTTCCAAAAACAATTTTCCTCACTAATCTCACTCCTGGCAATTTGCTTTGCTTGTAGACTTGGAAACAAAAGGCCTTCAAAGAAGCTGGTGGGAGGATCTCTCTCTGGGTTTATTTAATCCCGTTCCAAATGTGGGAGTTTTCTGCTTGACTTCCACTTTTCTCTTCATGCAAAATGGACAAATAGGGCTCCGCTGCTTCACCTCTTCAGATCAGGGGGCTCGCGAGGATCCAATTACCCACATGGGCTGTGTGAAGAGGGCTTTATTCCACAGCAAAAGCCCCCTCCCCCAGTCCTCTTAATTACCGTTCCCCCACGGGCCCAGAGGTGAGGTTTGCTTTGTTGATTGCTAAGAAATTAAAAGCTTTCTTACCTTTTCGTTTTATAGTTTAATTCAAGCCGTGAGATGCTCTCAGGCCTGGCAAATCAGCAGCTGTTTTCAGCCATGGCTTCAGAATTGAGCCCCCCCCCCCATTCCTTTGGTAACCAATCCTATTGCCGGCATGCACCACTGCCTGCTTTGAAGACTCAGCCCTTGAAAACATTTCTGATTTAAACAAAAGAGCTCAAGAAGAGAAATTTGTAATGAATAAATTGAGACTCCCGGTATACTGTAATTGTTCATTACAGAGCCAATTAAAAGTGAATTAAAAGGCCATGCACTGTTATTGGATGGGAGAGTGGCGGGTCTCAAAGGTGCAAAGCTCACTGAGGGAATGTGTTCTTCCCCGCACTGTAATATGAAGTGCCTCCCGCCAAGAGGTTCTGTTTTATTTAAATGCTCATGTTCTTCTGAGTCAGGACTGGGTCAGCGCCTACTAAAAGAGAAACATGTTAAAAAGGTAAGGTGAGGGAAAAATGCCCCGGCTAGAGAAAGGCTTACTGTGTGCAGCCTTCAGCCCACGGGTTCGAGGCTTGCCAGCCACTCAGTGCATCGTTTTCCAGAAGTTTCTAAAAAGGGGGCTCTCGAAGTCGGCTATTATAAATCGAGCTTTGAGTCTGTGAATGTATACATGAGCCTTGGTAGCAAGGTCCATGTAACTAATACGCTATTGTTAAGTTTTTGGGCAATTTTATTTTTCTTATGTAAAATGGGATGAAAAACAGGAACATTAGCAAATCAACAATATAGTTCCATTCTACTAAATAAGTAATTGCCAAAGGTCAAATCTATAAGAAATTAAATTAAATGTATTTGTTTATGATTTGGCAATTTGTAGTGCGTGCGAATGGCACTTAAGGTGATCTGATACTAGGAACTAACTGTGATAAATGGAGGCCTGCAAGTACACTCTAAATAGCCTTACTCTCTGAGCCTCTCTGAATGTCAGGTGGTTGGTGGATGAACAAAGACCCAGGGGGAGAGAGCTCTATATTTTTGTAACATGGAAAGAAACGCATGATTATCATAGTGGGTCTTTCTAACTTTAGGAAAACCCAGTAGAAGGATTGTGTGACAGATATAAAGTCTCAACAAAAAATGGACCAAATTCACAAATATAATTTTCTTCATAAAAATAAGTGTACAATCGAATGTATCTTTTTTTTTTTTTTTTACTGCCTGCAAGGATTTTACAAAGGAATTCCTGGTAGAAGTAAGCCCATGAGTCAGTATTTCTTTGCACCCGTAAATCTTACTCATAGGTGCTACAATTGGCATTCCAAGGTGGTCCAAGCTGTGCATAGCCTTGCAAATTTGTGAGCACCAGCAGCCAATTATGTTTGTAGATGATTTCCAACCTGGAGACGGGATGATTTGTACTTTAGCAGAGAGCTGGCATAAAGCTCTTTCCATGGTGGCAAGGGAATTAAATCATTCCCAGATTGGTGTGTATATGGGAGAATGTTTTTCTCAGTAGTACAACATCGTTTAGATTTACTATTTTGTTTTTCAGTCAGTCCTAAACTGTTTCGAAATAGGAAGCAAAGGTAGCTAGGATAGAAAGCAAGAGGCTCTGAGAGGCGAGCCTAACAAGAAGCAAGAGGCAGCATTCTGGACTAATTTTAATTGATGGATAATATGTGGACGAAGGTCGAGGTAGAGGGCAATGCAAATATCAAGGTGAGACCCAACTACGGAGACCCGAATCCTATACAGAATCTTTCAATTTTAAACATCAATGTGTAACTGTAGGAAACTCTGACTTTCTGTAAAACGAAACATGGAAGATGGGGAAAATGTAATGAACACGGGGAGAAAATGTGCAATAACAAGATTGGAGAGTATTAGAATTGGAACCAGAGACCCAGCAATCTTTTAAAAAATAACAATCATTTTTTAGGATATTTTAAACGTTATCTGTTTTGACAATTTTCTTTTACAACAATACAATTTTACGTGGCACCCCAGTGAGTACAATATACGAATATTGTAGAAAACACAGGAACGTTGTATAAGTTAAATAACAATATGAGCTTGTAAATCAGTGGACACCAGTACATGCCAATACACAGTTCCAAGATACAACTGAAATCAACTATAGTGTTTTTCGCAACAGTCCAGTATTTGGCCAAATACCCTTATGCCAGCAACTGGACTCAGGAGAAACCATTTTTAATTGGTCAATGTGAATTTACTCTTGATAAAATACTGCCACCCACTTCTGAATGTCATGCCCCTCAACCATTGCATACAAATCTGTTTTTAAAGTAGACCTTTTCAAAGGTTTGTAGCTATAACTTATTTCGTCACTGCTTTTGGTTTATTTGACTCAACGGAGTGGGTGGAACCTGCAGAGTTTTACTTTTCTGAGTTCCATGGAGTTACATCAAATTCTGCGGGATTCCACGGAGTTCTGTGAGTGGCATAATTTTGGCACGTTGCCCTGCTCGCACTGATTTTTAACACTGGGAGCTTGTTCTGTGCTGTAAAATCACTGCGAACAGCACCACACACTGCGCCAAAGGGTGCTGCTTCTTTCTGCAGCTTGAGTAGATTTTTTACTCAAGCAGCAGCATTCACAATGCGAACGGTAATGACTTGCTGCAATCGCCCGTGTTGAGAAATCGTGCTGGAATTTGTCCCAGTGCTCAATTTTTCTTGCTTCCGCTCGCCAACTTAACATTGGCAGGCTGCATGCGAGAAGAACTCTGCCATGCGACGCTTCGCAGTGTTTTTCGGGAACTCTGCGCTCTAGGCTGAGCGCGGAATGGGAAATCTAGGGGGCATATTTACAATAAGTGGCGCATCCCTGCATATCAGCAGGGATGCACCACTTATTGTGCGCCATGCCTCCGCCACAATGGATGCGCTGCATTTAGAATGCGGCGCCCCATGAGGCAAAAACAGCACAGATGTGTCACGCATCTGTGCCGTAAATGTGGCGCATTGCTGGAGTTGCGTCGCAAGTGCGACACAGCTCCAGCAAGGCTCTAGGGTGCCCTATCCTTCAAATGCTGCGTCAATCCTTACGCCTGCTTCAAGCAGGCGCAGGGTTTTGACGCAGCATTGGCCTAAAAGTGACTGAGTGAAATCTTGTAGATTTCACTCAGCCACTTTTAGGAGGCGTTCCTGCGCAGGAACGCCTCCTTATGGCGCAGGGCTTTACAACGTGACGCATCTCCCAGATGCGTCACGTTGTTAATACCCCGCACCATGGTGCATCATTTGC
Source organism: Lissotriton helveticus (assembly GCF_964261635.1). Classification (NCBI taxonomy): domain Eukaryota; kingdom Metazoa; phylum Chordata; class Amphibia; order Caudata; family Salamandridae; genus Lissotriton; species Lissotriton helveticus. The sequence continues at coordinate 957,946,413 of NC_136059.1, read as the reverse complement.
GCCGCTGCTGCATCACAAAAGTGACGCAACGGCGGCGCAAAAGAGGCGCAAGGGACTTTTAAATTTGCCGCTTGGTGCCTAGTACCTTTGATAAGGTGAAACTCATAGGCACTAAACAGCCGCTAGAAAAATATTGTTGCAACAACGGGAAGAAGAGGGTAGCCGCAATGAGGCAGTATTCAAGTAACAAGTCATTCTGAAGACAGGGGGGGGGGATTGTTTCAAACGTAAAGGAGGCATCATTAAAAGATGAAGATTAGCAATATTGAAGGTAGGTACGTCAATCAGCTCAGATCATTGACACAAATCAAGAGAATGCCTTGCAGATTAGGGACTGAATCAGAAAACATGTGTTCCATTAGTTGGTATTACCTTTTTGTGGAAATGAATAGGCTAGTGTAAATTATTGATGGAGTTCGTTCATTCATTCAGCTGTAAAGCACTCTACTAAGGTGACTATGTAAGGTTTTTGGTAAAATGTTACAGTCAGCCTAAAAACTCAGTTTTCGTCAGTAGTGCCTTACTGCATTCCATGATGTTAGGGCTATTATTAGCTCGCATAAAATGAATGGCCATAAGATTAAGATCCTGGTCACAGAGGGTGAGCTCTGTCATTGTTCAGGCAGGCTCTGACCAGAGCAGCCACACCATGCCTGACAAAATCTAATCCTTAACCTCTTATTTGAGCAAAATCTGTCCTTTAACATTCAGGTTCAAAAGGTATTCTTTGCTATCTTCATACATCTACATCTCTTGCAAAACATCATCTCCTTTCTTCTCCTAGAGAATCATGCTGTGATCTCTGGACTAAAAACAACAAGTGATGGACTGAATGTGGATCAATGTCACACACTCCCCCAGTCAAAAGATCTGGGCCCAAATCCATCGTTTTTTTGCACTCCACACCACCCTGGGTCAGATAATGGCTTTATGCAAATCAGCTCTGACCCTGTTGCCCCATGGGAACAGTCCAGTCCGAACTACAACAGCCATATCTTTCCCAGACCGGAATCAAGCATCCGAGGACCGGACCGGTTTCGAGGTAACACCTCTCTTCAGCCCGGCTAGCTTGACTCCAAGTGGTGTGGAGTGCCTGGGACCTCGATGGATTTGATGGATGGATTTGGGCCCAGATCTTTTGACTGGGGGAGTGTGTGACATTGATCCACATTCAGTCCATCACTTGTTGTTTTTTGCAATTGCCGCCCTAAGTGCGCTGGGGATGCCCAGACGTGGGTCCCAGGCACTCCACACCACTTGGAGTCAAGCTAGCCGGGCTGAAGAGAGGTGTTACCTCGAAACCGGTCCGGTCCTCGGATGCTTGATTCCGGTCTGGGAAAGATATGGCTGTTGTAGTTCGGACTGGACTGTTCCCATGGGGCAACAGGGTCAGAGCTGATTTGCATAAAGCCATTATCTGACCCAGGGTGGTGTGGAGTGCAAAAAAACGATGGATTTGGGCCCAGATCTTTTGACTGGGGGAGTGTGTGACATTGATCCACATTCAGTCCATCACTTGTTGTTTTTTGTGATCTCTGGACTATCCCAATGCCCCATCTTGGGCTTCCAGACACACTAGACAGAAGACAACAAAAAATACTTAATATTTGGCTGTTGGACTTGCCTGAAGACTACACAAGTTTGATTGCATCTCCTCAGCCCATCATTGAGTTCACTGGGTTCAAGTGAAGCAAATAATTCTGTATAAGATACTTTGCTTTGCCTCAAGATGGTAGGATCCCTCTTCCTGTCCAGTCTCTTGGTTCCACATGTCCCTCTCAGATTTGAGATGCTGTACCCCCTTGTCAAATATTGTTGTGTTGAGGCAGAGCGATTCAGGATTTGGAACCCAAATTTTGGAACACCCACTCATCACTTTATTAGCAGCTGAATTCAGTTTATATGCAATTTCAAGAAGCTCTAAACCCCATCCCTTTTGTTAGTTGTTATTGTTACATGTTTTTGGGGCTCCCCTTTTTCGATGGCTTGACTGTACAGTTGCCCGCAAGACTTATCGCTACCAGCTCTTTAAAATATACAAAGAGCGTGCTTTGGCTCTGCCCAGAGGAGTATTGTTAATTCACCTCAAGCTATTGGATGTTTACTGCATAAATCCATTTCTTATGGAGTGCTTACATTGCAAAGTATGAAGGACTATTGTGCATCAAGTGCTTTCCATTCATAGAATGCTGTTGTTTTTGCAAGCAAAGTCTTCCAATTGTTCTGTACTGTAACTAATGCAACATGTCTCCTGATGCTGGCAAACACGATGGTATAGCAACATGTCAACAGCACCACAATTCTAATAGTGCAACATAGCGAAACTATTTCCTTGTGTTTCATGCCTGGTGTGTTGTAATAAATCAGTCTATGTTTGTGCATGTAAGTGCGTACACTAACAATGCAAGCAGTCACAGTCCACCTGGTAACCATTCACCTGGTTTTAGCCATCGTGCTTACTCCACAAGTAATAATCATGCTTATCTTTTAACACATGGATGCATTATTTTCATATGATAGTTCATTTAGCTCTCATGTTCACAACTACCATTCCGTGGTGTAGTTATTATTAGTGCATCATGTGCAGTGGAACCAGGGCAGTGGCATGAGTGGTTAAATGCCCCCTGCATACAACTCTCTACTGTGTAGCTAAGAAGAAAGAAACACATTTCCCTTGCTGATATAAGGGCCTAAGGTACCCGTGCTATACCTCGGCTACTATGTCACTCTGAATCAGAGTGCAGAAAAAACACGGCAAGCAAGAAGTGAGTGAGCCAGTGGCATGTGTAGATAGTCCCACTTTCATAACTGGCAGAGAAACACAGGGAGCACGCGTTACACCTATGGGAAACAGGATGATATTAAAAAATAAGGTTCAATGTGTTCCCAGCTAGAGCTAGAGATGATAGTTACTTACATGAGTACAAGGCTGACGTAGGGAGTCATTTTGGGTTTCATGGCTCTTTTCCATTCTGCCAGGGCAGAGAAGGGATATACATTGCTGCCCGGGCAGTCTACAGTCCGCCATATTAACAGTTTTCTGCCTCCCTCTAGGACTTCAGAGGAGCCACTGCTATGACAATGCCTCTGAACTGCACTGTACGTTGGTTGGCAGCTACCATGTTTCATGCAGCTACTTAACAAACGTTATTGTTTTTGAAAAACAAAATCAGAAACCAGGAGATTTTTTTGAAAAACCAAAAACTATTGGCCCTAACACCCTACCAATTTTCTCCGGTTGCATGGGGTAATTTTTTAGGTCAAAGCGAACCAGACAACATAGCTGACTGATTTGCTAACAACATCTTGGGGACATCCAAACGTTTCTCTGGAATTTCTTTCCGCCTGATGCATACCATTGGCTTTTTGGTTTGTAACTCACATTTTCTTGCTTTCTGTTTACTGGCCTTATCTGTTTTAGGCTGTCTAGCTTTTCACCCCTTTCCTTGCCCAAACCCCATTTACATAATCCTTCTGAGTGCTCCCTTTCTGGAAACTTTACTTTTTTTTTCTTATCTTGTCACTTTTGCAGTGCATTGAAAGACAGAGGTAAACTGTCAGGTTGTGTGCCAGTCCACTCTATTCTGTACCACTCCACCCTACGCCAGTGCACTCTATGCCATTCGCTCTATGTCACTCTACACTATTCTTCACCACTGCACTCTATGCCGCTGTACTCTATGCCACTGCACTCTACCCTGCACCACTCCACTCTACTATACACCATTCCACTCTATGCTACTTCACTCTACTGTGAAACTGTCTACTCTGCACCACTCCAGTCTACGCCACAGCAATTTTCGCTGCACTTCTCCACTCTGCACTACTCTACTCTACTCTACTCTACTCTACTCTACTCTACTCTACTCTACTCTACTCTACTCTACTCTACTCTACTCTGCCCCACTCCACTCTATGACACAGTACTCTACACAATTTACTCAAAAACCAATGCACTCTACGTCAATCTACTCCGCACCACTGCACTCTACGCCACTATACTGTACTCAACGCTCTATGCCACTGCCCTCTACACCATTGCACTCTACGTCACTTAACTCTATGCTGCTCTGTTTTACTCTGCCACAGTACTATACACCACGGCACTCTACGAGTCTACTCTGCAACACTGCACTCTCTGCCACTGAAAACAACTCTATGCCACTGGACTCTATGCCACTGCAGTCTACTATGCACCCCTCTACTCTACACCACTTTATGCCAATGCACTCTGCAACACCACACTCTATGCCTCTCTACTCTGCATCACTCCACTCTACACTACTGCACTCTATCCTGAACCACTCCACTCTACCATGCAGTGTACACAACTTTTCTCAAAAACAATGCACTCTCCACCAGTGCACTCTATGCCAACTACTCTGCACCACTGAAATGTACACCACTATACTCTACTCTGCAACACTCTACTCCAAGCCACTGCACTCTTCATCACTGCACGCTATGCCACTCTATAGCGTTGCGTTCAATGACACGGCACTCCGTGCCTCTCTTTTCTACTCTGCACCACTGTATTGTATGTCACTGCTCTCTACAAAAATCTACTCTTCAGCATTCTACTCTACACCACTGCAGTATATGTCAACACACTCTACATCAATAGACTCTACACAACTGCACTCCATGCCACTGCACTTTTCTCTGCATCACTCACCTCTACGCCAATGCACTCTTCAACACTTCACTTTACGCCACTGTAATCTACTCTGCTCCACTGCACTCTATTATTATTATTATTATTAAGCGTTCATATATAGCGCTCGATTACCCGTAGGTATCCCAGCGCTTGTCTTGGGAACCCGTCCTGGTTTTTCCCTGTGAGATACCCGTACTGGGCATCCCCAAGGTGAAAGCCAGGCATCCCGCCGCGGGGGGGCCGTAGTGGAGATTAAGCAAGCTAATGCCCAGAGCTGCAGAGTGTGAACCTGTGACTCGAGTAGGCACCGAAACGAGAATTATCGAGTCCGTGGATATTTGGGCTCAAGACCCTGCCGCGTCGGGAATTGAACCCTGGTCCCGGGTCTGACCTCTGCTTCAGGGTCTGCCACCTCTAACCAGTGAGCCACACTTCTCCACTATGCCACTGCACTCTACTCCACTGCACTCTACACTTCTTCAATCTATCCTGCACCATTCCACTTTATCCTGCGCCACTTCACTCGAATCTGAAACAATTTACTCTACACCACTGCATTCTATGCCACTCTACTACACCCTGCACTACTCCACATTGTGCCAGTCCACTCTACCCCATTGCACTCTACGCCACAGCAATCTACGCTGCACCACTCAAATCTACACTGCACCACTCTATTCTTTACCACTCTATTCTATGCCACTCTCCTCTATGCCGCTGCACTCTCTGCCAATGCACTCTACACCACTTTACTCAAACCCAAAGCATTGCAAGCCACTGCACTCTATGCCAATTTACTCTACACCACTGTACTTTATGCCACTTCCCTCTAGAGCACTCTACTCCTCTCAACAACACTCCACTCTATGATGCTCTGCTCCAATCTATGCCACTCCACTCTACAACACTCTACTCCACACTATTCCACTCTACCACTCTACTGAATTATACAATGCTCTATGCAACTCCCTCTATGCCACTCCATGCCACTTTAATACCCTCTATTTTATGACACACTTCTCCATTCCTCGCCACCCCAGTGCTTCACTCTATGCCACTCCATGCCACACCAGTCTATGCTACTCTGCTTTGACACTCTATTTTGCTACACTCTACAACACTCTACGACACTCTATGCCATTGCAGTGTACTACACTACTCCACTCTATGCCACTCAACTCTACAACAATCTACTCCGCTCTATGCCACTCTGCTGTACAGCACTCTACTCCACTCTATGCAACACCTTCTACACCGCTCCACTCTGCTCTACACCACTCCATAACACTACATGCCACTCCGCTCAATGACACTCTACTCTACTTTGACACTCTACTCCACTCAAGTATATGACACTCTGTGGCACTCTACTCCATTCTACCCCCTTCCACTCTACAACACTCTGCTCCCTCCATGAAATTCCACAACACTCTATGCCACACCACTATACACCACTTCATGACACTCTACTACATGCTACTCATCTCTACTCTACACCACTCCACGCTACTCCACAACTCTATGCCACTCCATAACACCCCGCTCTACTCAACTAAACTCTACTTTACTCCACGTCACTCTCCTTTATGCCACTAACTTTTAGCCATGCTGAACAGATGCCACGTTGGTGTACAGCATGGCTAACACCTATTGGCAAAGCCAATAGCTCTTGCATAGGCGAGACCTATTGACCTTGCCAATTCTTGTATTTTTTTCTGTTCAGGGCTGCTAGACTTATCCTAGCAGTCTCAAACAGGAGAACACAGTCCGCAATAACTCTCCCCTAAACAAAACAAATGTCCTGCAGTACTCGACCAATGGCCCGCTGTTCATGTGGCCGTCGGCCTTAGCTTTCTGCTAGCTCTGCTAAATAGAGCAGGTGAAATTACAAATTGGCCTGCAGGGTGCTCCGCCACATTAGAGGCAGTGTAACCTGTCTGCCAAACCCTAAATAAACACTATAGTCATTGTTCTGAAACAATAACATTTTGTGTTTTAATGAATTGAAGGTAAACAGTGCTTATTCATGGGTCTCATGCAAAGAAACATTACTTGTATAAAGATTTCCACAAATTATTTTTATATCCATAAACAAATTAACAAAAATGTCGTTCATATTAGTAAATGTAGGATTTTTATCACAAAAGAATAAACACAATAATTTCTCCCTCTTACTTTACATTCTTATAATCTGCATTTAAACCGTTCTTGTGTTATTTTGATGCACAAAGCATCTACAGTCCAGTGTTTTCAATTGCTGATGGAGCCCTGGGCTGGTGAAACATCAGGGGGCACTCTTTCAATGTGGTTTCCCCACATTTCTTTGTAATTCCTGATTGGTCAGGAAGTCTTGTTTCCCACCTTATCAGGGCTTGCACTGCAGTTGTACAGGAATCCTAAGGGAAAGCTTGTTCAAGATGCAACGTAAAAGGAGTTTCTTGCCGAAATAGGATAACAATGAGAATGGTTTTACTGACCTTTCCTGGTGTGGTACTTCCACATTCTGTAATTCTGAAACAAATCCCGCGGGTCTTTATTCTGGTTAATATGCATAGACTTACAGGTACACATGTGGAAATCAGTGCAGAAACATGATTTATATCGCCATGCCCCATTTTCTAGGGGCATACATGTAATCAACTGGAAGGCCTCAGCACCAATATGCGTGTTTATCGATAATACCAGATGCTTTGTTATCACACAGGGATACCGAACTACTTCCAATGGAGCCGAAAGTACTAATGTATTTTTTCCATCCCGAACTAATGATTTAAAGTTTTTTTTTATAATGATACAAAGTAGTCTGCACAATCATAAATAATTCTAAAGATCCTTCCACATTCGAGTGTAACCATGCATTTGTTGTATGCAGGCAATAACCAGTTTGGAGAGTTAACTTTTGCGCATCACGATAAACTCAGTTGTGCTCGTGCGCCCTGAAGCCTCTGCTTAACCTATATAATTTCTACTGAAATTGATCCCCAGCTTCACAGTAAATTGAATAAATAGAAGTAACAGAGTTCGACAGATTCACACCTGTCTGCGGTACTACGGTCCCTGTACAATAATTAGCGGACTCCGAGTGTATTGTTCTTGGCACATTGTACAATCTGTACCACTAACGACCACCCACATCTCAATGTACATTTTTTAATTCCGAGCTAGAATTCGACCTCACAGCCCCCTCGCCTCGAGAAAACATTCGCCTGCCTTTGAGAAGCAGAGCTTCGATGTTTTGCCAAGTCCAGATTTTAATCAAGTGCAGTGTGACATGAAACGAGAGGTGGATTCCCCTTTGAAATAAAGCGTAGGAACGCCCCACGTCAAGGACACATTCAGCCATATTGTCAACATAAACAAGAACCAAACCTCCCCGGCCCCTGAGTCTGTCTAAGAACATGCATACTTTCTTTATTACATAAGGGATTGTTTATGTATTAAGCCATTTGAAGTGATTTTGTGTTCTGCTAACATTTACAAAATAAACTCTATGCATGGATTTAAAGACCTCAGAGGATGTAATGTATTTATTTATCCGTTTATCTATTTATCTATTTATTTATTTATTAGGCAGTTTTACAGTCCTAAACATCAGTTTTTGTGGCCAAGTCATGCTCTTTTGGAACATGTGAGTAATGGATGCCACTGTTTGGATCAGAGCAAAACTTGCTGGAAAGTTTGAACCAATTAGGATGTCACTTCAGATGAGTACCAATAAAAATTCGAAAAGGTCATTTCACAAATAGCAAAAACAATATGGGTTATCACCAGTGCTTTAAATGGGGAAAAATAAGTGGAGGTACTCATCAATTTAAGCAGTGAATAGAGGAGGGGCAATTGTGGGCGGGGCTAGAGGCGGAGCTTTGAGGCAGACATTTAATGGGAGCCACATTTTCTTGGTGCCAATTGTGCTTGATAATACAGAAATATTTCTGCTATCTGTTGAGTATTTGTTTTTTCCTCCCATGTAAAAAGGTTATGTTTATTATTGTGGGAATGTCAAACCAATGCAGATTGGGTCAGAACCTATGCTCATATGAAACATAAAAGTCATGAATTTTCTTATTGTGCACAACAACAGCTATTGTAGGCAATTTGACTAAGAAACCTGGCTAACGATAGACCTATTCCTTTTGGCCACCATTCTTTAGGGTACACCTTGCACCTTGTATCTTTACATCCTTTTTCTCTATGTTGCCTCCTCCACTTTTCACACAGTAAACATCAAAAGTGAAGTCACTGAACCAACCCAAAGGAATGGGAACATTTTCAATCTGGTCTTCAACACAAATCAGACTACAATACTGTCTCAGCCATCATCTATTTTGTAGCAGGCACCCACTATGGTCAATCAAAACCATCCACAGCTCCTTCAATGGGAGCACGAGGTACCTAATGTGAGAAGTGGGCAAGTGAATTGAGTACAGGGAACTACAGTTGTGACACATGTGATGAATGGCTTATATAAATGGCTGAGATGAATGCAATGGGATGAGTTGAACTAGAATATGTCAATGCAAAATCAATGAAATGAACAACAAGAGGTTCCAGGGTAAGCAAGGCAAGCACAGGGCAAATGTGCCCTGAGCTGGCTGGATTAGCTGAGAATTTTGAGGAGAGAAAGGATGGATCAGTTACGGTAGGTTGAAATCAAGCACAGATTGTCAATATAGAGTGGAAGAGGCAAGCACATCTTGCATGATGTAAGCAAGGGTGGCAAGGGCACTACAGGATGGGTGAGTCAAGCACAGGTGAGCACATGGTGGTCTAGATGATGACTGGTTGAGTAAAGCAAGTAATCTGGGTCTGTGGGAGAGGCAAGTACAGCTTGCATAAAGCAAACAGAAAATGTGCAAGGCATGTAAAGGCAGGATAAATCCAGCACATTGTAGGTACAGTGGGCACCTAAAGTTCAGGGGACCATGAGATTTTAAAGAAGATTTTGTAGCATAGTCCAGGCCTCCTGGCCATTGGAGAGATGCAAAAGTGATGTTAGCACAATTTTCTAGCATTTGGGTGTTCCCTACAACATCTCTCCAGATACTACAAGCGTAGACATTGTGAAAAAACATTTTGGTTTCAGAAAAGAGCTTCATATGGAAGGTGCAAAAAACAAAGAAGGTTCCACCCCTGCTTCTCTTCTTTCCAAAATAATGGATCACCAACAAAACTTTATGCGCAGTCTGGACTTTATGTGTGGACTTTATGCACAGCCTGACTTCCTCAAACAAGAGAGACTCTGGCTGTAATACTGTCCCAGAATGCAAGGGCTGTGTTGATTTTCACTAAAAGTAATTAAAGCTTTGCTTTACTGCAATATGAAACACAGTCAAACGTAACTATGTGTCTTGATACCTCTCATTGAAAAACACACAAACAAATTAAAAAGAGACCATCTAATGAATACTATCACACTATATCTCAAAACCCCGTCTGACATCAAACATTCTATAGTACCTTTTTTAGAGAGATGCTGGCCTGGGCTAAGAGAACTGTGTTTTTTCTTAGACTGGAGAGTCCTTTAAAGGGGTATGAGTTCATCAGTTTTTAAAAAATAGGACAACACCACGCCTAATGCATAATCACATCTTTTCAAGATCATGTATGGGGTGAGAGGCTCGGTAGAGACAATTTTTTTAAAGAGTTTGAGGAAGTGTCTGAACAAGAAGACAGAATGTGAGGAGGTTACACCTGGACACAATCATACTAGTCATACACATTAAAGTCAGTACGTATCATGAGTGTGCGTTGTTTTGAAGACCATTCTTTTTCAAACCACTCATTTCCCTTTGTTTTTCTTCGCCATCTTCTTCTGTGTCTCAAAATCCAGGAGATTTTATTCAACACCTTTTTGTCAGTGCCAAGGAAACCTGTTTATTATCCAAATTCTATTGAACCCCTAGCATCCATGCTTGAACACCCCCCAACCTCTTGCTTTCTCACTTGCAGTATTCATTGATTGCCTGCTCTCCCATGCCTGGAGAATCTTTATCTTGTGTTCTGCAGGTAATCTGCCTCTCACCCTCAGTCCGCCAAACCCTGTAGTATGGACTTATGCTGCCTCTGGTTCACACAGACCCGCCTGGACTCCATTAGGTGGTTGTGAGCTTGTCTTCCAAGATTAAACATGTTTATACACACATATTCACCCAACACATAAAAAAACTCACACACATTCATGATCACTCACATACAATTTGATTAAGATAATTAGCTTGCATATTTACCTCATGTTAATAGCCAGAAAACCTGAACTCGAACTGGCCCTTCTGAACCTATAGTGGACACCCCTTGTCCACAATAATCTCTCAAAAGTCAGAAAAAGTATATTCATGCACACAATAAAAGGTATGCAAACATAAAGACGAGGTTGCAGATTACAAAACTGATGATGGAGTTAATTTTTAGGTCTCGCCTGAGCCAATGCGCTTGCGCATTGCTCCGGCGAGATTATAGTAAGCGCTCCAAAAACTCTACCAAAGCGGCGGATTAGACACAGTTCATGTGATCTATGCGTGTGCACAACGCCAGCCACGTCACACACCACCATTTGTCTGTGCCTCGCATCTGACTTCAAAGGCTGCCGCTTCCCCGCCACCGCATCAGACTTCAAAGGAATGTGCTCCTGCTCCCCCACCCCCGCCACAGCAATGCCGAGAGCTTGTTTGCAATACTATGCTCCTTTCTCGTCTCCCTGACCCCACCGCCCTTCGAGGCGTCCGCTTCCTTCCCCTCTCTCACCTTCATCTCCACCTTGGTGCTAACTGTCCCTTTTCTTTCTATCCTTCTCTCATCCACTTGCAGTCTCCGCCTATCTCCTTCTATGTTTCTCCTTAGTCTCTCCACCATATTTTGCTTCTAGCAGGCTCATTCCTGTCATCTTTCTCCGGCAGAACTTTCCATGTCTCCCCACCTCCTTGCTCCCTCTCATTCCGCTTCAGGGACTTTCTTCTCAGTACTCCCCCAGCCCAGAGACATGTCCAGCCTTCGCACACTTCTTGATCCTACTCAGCACAGATTGGTCGCTCTCCAGACTCTGCAAGAGAAGCACAGGGCGGGCAGGCTTCTCTCATAACACAAGCACTGTTGAGAACCACCACACTGCGAGCGCGAAGTGTGTGAGTGTGCTAAATCATGAGCAGGAGTGATGGGCGATGCATAAACCCAGGGGGTGTCACCAGCCATTCCAAAGAGCAACTGTGAGTACCACCTGGTGGGTTTCATTTTGTTGCGCTATAACCGCTATATAACAGCAAACTGGTATTATTAGTAGCAGTATACATCCCTGAGGCATCTTAGCATATTGCAGTGTCTCTGTGCTGAAGTCTATTGATTCAATATTTTGCTATGATTTGCTTGTTTACAATCTAACTTTCATCGTTCTAGGGCACACACACCATTTGCTGCAATTTAGGGTGCTTCTCATGTTTATTGTCTACGCGCCATGTGCGCTTTCACTTTTATCTGTTTGTCAAAATTGCAGCAATTTGACTTTCGCCATCCCACGCCGTTCCCGTCAGTGCTTGTCACTCTCAGCGCACCGTGCACACTTTCGGTTTTATTATTTCCCTTTGCAGCCTCCAGGGTAAAACAAAATAAACAGTGTCAGGCAGCCTAACCCCAGAAAACCATGGCTGCTTGGAGTCTTGGTAGCTGGAGCAGAAATCTGCACGTGATCGTCCTTTATCTCACATGTTTAATTGCAGCAGTTTTATTTACTGTAAAGCACGGCACGCATTAGGAAAATGCCTCAGGCTATTTCTCCTGCTCCTACCTAGCTGTGCATACTGGTGTAGCGAATAAATGTTTCCTCTCAATTTTTCATTTTACTAAAGTTGAATATTATAAACACTGCCCCCGGCACAGATTCTCTGAAAAGGTGGCACAGTCAGCGTAAGGCAAGCACTGTAGCACGAGCTCCATTCTAGTTTTTTTTTTTACAATTATCTTGTTTGGATAAGAGGCTTACACGCATACTTTCGGCCTTTCCCTGCAGCTCAACACACAAACTCCCCCTGCTCCACAGCCTCTCCTCCCTCCTCCGCTGCTCCCCCCCTAATGCACACACAGCTCACACCACTTCGCCACACCTCACAGACCCCCTTCCCTGCAGCTCAACACACAATCTGCCCCTGCTCCACAGCCTCTTGTCCCTCCTCAGCTGCTACCCCCTAATGCACACACAGCTCATAACAACTACACACATTTAAAAGGTTTCCCATCCCGTACGCACGCACTCCCGGTCTTTTTCTTACAATTAACTTGTTTGGCTAAGAGGCTTACACGCATACTTTCGACCCTTCCCTGCAGCTCAACACACAATCTGCCCCTGCTCCACAGCCTCTAGTCTCTCCTCCTGTACTCCCCCCTAACGCACACACAGCTCACACCACTTCGCCACACATCACAGACCCCCTTCCCTGCAGCTCAACACACAATCTGCCTCTGCTCCACAGCCTCTCGTCCCTCCTCCGCTGCTCTCCCCTCACACACACACTGCTCACACCACTTCGCCACACCTCACCGACCCCCTTACACACAGCTCACACCACTTTGCCACACCTCACAGACCCCCTTCCCTGCAGCTCAACACACAATCTGCCCCTGCTCCACAGCATCTTGTCCCTCCTCCGCTGCTCCCCCCTAACGCACACACAGCTCATAACAACTACACAGATTTAAAAGTCTTCCCGTTCTGCACGCATGCACTCACTCCCGGGCTTTTTTTTTTTTTACAACTAAACTTGTTTGGCTAAGATGCTTACACGCATACTTTCGACCCTTGCCTGCAGCTCAACACACAATCTACCCCTGCTCCACAGCCTCTCCTCCCTCCTCCACTGCTCCCCCCTAATGCACACACAGCTCACACCACTTTGCCACACCTCACACACAGCCACGGCCGGCAGTGGGAGTAAATGCAGGGCGGTGACTTGGGGAGGGGGAGGGGCAGGGTGGGGGGTAGTAATGTATGGATTATGGAGTTTTACAGGTAAGTAAACATTTAAATACATAAAACGAATTTCGTTGCGCGCACTGCATCGCATTTTGGGATGCAGTGTACTCAACGAAATTCATTTTATTTATTCAAATGTTTACTTACCTGTAAGACTCCATAATCCATACATTACTACTCCCCACCCTGCCCCTCCCCCTCCCCACGTCACCGCCCTGCATATGCTCCCACTGCGGGCCACGGCTGCTCACAGACCCCCTTCCCTGCTCAACACACAATCTGCCCGTGCTCCACAGCCTCATGTCCCTCCTCCACCGCTACCCCTAACGCACACAGCTCAAACCACTTCGCCACACCTCACAGACCCCCTTCCCTGCAGCTCAACACACAATCTGCCCCTGCTCCACAGCCTCTCCTCCCTCCACCGCTGCTGCACGCCTCACACTGCTGCACGCCTCACACTGCTGCACGCCTCACACTGCTGTACGCCTCGCACTGCTGCACGCCTCGCACTGCAGCATGCCTCGCACTGCTGCATGCCTCGCACTGCTGCTCACCTCGCACTGCTGCACACCTCGCACTGCTGCACGCCTCGCACTGCTGCACGCCACACACTGCTACACGCCACACAATGCTGCACGCCTCACACTGTCGCACGCCTCACACTGCTGCATGCCTCACACTGCTGCACGCTGCACACTGCTGCATTACTCACACTGCTGCAGGCCTCATACTGCCGCATGCCGCTCACTGCCGCACGCCTCACACTGCAGCACAACACACTGCTGCACGACACACTGCTGCACGACACACACTGCTGCATGCCACACACTGCTGCATGCCACACACTGCTGCACGCCACACACTGCTGCACGCCTCACACTGCTGAACGCCACACACACCACCACATCACTCAGGGACACCACCATATCATTGTAGGACACCACCATATCACTCTAGGACACCACCACATTACTCTAGGACACCACCACATCACTCAAGGACACCACCGCATCACTCAGGGACACCACCACATCACTCAGGGGCACCACCACATCACTCAGGGGCACCACCACATCACTCAGGGACACCACCACATCACTCACAGACACCACCACATCACTCAGGAACACCATCACATCACTCAGGGACACCACCACATCACTCTGGGACACCACCACATCACTCTGGGACACCACCACATCACTCTAATACACCACCACATCACTCAGCCCAACCACATCATCCCTCAGCACCACAACAGCATCACTCAGCACCATAACAGCACTGTCCTTGCTTGCTACCAACAAGCATTGCCATAGCCAATAGGACTCGCATTAGGAAAGTGTAAGCTATTGGCTTTGTGAATAACAATGCTATTAATTTATATATTCTCAAAGCCAACACATATTTAAAAAATTGTCATTTGCAATACCAATAGCTCACACTTTCCAAATGCTTGTTTAATGGGCAACTAAATTAAAGGCATTCAACCCTGAACTTAAGGGCAGGGAAAGTTAATACATTTTTGGTAGGTGGATACCATTGATTTTTGGAGAGTACTCACTGCCCGAAGGGGGCCGTTTGGTATTTTCAAATCTTTTCATACTACAGAGGATTAAACCCACAACTGTAGAATCAGTTTTTCCTCCAAACCTCAAGTCTGTCTAAACTACTCCATCCCAAAGTTCTGTTAGAGAAATATGTAGTGGATTCCCAGTTTTCTTGCTTTAGCGCACTCTGCCCCTTGAAAAGTCAATGGAACAATTGGAGCATGCACATCACTTAACCGGATTAATACTGCAATTCGGATGAGTATGTTAAACTTGTTAAATGGACACAGGTGGGCTGGGACGGGTAGGGACAGTAGTGTGCATGCTGATGGACTGTCTGCCTGCCCTACAATGGACTGCCTAGCTGAATGATAATCGGCTAATATATGGTAGCAGCAGCATCAGATTGGAATTACAAGTCTGCCTGGGTACCAACAAAAAAGTCACCCACATTCCCGGATCACACCTGTTCCTGAAACAGCAAATCTAACTGGGCTCATTTTTAGACAGATTTCCGATAATTTATGTATTTTAAAGCTCATAGATCCAGAAATATCGGCGAAAACTAGAAGCACTACATATTGGCCAGGTGGACTTGGTGAAATAGAGTGGCCGCAACTCCTGATCTGGCTATGTTTGACACCGGATGTTTTTTTACCAGCATTACCAGTATTCGAATGTCCTTGCCAGTAGAAAAATGAAGACAATCACCTAAAGCTGGTACTTTCTCCTCTGATCGATATGCACTTTAAAGTTTAAACAGTAAACATGAGGTGAAAGCAGTTTAAAATGTGGTGTATAGCTGCTTTAAAGACCCATAACTGTTGGTTAAAACTAAAAAAAGGAAGAAAAGCCATGTTGAAGAAATACAAACTGTCGTACCATTGTATAAATAATCTGCTCTCATTATTATGTTGCAGCCTTTGCAGACTCTAAAAAGCATGAGCAAACAGAAGATTCTTTTTTTATTGTACTTGTATTTATGTAAGGTGAACTAGACCCAAGGGCAGAGATTACATGAGCACCAGTTACATTACAGAAAATCAAATTCATTTTTAGGTCTCGCCTGGCGACGCAGCGCGAAAGCGCTGTTGCCAGCGAGTTCTATTGTTGCTGACTTGCCTCGGAAGGGAGACAGGAGATGGGCACGTGCAGGGCAAAAGGAGGTCGTGAACATGCACGTACAGCCACGTGGTGTGCACATCTCTTGTCTCCCTTCCGTCGTCGCAATCCTCATGCAACATCACTTTCACTTTTCTATATGCGCACGTGCTCTCACTTTAACATAATGACCAGTTTACACTGTGCCGTCTGGCAAAAAACTAGCCCCATCGTTGGAGCGGCCCACAATGGTGGGTCCGCTCAGGAAATAAACACTGTGCCTTCATCGGCACAACTACTGTACAAACGGAGAATCCCCCACTCACCCTGTCTGTGGGGGGACCTCCTCCTCTGGTGCCATCCTTCTGAACGGCGGCTGGCTGCGGCGCGCTTCCGGAGCACTCCGGCTCCCCTGTAGTTCTGCCAGCATGACACGGGGCTCTCTCCTCAGTCATGGGAGCCCCGCACTGCTATCTGCCGCTCTTCAACCGGGCCCCCTCCTGGGTCCCGGGACTTGAGCTCCCGCACATCCTCTCTGGTGCCAGGGCTCCCTCTTCACCACGGGAACCCCGGAAGGGGACAAGGGACAGGCGCTGCCTGCACCGGACGTTTCTCTCCTCGCTGGCTCTCTACTTCTTCACCCGGTCCCCCTTCCTGGGACTGGGACTTCACGTGGAGCCTGCGAGGCTACCGACAGTTTCTCCGGCGGGCGGAACTTCCTCTCCCTACCCCGCCTGCATTTTGTTTTTGTTGCTTTGATGCTCACATCAACAGACGGACACTTCAGGGCAGCCCGACGCTTGTTTTTAAAGTTGTACCATTTCCATAAATATTAACCATTACGCTAAAGTAGAAGTGCAGGCAAAAATGTCAAACAGAATTGAAGAACCCAAGAAAAAGCCATCTGACGAAATAAAAAAATAGAATTCCAATAACAAATTCCGAATGCAGGCTTTAAAAGATGCAGGATGTGGCGTCATGTGTACGCTCCTCCGAGAGGACACAGGTGGGATCTGCAGTCGCCATTTCACAAACAACAAAGTGCAGCACGCTGGTTAAGAGGCAAAATAAATACCGCTTTTTGGCACACTGGCCCCTTGGAAAGAAATATTGAGCTTGAGAAAATGAGCTCTGTTCCAATGCTAATTAAATAATGTATAAATCCTGGTTTTCAGCAGAGCTCCCTCAACTACCTTACAAAGAGCAATGAGACAATGCATTAGTTGTACGATCCCGCCCAGACAGCTGGGGCTCCAATAGACAGACACAAACACGTACATGCAAGCACTAGGGAAGGCTGATGACCGTAGTCCAGAACACGCCTAGCTGTGAACGACCTGCCAGGAACAGGCACCGTTGGCAGCCTCACCAACAAGCATTAGAATCAAATAGGTCTCGCACTTGTGAAAGTTGGACCTATTGACGATGTAAATGACAATGTGTGTCACTTATGTGTTTATTTGGTTTTTTTGCGGCAGAGTTATTATTTTCAGAAAATAAGTGCACGTTGTCCTGTGGCGTTTATGTAGTGATATTGTACACCAAATATGGAACAACTGTGTGTGCTAAATTGTGACAAAAAAATATTTATTTGCACTAAATGTTAACCAATCTGCACCACTCATATTTATTAGGCTACTAAAACACAAAGGCTAAGAAATATGTTTTAGCTCATATTTTTGGGAGGAATCATAAACTGAGGGCACTGCTCGCTGCCGTAAGCATGGCGTCGTTGCACAATTGTCAATAAAACTTATTTATTCGTCTTGCCTGTAAAAATGGGTGTAGCTTATAGTCTGGAGAGGTTGCAGCTGAATCCCGCTGGGGCAGAAAACCCTGGACTGCTACTTGCTGCCGCCTTTAGGAGCCATCATGATAGGGACAAGCTACGGACAGCTTTATGGAGAGAAAGAGTGACCTGCTTGGGCTTCTGTCAGATGCAGGAAACTCAAATAGGCAACTAGAGCAGGAAGAGGAAATGCAAGCCAAAGTGTCAAACAACAGGGACGCTAATCATCCTAGCTCCTGTTGGAGGACACGTCCCCAGATGTACTCAACAAGTATTTGCAATGCAATAGGTCTCGCATTTACGCGAGTTTGCGCTATCGGCATTGTAAATGACAATGCCTTTTTAAAGTTTTGGTTTTTAAAACATACATAAAAAGCATTGTCATTTCCAATGGCAATAGCTTAAATTCACGTAAATGCGAGACCTATTGCATTGCAAATGCTTGTTATTTTAGGCATTGGACAATTAGGTCATTTGCCCAGAATCACAGGATGTTGAGCTGAAGCTGGGACTCAAACCTATTTCCATAGTTCCTTATTCGGCAGCTCTGACCCTAATCCTCTCAATTTTCCTATGTGGGAAAGATGCCTCACAGCCTATGCAAACATAAGCCCCCAACCAAGGCCTGAAAGGCACTGGAGCGAAGGTGCCAACAACAGGCCCTCAGCAAGACAAATTCACTTATTCTCCCCCTTTCCCAGCCAACTATAGCTTCAGGGTGCTAGCCTGGACGGGGGAGCATGACAAAAAGCAGAGAGCCCCTTCGGCACCATCCCATCTGTCCCACTACCCAGTCCAATGCTGGGTAGCGTGTAATACACTCCCCCTAAACCTCCCTGCAGGCGGGTGCTGAGAGGTGCATTCGTCTCTGGAGTCACGCTGTAAATAAATTAGATTACGGGCCAGGGGATAGGCTCAGAGTCCCACAACTACAGGGTGATTGACTAGGCAGGGTCTGATTGGACCCTTAACTTTAATTCACAAAGGGCCGTAGGGCATCCACAACCCCAAACAGCCCTTAAGTGATACAAATGAGCCACTGTGGGATGCTCAGCAGCGGCTCCATTCAAAGGTGTACACTGCCCATCCCTCAAATTTGCCTTCTCTTTTTCAGCAGCAGTTGAGCAGAGCACTTTCTGCGCAGCTGCACAGTCCCCAGTGTAATCAAGCCTGCCCTGCCTGACTTTCCCCTAAGAGTACCAGTACTCTCCTTGGCCAAGGAAAATTTCCCGTACTCAAAGGGAGAAAATAAAAAAGTGGCGGTACTCGGTACCGGTGAGTACCGGCCCATTTAAAGCACTGGTTCTTACAGGCCAAGGGTTCCTTGATGTGGAGTGTCTTCAATTCTTTTCAGATATGGAGATGAGACGGAACTTGATAAAGCTGAATCGGGATGGAGGTCCCCCTTTTTATTAGGTCTCGCTGATCCAGCGTGCATGTGCTGTCAGCGAGACATTTAGTAAGCCACTTTTGGAAGTGCTTCCAAAGCGGTGACCAGCTTACCATCAGGCGCACAAGCACGCGCGCGGCGTGCACAGCACTTTTCTTAGTTGCACACGTGCCTGCTCACAACTCACGTTTTTTTCGTATTAATTATTATTTCATTTCGCGGCCCGGACGCACGCCCAATGCTTGTTTGCTGTGTACTGTCATATTTTCAGCTCTCTGCGCTCCTTGAATTCAGCTCACAACATTTATTTAGCACGGGTGCCCAGGCCGGCTTGAGCTGTAGATGTCCAATTTCACGCTCATGTGCTCGTTTCATTTTGTGTAAGAACTCGGAGAGTTCTTGTTTTTGAGCTATTTCCCTTGTTTACTTCTCCCCCCCTTTGTGCGGCAACCTGTCGCTGTGTACTTTTCCTCCATCCCCCCACCTGCACTCGCTCATGGGCTTCTTAGTGTTTTATCCACCCCAGTGCACTCCCTAGTGTTGACTTGGTGTACCCCTGCCTCCTCAGTGTTGCTTCCGCATCTCCTTCCCTCCCCTTGTTGCGTCAGTCTCCCACCACTGTCCCCCGTATTTCCTTATCCCGTCTGCCTTTCCCTGTGCTGCTTCCGATACCCTGTTGCTTCGCACTCTCATTGCTACTGCTCCCCCTGTCCGTTTAAAAACAAAACACTTTGCACGTTTTGTTTTTAGTTACTGATTTGCCTCATATCGGCAACTAAGGGAAAAAAACAAGATATAAAGGCCAAGTTAATTTGTAGTTGCAGGCATGTGCAGGTGTGCCCTCTCGCAAAATGATAGACAGCAGTGTATTTTTTTTTTACCTTAGCGATGCTGTGTAGCATGGCTAAGAGTTATTAATTTTGCCAGTGCTTGTTCCTTAGTGCCTCCTTTTGGTGGTTAGCCTTGAAGATAAAACCATAAAACACCACTGTGGTCTATAGACAAACCAGTGCTACCTTCTTCCTCGCATGGGCCCTGCAAATGGAGCTATATTAAAGTGTTGTCTGCAAAAATACCCCTTTGTTGCTTTCAACATTGAGATTCCGTGCTTGCCTACCTGCTAAAATCTCTTGAAACCTCACTCCAAACTATTGAAAACGGAGCCACCAGCCTCATGTGTGGTCTCCGGTACTTCATACCTGCAAACACTGGCCTTTATACCCTGCAATAAAGGGCAAGAAGCTCCCCATGCAAGTAGTCTACTCAGATGCAGACACTCTCCCTCTATTTCACACACCCTTCATCACTTTCACACACGCACGTAATTTGCACTAGTATAACAGAGCTCAAAACAAGTCTCTACGCCTGTCCTTTTTATTCAATGCGTAAACATGAGAAGCCTTGCTTTCTCTATTTTTGCCTCTCCTCATCATTTTTGCTGGTTTAACTGTCTTGGTGAGCCTTTCGTCAATCAGGTGATATCTATATTTTCTGGAATAAAAAATGGCTTATGAGGGGCCAGTGTAGACACACCCAAACCCCCAGGCCACAATGGGTGCGGTGGAGGGGAATGCTCATTGGGTCTCCCCTTAGTTGGATTTAAGAAACAAAAAACATTAAAAAAGAACATTTGTTGTGTTCGGGAGTCAGTTTTCTGAATCTCAAATTGCAGCACCTAAGATGGCGGTCCCGGCCATCGTTTTAAATGTTCGGTAATCACAAGTCAAAAATCCATCTTGCAATCCTGATGCAAGCTTCAGGTATTGCTTGAATGTGGAAAAAAATATTTCAAAAAAAGAAAGTGACCAAAGTGCAAGCACCGTGGGCAAACCTTTGATAATTAGCAACGGGCCAGGCCATGCTTGAGGGTGTTGGCACCCACTACAGGTCAGTTCAAGGCCCATGCTGTAGGTCAGTCCATGCGACCAGCCCCTTTTGTACTTTGTCGAATGCTGTGCACTGCGGAGGTTGGGCAGCCGTGGTGCGTTGGATGGAGAGCCTGGCCGAGGTAGACCCTGCACACTACCCTATGCACACAGCTGTTCTTTGGAGGCATAACATTTTTTTTTTTATGAAATCCACAGAACAAGCATTGGCATAGCCAATAGGTCTCGCTTTTGGGAACTCATAAGTGTTTAGTTATGCAGCACAATATCCTTGGTGCAATAGCATCAACTGTTGCATGGCTAAACACTTATAAGGTCCCAAAGGCGAGACCTATTGGCTATGCCAATGCTTGTTTGAATAGCAAGCAGTAGGCTTGATTTCCGGTCCTTTCCTTGCTGCTTTTCCCAATAGTAGCTTTGTGGGTCGGAGATGTGGCACTTCAGCTAGAGCTGTCCACCTTAGAACTGGGGAACCAAGGGGCAGATTTACAAGCCCCTTGACCCACTTTTGCGTCACTTTTCCCATGTTGAAAATGGCGCAAAAGTGGCACAAGGGGCTTGTAAATTGGCCCCAGGTGAGAATACAGCATCAGCTCAACATACTGTGATTCTTGGCAAATCATACACACTCCTCATAGTCTCCAAAAGAAAAAAAAACATGAAGAGGTGTAGCATATTTTGGCTCTCTTGTAGCCCATTGTGCCCTAAATGAAACTGTACTAAAAAAGGTGACTCCATTGCTATCTGTGTTGAGCTTTCCAGTGGACATTTTAACCTTCTCAGGGAAGCATTTTGCCAAGGTACAGTTCAATGCTTTGAAGGTGGCACAGCAGATCTTAGAATATGGTGAAACTAGGACTGGGAAGTCAATAGTTCTCCTGCAGCTTGGGGGTGACTTGATGGTACTTTTTCTGTCCTTCATTGAATCGTAATGGATGCGTGGAAAGTGCCAGGTTGGTGTCTTGGGTACCAATCACCAGACCATTGCGCTTGTCTAAATGGGAAAGAAACAGTGATTGTAAAGCCTTTCTGAACTCGGAAAAGATGGGCAGTAACTGTGAGTAATTTCCACAGATGTTGTTATTACAAAAAGTTGCTTTCATTATTTTTTTCCTTTATTAACATAAAGAAATCTAAGACCCTGAACCTGCCTTCTTGTGCCTGCCCTTAGACCACAATCAGGAGTCCCCTGTCTGCCCTCTTGTCAAACAAGCAACCTTTGCACCGTTCAAATGTATCTATGCCATAGATAGTTTGTGAAATAATGCCTGTTGACTAGCTCCCCTCAAAATGGGACCCTAGATGCAAGAATCATATCTCTGAGCTCATGCCAGCTGCACAGTGAAACTCAGCCCACAACTAGGTGCACACTATACAAAAATCACCTACATATGTTTCATTGATTTGATTTGATTTTACAATTTGTATAGCGCTCAAATGCCCGGAGGTATCTTGGCGCTGCTTTACACACAGATCTGATACCTTATGCTCCACACTGTGGCTAGTTATTGAAAAACCAAGTCCAATGTCTTGATTGCTCTTCAGCCAGAGGTAGATATCAATGTTATCGGCTTCCATATGGTTTCAGTGGTATTGTGGCTTGAGAGTCCTATCTAACAGATTGCGTACACATTAAAGAGTAGAAGCAGAAGGCAGTTGGCATCCAGCATATAGGCCATATTATACTCATCTTGGCTGAACCTACTTGGGCCTGTTGACTGTAGTTTGAAAGGAAGCATTTGTTTCATGCCTAATCACATTTTGATATACTTAACCATTCCTGCAGCTATTGCTTCTGGTTATCTACCTTGTCGTAGAATGCAGACACACTAGGGGAATTAGGATTACAGGAAAGGCCTTCACAGAGGCTTGACTGGTGTTTGTGGAGCAGATTGTTTATTTCAACATAGCCCTGCATTTAGATGATCACTTCGCTACTAGAATTAGGCTAGGATAAGGCTGACAACAAAACACACCATCAGTTTAGGATGTAATGGTAGGAAATTGCCGGAGCACAATAGCCTAAATAAGGACAACATTTAATTGAAGTTTTCAAGAGCCATGGGGGTAAAATACAACTTTATGACCACCCTTCACCTTTCCCAAGGGCTAATTTAAAAGAAAAAATAAATGTCATGTGAGCCACACATTGGGAAAGTGATCTTAAAGTGCATAACTGGTACTGAAACAGACTCACACGAACATTCGAGTATGGAAGCCCTCTCTGAGCATTTGATGCCCAACAAAGATCTCCTGTCTCAAAAAGGTCCCTCGTATTTATTTGGGAGTTTTACATAGAGCACTGGGAAAGTCCGCAACAGAGCACTGGGAAAGAAATTGAATACGACAGTAAGGCATGTACTATATCTGGATCCATCTAGATGTGAGGTGATTGATCTATTCAGGCAATGAACACGGAGGCAGTCAGGGGCATTCGTGTTTGCCCTTGATCTAACTTATATAGGACTGTCCCTGAAGTTGCATAAGGAGGTTAGGTGACTAAAACCAGATTATTAACAGCTCCATGTCAGATATTTACATGAAAGGATTTGTTAACATTGCAAATGTATTGCTCACCCTCTTTCCTCACTCCCTACAGTTCAGTATAAATAATTATGGACTACATACTATGGTTCTGCTCTAATTTCAACATTAGAATGAAAACTTTCCTAGCTATCGTAATGGAAAGTTTCAATTCTTTGAAGGACTCAGAGGCGACAGGATGGATTATACGAGGTGGCGAGCCCTGATTGGATGTTGGACTGTTCTTAATGGACTTCATTTCTTCCCTACTGTTCATGGGAAATTACGCTTTATTGATGTTGATATTTACTGGTTGACATGACTGCTGTGTAATAAAAATGTGACTGATCTTGAGTAACACAGTGGGCAAAAAATTATGGTTTGGAATGTGGGCTGAGTAATTATGCACAACTAAGGTTAATTCAAGCATTCCACCAATCACATTTGTATTTTTCTAAGTTAGTTGTTCAGATTTGGGTTCCATACTCACTATGCCATTGGACTCATGTTGCACCTTACTGATGAGGCCCAAAAGGCAGATACTTGTCTGGGGCTGCTTCTCTACCTGTCTGGCATATTGGGCAAAACTGACGGTCTGGAATGCAACCTATGTAATTACCATGGCTGAGATTCATGCAAACCATCACATTTTTTTTTCGAAGTCAGATGCTGTAAATGTGACAGGTTTGCCAAGATGTGTGAACTGCGCTCACTGCCTCAGTTTGGATAGACCGATCATGAGTCTTAGGGCTCAAACTGAAAGGTAAATTGCAGTGAATATAATGTTCAATGGCAGACAGTCTCTGAGATCGCTACATGTATAATAATTAAAATGGATGAAAGTAACACCCAGTATTTGCACCAGCCCTAAACAGCTACATTGAAAACTACTTCTTTTCCCTATTGCGTGTGTTGTGCCAATTGGCATCTATTTGAATGAGCTTCCTAAAAGTCTCTGAGGATCATCTCGGGATGTTACTTTCATAAGTGGGGATGATGTTCAGTGCCTCTCTTTACTGATAATGTGATAAGTATGGCAACATTGAATGGCATCATAATTTAGTTACCCTGGAGAAGTACTATAGGGAAAATTTGTCATAAATAATTTGTAAAGAAAGATTATGGTATTCACCAAGAGCAATTTTTCTGTCCATTTCTCAGTGGACTAAACAGGAGCACGTTAGTATCTGCAATTATCTCTGGATAAAATCTCCTGTCTCATGTTCTTGGAGAGATAAACTATATTCGCCCCATACATTTCTGGGTCAGGCTGGGGAGACAGTTCTGGCCTTTAGGAGGCAATTTGACAGCTAAGATTTACTTGAACAAGTGAAGTATCTATTTCCTATATATGATGATGTTTGTCTTTGATGACTGTAATCTCTGGGTAAATGATGCATGTGATACTAAAGTCTAAATGTTTTGGGAACATATGATCAGTTCATCTATGAGGAAACTGATATCACTGTGCATACTTTTTATCTGCTTTTTGACCCAC
Organism: Lissotriton helveticus; assembly: GCF_964261635.1. Lineage (NCBI taxonomy): Eukaryota > Metazoa > Chordata > Amphibia > Caudata > Salamandridae > Lissotriton > Lissotriton helveticus. The sequence continues at coordinate 957,921,060 of NC_136059.1, read as the reverse complement.
TTGACAAATATCCTGTAGTTTCATTGTTCCTCCCTGTTGCATGGTGTGATCACTATTTCATATCCTTTTCAATGTGAGGCTCCCAATTGAAAAGAAAAATGAGAGAAATGTAAGTGAATTTCACGCTATATGGGTCTGGAAAAATATTTAAAGAGATCAGATAAAAAAGCTGCCATCATCAGATGGAGGATTTGCTCATTTGGACCTCCCAAGTTCTATGTTATCAGAAGTTCAACCATGAAAAGTATTAGATTTCTGAATATTATCGTATGTTAAATATTGACAGCCATGAGAAAGGGTATTTCATTGAGAAAGTGCCTACATCTAAAAAGGGATCACAGACAAGACTGTCGTCAGAGAAAGAGAAATATTTTAGCCATTGTAGATTTCATTAAAATGTCATTACAGATAAAAGTGCTTATTATGACAAGCGTTTGGCATCTGCTCACTGTGCCCAAAAGAGAAATAGAAAATCATAAGCAAATTTGAAACCTCTCAGTCACCTATTTCCAAAATTCTAATGCTCCAAATACTTTAAGAAAGTGCAGGTTTCTTCATCGAAAGAAAATTATAACACTCAAATACAAAGGATATTCTCTGGAACTGGGTGTGCTTTCTTCACTAGTTTGTTGGTGTTCATTGCTTTGTCTCACATATATACGGTGTATGAAAACAATATGATCAAAATGATTAACAATTGCAATGCATCATGTTCTCCTTTGGATTGCTACTTCTGAATGATACCACTCCTATACTTAATACCTGTTGCAATTCTTTTGCTAGAGCCAGGAATTTCTTGGTTGACTTGAAACGGGGTTATGATACATCTCACAAAAACCCTAAAGCCAATCCAAATGACCTTTTTAATTCCTAGCTTATTTCAAAGTTGACTTAATTAGCTAAGGCTTTGGAGCAAACTGTATGAGCTCTATTGGAAATGTGCTCCTTATGCCAGGTCATCCCAATGTGTTTGTAACTGTGCTGAACGCTATTTTGGTTAGCTATAGAACGCTGCATCTCTAGCATATGGTACCAAGGGGCACACAGGGCCTGTAAGTTAGATGTCATCCACTACAGTGGCAATGTAAACATGGATGTGTGCTTGCCACCAGTAGCCTGGCTGTGCAGATTTTGACTACAAATTCGACCTGTCAAAATAAACCCATTCAGCAGGCCTAAATCTTCCCTATAAACATTTATACGTCACCTCTAAATAGGCCTTCTAGTTCATGAAGGCAGAGTACATGGTATTTAAAAGTAGGAGATGTCAATGAACAATGTTAAACATTTCCTTATAGCAAAAATGGCCATAAAGTTGTTTTCACTGTTGCAGGTTTGACTGTTCCATAGAAAAACACTGAGATTAAATACTAATTACTAATACTATATTCCAAGAATGGGACGAGTTAGAAAAATAATTAAACAACTATTGGCTTTTTTTATTAGTTAAGAATCCAGTTCAGTGGTGCAGTTGGATTCGTTTTAGATATTGTGAAAAAGTAACTGTTAAAAGTTACCATTGTCATGCTTGAAGCCCCTGGAAGCTAAATACATTTTGCTCTCTCACTTCCGCTAGCCAGTGATCAGCATTTAAATAGGCATAAATTAGGTGTAGACTTGCTCCCAGGAGCAAAACCACAGACTGACCAGAATGAGCAGAGATGAACCCTCTAAACTTGACTATGCAAGAGGGGCTATGAGGATTCTTTTTGACATTATAGTGTCAAGTCCTGATTGAATGATACATGCTGCTTGACAGGTCTGTTGCTGCTTTTCATATGACATTTGGGATGTACTTCAAAGAGGGCTCCCCGTCACAGGCAAATGTTAGCTGACACTTGGAAAGGACCCTTCTGTTACCTTCCCAGTCGGTCAGGCCCCAATCACAGTGGGCATCTCTTGACATTACAATGTCACAGGCTGCTGAATAGGTCTACTAGATTTACATATAACATTTGGAGTGCACTTCAGAGGAGGGAAACAGAATGCCAAAATAATGCGTGTGCATACACTGTCTGTTTGATGAAAGCTCAGCTTTGTCACACCAGACTTCTGTCTCTACGGTTGTTGTGTGTACAGGGACTACATGAGACTGCTCTACTATGTAAGATGTGGGAGGACAAAGGAATTAAAAACTTATAACAAGTACGCAGACTTGGATGTGCTGTGCACTGTTCACATTGATTCAGAAAAGGGGGTGGTGATGAACAGAGTGCCTGAATTAAGCAGACCACTCTTACCCAGTCCAGAGATCAGGGCTTGATCCATCACCGTTTTTTAGCTCACTGCACCATCCCAGCTCAGAACTTGGCTATATGCAAATTAGTCTGTTCCTGTCCCAGTGCATGATGGGAACAGGGTAAACCAAACTACCAAGCCAATTCTTATACTGGGAAGGAAACAAGCTACCGGGGACCGGTTTCTGGCATTTCAGCCTCGTCGGCCCGGCTTGCTTGAATCCTGATGGTGCAATGAGCAAGGGACTCACATCTGAGTATACCCTTCCACGCTTATGGTGGACAAAATGATTCAGAAAAGGGGGTGGTGATGAACAGAGTGCCTGAATTAAGCAGACCACTCTTACCCAGTCCAAAGATCAGCGCTTGATCCATCACCGTTTTTTAGCTCACTGCACCATCCCAGCTCAGAACTTGGCTATATGCAAATTAGTCTGTTCCTGTCCCAGTGCATGATGGGAACAGGGCAAACCAAACTACCAAGCCAATTCTTATACTGGGAAGGAAACAAGCTACCGGGGACCGGTTTCTGGCATTTCAGCCTCGTCGGCCCGGCTTGCTTGAATCCTGATGGTGCAATGAGCAAGGGACTCACATCTGAGTATACCCTTCCACGCTTATGGTGGACAAAATGATTCAGAAAAGGGGGTGGTGATGTTCATCACCACCCCCTTTTCTGAATCGTTTTTGGCCACTATAGGTGTGGCAGGGTATACTCAGACATGAGTCCCTTTCTCACTGCTCCATCAGGATTCAAGCAAGCTGGGCCGAAGAGGCTGAAATGCCAGAAACCGGTCCCCGGTAGCTTGTCTCCTTTCTGGTGAAGAATTGGCTTGGTAGTTTGGTCTGCCCTGTTCCCATGATGCACTGGGCCAGGGACAGACTAATTTGCATATAGCCAGGTTCTGAGCTGGGATGGGGCAGTGAGATAAATAACGGTGATGGATCAAGCCCTGATCTTTGGACTGGGTAAGAGTGGTCTGCTTAATTCAGACACTCTGTTCATCACCACCCCCTTTTCTGAATCGTTTTTGGCCACTATAGGTGTGGCAGGGTATACTCAGACATGAGTCCCTTTCTCACTGCTCTATCAGGATTCAAGCAAGCCGGGCCGAAGAGGCTGAAATGCCAGAAACCGGTCCCCGGTAGCTTGTCTCCTTTCTGGTGAAGAATTGGCTTGGTAGTTTGGTCTGCCCTGTTCCCATGATGCACTGGGCCAGGGACAGACTAATTTGCATATAGCCAGGTTCTGAGCTGGGATGGGGCAGTGAGATAAATAACGGTGATGGATCAAGCCCTGATCTTTGGACTGGGTAAGAGTGGTCTGCTTAATTCAGACACTCTGTTCATCACCACCCCCTTTTCTGAATCGTTTTTGGCCACTATAGGTGTGGCAGGGTATACTCAGACATGAGTCCCTTTCTCACTGCTCCATCAGGATTCAAGCAAGCCGGGCCGAAGAGGCTGAAATGCCAGAAACCGGTCCCCGGTAGCTTGTCTCCTTTCTGGTGAAGAATTGGCTTGGTAGTTTGGTCTGCCCTGTTCCCATGATGCACTGGGCCAGGGACAGACTAATTTGCATATAGCCAGGTTCTGAGCTGGGATGGGGCAGTGAGATAAATAACGGTGATGGATCAAGCCCTGATCTTTGGACTGGGTAAGAGTGGTCTGCTTAATTCAGACACTCTGTTCATCACCACCCCCTTTTCTGAACTGTTCACATTGAGCCAAATTCGAAAATTTGTTAATCGCAATATAAAACACAATCTGCTATTTACTTCATACTAATGCATTTATTTATTCAATTAGTATTTATTTTAGTACTTTTTCATTGTGTTCAGTACCGTAAGGCTAGTACCTCATATTTATTCCAGACAACAACATCTTTATGTTATGGATTCCTTGAATACATAATTAAACATAAATGGAAAATCGAAACATTTTACACAATACACAATAACAATATTTTTAGCATGTTCATTTTCATGCCAGATGCATTTTGGGACATCAAAGTCTCTGCCCCAGGGGCATATCTGAAAACACAAACAAAATTACATTGTTTAAACAATTGTAGAAAACACGAAATGCTCAAACCACCTTATCATGTCACTTCATGGTACATGCTTCTATTGATCAATACAAACCTGTAAGTGTGAGTCTGTAGCGGTATACAAGGTATGCATGCTTAATACCAAGCATGTAATGGTGTCCATAATGTAACTAGCATTATTTCAATACACCCGGTATCTGTCTCACTCAAAATGAAAAAATCGCTAGTCATCTGTCCAATCCTACCTCTTGTGATCCCACTCAATGTAGGATCCATGGGCCTCATTTATGAGGCTGTGCGTCACTTTTACGCCACTGGTGCGTCACTTTTTGTGACGCACCAGTGGCGTAAAAAATGCGCCTTGTTGCGCCATATTTACAAAGTGACGCATCTAGGTAGATGCGTCACTTTGTAAACCCCTACACCACAATATACCTGCGCCAGGTATAATGTATGCAAGGGGGGCATATTGACGCAAGAAAGGGTCATGGAAGTGACGCACTGAAATCTATGAGATTTCACTGCGCCACTTCTAGGACTCAAATGCATCAAAATCTTACGCCTGCCTCACAGCAGGCGTAAGACTGACGCAGGCCCTTTCACATGGGGCTTGCCCCATGTGAAAGGACACATTGCTGTAGTTGCGTCACTTTTGTGACACACTCCAGCAATGCGTCACTTTTGCGCCTACAGATACGTCAGAAATACTGACGTATCTGTAACTCCTAGCCACACGATGCGTCATACTGTAAATATGACGCATCATTGGTGTCGCAAGGAGGGCGCAATGAAAAGTGACGCTTCGCTGTTTTCACGTAGCGATGCGTCACTTTTCATAAATGAGGCCCCATATATATTGTAATGCCAATCAAGTACTGACAATTATTAATTGAATAAATAAATGCATTAGTATGAAGTAAATAGCAGACTGTGTTTTATAATGCGATTAACACATTAACACATTTTCTAATTTGGCTCAATGTGAAAAGTGCACGCCGCATCCAAGTCTGCATACTTGTTATAAGTTGTTAGTTCATGTAAACGTGTGACGACAGCACACATAGCGGTGTAGCACCTCTTTATTCATTTGTAAACATTCTTATTTGAAAAGTAGACAAAGTACACAGGAGTGCACCCCCTTAGCAAAACATTTTCATAGAATACTGTCAAACATAAAAAGGTAGCACCAATTGAAAATGTAATTCAAATTGATATCAAACATAACTGAAAATAGGGCAGCAACCCTGGTATATACAACAGACCAAGCATCAGAGTTCTATGCTTTAATACAGGAAGTTAAACTCACGGATACACATGGAGGCTCAAATCTTCCAACAGCTTAAACAATTGGAATATCTCACTAGACGCCAATTAAATCAAAGATTGCATGTTTCGCCTTTGGTGCAATACCATAAAGCCAAACGGTTTCCAAGAGGTTTGAGACTTTCAATTAAAGCAATGCTGTTTCGATTCCACCGGAACATCACATTTATGGAAAAATGGTTTTCAATCCGGAATAAATGTTCACTTGATTTAATATTATTGCTTATTGAGGAACTATCTGTGAATTGGAAGAAGAAATACATAATCTCAAAAGTGAATTGGAGATGAGAATGAAGAATGATACTTGGAAGATCAACTTGAAAGGGCTTAATGAAAAACTAGATAAGTACAGTAAGGAACTCCAAGAGGGAAAATTGAGAAAATATAAAAGGGATACCATTGACTATAACTTAAATGAAGTATACACATGGGCTACAATGTACGCGCACAGGCGGTTTGATCAAAAGAGGACTACAACATCATCCAAGGAGAGCCTAGCAACAGAGAAAGATACTGCAACCAACAGGAAACCGATAAGATCAAGTACTGCAGAATCTGGGCAATTTGGACCATCTACTGAGTCAGGTGAAACAGCACAACCCAACACATCAGTATCTTTTTTGTCACAGGCTCCGGATCAAGGACAACAAATAGCTCAAACTGGACAAGGGGCGACAGGAACAACCGCAAAACCCGGCGAGGACAAAGAAAAAAGAGGAAAAAAAATTTGCAGCGGCAAAAAACAAAACCTATTAATTAATATATCCTGAACTAAATTGACACACCAGCAAAACAATGTCCTAAGTAGGGGCATGTCATTTGTGCCAACCAACTCAACCAATTAATTGGAAACTGAAGCTGGATTTTTCAGGTCCATGCGGACTTATGATTACGTCATTTTATTACCAACATAGTAGGCGATAATTGCACAGGAGATGAACCAGAGGACACACCAGTTAAATCTAAGAGCACCTTCCAAGCACCCGCATCTCATAAGATGTTAGATACTTTTGAAATTATGGTAATAAAAGACATCAATAAATTAAACTTCAAAGCCAACATGACACAGCATGACAGGAAAGCTCTTAGATCAATAGCCAACAACCCCAATCTTACATTACAACCAGCAGACAAAGGGAGGGCCCTTGTAGTGCAGATTGCATTATTGATTGGCATTACAATATATATGCATCCTACATTCAGGGGGATCACAAGAGGTAGGATTGGACAGATGACTAGCGAGTTTTGCATTTTAAGTGAGACAGACACCGGGTGTATTAAAATAATGCTAATTAAATTATGGACACCATTGCATGCTTGGTATTAAGCAGCAATACCCTGTATACCACTACAGACTCACACTTACAGGTTTGCATTGATCAGGAGAAGCATGTACCATGAAGTGGCATGATAACCTAAAGGTTCATGTGAACCTTTAGCACGCATACGTTTGTTTGGGCGTTTGAGCATTTCTGTGTTTTCTACAATTGTTTAAACAATGTAATTTTGGTTGGGTTTTTAGATATGCCCCTGAGGAAGGGACTTGATGTCCCGAAATGCATTGTGCATGAAAATGAACATTGTAAAAATATTGTGTATTGCGTAAAATGTTTTGATTTTCCATTTATGTTTAATTATATATCCAAGGAATCCATGACATAAAGATGTTGTTTTCTGGAATTAAGATGGGGTACTAGCCTTATGGTACCGAACACAATGAAAAAGTAATAAAAAATGTTAATTTGATAAATAAATGCATTAGTATGAAGTAAATAGCAGACTGTGTTTTATATTGCGATTAACACATTTTCTAATTTGGCTCAATGTGAACAGTGCACACCCCATCCAAGTCTGTGTACTTGTTATAAGTTGTTAGTTCATGTAAACGTGTGACTACAGCACACGTAGCGGTGCAGCACCACTTGATTAATTTGTATATATTCTTATTTGAAAAGGAGTAGACAAAGTACACAGGAGTGCATCCCTTAGCAAAACATTTTCACAGGACAAAGGAATTACCATAGTACACTCCCCAAACGTACCCCCCAGCCACCTGAGACGAACTTTAGTGCAGCCGAAGACTTTGGCCATCTTCTATATGTGCAACGTGGGTAGGAATAAATGTGGCATCTCCAGGTACCCACTTCCGAACACCCCTGGACCAGAGGAAGATCAGAAAAGGAGTAACATGCTGTCTACAACCTGAGAAAAGCCCTGGAGAACTGCCCTCTCTCTTTCTCTCTCTCACTCTCTCTCTCTCTCGCTCTCTCTTGTACACAGGACAGAGAAGTTGACTCCAAGGCTCATAAGGCTGGCTTCCTGTTGAAGCTACAGGGAAACAACAAGCTAGAAGAGGCACTTTCCTGTAGCTGACCAGCTCACTAGTGACAGCTGGTCTTGGACTGAACCCTCCTGTTGGCCTTTCTCTAACACCCTGAGAGTCTTCCTAAGTGCCTACCCCGAAGTCCTAAGCAGCTTTAAAAGTGTACTCCTGGGGTGGATTGGGTTGTAAAGGGCTAAAGTCAGAAGGTAAAATCTTTGACCAGGATTAACTTGATTAGTGTATCTAACCCAAGCTTCATTGTGGTCCACTTTAAAAGTGCGCCTAGGCCCTGTTCCACAGTGAACCATTGACAGTCATTGGCATTTTTTACTTCCTGGCGCTACTTCCACTTACAAATGAAAAATTCATATCACCGGCTCCCTTTATTGGATGTTTGTCATTTTAGTATTGTTTTGTTTATTAAATTTTACTCTATTTTTCAATTTGATTTGGGAATTTTAATTTGACTTTATTCCTATTTTAGTACCTCATAAATACTTTGCAACTGTCCGTTAAGTTAAGCCTGCCAGCTCTGTGCCATAGCCATCAGGGGGGGTTTCTGCACCTTAAATTTCTCCATTTTAAAAAATTGGCTATATTTTTCAGTTATAAATATGGCTCTGGGTCTACCAGCCACTGTGAGTAAGTGCTACCCTTTGAAATGGGAGACAATTAAACTGAAGAGTTAACTTTATGTTTATGTTTATATGGATTCCATAAAACTCATAATTTACAGGCAATTGTCAGCCGAAGCATTTAGTCTCACACAGGACTTTATCAAGTCTGCAAATAACATAAACATATTTGAGTATGTTGTTCCATGTTATAAATTGAAGCAATATATACATATTTACAATTTATAATTGCTGTGGGAGCTGACATAATCTTTGAGATTTTGATATGCATACTCTTATATGTCTCTAATTAAATGAAATGGAGAAAGACATTCCTTCATAGCCATTATTATTCAAGTAATACATATAGTGCTCACCAAATAGAAAAGGTCATAGATTTTCAATCTAAATATATTTAATACAAACTTTAACACCCATGTGATGTATTTTAATAAATTCCAAAGTTTAAATGGACAAGATATGATATTTATATAGAGTATAACACAAGTTGATACAGTATAGATTTAGCTATAAATAGTACTCAATAAATAACAGGTAACATACACAAAATGTCTTTGTTAGAAGTATTAGAGTACAAGTATCTCAAAACGTTACAGTGCCCATTAGGCAGTCCATGAAAAGGTAGAAGTGAGGCATTGTCATAACAGCAATAAATGAAACAAAAAAGGGAAGAAAATAATAATAATAATGAAATAGTGAAATCATTATAAAAGCCTTATAAAATCTGAAGAAATCTACATTTAAGCATACATATGGCGTAATCTGCTAATTCTCCTAATTATATTATGTTTTGTCATAATATATAACACAATAATATTGGATATAAGTGCTCAAACTATTAGTTCTGTAGTTCAGGTTATCTAAGTAATATTAAATGAGCACAGAGCTGAATATGAAAAATGAACAACCAAACAATAACATGATCAAAAATTGGTAATATAAAAATGCTCATAAATATTAAAGGGGATGCAAAATGTTGGTACCTATCCTAATCTAGGTAGTGGAGATCGCCAGTTAAAAGTACCAGATGTTCATAATAACCAAAGAAGCTTAACATAACAGCTATATTTGTTCTAATGTCAAGATGGAAAATTATATTGAAACGCCATTCTGGCGGCCTTCGTGAATTATTAATCAAGATCAGCAATTGAGAAATCGAGTGCCAATATATCTAATGAGGATAGTGTCAAAGCCTAACTCACTCTTGAAATAGACTCTGACATAAAATCAAGCACCACTTAGAGAATATTAAATGCAGACATATACCTCATAAACAAATATATATTTAGCCGCGGTGTAGAGAGAAAATTGACAGGATTTATAAACAGCTTCTAGTACTAACGGCCATCTATAACTCAGCCATTTTGACTTCTAAAACACAGTCTTAATTTATGTATACTTAGCAAATGTTCATGACATTTACACATGATTTAAACATCTTCTGGCTAAACATAGAGAAGAAGTCAGCAGTCTTGGAATTTGTATGTGGCCCATAACCGCTCAAGAAGTAATCTAATGCATTATTCGAGAGTTAATTGCCCAATGGTGAAAAAATGAAAACTTTACATTTTATAGAGATGCTATGTCAATATATAAAAGGCATAGTCCTAGAATTTACCACACATTTGTGGCTAGCATAAATGACTGTTCCCAAGCTGCTAACAAAAATATATCCAGAATAAATAAAGGTCTGTCATATTGCAAAAAGTACAGAAATACTCTAACCAATATACACAGGTGTGTCAGTACGAACAAACCAACAATAAACAGTTGCAGTGTTAGTGGACGATTAAAGAAAATGGAGGCGGCCATTTTGAAGTTCCTAATTTATGCCAGCAAATACAGATACATATGCATGAAAAATTGGCAAACAATACATCAAGCTGTTGATCCCTGGGGTAGGTAAAAGAAGTCATAGTAATTGTAAGAAATAACATAGAATAGACAGCAGCCTTATTGCTCACCAATGCTCACATGTCTCGTCTCAAATAGTAGACAAAAGGTTCAAGATAGGCATCATTTTACTGGACTTTTTTTTGGTACCGCAAAACCGTCATGTGATTCAAGATGAAAAGCTATCTTGCACTAAACTGTCCACTACCTTATCAGTGGCATCACATTGAGTAGAAGAGCATATATGAGCTGGGTCTTGTGGCTTAGTGGACTAATGTGTCCACTGTAGGAGCCCGTGTTTGACCTTATGGTCACAGGTTCAAATCCTGGTGCGTCCACTCAGCCTTTCATCCTTCTGAAGTCGATAAAATGAGTACCATTGAATTAGGCAACAAAAAACATCTGTTATGCAGCACCAAAATACCCTCTTGGGTTAATGTGCACTTTACAAACACTTATGTTATTTATAATCCAATGATTAACCCCTTCGACGCTGATGACGAGCTGGGCTCGTCATGAGGTAGCCTCCTCGCACGCTCATGACGAGCCCAGCTCGTCATGTAACATGCACTTTACAAATTCTCAGCGTACGAGCGGAATTCCGCCCGCACGCATCAGGTTAAAGAAGCTTATAACACAAATGAGATACTACAATTATCATTATGCTTGATTTGGGCATGTAAAAAAAAAATTAAGATTACATTTTTGTATGTGAAACACGTGCAACTGCAGTTAGTATTAAAGCATGGCAGTCATCTTGGAAAGATTGAACAATAGACCTTGAATCTATTTTCCAACACATATTTGAGGTATTATAGCTGGTAATTTGTCATAGATAACAGAAATGGGAAATAGTAGAAAAGGTGTAGCATAAAAAAATGATTGACTCTATTTGCATGCAAGACACCACCAATAATCATCAAATAATAAAGCAGGATAATGGAAATTAGTTACTTGATATGGTGGCCATCTTGGAACAGATGAATAGAGGACTTTAACTCTACTTTGTAACTGCTTCCTTTATCAAGGCAAATTAATCTATGAGTTTTTCAGATCAATGTCAATAGGTTACACAACATAATATATTTCTTCACCAGTATTTAAATCTCTTGTTGCTTTAAATCTACATATCCATTTTACTTCCCTTCTTCATAGATTGGGTTCCTTATCCCCACCCCTTTGATCAGATTTCACATGGTCAATAGCATGATACCATAGGTTTCTATTCAGATCATTTTGGTACTCCTACAGCTGTTCAACAGTACCCTTCCAAATGGGGGTTGGCGTGGGCAGACGCTGATGAAGATGCCTGCTTCCTAGAGCGGCTTTGAGCATTTTCTGTTAAATCCACCAAAAATCTGTCCACTTATGGGTCCTCTGTCACAATTTGGCAGCATTTACAGGATTGTTGGCAACTATGGATCCCAATGAGCCTAATCTTAACCTGCTGCTGTGAGGGGTGACCAAGATCATGGTGAGGCCTAGGAGGAGAGGTACAGCACCGGCCTCCACTGCGACTTGGGCCGTGGTGGTCCCGCAGAGTATCGGCCATGGTGGCCCACCTGCATACTTGAAGCTGCCCAGCTACAGTTGTCGTACAACAAGGGGTGGTGATGGACAGAGTCTCTGAATTAAGCAGAGTACTCTCACCCAGTCAAGAGATCAGGGCTAGATCCAACACCGTTTTTTAGCTCATTGCACCATCCCAGTTTCAGAACCTGGCTGTATGCAAATTAGTCTGTCCCTGGCCCAGTGCATCATGGGAACAGGGCAGACCAGACTACAAAAGCCAATTCTTACACTGGGAAGGAAACAAGCTTCCGGGGACCGGTTTCTGGCATTACAGCCGTCTTCGGCCCGGCTTGCTTGAATCCTGTTGGTGCAATGAGCAAGGGACTCACATCTGAGTATACCCTTCCACGCTTAGGGTGGACAAAATTATTTACAACAAGGGGTGGTGATGGACAGAGTCTCTGAATTAAGCAGAGTACTCTCACCCAGTCAAGAGATCAGGGCTAGATCCAACACCGTTTTTTAGCTCATTGCACCATCCCAGTTTCAGAACCTGGCTGTATGCAAATTAGTCTGTCCCTGGCCCAGTGCATCATGGGAACAGGGCAGACCAGACTACAAAAGCCAATTCTTACACTGGGAAGGAAACAAGCTTCCGGGGACCGGTTTCTGGCATTACAGCCGTCTTCGGCCCGGCTTGCTTGAATCCTGATGGTGCAATGAGCAAGGGACTCACATCTGAGTATACCCTTCCACGCTTAGGGTGGACAAAATTATTTACAACAAGGGGTGCTGATGGACAGAGTCTCTGAATTAAGCAGAGTACTCTCACCCAGTCAAGAGATCAGGGCTAGATCCAACACCGTTTTTTAGCCCCTTGCTCATTGCACCATCAGGATTCAAGCAAGCCGGGCCGAAGACGGCTGTAATGCCAGAAACCGGTCCCCTGAAGCTTGTTTCCTTCCCAGTGTAAGAATTGGCTTTTGTAGTTTGGTTTGCCCTGTTCCCATCATGCACTGGGACAGGAACAGACTAATTTGCATACAGCCAGGTTCTGAAACTGGGATGGTGCAATGAGCTAAAAAACGGTGTTGGATCTAGCCCTGATCTCTTGACTGGGTGAGAGTATTCTGCTTAATTCAGAGACTCTGTCCCTCACCACCCCTTGTTGTAAATAATTTTGTCCACCCTAAGCGTGGAAGGGTATACTCAGACATGAGTCCCTTGCTCACTGCACCATCAGGATTCAAGCAAGCCGGGCCGAAGACGGCTGTAATGCCAGAAACCGGTCCCCGGAAGCTTGTTTCCTTCCCAGTGTAAGAATTGGCTTTTGTAGTTTGGTTTGCCCTGTTCCCATCATGCACTGGGACAGGAACAGACTAATTTGCATACAGCCAGGTTCTGAAACTGGGATGGTGCAATGAGCTAAAAAACGGTGTTGGATCTAGCCCTGATCTCTTGACTGGGTGAGAGTATTCTGCTTAATTCAGAGACTCTGTCCCTCACCACCCCTTGTTGTAAATAATTTTGTCCACCCTAAGCGTGGAAGAGTATACTCAGACATGAGTCCCTTGCTCATTGCACCATCAGGATTCAAGCAAGCCGGGCCGAAGACGGCTGTAATGCCAGAAACCGGTCCCCGGAAGCTTGTTTCCTTCCCAGTGTAAGAATTGGCTTTTGTAGTTTGGTTTGCCCTGTTCCCATCATGCACTGGGACAGGAACAGACTAATTTGCATACAGCCAGGTTCTGAAACTGGGATGGTGCAATGAGCTAAAAAACGGTGTTGGATCTAGCCCTGATCTCTTGACTGGGTGAGAGTATTCTGCTTAATTCAGAGACTCTGTCCCTCACCACCCCTTGTTGTAAATAATTTTGTCCACCCTAAGCGTGGAAGGGTATACTCAGACATGAGTCCCTTGCTCATTGCACCATCAGGATTCAAGCAAGCCGGGGCGAAGACGGCTGTAATGCCAGAAACCGGTCCCCGGAAGCTTGTTTCCTTCCCAGTGTAAGAATTGGCTTTTGTAGTTTGGTTTGCCCTGTTCCCATCATACACTGGGACAGGAACAGACTAATTTGCATACAGCCAGGTTCTGAAACTGGGATGGTGCAATGAGCTAAAAAACGGTGTTGGATCTAGCCCTGATCTCTTGACTGGGTGAGAGTATTCTGCTTAATTCAGAGACTCTGTCCCTCACCACCCCTTGTTGTAAATAATTTTGTCCACCCTAAGCGTGGAAGGGTATACTCAGACATGAGTCCCTTGCTCATTGCACCATCAGGATTCAAGCAAGCCGGGCCGAAGATGGCTGTAATGCCAGAAACCGGTCCCCGGAAGCTTGTTTCCTTCCCAGTGTAAGAATTGGCTTTTGTAGTTTGGTTTGCCCTGTTCCCATCATGCACTGGGACAGGAACAGACTAATTTGCATACAGCCAGGTTCTGAAACTGGGATGGTGCAATGAGCTAAAAAACGATGTTGGATCTAGCCCTGATCTCTTGACTGGGTGAGAGTATTCTGCTTAATTCAGAGACTCTGTCCCTCACCACCCCTTGTTGTAAATAATTTTGTCCACCCTAAGCGTGGAAGGGTATACTCAGACATGAGTCCCTTGCTCATTGCACCATCAGGATTCAAGCAAGCCGGGCCGAAGACGGCTGTAATGCCAGAAACCGGTCCCCGGAAGCTTGTTTCCTTCCCAGTGTAAGAATTGGCTTTTGTAGTTTGGTTTGCCCTGTTCCCATCATGCACTGGGACAGGAACAGACTAATTTGCATACAGCCAGGTTCTGAAACTGGGATGGTGCAATGAGCTAAAAAACGGTGTTGGATCTAGACCTGATCTCTTGACTGGGTGAGAGTATTCTGCTTAATTCAGAGACTCTGTCCCTCACCACCCCTTGTTGTAAATAATTTTGTCCACCCTAAGCGTGGAAGGGTATACTCAGACATGAGTCCCTTGCTCATTGCACCATCAGGATTCAAGCAAGCCGGGCCGAAGACGGCTGTAATGTCAGAAACCGGTCCCCGGAAGCTTGTTTCCTTCCCAGTGTAAGAATTGGCTTTTGTAGTTTGGTTTGCCCTGTTCCCATCATGCACTGGGACAGGAACAGACTAATTTGCATACAGCCAGGTTCTGAAACTGGGATGGTGCAATGAGCTAAAAAACGGTGTTGGATCTAGCCCTGATCTCTTGACTGGGTGAGAGTATTCTGCTTAATTCAGAGACTCTGTCCCTCACCACCCCTTGTTGTAAATAATTTTGTCCACCCTAAGCGTGGAAGGGTATACTCAGACATGAGTCCCTTGCTCATTGCACCATCAGGATTCAAGCAAGCCGGGCCGAAGACGGCTGTAATGCCAGAAACCGGTCCCCGGAAGCTTGTTTCCTTCCCAGTGTAAGAATTGGCTTTTGTAGTTTGGTTTGCCCTGTTCCCATCATGCACTGGGACAGGAACTGACTAATTTGCATACAGCCAGGTTCTGAAACTGGGATGGTGCAATGAGCTAAAAAACGGTGTTGGATCTAGCCCTGATCTCTTGACTGGGTGAGAGTATTCTGCTTAATTCAGAGACTCTGTCCCTCACCACCCCTTGTTGTAAATAATTTTGTCCACCCTAAGCGTGGAAGGGTATACTCAGACATGAGTCCCTTGCTCATTGCACCATCAGGATTCAAGCAAGTCGGGCCGAAGACGGCTGTAATGCCAGAAACCGGTCCCCGGAAGCTTGTTTCCTTCCCAGTGTAAGAATTGGCTTTTGTAGTTTGGTTTGCCCTGTTCCCATCATGCACTGGGACAGGAACAGACTAATTTGCATACAGCCAGGTTCTGAAACTGGGATGGTGCAATGAGCTAAAAAACGGTGTTGGATCTAGCCCTGATCTCTTGACTGGGTGAGAGTATTCTGCTTAATTCAGAGACTCTGCCCCTCACCACCCCTTGTTGTAAATACAGCTACAGTTGTGGCCATGATGGGACGCTGCTTCGAAACCGGGGAGGCGACGTTGTCCAGCTCGGTTGCTGCCCCTGCCTGGGAGGAAGCCGGAGGCTTTAGCGCTGAGTGGTTGCAGATTTAAGACCAGTGCGGATCGGGCCCAGTGCAGTGACCTGATGCCATTGGCTGATGACCGGTAGCGGTGATCTTTGTCTGCTGGTGAGGCTGGACTATAAACTCCGGGCAGGTGCCGGAAGAGAGTCTGGTGCAGCAGCAGTGACCGTGAAAATCTCGCTGTGTGAAGTGGCCCTCCCGGGCGGCAAGATAGCGGCATACTGATGCAATGGCCCATGAGTGAAAGTACCTTGGGCCTGATCGATGTGCCCGAGTCGGAGGTACAGAAGGTCCATGGCCTCCTGAGAGCACCATAGGCTGCTGTCTGCATCGTGGACACTTCCCTGCACAACGCTGGAACATATGCTGACAACTATGTGACTAATACGAGCCCACTGAAGCAACCAACGATTGAAGGTGCTGGGATGATGGGGGGCTACTGGTCACCCTGTTGCCCCTGAATGCGACCTCTGCAGAGGAACCGAGAGGAACAAAGGCTTGCCCCACTGGTAAGCTGAGAAGCAATGTGGGCCTGAGCAGAAGCATTGTTGAGGTGGAAAATCTGACCCCACAGGCCTGGGACTGACCGAGCTGTACTGCGAGTGAGGAGCCGCTGACATTGTTTTCTAATGCCTACTGGGGCATAATCTGAAGCTGAGCATGTAACATTGCCTGCTAGGTCTATAGACACCTTCATATCTACGCTCACTGGGAGGGGTGATAGTGAGCAACTGAAAACCCATCACGTGTGTGGTGTACGGCAGTCACCTCGGCAGGCAGCGGTGAGTGCCGTGGTCTTGCCCCCCATCAGATGATGTAATTTGGGGCTGATTCGTGTTGGTGAGAACTGAACTTCCTTGGACAATGACAGGGGTGGAAAAGGACCCGAGCGGGGCACCAACCGAAAATGGAGAAATATGCCGTCCCTAGATAGTCAGTAGCTGCTGGTGGAAATATACAAGCCTTGTCCTAGGTTGAATCGGGACCCCCTGAGGATGAAACACTTATACTGTGGGACATAATGGCGGACATAATGGGGGTGCGCACATTCCTCGAGGCCAGAATGGACAAAGTCAATTGGGAGCTCAAATTGGTGAGGGCGGACCTGTGCAATGTCGCCAGTCGCATGAAGGAGGTGGAGGCTGCAACAGCGGCCCTCAAGGCAGATACGGCTACCCTGAAAACAAGCATTTACAATGCAATGGTTTCGCCTTTGGAAAAATTAGAGCTATTGGCATTGTAAATGACAAAATTTGTATTTATGTGTTGGTTTTGAAAACAGATAAATAAATGGCATTGTCATTTACATTGCCATTAGCTTAATCTCTGCAGTCACTCTGCAGTCCCTAGCACTCCATAGCACTCCCTAGTCACTCTGCACTCCCTAGCACTCCCTAGTCAGTCTGCACTCCCTAGCACTCCCTAGTCACTCTGCACTCCCTAGCACTCCCTAGTCACTCTGCACTCCCTAGTCACTCTGCACTCCCTAGCACTCCCTAGTCACTCTGCACTCCCTAGTCACTCTGCACTCCCTCGCACTCCCTTGCACTCTGCACTCCCCTGCACTCTCTTGCACTCTGCACTCCCTTGCATTCCCTAGCAGTCCCTAGTCACTCTGCACTCCCTATCACTCCCTAGTCACTCTGCACTCCCTAGCACTCCCTAGTCACTCTGCACTCCCTAGCACTATCTAGCATTCTGCAGTCACTCTGCACTCCCTAGCACTCTGCAGTCACTCTGCACTCCCTAGCACTCTGCAGTCACTCTGCACTCCCTAGCACTCTGCAGTCACACTGCACTCCCTAGCACTCCCTAGCACACCCTAGCACTCTGCAGTCACTCTGCAGTCACTCTACAGTCACTCTGCAGTCCCTAGCACTCCCTAGTCACTCTGCACTCCCTAGCACTCTGCAGTCACTCTGCACTCCCCAGTCACTCTGCACTCCCTAGCACTCTGCACTCCCTGCACATAGGAGACCTGCTCACAGGTGGCACGAGGGCGACCAGCAGCTCGCGAGCTCCTCTTTGGAGAAGACTGGTCTACAAGAAAATCAGTGGAGACGGAAAGTGCAGGTATAGCTTCAGTTACCGTGTGAATGCATATAATGAGCATGCACAACTAGCCCCTATAATTAATGGGCTGTAAAGCGCTTCAACGTCTCGTCAGGGAAAGTAAGCGCTGTATAAGTGCAATTTAAACCCTCCTTGTGGCCGTTCAGAATCCATAGTCGTGCATAATTGCGGGTCAGATGTGCTTGTGATAGAGGTCACAGGCAGGCCGGGTCACCCATGTTGCAATACTGCCCGTACATTGCCCTAACCAGAGCACTTTCTTGGGTTATAGACTTTTATCAGAAAGTGCTTTCTAGTTTGGGTTTGAGTGGTAGTGCAAAGAGTTAATACTGAGCTGTGAAGTGCGTGTTTTTAATTGAAATTATATAGAGTTAACTTCTCCTGATGAGATATTGAAAGGACAGGCATGTTAAAAAAATGTATTACTTACAGTCATGGTTTTACTAAAATCTATATTTTGAAGGCACCATTTTATCTTAACCCTTCTGCACATTTTGTAGCAGCCATTGTACTGTGTGTAATGCACGTTCAAAATAATGGCTCACAGTGTTTTATGTCGCAGACTGGGAACTCGTAGCACTAAACATACACAAGTCACTATTCTACACAGCACCAACTGGATAAAATTATATGCTCTCTGCTAATAATTCAGAAACCTCTGTGCCACTCCCAGGTGAAGGGCTGCATCCATGTGAATCAACTGAGCATTTTTTTTCAGTTCAGGTCAATGACTTTATTCGGATGTGACAAACATCCATAAGTTACACAACAAACTACACAATTAAAATACAATCATATCAAGATTTTAAAAAAACATCACAGGTAAAAGGCTGCATCCAAGTGAATCAACTGAGCATTTCATTCTTTGGAAGCCAATAAAAAGAATAGCCTTGACTCGACATGAAAATAAGTGCAACTTACAGCAGTGTAAAGCTATACTGGCAAGAGCACGTTCAGAACCACCACCATCATCATCGCCACCGCCATCATTCACTGCTTAAGTATGGCTTACCTACCAACCTACCCGTTGTGTATTTGTCTGTATTTGAAACACTGGACAGAATCGTTTTTTTTCTAGGTCTCTTTAAACTGGTTACGTGTGGTCTGATGTACTGCTCTTCTCACGCTCCTAAATGACATCCATGGACCATGGTTTTCACAAATCGGGAGATAGCGGGAGGGGGCGGGCACACGGACAGCGGGAGGGGGGCGGGCGGGCACACGGACAGCGGGAGGGGGGGCGGGTGGGCACACGGACAGCAGGAGGGGGGGCGGGCTTAAGTATGGCTTACCTACCAACCTACCCGTAGTGTATTTGTCCATGGTTTTCACAAATCGGGAGATAGCGGGAGGGGGGGGCGGGCCGGCACACGGACAGCGGGAGAGGGGGCGGGCGGGCACACAGACAGCGGGAGGGGGGCGGGCGGGCACACGGACAGCGGGAGGGGGGCAGGAACGGGCAAACGGACAGCGGGAGGGGGGCGCACTTACCTGGACATTGATCCGGCAAATGATCAAAACATGGCGTCGAAAAAAAATAAATAACATCCGCCCACGGCCGCATGACGTGCTAAAAGGGGCCGGATGAGAAAAACATCCCCGGAACGCCCACCAATCGCCTCGGACCAAGATTGACAGATCTCACTTCCAATGGCTAGCCTCCATTTATGGAGCTAGCCAATGGAAGTGAGAGGCGGTGAGAGGCGGGACTTTTGGCCATAATGGTAAACAAAAGTTTTCGCCTTGCGCGAAAGTCTGCTTGCGCAGCTTTCGGCGAGGCGAAACCTAAAAACAAGTTACAGAGTTGTGGCCAGTGTCGCCTACCCTGGAGACCTTCTCTTGAAAATTGGGTGTATACCTATTTAAAACAACGATGCAATGTGGTGTATTAACCGTTTTTTCGTGCTTAAATGACAAGATCTTTATTTTTTTTAAACAGTACCCTTCCGAGTGACAATAATAACTTCTATATAGTGTACTCAAAGGAATATGGGATCAATCCATGTTACTGCCGATGGTGGCCCAGGCATGCTCCCTCGCTTACCAGCCCCCACAAATATTGGCTCCATTTCATTTTATTAGAGACCTATCAGATTATGCATATCAAAATCTTGAAGACGATGTCAATTCCCATGGCATTTATTGGTATGTAAAGAAGGCATAGACCCAATTTAGATGACGATAAATTCATTATCATAAGGAGAATTTGTCATTTTTTTCTCCCTTTTCAGCGAATGTGAACGGAGGCATTTAATTATGTTTTAGACCCTTTTATTGCAACATGGAATAACATACTCATATTTGTTTATGTCATTTACAGTCTTAATAAAGTCTTAATAAAATCCTGTGTGCGGCTAGAAATTGTTTGCAATGAAGTGTTTCTTCGGCTGGATATTGGCAGTAAGATATGTTTTGATCCATATCTCTTCGGGATAAGCACAATGAAGAATGTCAAACTGGACAGACGGCAAGATTTCTTGAACTGATGGACTCATGTTAAATTAACACATATTAAATGTGTTTGAGTTTACTGAGTGCATATAAATTCGTATAATGAGTCTATCTATTCTGTAACATTGTCCAGAAATTTGGGGTTGTAGTAGCTGGCCCTAGGTGTGTGCACAAGCATTTTTTTGTCAACTTGGTGTATGGTTTTAGAGTGCGAACATAAGAGTGTTTGTTACTTCTCTAAATTGTTTGAAACTCTGACATCAATTAACAAAACTTCAACAGATTTTTATAGTACAGTGGCATTTGTATCACTTGTTGTTTTTTCTTGTTTTTGAAGAATGTCGTTCAGCCATTTTCATTATGTAACGATCAACGTTATTTATCTGTAAATGTTAGCATTCACCAGAAAAAATGCTTAAAAGGTCGGCCGAGTATACTAATGTGCAGAAAGGTGGCATGCCTATCACAGTAAAAGTAGACATGATCAAACATAGGAATTTGGGAGCAAATAAACAAAAACAAAACTGCAAAGCACTCTACTCAAAACACACAATACACTGATACAAGGTGGCGCCTTGACACAAATATTACACATGCTATCTCAACACATACATCTCTAAATAGAACAGGTGTCACTGTACACACGAAGAAATGATTGCAACAGTTATAGAGAACACGAATACAAGATTATGAAAATGGATTATAACACATAAAAGTAAAATATAACATTAAAGTCAATTATTTTAAGAAAAACAAAACTCTAAAAAACCTACATTTGAAGGAGTTCAGTTTGAGTACTACCTTGCTAGTATGTCAGTCAATCAAGCAAACAGGATTTATAAAGTGTGGCTAATCATGCTCGAGGGTATCCAGGCACTAAGGGCTGCCGCTGCAGGTAGACAAGTTGAAGAGCCAGGTCTTGAGTCCCTTCCTGAACTCTGAAGTCTATAGGTGATGTGAAAGGATGTGCCAGGATTTGGCAGCGGGATAGAAGAAAGAGCTTCCCCAAGGTTGCTTCAGCAGAAGTGGGCTGTGTTAGTGAGGTAGAGGGAAGCGGAGTGAAGGTGTCTGGAGGGTTGGTTGAAGTTCATGCGGTGGTTGATGTATGCTGGTCCTTGATTGTGGAGGGATTTGTAGGCATGGCTCAGCAGCTTGAATTGGCATCACTTATGGATCAGGAGCTAGTGGAGCTTCTTTACACAGATAATTTTAACGCACAATATTTTTGCCATCGACATTCTTAAGATAATGCCATAGGCTCCACTGTCACAACAGCAGCATTTGTGTAAGGGGGAGGGGATAGCTGATAATATCTCAGTGACTGAGAAGGCACAGGACACACAGTATTTTTTTGCAATATCACACATCGGATGGCCATCAAAGAAGTGGAAAGAAGCTTAGGTCAACTGTATTTCCCATATACCCCAATCTTACATCCCTACTCCACTGAGCAGGACTCAACAGTCCTTAAGGGACCTGATCATGCAGGTTTACCAAGAGCGAGCTGGTGGGGTCTCGGGCCAATTAAAAGATCAGTGTTGTTGAAGAAAACCAGCCTCGGCTGACGAACATGAAGTAGATCTAAGCAGAATAATATTGAGATGGCTGAAGTGAGGCTTTGTTCTAGCTGATACTAAATGTTTCAATGCCTGATAGTCCCAAAGAAACAGCCTTACAGTGACCATGCTCAGCTAGAGTCTGATGATTAGAACTCTTATCATCAGAGCCCTTGTGGTCACACACAGCTCCCTTTTTTACCAATGGCCTGAGATGACACCTCCAGGAGTTGTATTCCCAGGTGTGAAATTTCACCCAGCAATATGGGTTGGAATTTGACTCCCCATGAACTTGTAATCATAACATAACATAACATAACATAACATAACGTCACGTAGTTTTTTAATCCTTAAACTCGTTTCCTTAGGCCACTATTAGTCACTTGCAGTAAAACATTGAGCACTTTCTTTTGGGCGCCACATTGTGAGTAATCCAGGTGGGCAGATCCATAAAAAAATCTGAAGATTTCACTTTATTTGTGTAATGTTGTCTTTTACCAAAGAGTGATGGGGTATTGGTCTGTGACTGTTGTTGAAAACAGAAAACAGAGTCTAAGTAGAAAGACCTACATCTTAGACCTATCAGTTTCAGGCCGTTATCTCTCAATCGCTATGCTGTTAAAATCTGGTTTGCGATGTCAACATTATCGGCGCCATCTTGTCCCCTTTCAGACTCACGCACACTTGCAGCAGCAGCCATTTTTTTGAAAACCATGGTCTCTCTGCCCACTGCCAATAGCCAGCGCGCCTCTCCCCCTCACCCCCCGGCCTCGCAAGCATCCCCCGCGCACCGACAGCCCCGGTCTCTCCTGCCTGGGCCATAAACGCACCTCCAGCGCGACCCTGCCTCCGAGCCACATCCCGTGCTGAATCCCCCGCACTCTTTCATCTCATTCATAGAACAGGCCCTTTTGATAACCTCTTCTTCCCTGCCCGATTGTCCGGCCTGATCCCAGGCCATCACCTAGCCCAACAGATGCAGTTTATTGCCCCCTACAGTAGGACCTCGCCTCACATCAAAGGAGCGGGGATTAATCAATGCCTTCACACCCCTAGATCCGACCGATCGCCCGCATTCCTGTTCCCAGTGGAATGTCCAGCTGCGCGATAGCCATCATGCTGAGATTTGGGTCGGGACCCCTACTTTAGATATGTGTGAGAACGGGCCTGAACCGGGGATTCCAAAGATGCCTTTTTCGTACTTCAAAGCAATACCACGGATGTCATAAATGTAATAAAGCCATAAACTTGTGTATAAGAGGCCAGGCCTCAGAGATGCGGTTAGAGCACCTCGAGAAGATACCCTGTTGTCTGATTTGACGTGTTCTGCTCCGTCGGAATAAACTCCTGTTTCTTGCCTTCCAGTCTCCAGCGCCTGCCTCTTCATTTGGTAACCTTGAGTTGGGTGAGAGGCGACTATCGCCGGGCAATCCTTGAAAAGGGGTAATCGATCGGACCTGCTTGCCCTTTTTCCACAATGCGACAAGATATAAACATTCCGTACTGTCCCAAAGCTCTTCAATGTATTCCTGACATCAGGGCTGGCTTCAGCGACGGTGGCACCTGGTGCGACAATCTTTTTTGGCACCCATGGTGGCATCCTTCTCTACCGACTACCTCACTACCACCCCGCAACAGTGACCTTCCTCTCTCCATAGCTCCTCTGTCACATGCGTGTCACATGTTTTATAGCGCTACTCACACCACTGTAGGGTGGCAGAGCATTATACATCACACACATTACACAGAGACAATGAATCATTTGCGTGTAAATCAGTGTATAAGAAATATTATATAAAATAGTGGAGGCGGGGCCCATTGAATCCTTCCTGGTGACTTGGGGATCTTTTCCGCGGACCTGCTGCCGTGCTGAAAGTGAAGGGATGCCCGTTTCCACTCGCCTGACACCCTGGTGGGACTCGTAGTCCCAGGGTGCACCGCACTGCCCTTGCTGCCCAATTGACCACAGCTGCTGCTGCTGGGGGAGGTTCTGCCATTGCGCTTAAAGCGCCGCCTTCCCCCACGCAGTGCGGGACGAGCACGGGCGGTGCCGGGAGAAGCCCGGGACAAGGGCGGGGCCGTCTGCGGCCGTCAGAGGTCGTCTGAGGCCGGGCCGGGCCACCCCTCTAAACATTTACTCCTGATCAGTCCATATGGTTCTGTGAGTAAGCCTATGGGCATTTTGAACTTTTGAAACAGTATACGGATCCGCATTATATGTTCTGTTCAAAATTGACAATTATGGACATTCTGTAAATACTGAAACGGATTATTAGCGGACCACTGTTTCAAATGTATTTATTTTTCTTTCTTAAAGATATTATTGTGGAAACTCAGTATTTATTTCTAAGTTTATTCTATCTTATAACATTGTTACGGCATATACGTAGTATTATGGTATAATATCCTGTGTGTTCTTCACAAAAGTCAAGTATTGTGGTTCTGCATTAAGCCAGCTAGGTTCCATTTCCTATCTTGGCTAATTAGTCTTATTTAGCCCTTGATTATCATTCGTATTGGGGTATTTATTATCTTAAGTATTTCGCTTGGGTCTTTTTGAATTAATTGTACTTTAAAATGAGCAAACGGAAAGTAGGAGTGGGCTTAGGAGTAGTTGGAACTTTAGATGCCTACTTGACTAGGGCAGAGTCAGTTCTCAACAATGAAATCATAATGACTGAGCGTAGGCTATCCCTGGACCCTTTATTTGGTAGGCTTTCTACTACCCCTGCCATACCAGATACTTTGATTACCCTTAATCACACTACCTCACCCCCAGTTCAACAAAGGATTCCCCAGACGGAGGCTGATACATCTATACTAAATGGAACTAGGCTCTCTGGGACTCCGGAACCGATACCTAGCCCCGTTAACTATAAATTACGGGGAAGGGTGCAGAAACAAAAAGTAGTAACTACCCGCCCTAAGAAAACTAGTACTATTCCTAAGAAAATCCGGGGAACCAGACACTCAGGACACACAGCATCAGGGAATAAGGGGGTGACAGTGGTAGAAATACATGACATGGGAAATGCGACACAGAGGGGTTTAATTAATAATGCCCAGAGTGATGGAGGGATAACTCCTGCTGGCCCCGCTGATGGGGATTTTTGGGGAAAATTAGAGACCATGGTAAAAACCGTGCTAGAACCCATTGTACAAAAATTATGTGGGGTAGAATCAAGGCTACTGAACTTAGAATCCTCGCTGGTTAATCTTTCAAAAGTCACAGTTATAGCAGACCCCCATAAGTCTAAAATCCAAGCATCGACCATGAATGACAGAGTGGGAATAGTGGCAAGGAGGATGATCCAGTTTAGGTTAATATAAGGCCCAACGCTGTAGGTGGCCCAAGTAATCTCAGGGTGACATGAGAGATAGAATGGATTTAAAACAATCCCCCAACATTAGAAGGACCTCTCCCTTGCCGGAGTTAAATCAGAGGTTGGAGGAGAGGCCTTGCGTGCCCCGGAGATCTTCAATTATTGACCTCCCGCCAGAAGCCACCCCATATGTAGTTATATTGGGGCATGTTCCCGCCCTCCCACCAGAAAGAATGAAAATTATGGGCAGCTGTTGAATAAAATAGTGCATTGGTTCTCCCAGAATACCCTAGACGGAGCCAATTTAATTAACCATATACTTATGGCACGCAGGGTTAACTGGATTGGTAGATCCAGTAAACAAGGGACGGGAGACTGCATTATTATTAACTTTGACAACCCCCATACTGCGGGTCGTTTACTCTCAAGGGGTCTAGGTCTACAGCCAACAATGGGTAACGTAATTCAACTATTACCTCTGGGGTTCTTCTACAGGCCACTACTGCGGAGGGATCCGGTGAGACTCGGCCTGGAGGAAGATCTTCTGGGGGACGGCTGGTCTAGGTTGAGACCCTTATATTATCCTGCTCTTCCTATGCCACCACAGATACCATCAAATAGACAAAATAATACCGGGTACAGACAACCAGTACACAATAGATATGAAACTTTGTCTGGCTTGGAGGCTTGCGATTGACTTAGGGAAACTGGTTTCCCAGGATGGGGGAAGGCCACCTTAGGAGTTGAAGAGGCCAAGCAAGAAAGGGAGAGTCTGAATAATTTTATCTCTTGGAATATAGCAGGATTGGCTGCCAAGTTAGGGGACCCCAGATGGACAACCTATATTAAGCAATTTTCGATAATCTGCTTACAAGAAACTTGGTCGGCAGATTGTGACCTTTTCTTGGAAGGTTACAAGGCTTATTTTGTTCCAGCCACTGTATCCAATAGGGGGAGACCGGGGGGGGGGTGGGATGGTCATCTATGTCTCCATAGCTGTGGCATATAAAAACTGTGTATTACCCACCTCTCACTTGGGCATCCTTGCATTAACATTACGTAGTGGGACCTGCATATTAGGTTTGGTAAACTTTTATAATTCATTTTCATCCTGTCCTGATCATAGCAATATATCTGCTCTGAATGATTTTATCAATAACTCCCTGAGTCAAAGCCTACATAATCTTATGGTTGTAGGTGATTTTAATATTCATTCATGTGGCAACCCCTTACTGTCATGTATCTCCGAATTGAGTTGTCCACGAATGCATGGATATCACTTGGTGCACTCGGTCGAAGGGGATCGGCTAAATGACATGATCAATGACTTAGATCTGACATCTACCATGGCCATGTCGGATCCATATACCCGATTTATGGTGCCCACGTTTAAAGGCCATAGGAAAGGGACTTTTATCGACTTTGTTTTAATTTCATCCCTAATGCAATCATTTGTACAATTCTTTCTAATTCTTGAGAGCGAATTTAGGGATCACAACCTTTTATCACTACATCTAACTGGCCCCTGGGTAGCTAAAATAGGGGAAAACCCTAAATTGGGTGTATTGCACCCAACTGATGGAAAACGTAGACTAAGATGGTCGCAAGTAACTCCGGAACTGATCTTTAATAATATAAAAGTTGCATGTGCAGATGAAATAGCCTTTTGCACACAGGGGGGCACCCATCTACTAAGGTGTTAGTGGACTTCCAGACTATCACAGAAAAGGTTATGGAGTTGTTATCGGCACCAGCCAAGAAACAGACAAATGTGGGCCCCAGATGGTTTGATCAGCACTGCTCAAAGACATCAGAAAGGCTGAGGGAAGTCCTAGCCATCATCCCTAGAGTGCAAGCTGACGTTATAGCATGTCGCAGGGATTACAAAGTAGCGTTAGCTACACGCAAGGGAGCCTTAAGGGATGAAGCTTGGAGGGAAGCTATTGGACCCTGAAACCCTTAAGAATAGCTCAAAGTTTTGGAGTGTACTAAATAAACCATTCTTTGTTCAGGAGGCAGGAGGAGGCCTTGAATGTTATATATCTAAGGAGGAATGGGAGGCTCATTTTGAGCAGATGTATGCCTGTCCCTCTGAACAGAATGATAGGCTGGTATCCGGCCTCAATGACGCAGAAGTAAAGTGTGGGAGGGGTGAAATACTGGCAGGAATTGTAGGCTTAACAGCTGGTAAAGCCCCTGGTCCCGATGGGATCCCCCCAGATTTTTTTAAGTCTGACCCCTCTTTTTGGGCACCAATACTGGAGTACGTTTTTAACGCTGCGGCACAACACAGTTGCCCACAGTCATGGGCGACTTCTACTATAGTCCCCGTTTTTAAAAAAGGGGACAAAAGTAGTCCGTACTTTTACAGACCCATATCACTTATAGATTCTATGGTGAAAGTCGTGGGGAGGGTTCTCCTGCAAAGGCTCACATTGTGGGCTGAGGACAATAAGATCATGTCCGACACCCAGTATGGGTTCTGCAGGGGGCGATCTACCACTGCCCAGTGCTTCAATCTTTTTTTGATATTAAGTAAGTACACAGTGGCACACAAGAGGACTATTCACCTTGCCTTCATGGACTTGTCCTCAGCTTTTGACTGTGTGAACAGGAAGAAGCTTTGGCAGTCCATGAGGGCAAAGGGGGTCGAATGCGGTATCGTATATTTTTTAGAATATATACATAGGTCCACCAGAGCAAATGTTAGGTTTTCCCAGGACCTGAGTGTGACAAAGGATTTTAATATCACAATGGGAGTCCGTCAAAATGTATTTTGGCTCCCTTTTTGTTTAATTTTTATATTAATGACTTAGATAGCGTTTTGAGGGAGCTGGGGGCTGATTGTCCCAGAGTGGGACGCCGGGGTATCCCGGTCCTGCTATATGCGGACAACGCGGTCCTCATATCCAGGACAGAAGGGGTCTACAAGCACTTTTAATCGCCTTTGAGGCTTTTATGACAGACAGGGATTTAACAATAAATAACTCCAAATCATATATTATGCAGGTAGGACAGCCACCAAAAAAGAATTTAAAGTGGGAGATGCTAAAATTCCCCTCACTAGCACGTTCTCGTATCTTGGAGTCCTTTTTTAGGTCGAGCAGACCTAAAATTCGCTGCTTTTGTCTGCGAAAGATCTTTTGCGGTGTGGCGCCGCGGCCAGGGCGACTGACTCCGGAATCTGGGGATCACGGTTCGATCCCCAGCACCGGCGGCAGGTTAGCCCAGCACCATGTGACTCTGGGCAATAGCTTGCTTAATCTTCCTGACGGCCCCCAGCGCCTAGAGACCCTTACGGGTGACTGTGCGCTTTACAAATGTGGATTTACTTTATTTTGCTGGCGTGTCTGGGGGAATGTGAGACGGTGTACAAGCACGAGCCTCTGCCGTCTCCGATTTGCCCTCGAGGGCGCGCACGGCGCTGTGCACATCCCCTGCCTGCCATTCACATGCTCTCGCAATCACACACAGGCAAAGTCACGCATGCGCACACACATTCCCACGCGCACACACTCTCCCCCCCCCCCAGGCATGCACACAGGCAGGCAGGCAGGCACACACACGCATGCACGCACCCCCCTCCCCCACCACTCACGGGGCGCGCACACACACGCGCGCGCACACACAGATCCCCCCCTCCACTCACCGTGCTCTTTTCCGGCGCATCTCCACACGCGGGGCACTTCTCTGGATTTTCACACTACCGCGGGGCTCTCCCTCCATGATGGGAGCCCCGCAACAACGAGCATCACCGGCCTCTTCCGGCTACGTCACAGGCCCCGCCCATGTCACGGGCAAGGATGCCTGACTTCCTGTTTTTTTTCGCCCGCCAATGCTTTTCTTGTTGCCACTTTGGTTCTGAAGGTAGACAGGAGATGTGCACTCCGTACGCATGCACATCTCTTGTCTGTGAAGGTAGGCGTTTCCTCTGCCGTTGCTAGGACGAAGTGTTTGCGTTCCAGAATGGGAAGCACCGCGGGCTGGACTAAGAAACTGCTTCCAGGGGAGGAAACATTCAAACACTCCCCTAAAGTCCTTGTTATTGCACGGAGGCAGCCGAATATGCTTTGATTCTGTTTTTACGACAGAAAAACGAACTACAGGGGAGACAGGTGGCGGCGTCATTCTCTTCCAGCCGTTTTGTATTTTACGATTCAGTGCGCTACCCCTATGTAATTGTACTGGTTGAGTCCGGCCGGCGTTAACCTCCAGCAGTAATGTGCGGCGCTATGACCGATGAGCAGCGGCAGGGCGGAGGCGGTTGGTACTGGAGTGCGCTATACCAGTGTGCTGTACACTCCTTGACCTGAGCACCGGGCAGCAGTAAAGGCTGACATCCCCCCGGGCTCCAAGACGAAACGGAACCGCTGCGGCATCTGCCGATAAGAGCGCCGTGCACCTACATCTGCGGCTCCTTGACATGGCAAGGGCAGCGTGGACCACTTCCTAGAGAAGTGGGGTAGTGGCCATACCATACGTTCTCCCAGAGCCAGGCAAGTGCGGCGCTATTAGAATGTACCATTACGGGTAAAGGGTGTGTGTGAGCATAGTGGGATTCGTTGTGAACAAGGGGACACGACTTTGTGGGCTTACGGGATGCAGGTGCGAGGAGGAAGTGTTCGTGTGGGCAAAGACGAAGCTGATGCGGGGCAAGGGGTGCTAGTGTCAGCTAGTGGATGCATGCTTGGCACGGGTTGCTGGTGCTTGTATAAGGGAAGCAGGGTTGGCAAGGTGTTATATATCTTATGGCGATGGGCCACCAGATTTGCACGGGGGATGCTGATACCTGGCAGGGAGAACGCCGTAGACAAGGATGCGCGGATGCTCACTACAGGCCATGTGCTGATGTCATGAATGGCCGTGATGCTGCAGCTGCTGATGATTCAGCATCCTTGGCTGCGCAGCCCTCGTGGGCCAGGTGTTGAGAGGCTGCAGTCGGCAGAGGTGTGCCATTGAACCCTGCCACTGAGGGTTTGCAGGCCGAGCTAGGCGAGAAAAAACGAGGAGAATAATCTGCCTCATAGGTGGTGGCAAGTGAGCACAGCTCACGAATATACAGTCCTGCCATGCAGTTGTGACTTCATGGTCCGTTGGCCCCATAGAGCAGGTGTGCTCTGCGCAGTGACAACAGTCACACCCCTGTAGTGGGCTCAAATGACATGCTTCATTCACACTTGAATGATAGGAGCACAGACGACTTCACACTATAGCAGGGTGGCGCAATCACATTGTAATTGTAATTGCATTTATGTAGCGCTTACTACCCCTGACGAGGCGTCGAAGCGCTTAATTCTGTGCCATACATCGCGCAATCTTTACATGTCCACGTGAGTGAAATATTCTTTTAGGCTTATCGGTATTTGGGATGAGCCATCATTTATGTGTTCCAAGTTCCGGCCCTCTTAGCTACATGAATATGTACTTCTCTTCTGTTGGTACATGGCTCGAGAGCAACACGCCTCTTGTGTTTTTAGGTTTCGCCCTGGCGTTGCAACTGCGTAGCAGTTGCTCCGCCCAAGGGCGAAATCTAATGTTAGCTCTATAGTGGCGACTTGAAACCGCCCCTTCTTCCATTGGCTAGCTCCATAAATGGAGGCTAGCCATTGGAAGAGATTGGCCGTCAATCACGTTTTCCAGAGAAAACGCGATTCGGGGGCGTTTCTGGGTCTTTTTTTAAGCCCCGCCCCTTGTTGCCGTGTGTCCCGGGCCGCGCTGTGATTGGCTGCAGGCCCGGGACACCCCAGTGACGTCATTTCCCGGGCCGCGCTGTGATTGGCTGCCGGCCCGGGACACCCCCGTGACGTCAGCCAATCACAGCACGGCCCGGGACCTGACTTGTTTCTTAGTGTGGGCACTCTTTTTAAAATTTTAATCTTGGCCAGAACACCAGAAGTCGCGGCATACTTCACAAGTGCCACCATGTTTTTGTGTGCCTTGCATGCAGGAGCATAGACGCTCTCAGGCACCATTGCAATGGGATCAGAGCTGCTCGCCTCGATTCAGTTTTTTCGTTTTGGTGTTACGTGCGGGCACTTTATCTTTAACAACGGCGGCTGCATTCTTTTGTTCAGCGCAGGTCTTCTTGGTCTGCAGTAAGAATAACGGAAGAGGGCCGTGCACTGCATGTGATCTGATACTTCTGTCTTCACCAATTGGTATTGGTTAATTTTATTTCTTCTCGATCAGCGTGTTTTTTGCTTGCATGCACGCTCTTAGGCGGCTCCTACTTCACTGCCATTGCAAAGGCATCAGCAGGGCACTGTAGAAGGGCATGGCTGCCCTGCCCCTTGTTAAGTTATGTAACACGTTGTAACGCTACATTACTCTTAATGACACTATGCAGAGAAAGCATAAGCCACCAGGCCAATTTACCGATTATATTTAGTGAATAGATATATCTGCTGGTAAAACAAATCAGTTGGTTATAGCACTTTAAACATAAATCGGTGTAATCATCTGCAAATTACAGATTGAAATCTTCGTGGGAAACACGATAAAATACGCTCACGGCAGACGGACGAATGCAACTTTCAGATAACAGGTATCGATTCCAGATAATATAACTAAGTGATCAAAGGGTGAGTGAGTAAGATGATCAAGGGGAGCAAGTGAGTAAGGGGAACTTTGCAAAGACTCGTATATACCCTAAGAGTTTTAATAGCTGTGGGAAAACACCAACCTTCATTCTTCTAAGGTCGATAAAGTGTATATCACTGACTTCTTGCTGCTGTCCTGCCCACCCCCCCTTGTTCGTGCTTGCTGTCCTATCTTCGCCCGTCCCCCCTCCCGCTGTCTGTGCGCCCCCCCCATCCGTGTGCCCGTTCACATTTGTAAATGCTTGTTGAAGCTGTTCAGAGTCGAAAGCAAGGCGAAGGTAATCGGATGTTGGAAGTAATCTGCAGGGAGGAGGGAGGTAAGAGTAACTGTAAGCCCCTTTTTCGGGAACCTCCCGCCTGATTAGGGTTGGTTGCCATGTCTTCATGGGTTGCAAAACAAAATCAATGTGTCGCATGTTTCTCTCTGGGATGGCAAATCCATAAGGTTTATTACATTTTTCCTGGTTTATGGTTATGAAATAGCGCTTGGAAGGGGACGACCCATTTCTAGCTTCACCTGTTACCTGGTTGTTTCCGTGGACACGCATAAACCATGCAGTGCGCTGTAACTACAGCTGGCTGATCTTAGAAAACGAGTTTATTAGCACGCTGGCACGGGTTGCGTAGTGTAGTAAACAACATTGGTACTAGAACCATTGAGTTAAATATTATTCTAGTTCATCCGGTAGCCAGAGCTCCACTTCACCGGTGTTGAGTACCAGTTTACAGCTTGTTTGATTTGGAACTCGAGGGCCGGATCATATTGCAACATGGTCCACATCAAATCTGTCATCACGGTAAATAACGCTACAAAAGTTTGGTGTATACTGTATGTGAATGTAGGTTGTCCGGAAGTGTTTTAATACAACCCCGAAATGATGGTAATTACAGAGGACGTGAAATGCTCCGGAATGTCTTTTTTCTTATTGTAACCCTTAAAATGTATGGGTGGGGGGAGATTCCCTAAAGGGGGGATTGCCTAGCATGGCGTGTCCCACGTGATTAGGTGCGAGGCTTAAACTTGTAAACGAAATGTCTGCAATTCCCATAGTTTGCCATCCAGCCAGTATTTTGATTCTTCACTGAGCGTTCTGTTATTCTAAACAGATATAGAACACAACTAACACATACAAAATCAGAAGCTTTGTCAAAGGTTGTTAACTGTTGAGGGTGATTGAGTAACAGTAATGATTCTGTTACAAATAATTGATATTCAGATATTTACATTTTGAAACTGTGAGACAATTAAACATTATTAAGGCCGGTGGAAGAGGTAGTCTTCTCAATCGCTCCCGTTATGTTCACTCTTTTAGGCATCACGTTGCTGCCTCTGTCCCGACCCCCAATCCGTCTCCTCCATCCTGACCACGAATCTCCCGCGGCCAAAACAGCAGAAATGCGGCCCAGCGCTCCCCCTAACTCAGCAATGAAACTCCTCGCTGCCTCTTCCCCAGGCTGCCTAAACATGGTGTCCACCCTTCCACATGAGCCCCCCAAGGAGACCAATCACACTGCCCAGGATCCCCAGGACGATAAACAACGCAGAGACCCCAACCCAACCGCACCCCCTCCAAAGACGGCAGCTCCGAGCCTTCGCCTCCCCCCGCCCCGGAAACCCTGCCATCCCCACCGTCCTGTTACGCCACACCCTATGCTCCCGAGCCCCATCTCAGCATCTGCAACCCCGTCCTGCCCGTTTGTACTTTTTTCACCCCCACTCCCTCCCTAACACTTTCCTTTCACTGCTCCGCTCTTTCATACTTCAATCCTATAACCCTTCCTATATTCCTTTCTCCTTCTTTCTTTGCCATCCAGTTTATTTGCAGCGTTTACTTTTACATGCCGTCCTTCACTTACAATTGAGTGAACAAGTGAACTTAATTTCTACAAGCCCCAAAATGCATCACAAAAGTGCCGAATTCAGACTGGCGAGATCCTCACACTCGGATCTGGGACACGCCAGGGCTCTCGGCATAAGCTTCTTCTTGGCATAACAGAATCTAGTTGTGTGATCAGACTGGCAGAGGGAGCAAGGTTGGAAGAGCGGGGAGAGGAGCTTCAGGGAGGCATCAGAGCAGTCACTGAGGTACCCCTACTGGACGTTGTCTGTAGATATCATTGTTATCAGGCAAGCTATGTCCTCGTGACATGGAGTCATCCGGTCATCCTAGGCAGACTTTTGAATGTGGCAGTGAGGTCGAAGGCGACGATGCCAGCAGAGGGCGTGTCCAATGGAAACCTGAAATAGGTAGATGTATGCATGGTTCGATGTCATGTTGCAGGGGCCCTGGCACTTCTTTTTAGGTTTCGCCTGGCGCAGTGTGTGTGTGTGTGTGGCTCTGTGTGTGTGTGTGGCATTTGCGAGAGATTAAGCTATTGGCATTGTAAATCACAATGCCATTTATTTATCTGTTTTCAAAACCAACACAAAAATAAAAAGTTTGTCATTTACAATGCCAATAGCTCTAACTTTTGCAAAGGCGAAACCGTTGCATTGTAAATGCTTGTTTTTTATTCTCTGGAAGAAGTGGGTTGTGCATGACTTCGCGTTGTGTACAAGTTAAACACTCAGCAGGAAGATATTTCATTCCTTTGTAGTGCAACATTTACATTTCAACGGCAGTTGAGTCTGGTTGCTATTTTTTGACTTTCGTCTGGTGATGTACACACATTTTAAAGGTGAAAATCATACGAATTCTACTGTTATAAAGAGTAACTACTACCAATGTATGTTATAGGAAAGAAATAATTTGGGAAACAACCTTGCTTTGACTATTTAAAAATTGCTTCCACTGAAAGACCTTTCCCACGTGTCGTGTCACTTGATCGTTTATGGGCACTGCGGCAGGTCCCAACCACTGCTCCTCTCCTAGCCAGCCACTCCGTGGGCGCGGGCTTCCAGCAGGAAACGGAAGTCCCGCCCCACGGCAGTTTTCCGCACGCACACGTCTTGTTTCAAATGCAGCTCTTTATTGGACTTTGGTGCTGTGCTTGCACAAGAGCTGTCACGTGACGTAAAATAAGTTTTAGAAGCGGCTGTCACCTCGCAGACAAGAGGCCTCCTGTAGCAGCTGGTGAGCCCCAGACTTCAAACATAAATCATTTACCTGAAGACGCCCATATCCTGGGTCTTTTAGAAACCCCATTCTACCCCTGTGGTCCAGGCAGTGCTTAATTTAAGGATGCTTCCCCCCCCCAACCCTGCATTGATGCCTGAGTGAGGTGCCCCTACACGCCCTCTGCTGCCCTGAAGCTCAGCTCTCCAGTCCACTCACCGACAGTGAACTGTGTGCCAGTCACCCCAAGCCTCTAGTCTAGGAGCTTTCTCGAGCTACATGCGGCTAGATTCCTGCCGAACAACCTAGCAAAGTCCGTGCGAGGTTTGTATTATAGTGTATGTACCGCAGTGTTTACTCGCTGAAGATGCCAGTGAGAGCTGTGCGTCCTTTGCACCCAGGGCATTAAGTGGGACGAAAAAACGAGGGGGGGGGGGCTTGAAAGGTAGGTGACGCTCTGAGTGCAGCTCCTGCTATTGTGATTGATGCTGGATGCTACACGGTGTGTCAGAGTCGCAGCGGCCGTCACGTGTCATTCTTATCGCTCTCTGCCGGGGATTAATGCATCGCACCTGCTTTCTGCACTTTAAGTGCTGTTTAAATGCACTCTGCTTGTTAAAATGTCTTCCCTCTTTATTGTGAGTAGGGTGTAGGATCCATAGTGCACTGCGAGGGGCTACTATTCTCCGTAGAACACCACAGTGTCTCAGTTAGGGCTGCGTGCCAATTTGGTTTCAGTTCGGCTCCAAGGCCCCTCACACTGGATCTTGATGTTTGTGCAAGATTTCCTTCTTCGTTAGCGGCGTCCGAATATTCTCACATTTTCCGATGGCTGAATATGCGATTTATTGACTTGTGTGGACTGCCATTCCTCTTTTATTCAGTGATGTTGTGCCACTCGGTGTGGAACAGGAGAACTACACTGCCAGCTTCTCCTAGTCACCCTCACACCATCACACCCTCTCACCCTCACCCACCCTCACCCACCCTCACTCACCCTCACTCACCCTCACACCCCCTCACCCTCACACCCCCTCACACGCCCTCACACACCCTCACTCACCCTTCCCCCCCACTCACCCCCCACTCACCCTCACCCCCACACCCTCACCCCACACCCTCGTCCTCACACACCCTCTCACCCTCACACACCCTCTCACCCCACACATCCTCACCCCGCATCACTCATTCGCCACCACAACATCAATCTGTGCAACCATTCAACAACTAGTTCAAATATGTTCTCTCAATGTTTCAAGCTTTATTACAAATGTAACAAAAAGATGTTAATATTTCACTTCTGTTCTAGGAGTTTTGTAACAATAAAAGACACAGAACATAATCTTCACAAGTTATTTACAAAAGTTTAAGCTATTGCCATTATAAATTACAATACCTTTTATTTAAGTATTAATTATGTAAAAAAAATTAAAAGCCATTGTTATTTGTAATATCAATACATGTAAGTCACGTAAATACAACACATATTGCATTACAAGTGCTATATGTGTCACATTTGCAAAAATTATAACTATTGGCATTGTAAATGACAAAGCTATTAATTTCGCTATTTTCAAAAACAAAACCTAACTAAAAAATTTGTCATTTACAATTCCAATAGCTCAAACTTTCCTAATGCGAGACCTATTGCATTGCAAATGCTTGTGATAACAAGCTGAAATGGGGCCCTCATGTTCTGAAAAAGAAAGGGGACATTACTAGGGTGAATGCAGCAATTTTTTATTTTGCATCCAAATTGGGGAAAAAGCCTACTGGCGCAATGTTGCAAGTATATAAGGCTAAATCAGTGGCTACCGCAATTTACGGCAGCAAAATTATTTGGGGGTATATCACGGGAGACTTTATAAATTGTGGAGAATGCCTTTTTGAAATGCTTATTGTGTCTCCCACGAGGAACATCAAACCTAGCTGCTCATGAGGAACTGGGGATCCAGTATGTCAGTGATGCATTCTCCTTGTGCCCTCTGACCTGCTGGTTAAAAACGTGGTTAAACCCTGATATTCCCTTGACCCACATGTTTTTAAAAGACTGCCTGTCAGTGGATAACTCATCTGCAGTACCGTGCCTGAATTACATTAGGAAAGACCTTGTAAGTCTAGGGCGGGGTGAGTTATTTGATAACCCTGAATATATTAACAAGGGGGATGTGGAGGTAATAAAAATGGCTTTCCTCCTAGAAAGAAAATTGACAAAGAAAGCTAAAGAGGTACAGAAAACTAGCGTCAGGACATACATTATGTTAAAAACAACACCAAACACTGAGCCTTATCTTTTGGGTACCTTGTCCACGCACGAGAAATTTTTACTAACCAGGTTTCGGATGAATTTGTTTAATCATTTGCTTGTAAGGCCAAAATGTTCTGTTTTTAACAAAGAGGCAGCTCCCTGCGGCTGCAACGGAAAGTCTCTGCAGGACATGCTGCATTTTATGTTTTTATGTAAATTGTGTGAATTCCTCCGTAAACGCTATCTGGTCCCTCTTTTAAAAAAAACTTAATTTTTGTCAGGTTAGGCCAGCCATGATGTATTTACAATTATTGTAAAGTGATTGCATACTTTTTATACTAGAATTTTTAAAATCAGTTGTCAAATACAGAAAGTCTATGGACTTATAATGAACTTTTTATGAAATTTTTAAAGTATTTTAATAACTGTATGTTGCTATTGAGATCATTTAAGAATGCACTGTCACTTCTTTCTTCCTTTCATATACTGACGTTCCAATGCATCGTAACAATTATTACTTAGTGTTTTAAATTAATTATTGATTATACTCTGATGTTGACATTATTTTCCACAATTAATTTTTACCCTGATGTATTTGTTTGTGTAACTTTTATGGTTTGTAATTCAAAACCGAAATAAAGTTTCTTGAATTGAATAGTGGGGATTACAAGATGTAGGGATCAAGTGTAACTGATACTAGTAGGCAGTATTTTTTTAAGAGTGCTTGGTTCGGAGAAGCACAAAGTCAGAAATGAAAGAATGAAGAAAAAAACGAATTGTTCTAACCTATACCATACAATTTGCATGCAGCTCTTTGATGACAGTTTATAAGTCACTATGCTATATTACGACTGTAACTTGCGAGCTGCATGTGACAAAAGGATCTCGGTGACAAAAGTAGTAATCCACTAAGCTGTTCACATACATTACAGTTTTGTGATCTGCATGGTACACATTCTTTGCTGCAGGCATATTAACCCTCTGTGCTACTTGATGTTGAGTCAAAACTGACACTAGACAAAACTCTGTTCTAGCTCCAGCAGGAACATTATTCACCAGTGTTATCTTGACATTGTTATTATTGCTTTAAATCTGGGGGACACAACAATTCTGCAGCAAGTGCTTTTAAGCTCAAAAGTTATTTTTTAACTCAGTGCCCCTTTAAGGTCAGCTGCACCGGTGGCACCACCGTAAAGCCGGCCCTGGCTGACATGGAGTTCAGACTGGACATTGTCAATGTATGAGTGAAATAAGCATTGGGAAAGCCAATAGGTCTCACCTCTCTAAAAGGGATTGGTTTTGTCAATGTCTTTTAGCCATGTTGTACAGCAGAGTGGCTGTGCAACATGGCTAAAAGTAAAGTTAGAAAAAAAGAGTAATGACGAAGCCAGCATAACTGCATCTTAGCACTTTTTGTCTTATGGCGCATGGGGGAGGGAAAGACAGACAAGGAGAGGGAGAGTGGGGATGGGAAACATGGACTACAATACCAGCATCAGGATGGTAAAAAAAAAGTGCTGTGAATGTGCCAGCACTGGATTTGTCATACTGCTTTTTTTCTTATGGCTCTTATCCCTTATCACATTAAGTAGGTCCATCTTTGGGTAAGGCCTACTGGGTACCGATGACAGCACCAAGCTCTGCCTGAATGGAGTTACTGTAAGGGTTAAAGATCACATCGATCCATACTGTGTGTAGAAAGTCACTCACTGCAACTCAGCAGCAAAGGCAAGTAGGGCTAGGTTCTCTGCTTATTTGTTGTACCTGCTGTGGGGTCAGGTGGATGTGATGTAAGTATTTGGATTGTATTAGTTGGAATCATGCAGTTATTGACGATTCTCGAAGTCCCATTAGAGCCATCACCCACTCAACATTATCCAGCTCCCCGAGACCACCCTCTCATTTCTCTCTCGTAGGTTTGGGAAGGAGTCTGGTGTAGTGATTAGCAATGTTTTCTATATAAAAGATAACCAGCCTCTATCAGGAAGGGGAGCTACACTCCATTTCGCCTTGATTGAGGTGATTCTTTTCTGGTAATTCTTCAAGCATGGTTCAGTGTAGCTGGTTGGCATGTCTCAGCTGCAGGTATCTGTAAAATTGTGAACATCCCAACCCAAACTCTTCTTGCAGTTCAGTAAATGATTTAGGGCCAGATGTATCAAAGGGTTTTACCCTTTCTGTGTCTATGGGAAAATGTGTTCATACATATGGCCCTTAATGCTAGTGCCATGTACAACATGACCCAGAGAAGTAACGCCTATGGAGTCTCAACCCTGGAACCCCTCCAACATTGAAGCATCTGACAGAAGGGTTCCATGCCATTGGGGCATCTCTCCAGGCTGTCTACCCGAGGACCTTAAAAGGTGGTTTCCAGATTTGTAAATCCACTCCTGTCACTGGGGCTTTCTGTGGTGGTAGTCTGCCTCCACAGAGGAAGTAAATGGTTGCTCATGAACTTGTTTTCCAACCTATAAACTAGGTCAACTATAGGACCGTAGATCCAGTCCCTGAGGACAAGAAGTTGGGACATTCTGTTAAAAAGTACTTTATTTAAACACAATCACAGACATGGTGGTCTGCTGATCCTTGCAGGCCACCATCCCTGTGATTGTGACGAATTGGATTG
Source organism: Lissotriton helveticus (assembly GCF_964261635.1). Taxonomy (NCBI): domain Eukaryota; kingdom Metazoa; phylum Chordata; class Amphibia; order Caudata; family Salamandridae; genus Lissotriton; species Lissotriton helveticus. The sequence goes on along the minus strand of NC_136059.1, from coordinate 957,881,105 downwards.
AATCGCAATTTGAGACCTACTAAGTGAATAATAAGTAGGCAGGCCAGATTGTGACTTAATACCATTTGGACTTTTGCGTTCATAAAATACCATATTAGTCGCTAATATTGCGACCAGTTTTTTACAATCAGTTGCTAGTTCTCCGGGTCCTTTGTGTTTTCTCCTGTTCTGGGAAAACAGGCACTAAAACTAAACACATCGTATCTAAAAATGGGAATGGGGTCTTAACATATTGTTAAAGGCTACTATATTCTATTGCTGGGAAAAGGGTGCTTTGGTAGTTAAAAGGTTATATGCAATCTAAGCATCAAAAACACAATTTCAGACACAACATATAATATTTCTGATATGTTCATAAACATATTTCATCGATAGTCCTACATTTTTAGGGCGTCTCAGGTATACAAACCACCATGATGCTTCCACACATTGGGGGCTGGATATACGACTCCTCTTACTTAATTTTTCTCAGCGTTCGGTGCATTAAATAATCTTTTATTCACTAGTTAATTAACATGTCTGGTTGTCTAGTCAAGATAACAAAAGCTTTCGGTATGTATTAAAATGAGTACAAATGAACTCACTAAATATCCAGCATTTTCAAAGTGCCTTTAAATTCACGTCTCCTTAGAAGCACTTCATTGCCGACTCCACCTAAAACTGGTCACTAAACTATAATCATTGGGTATGTAGTGTCTATTAAATTATAATTCATTCATGCAGTTATTTATTCATTCAGTATAATTAAGCTAAATCGAAATACTGCATCATCCTAATTGCATTTACTTTTACCCATTTCTGATCATGCCTGCTGGATGTGCATACAGACGGCACGATTAAATGTGCAGCGTTCCCCACCTATAATGCTCACCCCGCTGGTGAACAAGCAAAGAAAGCACACTAATCCAGCACCTACAGGCCGAATGTATTATCTTCATCCTGTTACCAAAATATAGGTGTTAGCATAAAGGTTAAAACCAGGAATTAATTTCCACTGATCTTACTGTACTATTGTCTCCATTCTTGTGGTAATTCTGTTAGTGAACACAGCCTCAGTGGCTATTTAAGACAGTAACAGACCTTTCCAAAGCACGTACTTTAGCTTTTATCAATGGTGGTGTTGATATCGAGAAAATCTGAGCCAATTCTTTTTTTTAAAAAGATGTGGTCAATTTGCTTTTAGCAATTATTGAGATAATTTTACGGAGCCACCACACTTTTATCTGGGGGTACATTGAGGACGTGGGGAAAAGAGGGTGGCTAATATGTGTCCCATGTCAACGTTCCCTCCTCCACTTCGAGCTTCCAAGTGGCCATTGTCTGCAGGCCCAACAAAGGCAGTCAAGTGATCATATATGTCTGTCCCTGATAAGACCTTGATCTCTCTAAAAAAAAGTGTAAATGCAGAGCCCACCATCAGATATCTATTCAATCTTCACAGTTGCATCACTAACAATGACCTTGGCATCCACCTCAGGACTGACACATTCTAACATGTTCCCACCCCAAACTCCAGACAAAACATCCTTTAAAGTTCTCTCTGTGCTCCTAGCAGACCAAATCTTCTCACACCACCACCTCCTGGAATTAGGCACTTTTAAATTCTTTCTAGAAGACCCATCAATAATGTACCTGTGACAGAACCTTAACATAGGGATTCCCTCAAAGAGGCACTCGCACATGAAATGCCTAGGAAGGTTCAGCGCAGAATACAGGTCACCAGCTTCAGTCATTCCAGTCAAGTGGCCCGATCACCACAGATTTTCATTTGTCAGCTCCCAACTAAACAAAGAAGAATAGAACAAACCATTGTACTTTGTAATAAAACATGACCTTCAAAATGGAAGTATCTCAAAAGCTCAATCGCAACCTTTCTCCCTTTTCCATCCTGGAGTCGCTAAGGACAGACTTAGCTAAAATGGTAAACAGGGAAATATTAAGGCAGCAATACAACAGTATTTTTCTCAGCCAATTTGAAACAGCTAAAAAACTCCTCTAGCTGTAGACACCAGAGAACCTATCATGAGGCCATCTGCTCTGTCAAAGTCTTCACTACTGCAGACATGGGTTGTTATGTTAATCGTTTATATAGAGCACAATTGTAGGGTTCTCTGGCTCTAAAGAAGGTTGTACTCAGAAAAAGAGACTTGCTACAATTTTGAACGATGCCATTGCTCAAAGTAAAGCAAGGTCCTAAAACGTTTTATGAAGATAGAATGATTTGTTTCCAACAAAGGGTGAAGAGGAAGTGCATTTCATTCCTTGGTGACCGATACTGAGAAGGAAAGCCTCCCAAACCTTTCCCTCTGCAGCGAGGGACCCAGAGCCTGACTCCTATAGACATTCTCAAAGTTACAATTTTGCTTGACTATAGGATGGCCCAATCTGGTGAAAAAGCCCGATAGATAAAGCAAATTCTCTTAATATGCCTTATTTTGCCAACAGTCAAGGAATGTAGTTCAGCTAGAAGGGGTGAGATGTGTGGGAGTTTAGGCAGACTCAGCGAAGAAGCAATCGCTTCAAAGTGGCTCAGTGTTTCATGAAGCCCCATATGCAATGCACACTCCATGGGTAACTCGCCAGGCACATTGTTCTTTAGAAATGTACAAAAATAATAACCAGCATCACATTGTAATTTCCAAGCTGAAAAACTCTATCCCCACTTTCTAAAACAAGCATTGGCATAGCCCGTAGGTCTCGCCGTGGGACTCTACACGTTTCAAGCCAGAGCCACTGGCTCTGTCAAGTCTTTAACCCCTTGCGTGCTGCCGTCGACCGTTGGCCGTCACAAGCACTTCCTTCGTAGTGCTGCGCACGTCCAACGGTTGACGCGGCCCCACCCTCGCATGGAAACGCCCGCACCGCGGCGGAAACTCCGCCGCGGTTAATGGGTTACGCTTTGTTGTAGAGCAGCGTGGCTGCTGTTCAGCATGTTGAATAGTCATAATAAAAAAGTCTTATAAGTATTTTGTTACCCTATGTGTAACCAAGAAGACATTATGCACAATTGAACAACCCTATTAAAAAAGAATTAACATAAAAAATGTCCTCTGTTTTTTTTGTCCTTGCAATGCTGGCAACTTCCTTGTGCTCTCTCCAATGCTTGCCAGTTTTAGCTTCCCCTTGTCATGGGGGTGGGACACAAACAACAGGAGGGAGGTGGTTGGGAAACAGCACCTGAACTACAACACACGCAGCGTACAGACAAGAGAGGAGATTAAACAGATGCCACATTCTGAGGGCCTGACTCAGGTGGTGCTGAGTGACACTGAAGTGGTGCTGAGTGACACTGAAGTGGTGCTGAAGTGGTGGGTCTATGCTGATGCTGAGGCGGTGCTGAGCTGGTGGCCCGCTGATGCTGAAGTGGTGCTGAGGTGGTGCTGTGCTGATGCTGAAGTGGTGCTGTGCTGATGCTGTGGTGGAGCTGCGCTGGTGCTGAGTTGGTGTTGCACTGGTGGTGGTGCACTGATGCGAAGGTGGTGCTAAGTTGATGTTGGGATGGTGCTGTGCGGATGCTGAGGTGGTGCTGCGGGGGTGCTGTGGTGGTGTTGAGTGATGGTAAGGAGATGCTACCCTGGTAGTGAGGTATGCTGGAGTGGTGCTGAGTGATGCTGAGGTAGGTCGGCGCTGGTAGTGAGTTGGTGCTGCACTGGCACTGAGGTGGTGCTGCATTGGGACTGAGTGAGGATGAGGTGGTGCTGTGCTGGTGTGTGGTGGTGCTCAGGTGCTACTGAGGGATGCTCAGGTGGTGCTACAGTGGTGCCGCTGAAGTGGTGCTGAGTGATGCTAATTGATGCTGAAATGGTGCTGCGCTAATGCTGAGGTGGTGCTGCAGTGGTGTTGCACTCATGCAATGGTGCTGAGGTGGTGCTGTTCTGATGCTGTGGTGGCGCTGAGTGATGCTGTGCTGGTGCTGATGCTGATTGCGGCCTTTGTGTGAGGAGGTAATCCACTGATGAAGCACGTCACCTTTGGGTGAGAGAGGGTTCTTGTTCTATAAGAGGTTCTCCCCTCCTTTTTGTTTGGGACACTAAGCCCGGCACACAGACTGCTATAGTGCTTGTCTTACCATACTCCACTTTTCTTGAGGCGTACTTGTTGTGAGTTTATCGGTGATGCTTATCACACCATTCTCGATCTTCTGCTCCCCACTAATTGTTTTGTTATCAGGAACGATAGGCTAGGTAGAGTCGGGGAGGCGTTTCTGCCATCTTCTGAAACACCCTTCAATGCAGGAAGCTACCCAGTAGCTCTTTCTCTACATTCGAATGCCTTACTCTAGAACTTCATGTGCAGCGGAATTCCCTAAAAGGATTAATGCAATTTTCCACCCACCAGGTGACAACTCCACTTTTACTGAGGAATTCATTGACTTTGCAAGTGACCAATCTTCAAAAAAGTGATAAACTGATCATTCTAGGAGACTTTATTCTTCACTAGGTCCCCTTGAAAGACTCGGCTGCCAACCAGCTTGCAACATTTCTCTCCGGAAATGATTTCTCACAACACAACTCTAAAGCAACACACTCCAGGGCCTCCACGCTTGAAATTATTATTTCCAAAGATGACCTGCTCACAGTAGTTGACCCTATACCAGGAGACTGGTCCGACCATTTCCTCATCCCTTTGTCACTTCACCTCTCTCATGTTGTAATCCAGGGCCAACCAAAGAGAGTGAATTCCTGGTTTTGCAACACAAAGGGTATCGACCTTAGCAATCTCAGAAACACCATTCAAAAGTACTACCAGACATCAGCCCCAATTCTGATGTTAATGACCTGACCACTGCTGTTTCACTAGTCTATCTGTCTTGATAAACAATGTAGCTCCACTACAGAGCAAGAACAAAAGGCCCACACCCTATGCCCATGGTTCAATAAGTCCCTCTATGATGGAAGGAAAGATCTAAGAATCCTGGAGAAGATATGGAGACAGTCACCCTCTGTCATTAATCTTTCACATCTCCGAAATTCAAGATCATGTTACCACAAACATATCTTTAGCAAAAAATTAAATCACTTTAGAACCCTCATTGACTCCACCAAGAACAGACCAAAGAAACTCATTGACCTAATCAAAACTACCCGCAACCTCCTGGCATCTTCAACCATCAAATTCGATGACCCAACCAAGAAAGCAGAACAATTTGTACAATTCTTTGATGCATACGTTAAACCGCTCCTTGATCAGGATACATATCCAACCCCACATGAGGTATGCAAATCCAAAGGCTCTTGCTACAGTTTTGATGTCATCACTGAAGATGCCCTCCTTAAGAAGAGCTTGTAAACCAAACCTTCAAACCATTCTCTAGACCCTATCCAAAGCGACATTGCAACAGACCAATGTACACACACGCTCCTTTACTGGACAACTCTGATTAACCTCTTTCTCAGCCAAGGATCATTTCCTGATGTTCTCAAATCTGGTCAGGTGACCCCACTACTAAAGAAACCCCCCACTGATGTTGTTGACCATAACAACTGCAGTCCTGTCACCAACCTCCCTTTTCTCGCCAAAATCACTAAAAGATGTGTAGCATAGAAACTCACCCAACACATCAAGGACAACAACCTTGATTAATTTCAATCCGGCTTCAGCCAAGGCTGCAGACCCGATACAGCAATGCTACAGGTTATGGATTCTGCTGTTCAAGTCCTAGGCTCAGTCAGATCCTGCCTCCTGATCCTGTTTGACCTTTCTACAGACTTTGGTACCTTTAACCACCATACACTTCTTAACACACCATAACAAAGAATGTGAATTGAAGGAGTAGTATTTAAATGGTTTGAATCTTGCCTCACTGGGAGATCCCAGATGATTATAATTGAAAACTATCTCTCAACTCCAAGGGCTTTATATCAAGTTGTACCTCGAGGCCCTGTCCTTGCTCTAACCCTATTTAATCTTTACATTGAACCACTTGGAGCCCAAGTAAAAGAAACTGAGATACTCTACCGCCTCTATGCTGATGACACGCAACTCTACCTCAAGGTGTCCTCCTCACACAGCATCCCATTTCTTGCCACCACCCTTATCTTCATCCAAGAATGGTTGACGTCTCATCACCTAAAAAATAATCCCCCTAAAATTTAACTCCTTCTTCTTTTTATCTCAAACTCTTCACCTCCTATTTATTAATGGATAGATAATCGGAACATTCTTAACAGTAAACCTACCATAGTTGACAGTGCCAAATCCCTAGCTGTCATCCTGGACAAAAGACATAACCTCAAATCCCAAATCAACACCATGGCCAAGAATGCTAGCTTCCAACTGCGGCTTCTCTGGGGGATCCGATGTTACATTCCTGAGCAAAACCTGAAGACTCTTATCCAATCTTTAGTACTCTCCACCCTGAACTACTGTAATTCTCTACTTGCAGGCCTCCCTAAGACCCACCTAACTTTCTTAAAATTCATCCTCCATTCAGCTGCGTGTTTTATCTACAGGATCAAGAGAAATTACCCTACCACACGTTAGTTGACAACTCTTTGCTGGCTTCCTTTGGAAGCTAGAGCTATATATAAGACTGCTTACATGATCCACAACGCCATTCACACCTCCACTCCTCACAAACTAGCAAACAAACTCAAGTTATCAGGTGGCTTTGGACCCTCACGAAATGCTGAGAATCTGCTTCTGGAATGTCCAACTTCTAAAAGGGAAAGGCTTTTGGCGCAATCACTCTCAGGTAATGCGACTAGAATTTGGACTCGCTACTTCCAATCCTTTGCACCATCACCTCTTTCCGGATCTTCAAAACGGACCTCCAAACTCTTCTCTTCCAAAGACATTCTTCACAATAACACTCCTTGCGAAGCTCCCCACCAGGCATATGCCCTCGCCTTTAATGGCATGACCCTTAGTGTTTCATAACACTCTCGAGAGCTATAACTATGTAACTTAACATAACTTGACTTAACTTATACTTAACTCTGAAAATATGTACTATGTATTTGTGTAACCTGAATCAGTTTAACTTTTCTAAATATGTAACCTGTAATTAATATGTAAGTTGTAAATACGTAACTCTCATCATGAGTAATCGTAGTAACTATACATATTGTCTGGTTCTACCCTGCTACTCTCAATTTCTCATGTAACGTTCCTTGCTCTATTGTGAAGCGGTCTGACACCTCTGGAGAATGTCCACACTATATAAAATCACATAAATAAGTAAATAACTATAATGGAATGACTCACCAGCCTTCAACTGTAACGAGCTCCACAACCCACGAGGATCCAGGCATCAAAGCCAGGAAACCTTGAAGACTGAGGAAACTATAACTGAAGAGACAGGTGGAGTAAAAACACCAAAGCAAAGCACAACAACACAGACACAAGAAGAACCTATGAACCTACACTGGAAGGAACCGAATGGGGACGAAAACAATAAAAGTGCAGGAATGCAGATCTGGGTGAAGAACTATGAGGAGCTAAATGCTTAGAGCAATACACAAGTGCTGCCAGGCAAAGGTGTACAGAGAAAACTTTTTATTGCTAACTCTGACTACTCTGCTCAAGAAATGAAGCAATTTGACCGACCAGTCCTGAGATCTCTGACAGGATAGCCTCTCTAGACCAAGTCTCCACAATCTCCATGCTTCTGATCTGTTAATCCAAAGGGTAATGCAAGTGCAATTCGGTATTGAGGGGATGGATTAGGAAGTGGTGCTTTATCAGGCATGGGAATGTGTGCAGCATCATGTTCCTTGCCTTACCCTGAGTAGTTCTGGCTCCTTGATATACCTCCATAAAAATTGTTGTCCAGAGATCTTAATTTTTGATAAGTGTTTTGTATCATTACAGAAGTAATTTTGCTTGACTAGACATTGCTAATCTGAGCCGAACTTTTCTGGACGATATTTTTAAATATGGCAGATGTGTTTCAGTGAATATGTAATATTTCAGGAACCATGAGACCAATATACTGGTGGTCAAGTAGTTTATAGAGAAAGAAAATAACTCGTCAGAGCAACCCTTCTGCCATTTTCCAAAATTGTGGATCTACAATGATGTATTTTAGCCATCATATTGGTAATTTATTTTAATATTTTTTTGTTTTAGGTTTTCCGTTGATTCAAATTCGTAAACATGAGCGAAGCAGGTGGTAGCAGAGGATCTTTACCTCCTGACAGAGTGTTGCTAAGTACAAAATCTGAAGTCTCATTCAACAAAGAAAAAATGTGTCATATGCCTAACTAATCCGAAGAAAAATCGAACATCAACTGTGGTTGGACAGAAGAGATTTTGAGATGCTGTAGAAATGCAGCAAGACGAAGTTCACAAAAGATTGAAACTGATGGGTGCAGAGGATCAAATATGTTATCACTGTAACAAATGCTACAAGTAGTATACAATGAAAAAAAGCCTGGTAAATATTGTCCAAAAATAGCAGAAACCAGTGAATCACAACAAGAATCCGAGGCTTCTGAGAAAGCGATGACAACCAAACCCAATGCCCATCCACTTAGAAGATCGATGGCCACACCTCGGCCACCTTCAACAACTGATCGGAATGCAGAGGATCTTCAATGTGTTATCTATGGTTTAGCCAGAACAAGGGCCAAAGGGATTGTCAAAAGAAAAATGTAAAGAGTATGTGAGTTCCAAAGGGCAAATATGTTTTAATCTGCAGCTAATTTCTTCCAAGAGGAAGTATTCAGCTGAGTAGCTGATCTAAACAGTGAGGTGATTGTATTTGCAGCTGATTTGTTTGCCCATCCAAACTGCATGTGTACATACATTCGAAAATATTAATGTACAATGAGCTCCCAGTAGTAACATATCTGCCTTCCTTCAGTTAAGTTTGCACTCTTTGAAAAAGCATGTTAAGTTTTAAAGCCACTCTTGAGTGCTGGCTAAGCGTTCACACTCAGTGAGATCAGAGAAACAATGGTCAACATTGATGAAACTGTATTGATCCATAATAATTTAATTAAGATTTTTCTTGTGAGAATGTGCAATGACAGAATTCGATTTTGTCAGTCTAAGCAAAAGAATAAGCGACTTATGGCGTTCTCAGCTGATTTGACTCCTGAAGTTCTTGCTGCCAAAGAAAGACCACAGGATGCAGTACAATCAGCAGGAGTCATTTTAAGAAACGTCCTGAAAGATTTAGATTTTGGACTTAATGACAAATTTTGTGATGCCCAGAGTTCCACAAATCATGGGAGTCAACAAGAATGATTGATGTTGTCTAAACATCTTTTACATAATTGTTTAATATCAGCAAAGTAAAACTGTTACAAACAACAGTTCTTGAGTTCGTAACAGAAGCCAACAACATTGATGATGGCTTTGAAGTTATAAGCGAAGAAGTGGAACGCAATCCCATGAACCGACAGGTTTATACTCTGCAAATATACTGTCCAAATCATGTTTTTTTAATTACATCACGGCAAAAAGAAATCTCGGCTATACGTGATGACTGTCCACGCAATCTATGACAAGTGTAAAATTAGAGAGCTAATCACTTCAATGCATATGATTGTTGTATCAACAAGTTATAATGATGGAGCAGGAAGTTGTTAGCAGCTCATGTTTTAAAATCTTGTGAATCTGACAGCACACCACTAAATTTACCAGGAAAGGATTTATAATTGCTGCTTTTGATAATTTTGATTTTGAAGACAGCTCTTCTTTGTCTGGAAGATCCAGCACACAATACTGCCATGGTGCATTTTCAAGACTGAACCAATGAAGTAGCTGCTGGAAAACAAGCTGTGTAAGCTGTAGGCATAAACAAACGAAGCTGCAAACTTATAACCCAACTGCCTTCCCAACGTGTGCAAAATCACTACAAGCCATCAACATGTCCCAGTCTACCAGAAAGTGTCTACGTGGCTGAGGACTTGGATCTTCCTTTACCTAGTGCTGTGGTCCGCATAGCTGATTTAACTGAATTTATCATATTGCTTATGGATTTTTACTAGTAATACCATCTCCAGTCACAAACTATGCAACACTATACACAGCTCTAAAATAATTCCAAAAAGTTCGTGCTCAGCTTGAAGACCAGCATATCCTTGCAATTTTCTGCAATGAAGGTGTTTTGCCGAATTGTAGCTGACATGCTTATGAGCAATCCAATAGACTTTGATGATCTTTATCCAATAATGGGTGTTTTCCACATGATAAAAATTGTGCTGCGGTGTGCATACAATTATCTCAGTGATGTAGCATAGGCGATGCACTTACTGAGGCTGAAATCTTTGGAAGCAAAACTGTCCAGTCAGTATTAAGCGGAACTCATTATGTTCATTCCTTACTTGGTAGGCTCCTCATGTCTGACGCTATAGAAACATTGCATTGGAATGCTTTCTGGAACAAGAATGACAAATTAGGTTTTGTATATCTTAGCTCAGAAGTGAACAAGGCACAGGGTGCACATTCAAAAGAAAGACATAATGCAAAGCCAGGCAATTTTCAATACACTCAAATCAAAATCAGAAAACCAAGTTCACAGAGTTTGTCAAAAAATGTGAAGAAAAGTCAGAATTTTGCAAGTACTGGACAAATGTTTTACACATGATAGCTCTAGTGAAAAACTTGGTACATGCTGATTGGCAAGGTGATTAGTAGCTGCACATGAAGACTATGGAGTAGCTGATTACCGTGTTTCACGAAGTCAACTGCATGAACTACCTGAGATATGGGTCCTGGTATTTGCAAAGAGTGAAGAAGCTAGAGGTGGAAAAACCATACCTCTACAGAAAATTCATCCAAAGACATTTTGCGGTGAAAGACAGAGAAGAATGGTTCAATGCTGTGGTTCCAGATGTGAAACTGAAACAGACAATCCAGATATCACAGAAAATCTCCAAGGGAATTGATGGTCAGACATGTAAAAATAATATGTTTCTCATGGCAGCTAGCTTACCAGGATGTACTCACTTTTGCATTTGATTGGAGATACTGCAATCAAACCAGTGAAACACAAACTCATACAAGAGCTTAAAAAAGCCTTTCACCTGAAGAATTTCATTTCGAAAAGGTGTCCTCATTGAAAACTACAGCTGTTGTGAACTATATGTCTGTCAAGGTTAGTCGGTTTCTCAGGAGCAGTACCTCCAAGAAGCACATCTTCCAGCAGTTCTGACCCGCATTTACTTTGACAGAGGTTCAGAGTGGCAGATGAGGGGAAAGTAATTAGGGGAGGGTACTACAGGGAAGGAGATCTGGAACAAAGAGGTCACCTTGTTACTTATGTTCATACGTGAAACATGAAATAATGATAGACGAACAGATATACATATAACTGTAAATATATGTCATTTACCTGGGAAAAAATGCTTGATTTCTATGATCAACTAGGAACTGCAGCAAGTTTAATGTGCTCCAGAGAAAAGGCTTGACAATGCACATAAATGTTCATGGCATAGAATGATTTCACAACTCTCAGAGTGCTCAATGAAAGTTCAATGCACTTTCATGTGTCAATCAATGCGCCTTCGAATGGCAACCTTAGGCTGTTTATATATTGTCAAAATATCACATGTCCCAAAGAACCCTGACTCATAATCCATTTTGTCTTTGATTGTCAAGTGTTAAGTAGTCAACAGGAGTGAATCTCTCCAAAAACAAGACTATGGCACGATTACCACAACATGGAATTCCAAAAACAAGTTCCTAACAAACACACTCTGTGAGTGTTGGCATGCAAATTCCATGCTGAAATAAATGAAGAAATGCTTTTTCTACCTGATAGTTGCACATTTACAGAAATGCGGCCTACCGCCCTGTCAGGAGCCGATCCAGGAGCTGCCTGAATGAAGCGACCTATCTCCGTCGCAACTGTTGATAATCCACCGTACAAAGTTGGGTGTGGTCTCTTTTAATTGCGGCCGGGATCAGGGCGGCGGCTGCGATGTGCCATCTCGCGAAGTCCAGAACAACAGCTGCGAGTTTTACTGAATAAGCAACACAGATTAAAAAAACAAAAAAAGAATCATAACCAGAGGAAACAAAAAGGATGAAAACATTTAGGCACATCTTAGGCACATCCTCCTCAGAGTTTATTTTTTACAATATCACTGTGCCTTTTTATAATGTCAATGTTGCAGTGTCCTCACAAGGCCAATTGCTATATTAACACTATCAATGTGGATTTAACAATGGCAATGTGACAGCAAAATAAAAAATCCATATTATATATATAGCAGAGAGGGTATGTAGCCTTACAGCTAGATCGGTCGACGTCGAAGCTGGGGAACCAGGTTCGAGTCTCAGCAACGACGCTCAACATCCTGTGATTCTGGGCAAATCACTTAATCTTTCCTGCTTAACAAAAAAAATGAATGTCTCCTTGTGTAACGAAATTGGTGTTATGTATAGTGCTCTGATACCCAATATCTTTGGGTCTAGTTCGCGCTATATAAAACTCTAAAACATTAAAAAAAAAAAGAAATATATCAATGAGTTTATTTGCCATTCAACAGCACATACCAGCGGCTAGTACCACGCAAAGTTACACGCTTATCCTGTTGTGCCTAGGACCAGGCATGGCCCGTGACAGGCGTGCCACCGGGCAGTGACGTGGGGTGGGCAGTGTTGTAAAATACGGGAAACGGACGATTTCAGGTAAGTACCGGAAAAAAAAAAAAATGTTGCGCGCGCTGCATCACATTTGGCGATGCAGCGCACGCAACGAAATTTGTTTTTTGTTTTTTTCGGTACTTACCTGATATTGTCCGTTTCCCGCATTTTACAACCCTACCCCTCCCCCGCCCCACGTCACCGCCCGGTGGCACGCCTGTCACGGACCGTGCCTGCCTAGGACCCATGGTGTGGTCCAGTACCAAACGAAGCAATGGAGTAGCCCAGACTGATGGAGCAATGGGGGTTATGACAATGTCACAATTGTGCATGGTCAAGATTTCATCCAGGCAAAACTTCGAAAAAGTCATTCAGCCTGTTCTACAGGCATCAAGGTCAGTATGCACCTTGCGATAAGTACACACTGTCTTTGATAGTTATCATAAACTATCTGTCAAAGAATGTGAGAGAATCAGACGAATATCTTCAAGTGGAAAAATTGACCTTGCCTGCATCAAAAATTCAACACCTATACCTGTGCAACTTGCTACATTCTGGTTATCAACATAAAACAAGATGAACTTGGAGATGTCAACTCACCAAAACATTGCTGATGCTTCAGAGAACACTAAATTTCCAATTATTGCAGGTGGAATGATTGTCAATGAGGAGTTGGTGCCTGCAGAGATATATTCAAAACATACAGGCTATATTGTTCAAGACCTTAACAGCAAATTGGAGGAAGCTGACCTCCGTATTGTTCCACATGTCGAGTGGGCTGTTTGAAATGGATCAAATCAAGTAATTGAACTGTCAAATTACACAGATATTATTATTGTGCTGCTTAGATTTGTTGCAATGTTCACAAATCAAGGATTGTCACACTTATGGATATTTTATGGAACAGGCGAGAAAAGATACTTAATCTCTCTTCATATTCTGTACAAGAAACGTGACCCAGAGGTATCCAGTATTTTTATCAAGGCACATATTCTTACAGGTGATGACACTATGAGCAAAATTGGAACAAAGCTTGGATATTTAACTGCTGAACCTGTGAAAAATTTGCTGAAACAGAAGAAGAATGTGACTTTAAAGACAGAGAAAAATACCTTGTGCATGTGTGGATAAAGAGTTCTGACGGCCACACATTTGAAGCTCTTCAGTACAGTGAGTTCAAGAGATCAGTCCAGCTAAATGACCTTCCACCGATGTCATTTTCTGTGCATGGACACATTAAAAGAACATTCTACTTGATTGGAAGATGTGTAAATGTTTTGGACTATGCATATGAAGAGAAAGATCTGTGTGAATTTGGTTGGGAAAATATTGATGGGGTGCTAAAACCTACAAAATTTCTAAAGCCTCTACCCATGGACCTTACACATACAAGTACTTGCAAAACCTGTGCTACAAAAAGATGTCCCTTTCGATATGCTCTTCTCAAATGTTCAACATTCTGCAAATGTACCACAATCGATTGCCGAAAAAAATGAATAAAGTGCACTGTGAAAAATGTATCAGGAGTAATAAATATTATTTTTTCTTCATATTCAGATCATAAACTTTCTTTTGTGTATACATAAAAGGATTAAAAAACATTATTGTTTGTTTAATTTCTATATATGTCTCCTCTTCCTCTAATATAGCCGCCATTTTGGAAAATGGCAGAAGGGTTGCTCTGAGGAGTTATTTTCTTTCTCTATATGACTACCGTACCCCCTAAACCTATGTTTTGACATCAAAATGAAGTATATATGATGTAGTAGTTCATGGTACCTGAACGACTACATCATCACTGCAACACATTTGCCATTTTTAAAGATGTCATTCAGAAACATTCGGCCCAGATCAGCAAAGTCTACTCAAGCTAAATTGTTTCTCTAGTGATCCAGAAACACAAATCAAAAATGAAAATCTCTGGCCAAAATTATTTTTTATGGAGGTATATCGGGGCCTGGATTAGAGCTTGAGATCTGACAGTTAATCCCACAAGGCTTCATTTAGAGGGGGTGGCCTTCTCTGAGAAATTGTTTGATGGCTCACACTATTTCCAGTCCCTGAAATTCTGGTGAGTTGATCAGTTTTTGAAGGGGCCATTAGTTATATGTCAAAATACATTATCAACCTACAACTATAACAAATACAGAAAATCGACTATCAACATATTGGTAGGGTAATTAATTACAGGGAAGTATCGATTTAATATTCTAAACTCCACATCTATTTACCTTGAAGTTGTTAGTCAATATTGTGCAGTTAATGTCAGTACAAGTCAATATATAAAAAAACTTTCAATTTTGGTAGAGCAACAGTTCATTTGGGATGAACTACCCCTATTTTTGTAGATTCATTGTTGGCACCGCTCCTGTAACCTTTTCCTGGCAAAGGATTGTGACTTAAGGCTTGGTATGTTGTACTGTGATAAATCCCAGATGACACTCTTTATGGCTGTGGCAAATGCTTCTCGATGAAAATTATGACAATGCCCAACTTCAACTCAATATGAATATCTCACTATTATAGAATAATCACCCTGCATGTGATAGGTCAGTAACCTGAACCAGAGCATTAAGCCACTTGTATTGTTGGTGATGATGGTCATCCTAGGCATTCAAGTGATGTAGCTGCCAACTAATTCAACATAATGGAACAGTGACCATATTGTGTACAGAAATTCAAATATAAAAGTGTAGTGATACACTTAGTCCTTTATTTGGTTAGTTTGTCATTTGTGCTATAGTTCAGTTATGGCAACTCTTGTGCAGCCCCCATCTCGCACTGTATTCGCATTTGTATGTGATTTCACTTGTAACGTCTCATGCCCCGCATTCCTTCTCCATGACACCCATCTGCAGTGGATTCAGTTGCGGCTTGGATTCCTTGGAGGCAGTGCATTTGTATTTGCAATTAAACTTGTTTTGTCATGTTTGTTTATAAGGGGGAAGATGATGTAATGATACACTTGGGGCCAGATGTAGGTAATTTTAATTTACCACCTCTTAAATACCGATTCATACCGAATCGGTATTTAAGAGGTGGTAAAATAGAGGGGGGGAGATGTAGGTATTTTAGATTCGGTAAATACCGAATCGTTAAGATTCGGTATTTACCGATTCTGTAAATACCGATTCGGTATTGCCCATTGATTCCTATGGGCCTTGCAGCCCATAGGAATCAATGGGCAATACCGATTCTGTAATTACAGAATCAGTAAATACCGATTTTAGCAAGGGTGCAGGGGGTGTCACTTTGACACCCTCTGGCACCCCAAAAATAGGCATGTGCGCCATGTGGCACACAGACATGCCCTAAGGGCATGTCTGTGTGTCACATGGCACAGGTGTGCATGCACACATGTGCATGCACACCTGGATTCGGTATTTTACCACCCAATTGGATTGGGTGGTAAAATACCGATTCTTAAAGCCCTGTGGCACTCTGACATGTGCCAGCTACATCTGCATTTACAGAATCAGTATTTTACCGAGTCTGTATTTACCGATTCGGTAATTTTACCGAATCGGTAAATACAGAATCGGTAAAATACCGATTCTGTAAATG
Organism: Lissotriton helveticus; assembly: GCF_964261635.1. Taxonomy (NCBI): domain Eukaryota; kingdom Metazoa; phylum Chordata; class Amphibia; order Caudata; family Salamandridae; genus Lissotriton; species Lissotriton helveticus. The sequence goes on along the minus strand of NC_136059.1, from coordinate 957,865,001 downwards.
CATGCCCTACATCTCAAAATCCAATTACCGGTCGGTAACGGCCGAATTCGGCCGTTACTGACCGGTAATTGGCCACCTACATCTGGCCCCAAGTCCTTTATTTGTGCTTACTTTGGTTAGTCCTTCATTTGTGTTATATTTCAGTTATAGCTGCTCTAGTGCATCCACCGTTTAGCACTGTATTTGCATTTGTATGGGTTTAAATTTATAATGGCTCATGCCCCGCAACCTATCTCCATGGCACACAGCTGGAGTCAGTTGTGGCTTGGATTGTTTGGAGGCAAGACATGTGGTACATGGGCTCCTGTAGCTTCAGTATTAAAACTTACTTTGTTCGGCACTTGGAGTCTCCTCATCTTGTGATTGTCACCTCAACAACAACTATTGCGTGTGGCATTGAAACTATGGGCAACACGTTTACATGTTGATAATTGTCTGGGAGAGTATTAAATAACATCCATCTGATTCATGAAAAAAATGATTGAGCACAGTAAGCTTTCTTTGATTAACCATTTCACGTTTGTGTTCATTTTACTTCATATAGGTGAATATAAGTATTAGAGCCCCTTTCTGAGGGATGCGGGGCAAGCAGGAGCTACTGGGCCCAACAAAGGGTTGTGAGGCCTTTTACTCCATATGTCTCGGGCCCGACTTACTATGGGTCCTGAGCAACTGGGCCAAGTACGCCTTGACTCTCAGTAGTAGCGTGGAATGAGCAGCCCAAGGCTCCTCACGGAGAGGGGTAGATGCAGGGGGGTGAACATGGGCTCACAACTCAAAATACATTCAATAGCAGCAATAAATGATAGTCCAGTCAAATGCTTGCTTATATGAAAAAAGGAGTGATTATATATGAACATAAAGCAAACTACAGTTTACACAAACAATACACACAGTTCCCTAAGGTCAGGGCTCTAGTGATCACGTTTTTAGTGTCCCTCTCACTACTGGTAGAGGTTCTTCTCCATTCACTATAGTCATCATTCTCTTTAAGCCCCACAAGTAGTCTCAGTCTTTGGAGTCCCACTCCGACTCTTCCATCTCCAAAAGGGCTCCAGCACACAGATTGCTACACAGCAGAACAAGCTCCCCCTGTGACTTCTGGCAGTACGATCAGTCTTTCCGGGAGCGTTTCACTCTTGGACGTTTCAGAAGGCTGCAGTGGCTGCTGATGGTGATTGCCGCTCTGCAGGAACAGCGGCTGAGCATTCATGGCACTTCCTCTGGTGAGACGGTAAGTTCCTCTGATCCTTCTTACCAGTGGAGAGCGATTGCTCAGGTTCAGATCCTCAGTTGGGGCTTGGGCATGCACAGGTCACACATGGCGTCCTCTCCCCTTGGCCATGGCAGAACCAGGCAATGTCTCTTGTTCTTCATAGTGGCCCCCTCTGGCACACGGAATTGTTGGCCTTACTCTGCACACAAGTGAAGGCCCTATAGGCATGGCACTAACTTCAAAGTCACGGTGGCCCCCTCTGGCATACGGAGCCTCGGACTTCACTCCGCACATGGGCTACTGCCTGATCAGCACGGCAATCATGCAATCTTTACAGTTCTCTATCATATGAGTTGCCGACTTCACTCTGCACATGGTCTATACCCTGATCAGCATGGCAGTGATACTATCTTCACGGCAGTTATACTATCTTCATGGAAGCCCCCTCTATTACACAGGGTTGTTGACTTTACTCTGCACACAGGCTACAGTCCAATCGGTGCAATCAAATCTTACTTTATGGCAGCCCCCTCTGGCATACAGAGTCACCAATTTGAATCTGCAAATAGCCAATGATCTGATTGGTGTAGCAGCAATCTCCTCACTCCTTGCTACAGGGATCCTCTTACCAGGATCCCGCCAGCTGACCTTGCTCCCTCCAGGTACTTCCTTCTTCCTCACAGGGCACACTGGTCTTGACAACAGGTAGGTATTGGTGTTCCAGGGCAGGTGGTCTTAGATTTGCTTGGCTGATGTCCTCTCACCCAATTGGGAGACTGGCAGACCTTAGCCCCCAATCCTGGTACAGGCAGAAATCTTGGAGAGCTTCTCCTTCTAAAGATACAGCTAGACTGGCTTCTTGACAGTTGACGATTTTGGAAGCCTTAACCCCCCCTTCTTATTGTCCATTTCAATATACCAAAAGTGATTTTGGGTCAGAGTCTTTGAAGTTTGTTTTGGGGATCTGCTTCCTTTTGAAGTACCCACTTCTCTGGCCTGCCCTTCTTCCAGAAAGCAGTCTGTAACAGCAGGAGTGACTCCAAATCTGATTGGCCCACAACACACTCCATAGAAGTGACTAGAGGTTCACACCTGGATGTCAGCTACAGTGATATATGAATCAATTGATTACCCAAGTATCCCCAGCCCTACTCTTTATGGTGCTCTTATCAGCCCCATCGCTTTCCTGAAATGTGCCAGGCCCTTTTCCAGTGATCTCTCCCTTAAACAAAGAAAACCCTTTGACGTGTAATAAAGAGCCTGGCTCTCCTTCCTCCAGTGTGTGCCCCACCCGGTCCTAGGGAATGAAACAATCTTCAAATCTGGTATCCCCTACCTGTTTATGGTCCTCCATTCAGCCCTAGTTCTCCCAAAATGTAGCCCAGAGTCTTCCATGTATTTCACTATTCACAGGCACATATACACGCAGCACACACATGCAACCACACAAGTGCTGCACAGCGCTACATACTAACTTGATGTAAGACAAGGGAGACTTAAGCACACAGCAGCAGAACTTTACACGGGGGAGCATGTAAACCTCACTCCAGTGACATAGGCATGTTAACCCCTACTGATCACTACACACTATGGTGCGACCACCATGCTTGTGCTACTTAACTCCTGGCAAAGGCAGCAGCTTTTCACTACTATGAGGTTTGGGCACCCGTCCTGGTCCAACAAGACCACAATCCATGAAGCAGGTCTATGCATTGGTGCACACTCATGATCCGTGTTCTCCCATGACAACAATAATCAACAGCATGGATGCCGACATTGTTGCAGCTGGGGTACTCGGAGCAGGGATGCTCATCTGTAAATTTCAGTAGATACTTAAGGAACATTTAAATACCATCTACACAAAGAAGAGCATCAAAGAAATGTATGGAGCGTGTACATATTTTTGATTTTCATTCTGCATGTATGTTCCTGGCAGGTCTTTGGAGAACCAGGCGAGCCTTTGTAAGAGACACGGGCCACATCCATGTCCAGAGCGTGGCAGTGAGCAATGAGGCGCTTGAAGTATATGATGAGAAGAAACATAACACATGGCCACAGTTCTATAACTTAGGCCTTTTCATTCAGTTTCATATTACCTCTGCTGCTGCTTCCTTGCCAAGAATATGAATTTGGAATGCACAAAAAAATAACTCCCAAGTGCCAGTGGAATTCACTCTAGGTGAAAGAATCCTTTGTTGGGAAGTCACAGGAGGACTGGCTACGCCGGACTGATTTAGGTGCTGTCCTTGAAACCCAGACACACTGATAATTCAGCCTGACTCTTGCTTTCGGTGACTTAGAACAGCCGCGCGCCTCTCCTCTCCACTCCGCTCTCCCCATAAGTTGGCTTCGATGACAGGCCATGTGTTGGAAACTGTGTCGTAATTGTGAGGTAGTGCGTAAGCAGCTGGCGCAAGTCCAAAGCAGAAATACCTTCTCACACCTGCTGGTAACTAAACATGAACAGACTGTTTAGAAACAAAATATTTTAGGTGTTTCAACGTGGAATGGGTTGATGAGTGTTATCGTGCAGGTTTCCTCAAAATCGAACACTCTATATTGTTGGCGGAGCCGACAAGAGGAGTAAGGGCCTCATGTGCAGAAGGTACAGCAAAGGACACCTGCGAAACAGGCATGTTGAGTTGAAGTGTGCACTTACCATCACTTATCTCTTGGCGTTCATGGCAAGTGAGGAAAAAACAGAGGGTTAAAGGAGACTTCTGTCACTGTGTAGATGACTGGCAATTTTTCAGTTAGAAAGCTATTTTCTTCTATTCCCCAGGACTCTCCGTCTAATCCTATGCGCAAAGATATGAAGATTTTCTCTCACATTTATCAGGAGGTTCTATGCTAAAGTTTGAAACGTCACAAAGTTGATACATGTTGCTCTTCCCCTCCATTTGTGTGAAAATTGTGACTTTCATGACAAGTTATGTCATAAAAGGTAAACTTGATGCATACAATTTCAATACGTTTACCATTGTACATGGAAAAGCCTGCACACATTTTCTACTTTACCTACTTGTGAGTATCACCTTCGAGTCCACTGGTCTTTAAAACTGCATCCCTCAACTTATTCTCCTCACGTGGGTTTTTGCACACTAAACACATTAAACACACTAAACACAGACTTTGCACTTGACTGCACTGAAATTGCTAACCTGTTTTCATACCCTCTCACTTCTCCAATAGTCTTACACCCCACGGGGCAGCTTTACAAGCCCCTTACGCCACTTTTGCGTCATTTTTCCCAAGTTAAACGTGACGCAAAAGTGGCGCAAAGGGCTTGTAAATAAGACCCCACATTTCTAAATTTGTTTGATCTTTTCTATTTTATTCACTCTACTTGAGTTATTAAAATATGCATCTTTTTGTGCCATTTTACCTAGACAATTCTTCCCGTGCAATTGTGTAGAAAAACAATGTACTCAGAACAGGTACCTGCAGTACAAGAGGTCCAATCATTGTGCCACCATCTTTCCTCAGTGTGAATCCACAACTCAACTGTCCTTACTCCTTTCACACTCTTCCTCTAATGTTAGGTCGATATCAGCCTGGTAGAATATCTCGGTGTTGGTTGTAAAGCCTTTTTACTTTACTACCAAGGCCCTTGGCCATCTTTAAATGATGACATTAACCTAAATCTTTCTCTTTGCAGATATCAGTGCTAATACTAGTGGCATCAGGTTGGTCAACACCCTCTAACTTAAGAGGAAGTTATTCACAACCACAATTTAATTCATGTTACTCTCATTTTGACACTTCTGTTTTGTAACTAAAGTCTATCTTCTTGTTGGAGGCCTTCATCATGGCCCTTTGTATGGGGTGTGAAGGTCCTACCGAATGCCAAACAGTTGAAATCCATTGCACATTCCTGTTCAGTTTCAGTGTGCACCCAATCAAAGAAACTACCCAAAAGTATGACAACCCCCCCCCCCCCCTGCCCCCAGTGCTCAGGGTCTGCTGGTGGTTGCAGGCAGTGGGCACCGATACTCATTTCTAGAAATCAGGGCTCGAATTACCTAGAGTACCTGTAAAAAATGTGTTTTTTGGTTTTGTGGGATGAAACTCAACTCAACCAACAGCTGCCATCCTTGTACGGGTGAATCACAAAAAGTTATTAAAATGACCTGTGTTTAACCTTCTGATAGCTTGGCACAAAAGCAGTGTGGCTTAACTTAGAGGCAATGTGTAAAGTATTTATGCATCATTTAAACAATTATAAAGTAAAAACACAACTCAATATAAATCCTACACCAGTTTAGACAACTAGAGTAAACTGTAATACATTATTTGAAACCAAAATTACAAAAATCAAATTAGTAGAACCAAAGTTATGAATTTTTAAAGTTTAAAGTGTAAAATATTGCCTAAACGATCAAAGCACCAACCACGGACATCTAGTTGTGCAAGACTGGGGCAAAGTTGAAAGTTATGGTTGACCGCAATGGATGGACTTAGAAGAATGTTTACCAAAAAGTTTCTGAGAAGGTAATGTTCAGTGGGGTAAGGCAGCCGGGTGTATATGAGGAGGAGGGGGCGCTGTCGTCAGAGAACCGCTATATTAGGCTGTGGTAAAGATTTCTACATTTGGACAGTCTATTTTTTGGAAGTCATAAATCTCCAGCAGACGAAGCTGCAGGCTGTAGCAAATGAAGGCTACATGACACCCCACACCTTTCGTTGGCGAGCCATTGAATAGGATTGGCTGCTGCGGAGAACATAGCAGGAGCTGCCGCGAAGTCAGGACAACCGGCGGTGCACCTTGGGCGTAGAGCACTTTTTGACAGAAAAGGCAGACAGTCCCATTTTTGGGATTTGGGATATTAGGGCACCTTTATCAGTACTTCCAAGGGTACAGGGTCACCACTTGGAAAGTCAGGAATCACTCAAGCTGGGTCCAGGTGCTGGTTCAAGGTGGTTGGAGCCTTTTCTGTCTCTAAGACTCTGATTAGGAGGCCAGCCAACTATCCCTTGGAGTCCCTCTATGAGTTTTGGGTTCAAGCAGGGAGGCACATATCAAGCAACAGAAGGGCAGTCCTCTGAGAGCAAAGGGAAGGCTTCAGGCAGCTGGGCAGTCCTCTTGGTGCAGCAGGATAGTCCTCTGAAGTACACAGCTGGCCACAGGGAGCAGGACTGTCTTTGGGAGGCTTTCCACAGGTCCAGAAATGAGCTGAAAAGTGGATTTGAGGATCCCATTTTTAAACCTGGTGCAACCTTTGAAGTGGAAGAAACGTCTGGAGTTTGCCCTCTAAAGAAATTACTGAAATCTCCTTCCTCCCAACCCTTACCCCAGTCTGTCTGGAGGCACAATAGGCTAGTGTGAAGCTCTTTGTGGGTGAACTGAAGCAGGGTCTTTGAAGTGCACATGGGGCTGTGCAAAGCTCCGTCCCCCAATCCTGCCTTGGATGGCCCATCCTGCCAAACCCCAGGTTCTCTATTGTATGGATGGCTTTTGGGAATAAACAAAGGTCAACTGCACCTAGTCGTGTAACACAGGAAACATTCTGCAGGTACCAAATGGTTAGAACAGGAAAATGCTGGCTTTCTAAAAGTGGCATTTTTGGAATTGTGACTTAAAATCTGACTTTACCAATAAAGAGGATTTTAAATGACTCCACAGTACTCCTCCCCCAGCACAACCCCCTGTAAGTCGACCTGTTAGAATCGTGTTTATTCAGAAAGGCAATCCTTTGCCTTTTCCTCTCACTTGTAAATAATACTCACACCCCATGGCTACTTTGAGGGAGAGAAGGAAGGAAATATGGGCCCCTTAGGTGTCAAGGACTGGGTGGAGGCTAAAATGGCCCTTAGATCTTTGGCAAAATCGATGAAACTCCATCTCATCCAATGGACATATCTCCATCGCATATACTACAGCCTCTCACGGTTACATAGGAAGTGAGATGCCCTGCCACCTTGGTGCTTGGGGTGCTGACACCTAACTGTCACCTTCTTCCATATGGTAAGATGGGACTGCCCAGTCATCCAAACATACTGGTCACAGGTTTGCACTACCCTTTCCCAGATCTTGAGCAGGGCAGTCCCTCGGGACCTGAAGTTAGTCCTCTTGGGCCTGCTGGATGCATGGGGCGGGAGTCTCATCATTGCAAAGTGGGAAATTGCCCAGCACTAGCGCTCTAGACCATTCCTGCCATTCCTTGAATGGACAAGGGTAATTGACTTTGCCTTACCTGCAGAAAAAAATGACTGTAAATCCAGAGGGTGCCCGGATAAACACTATCAAATACGAAGAGAATTGTTGACATACTCAAAATTCCTGTCTTCTGTGATTTAGTTACTTACAATATGTCTTTGTATCTCTGCCAGCTGGGCATTGCGAGGATACGCTTATTGCAGCACTGTTGTTTTTGCTTGTTGTATGCTTTTTGTTATGTAATCTGAAAATCAGTAAAGACATTTATTTTAAAAAAAGGATTTTTAATTCTCTAGAAACTAAACCTGAGAATGCTACATGCTCCCAACCAAAAGTTATCACTTACTAACTGTAATAAAACCCAGAAAGAAAAGTAGGCCTCACAGTAGTGAAAAACACATTTGTGAGTTTTTCACTACCGGGACATGCACATGCAATACTTAAAAATACATATCCAACTTTTTAAATACAATGTATCCTGCCCTATGGGCTGATTTGGGCCTAACCTAGGGGTGACTTATATGTTTAAAAAGAAAGTTTTAGATTTGCCAAACGGTATATTTTGCAATGTTGACTTGGCAGTTTAAAACTGCTCACAGGCTGCAATAGGTGCTACTGAAGGGAGTGGCACAATAAATGCTGCAAGCCTTCTGGTAGCACTTAATTTACCTGCCCTTACTATATGATATACTACTTTACTAGGGACTGATAAGTAAATTTAATATGCCAATCTACTGTTGGTCGATTTTACCAAGATTAAAGATTCAAAAAACCTTTATTCGAATTTCATAAAATTCATAAAAGCACAGAATACATTTCAATCGTCCCATAAACTCTTTGTAAAACAATTTACAATATCAAAATTTTTTTAAATTATACAGGTTCATATGTCAAATTTCATGGGTTTTCCATCATTTTCCGGGCGCGAATTGTCACTTTCAAAAAAGTGCTCGTGCGGAAGACCAATTCATCAGTGTCCAAAGAAAGCAGCATTATATATGAATCCCCTAAAGAAAGGGGTCTTCGTTTTCTAAAATATGATGATAAAAACCATTTAATATATTTTATATAAAATTTACAGAAGAATAAAAAATGCAGATCATTTTGTGTACTCATTCCATCACAAGGGCAGGGTTTAAGATGTGATGACTGATAAAGACCCAACGGGAAACATAATAACATTTTTACCGTGCCAGCCCTCGGGCGAAACAACGATCTTTCCCATTTGGTCATGGGCAGGGTGAGATATAGTGGGGACGGTTGCCTGTTCAATTTGTTACCCATATAGGTCACAACTGATGATTTGAGTAATTCAATTCCCATTCTTTCCGAGTTATAAAGTGCGTATAATGCTTGTTTTATCTCACTTTTGTTTTTAGGGACAATTCTAGATGGATCAGGAAAAATATCTCCCCTGCCCACTGCACACAGGAATTTAAGAACTCCCGCGAGCCAGGGGATTGCTAATCCTTTATCACAGCTCAGACAGTCATTAATAATATCCTGAGTTAGAGCGGCAGAGCTGTTTTTCCAAATTCTAAGCCAGAATAGAACTGGTCTGGACCTAATAAAATCACATGTATAAGGCAGATTTAATTCCTGATGACAAATAAATTCAGATGATGAGATTGGGGCACCCAAGACCTTTCTGCAGAAGCGATTTTCTTCTCTTTGGATGCTGGGGGACTTTCCCAGGCCCCAAACTTCTGCCCCATATGTGACTACTGGTACGCACTGTAATTTAAAAATCTTTAAAATAGCCATAGTGGCACCTGTTTTCTTCGGACGAGCAAGCTCAAGATGGAATTGTGGTTTTTGAGAGCTTGCCCGTGGAGTGGGCCAAATGCCCACTCCACGAGCCGCTCGCAGCAAAAACCATCCCCAGATATGGGAACATGCTCACAGAGTCTAACTTATCAGTCCCCACATGTATGGTTTTAAGTTTCCTTTTCCCAGGGCCTCATGGCATAATAAAAGACTTTTTAAAATTCACGCGTAAGTCTAAGGCCTCCATATATTGTACAAAGGTTTTAACAAGTAGACGTAATGCGTTTGGCGTGCGGCACATAAGGACCGCATCGTCTGCATATAGGAGGACCGGTAGTGGTTGCCCCTTAATCATCGGAACATCCGGAGTCACCTGTTTTAGACAATTGCTTAGTCCGTTAATATAAATAATAAAAAGCAGGGGTGCTAAAACGCACCCCTGCCTAACCCCTCTTCCTACTTTAATTGCACTGGAGACTTCCTCACCCTTCCCAATTCGAACTTGCGCTTTAAGGTCGGTGTGGAGATAAGCCAGAAAGTTTACAAGGGTTTCATCCTATCCATAATTCAATAGGATGGACCATAGTTTAGCCCTATAGACTAGGTCGAATGTGGATGAAAGATCCATGAATGCGAGGTAAATCGGGGAGGATCGAGCAAGGTTGTACTTGTCGATCACTAATTTCAGATTCAAGCACTGCTCGACCGTGCCCACCCTACTTCTGAACCCCATCTGACAGGGATCCAATAATCCACAATCTTCTGTCCACTCCAACACCCTGTTATAAAGGACTCGCCCCAGGATCTTTAGGGTATTATCTAAGAGCGAGATTGGTCTGTAATTAATCGGGTCTGCTCTATCGCCCTTTTTTTTTTTTTTTTTTTTTTTTTTTAAACCTTTATTGTACAATGAAGCTCACAAATACGGGCCTACAACCCACCAGGGCTGGCCACCACATGGTAGAAAACATAACAACCGAAAATAAGTTCTTTACAGGATATGATATCAGGAGCACAGGTAAAACAATAAAAGACATCGAGCAATCAGAAAGAACAGGATAATAAAAGGTTAATTTTCGAATGCGGGGTGGGGTACAGAATAACAACGGGCCGTGTAGGAAACAACCAGGGAGGAGGGGCCACGGCAAGCCGCCATCTTAGGAACACAGAATGAAAAGAAGCCATACAAACATCGCTATCCAAAATAGAAACAAATTCGGAATATAAGGAAACGAGAATGGCAATAATCAAACCGCGCCCATCCATCACCGCCCCCACCCAAAGTGAGGAGGCATGATCAAAGGGCCCGCAGTGTAAAAACAATACGAAACGCACCCCGACAGAAATAAAAGGACCCTCATAAAGGAGGAAAAAGGGGAGAGAGAAAAAGGGATAAAAGAAGGGACTCCCACCAAACCATGCACCCCCAGGAGATAAAACAGGATAATAGAATCCGGCCAGCAACGTATCAAAAATCGATACCGAATAACCCAGCGAGCCACAATCAGACACCCACCGGATTACAAAGGTCCCCAGGGGGACACAGGCGGAAACGGAGTCCCGAAAAAGTGAACACACAAGAGCCATAGAACAGAAAAAGGGAAAATAAGGGAGGAAAAAGACCCCCCAATGCAGACAGACCCCCCCACCCCACCCCGAAAGCCCACCCTGCACCCCTGCAGAAGGCTACGGCCAACCCCCCGGCAGCGTGCCTGTCGCCCTAAATAGAACCCGAAATATAGCGGAGCAAAGTGAAGTCGGAATCAAAAGACAAAAGTGGGAAGGGAGGGAAGGGAACAGGGGATGGGAGACACACACACACACATATACGGGGGAGGGCCGGGAGACAGAAGTAAACGTACCCCATCACCCGCCTGAATGAAGAACCAGGTACCCGGGAAGCCAAAAATCATCGGGTAAAGTCCAGGAGCACTAGCCAGTCATACAGAACCATACCGGGACATGTTGACCCTCCAAATCAGTGCAAGACTACCGCACACAGACTCAGGCATACATCAGCCCTGTCCTTGTTTGTCCAAAGTGGAAACTTCCCGATCCAGCGAGGACCAGGCCACGAAGAACAGGAGACAGACAGCAGGAAGATCCGACGGCAGTCCAGAAAAGGAACGGGAAATGAGACACGGAAGATCCAGGAAAGTCACTAAGTGGAGCAAACGATGCAGGCACAAGTCCAAGGATATGTCCAGAGAAACCGACCCATCTGGGCCAGAACAGGAGACATCGCCGGGCAGCGGCGGCCGAAAGGAAGCGGGAGAGTCATGAAGGTCAGGCCAAACAAGATCCAGCTCCCGGGCCCGAGAAAAAGGAGAGAGCGCAGGAGGAGGAGGCGCCATTAAGTCCCACACATCCGCAGACGCGGTCGTGACCGGAGCCAATCCCGCCAGGATAATTCCAGCCGCACCCCGCGGCGGCGAAGTCGCAGTCAGCCGTGGGGGCCCCAGAGGCCCGTCGTGAGGAACCACCTCCGAAGCCATAACAGGCGCGGTTGTACAGAGTCGCCAGGAGAGCAAGGCGTCCAGGATCTCTTTAAGTGTAGAAAAACCTTTACAATGTCCGGCACCCGGGTCATGCGGCGGGCCCCCAGCGCTCGCCCAGGCCCGGCCAGGACACCCGGGGCCGGCCGCCATTTTGAGAGTCCAACAAGGCCGCTCGGTCGACAAACTCCGCCGGGGCGGCAGCAAGGCAAGTGAAGTCCCGCCGACCGGCAACAGAGCACCCCAGGCAGGAAGGAGGGCCACCAGAAGAAAGGGGTGCGCCGGCCGCCCAACGCCGCCGGTCCCGTTCTCCGAGCCCGGGCGGTAAAATCAAAATGGCCGGACCGGAGAACAATGGGAGAGCAAGCCGGACACACAAGGAGCTCCGACAACGGAAGGCAGCGCCTCCAACATAGGTCTCCCTCCAACGGGATGCGGCCAGTAAGGACCTCCGGCCCACACGAACAACGGGCTTCCGACCACCTCCACAGCGCCCCGAAGGTGAGATCCGCAGGCTCTGTCCGGCCCGGGAGCCGGGAAGAAGATCCAGGCCAGTCCGCCCTCCACTCCCCAAGACTATCGGGGAGGCACTGCACCGGAACCACAGCAGCCAGGACAACCGGAGCAAGAGGTAAGTGCCTGCAAAGCGTTGTAGCACTAGCACACAGCAAAAGGGGCTTCCCGGGGCAGGATAACAACAGGATAAATGTGAAAACACAGGCGGGCGAACGGAGCCGAGCTAAAGCGCGGCCATCACGGTCGCGAGCTAGGCTCCTCCCCTCTATCGCCCTTTTTAAATATTGGGACGATAGTGCTAGTAGACCAAGTGTTAGGCATGGGCACTAGGGGTAGGCTGTTAAAGACATTAAGAAGAATTGGTGCCCATAAATCTGGGCTCCACTTAATAACATCTATTGGGAGTCCATCCGGACCAGGAGCCTTATTTCCTAGGCTCTGTCTGATAGCCATTTCTACCTCCAGAAGCCCAAACTCCAGGCAACGCAGTTCCCCGGGGGCAAAACGTGTTATGTCCTCAAGTGGGGCAGCATATACTTTAGAGAAGTGGTTCTCCCAGACGCTGCTGGTTATGGTGCAGCTTATTGTGTTCAATGGTTTACCCATATCTCGCATTTTTCTAACAGCTGACCAGAAGAGGGCACTACTCTTCTTGGATGCACATCCAACCAGTTCCTTCCACTGCTCAGTTAATACTATGGATTTCCGCTCAGCAATTTTAATTTTGTAAATTTTCCTTGCTATCTGTACCTCTGAAGTACATCTAGGTTTTGCGGTTAATACTCTGCGCAGCGCCCTATTCGCTGCCGAGCAGGCACTATCAAACCACCTAGGAACCTTCTCTTTTTTAGATGAGGGAACTGATAAGCAGGTTTTTATTACGGAACATAGTTTTACAAAGTCTGTAACTACCCTTGAACAGATCCCGACAGGTAGTAGGCAGGAAGTTATCAGATGTAAGTGATCCTTTTTCACGGTTTCTAATATGGCACCGCTATCGACTCCCCTCCATTTCAGTCGCAGGCCATCTCCTGAGGGGGTAATATCTCTCGCTCCACAAAGATTGAAATATACAGGACTGGGACCTAGTCGTAAGACAACCGTAAGAGGATTATGATTTCCAAATGAGGTTTCCAAGACTTTACTCGCTGTTATAAGGTCTATTAGGCGGGGGGACATGAAGATAAAATCAATGATCGAGGAACAATCTCTGCCTCTAAAGGTAGGGACGTAGGGTTTACTGTGGGCATGTCCCGCTTCCATAGCATCACTAAGAATGTGCTCGGTTAGCAAGTTATCTAATTCCATCCCCCTTCTTTCAGCTTGATCTAGTTGGGATTTGTCCTTAACCCAATAGTTCTTTGGGATTTTCGCATTGAAGTCCCCCCCAATGAGGATCCCTAACTCCTCCTCTGTGACTATATTTAGTTTTAAATTTGTTAAAACATTCAAGAGCTCTCTAAAGTTATTATTTGGGACAGAGTGAAAATCATTATTATAAAAGTTTATTAAATAGATCCGAGTCTTTCTCTTATATTCTAAAACCTGTAAATTCGGGTTCATAATTGGCAATTCCCTAATGGTCCCCCCGGCAGATATTCTAATCCCAGTAAATAATCCACCTACTGCACGGCCTGAGACAGGCCTAGGGGCTGTCACACTGAAACAGTGAAACCCCTCTATGTATAGTTTGTCAGTAGCCCATGTCTCCTGGAACCTAATAATATCTTTGCCGTCCAGTAACAATGCCCTGTTCGGGTCTAACAATCTTGACTCTAACCCGGCAACGTTCCAACTGAGAATAGTCAAATCTAGTTTGCCAGTGGTCAATTTTGGATTAGATGCATTCCTTCTTACGCCTTTGTCCTTGACTACCTCAGTATTTGATGACTTGGGGTATTCATTCCTTTGTGAGACTGTTGGGGAGGGTATAGGATCGTGTCCTATCGTGTCCTACCATGTCATTGGAAGACTTTTTTTGAATAGATGCTGAGTCTTCCCCCGTTTCATTTAACTCCTGGATATTTATGCCGCCCTTCTCAATTGCTGCATTGTAGCTATCAGCTAAACCTATTGCCCTAGTTTTTGTACTAATAATGGGGCAATATTTCATATCGTCAGCACCCCCGTTCTTGTCTAGCCTACTTAGGAGTCAGTCTACTTCCTCTAAGCCTGATAGAGGTGCGAAGCGATTGTTAGAGGTGAAGGTTTCCAATTGACCCAAGAGTGACATGGTACGTGGGTATCGTGATCTGTGTGTTCTCTGGGAGTGTCCTACTAGAGAGCGGGGATAAAAATAACTTAGGTCTCGAGTGGTTATACCGTCATTGGTGCCCTCAGTATACCAGTCTCTGATAAAATTTGTGGCCCTGCAGTCTTTAAAATTAATAATTACAATGTCCCCATGTAGATCTTTAGGTCTCCGGCCCACCCAGCCTAACCTTCTAACATTTAGGATTTTACCATCAATGTTGTAAGATAAAGGTCTATTCTCCCCTAGCCAATGTATCACCTTATTCTTCAAGGTATCATAGCTTTCCAATTTACCCTCAGTAAGAGCCGGTACTCCTGTGAGTACGATGACATAGGGTTCTTCCTCGGGAGGGAGATCTATGTGTTGAAGCGGGGCATGTAAATTTTTGTCCAAGGGAGGTCTACCACCACGTAATCCCTGTCCTTGCCCGTCCCCCTGCATATTTTCTTGTCCTTTCAAACTCACATCCCTAGATTTTATATGCTTGGATGCTAAAGTGGTTTTATGGTCAGCCAAGATGTTATTTTCCCCTCTCAATCCCTCTCTTTTATGTGCCCAGGATCTTGGTTTGTGCATTGTCTACCTGCATGATTGTTATTTAACAAAGGTAAAAATTTTGCACAATTTGTCAGATTATTTAGATTCTGGGGTGATGTGGGGGTGGGGTGAAGTATATTAGACTTTTTAGCTACCAATTCCTTAAGTGGGTTCATGTTGGCGGTCCCAATGTCTTGAATGGCCCCCAATTGCTCCGTCAACCTTTTCACCCTTTCTGTGAGTGGTAACAGTAAAGATTTAACCAAATGTTCTATCTTCTCAATAAATCTGTGGATAGTTGATTTTGAGGGGAGTTACTAGCTAAGTGGTCTTTATTTATTTTAGGGCTGGTAACTGTCTTGATGGATTTTGAACGATTACCTTTTTGCATGTTACCACCCCGTTTTCTTTTTGTGGCAGGGACTAAACATGTTGTTTTAGCTGTAGCGACCTTACTGGGGGTTTCGCCCAATGTAACTGCTACTGTGTTCTCCTCCATGGAGGAATCGATTTGGCAATCTGTGCTAATATCAATAGAATCTAATTCCCCTCTCCTAGCCTGTGACTCTGTCAGGTCCTGTAGCTGCAGGGGAATACCGATATAAGCTGGTAGATCAGTGACAGGGCCGTGGCTTGGTGGTGTAATTATTAGCTGTAAGGCACCCAGTGAGGAACGCTTATTTTGCAGTTCAGACGACAGGTGAAAGAGGGGGGGGGCCCAGCCCAGCCTGGAACAGCCCCGGACGGCCACAGACGGCCCGCCCTTTGCCCGGGCTTAGCCCGGCGCTGCCCACACGCTGCCGCGTAGCGGGGGGTGGCGCTGATTTTTATGCACCTCCTGGCGCAATAGTCCCGAGAGCGACTTCCGGCCGCTAAGGCTGCTGGAAGTTGAAGTCCCCACAAGTCCGCTCTCCACACTGTGGCCGAACCCGGATGTCGTGGGTGTGCGGCGGCGGGAGGCGGGGCAAAGCAACAGCCCGCTGGCGGCGTGAGCACCGAAATGCAAGGCAGCAGGTAGGGGTCACAGCACTATCCCAGGAAAAACAGCAGCCCTTTGAGCTTCTAAACAATCAGATATTAGCCCCAAGGCATTGTCCACTTCTTCTAAAACCTTCCCTACAATTTGAACTTCATAGGGGTTGGGAAGGAAATGGGCAGTTGCTGATATTTCTCTTGGCTGACTTTTTCAATGCAGGGTCCTTGGTGGCATATAACATATGGCTGGGATGATGTAAGCAGGAGAAGAGGATCCATACCGTTCCTTCTCTCACCCGATATAGGCTTCATTACGACAGACAAAGTAAGTACAGGTTTGCTCTACAAACTAGCAGCAGGAATAAAGGACTCCTAGTGGAAATTCAAAATGTAAAGGATCTATCATGGAATCAGATGAGGCCTCAAGGAAGACAATGTAGTTGCTGTGGCCCACGTAGATGCTGACATTCAGTGTTTCACAAACAATTCCATGAGCATTGTCAGCGATGTGGGTAGCCGAGGGCATGGTGTCTTGGTTAAGGAAACAGTAGTCGTTGATGACTATAGGGATAGGAATAGTACCAATTTCACACTCATTGGGAAATCGCCCCTGTAGATACAATTTGATGCATAGTTCTTCTTCATCCAAATGTTGGTTTACTCCCTAGAGAGCCAGTAGGAAAGTGGGCACAAATCTAGCGGGGAAAAAGTTTGAAGCTGATGGTATTTTTCTATCACAGTGGTTCTTAACTTTTGACTTCTGTGGACCCCAATTAATAATTACTGGAACCAGGGATCTCCACTGAATCATTAGTGGAATATTATGACCCCCCCAAGTCATTACTGAAAGACAGGGACCCTGGCCTGAGCATTTCCTATGACCTGAACCACAAAACAATACAGAAGCAATCATTCATCAAACAAGTACACAAATTAGGAAATATTTTTATTTAATTCACAAACAAATATAAAGAAAATCAGCCTTTTAATTTTAAGAGGAAGGTTGCAGCTTTTCTAAATTTAATTGATGCCACTCATCATCCATACTATATTCTTTTTGATGCACTTGCACATCTCCCACAAATCAATCTGAGGATACTAACTTAATTTTTAGCCTCTAATTTAAAATTCCTTAATATTTACAGAACGTTTAAAAAATTTAAACTGTACATTTTCATCACAATTTATATACACTTTATCAATTTGTTAATAACATTTATTTTCGAAGTAGTTGTGGACCCCCTGAATAGGCTTCGTAAACTCCAAGTGGTCCTGGGACTACAGGTTAAGAACCGCTGTTCTAGCAGTTTGAAAAAGGTGTTCTCACTGAACAAGGAGCACTAGTCTCAAGGGTGGGCAGCAGGCAAGGTACTGTTGCCTTCTGGACATCTATCACTTAGTACCTTTATAGAACCATACAATGAACCAGACAACAAGGCTTGCAGCAAAGAAGGGTGGCTAGATTTGTGGGGGGATCAAGTAGCTGGGAGGCTTCCAACTCCCTTGGCTGCGGGTGGTATCTGTGGAAAGGAGTAGGAGCTGCATCATGATGAGAGCAAAGATTGGGGGGGCGTGGCTTTGGAGCCGATGAGGATGGTCGCGTGAGCTGAGAGCTCCGCGCCGACCCCACCGCTTATCCTCGAACGAGAGCCGGCTCGGTGTCCCTGCGAGCCCGGGAAGGTGTCCACAGGCGTCGAGGCCCGAAGAATCAAATTGGGTGCTCTTTGGCCCTCCAGTGTTGCACTGTGAACCCAGGAGTGGAGAGGCCCGGCCTGTGCACGAGCAAAATGGTGGCGCGTCGGCCATTCGCTCTTCTGGCTCAGCCCGGAGTGCCATACCTGCCTGAGGTCCGGATGAGCGGGAGATCATCCTCGGAATGCAATGAGCATCACAAGCCGGCTGTGCAGACCTGATCTTCCCTGCGATCGGAGGGGGAGATGGCGGGATTGTTGGCACTGCGGCACCTGCGCAATCCTGGCGGAGCCCAGCGCAAGGACACGGGAGACCGGCGGCGGGAGAGAGCCAGAGGTAACGGCAATTTCTCCAGAGGAAACTAGCGGGTGCTCCCGCCGCTGTGGCCCCTGAGTGAGTGTCTTTACAGTGAGGAGCTGGCTTTGGGTCGGTGAACGGCCCCCGGTCTTGGCAGCGTGGGCCTGGTATAACGCTGCCGTCTGTTGGGCAGAACAGTGACACATTGTGGTTGTGGGACTGCGACTGGGCCCGGGAGAGCTGCTGAGGCCCTGGGCACCTGTGGAGAGCCGAAGGAGATCGGCATTGGAGGTGAGGGTGGCCATGTGACCACCGGTGGCCTGAAAGGTGGTGCCTCCAGCGGCCCAAGCGCACATAATCTGCTGCATGGGGGCAGGCTTCACACACTGACTGGGAGCCCATGCTCGGTGACTGCCTGCCGGGCCCTTTTTCATAATAGGCGCTCACCTTTGTGGGAAGTGACCCGGCGGAGCCTGTTGGGCCCCATTGTGCGCAGTGGAGGCATTTGTGGTAGAGATGGATTAGGGCAGCTTGGACAGCCTTCGTCCGATCGGTGACCGCCTAGCCCGATAGGGGACTGGCTCACTGGGCAACAGAGGAGGACGGAGAAGAGACATGAAGCCCCTGGGGGCACAACGGACAGTCAACTGGTATCCGATGAACCCCCTTGTCCACCTGCAGGAGGTGTTCTTGATCGCTGAGGCAAGGAAGGTGCTGAGTGGTAGGTCCACGACTGGGGCCCTGGTAGACTGACACTCATGGGTAAACCGGAGCCGGAGGATGAGCCTCCGGAGCAGCGGAAGCCAGATGCGGCCACCTCGCCCCCGGAGGGGCTGTTGCAGCAGCAGGTGGACCAGATCCAAAAGGCTATCACGGACACAAAAGTAGCAGGATATTGCTAAGGTGTCACTGGGGCTGAGCCTACTATGGGCGGATCAGGCAAAGCTGGTCGATCGGGGGAAGCAGGCAGAGTCCACGTTGGAGGTCCTAGAACCCTCCCAGAAAGCACTGGACATTCAGATGGGGGAAGTCACTCGCAGGTTGCAGGTACTGGAGAGGAGGGCCGAAGATGTCGATGGGTGTAATAGGCGGAACAACATACGGGTGGTGGGCCTGCCGGAAGGGGTGGAAGGGAGCAACATAGTAGAATACTTGGAACAGTGGTTGTGGACTGAGGTTGCACCAGAGGGCCTGTCGTCTTTCTACACCCTGGAAAAGGGCACACAGAGTGCCGGGTAGGCCGCTGGCACCTGGAAGACCGCCCAGGCCGATCTGCTCCTGAATAAAGCATGCACTGCAGGTCCTTACAGAGTGGACAATAATAACGTGTTGCTATTACCGGATTATACCTTTGACGTGCAGCGTCAGTGAGGCTCGTTTCTGGCGGTTAAGAAGGCCCTCCGAGACAAAGGTATTCAATACTCACTGATGTTCCCGGCACGCCTGCGAGTGACACTGGATGGCAAAATGTTTTTTCATAGTGACCCTGAGGAGGCGTGGAGTTGGTTGGAGTCCTACCGTGCAGGTTTGGGCGAGGCAGGAAGCGGCCTGAGACAGCGGATGGAGGCGCCACAGCTGCGCCGAACAAGGCGCACCAGACGACATCAGACGACATCGCCCTGGAGCGAGGAAACCCACTATGACTTGGACAGAGAGAGAGAGGTCGGCAATCTGCAGGCCGTGACGGAGATTTTCCAGGCGAGCGGAGCGTTGTCGCTGGGTGCAATAGATTCTGAAAAAGGGTCAGCTGGGACTGACTCTAATGGAACAGACAAGGGGAGCGTTCCTCTGCCGCATGTCACACCGGGGACAGCAGATGAGCTCGTTGATGCCTGAACTTGTACTGTCATTCAAGAAACCAGTAAGAGGGGTAGCCTGGCCCTGGCCTCTCAGCTCCTGGGGGGGTATTCGGGAGGAGATACAGTTGCGATGGCCGAGACAGGGGGGCGTTAGTGTTGTGCGGGCACCTCTGCCTGGGGACCTTCTAGGGGGACTGAACATTCTTTCATAGTGGGGAACGGAACTAGGACTCGCTGAGGTTGTGGACCACATCTTCTCGGCACTAGAGGCCCCCCTTAGTCTTGCTCTCTGAGTGACTCCCTGGTAGCTACCAGAGGGACAGTTAGTGGATAGTTTGGATGGCTACTAGCTGTTTAGAGCCTGTTTTGGGGAGGGGACGTTGGGAGAGTTTGAGGGTTGTTTATGGGGTTGTTAGAACCACAGGTGTGCCAATGAAGGGAGTGTAGTTGGGGATGAGGGATAGTCAACACAATGGGGACATTGTCTGAGTTAAAATGTATTACGTGGAATGTGCGGGGGATGCATACGATGGTGAGACGCCACAAGATTCATGCTTATTTGGTGCGTAGGGGAGTGCAGATTGCTTTCCTCCAAGAAACCCATGTTGATCGGCTGAAGACCAGGCATTGCAGCCCAGGTGGAGAGGGCAGCCTTTTTATACTACGTACTCTGCTTTTGCCTGGGGTGCATTAATATGGGTTATGGCGAGAGTTCCCTTCCAACTGGTTGAGCACTTAGTGGACCCTGAGGGGCGGTTTGTGGCTGTTAGGGGGCATTTGGATGGGAAAGATGTGACGCTATGTAGTGTGTATGCCCCTAATGCGGAACAGGGGGCCTAGTTGCTAGATTGTCTGGGAAACTGACGCCCTACTTGACCGGTTCAGCGATATTGAGGGGTCATTTTAACTCTGTCACAGATACAGGGTTGGATAGGTCCCACCCGCCGCTACCTGAGGCGCCAATCCATAGGCTCTCAAAACTCCGACGGGATTGGCAAGATGAGTAGGGGTTGATAGACACCTGGCGCACGCAACATTTAGTGGAGCGGGATTATTCCTATTTTTCTGCCATGCATGACTTACATGTGCAGTTGGAAGGTATACTGTGCACCCCGGACATTCATGCAATGGTAAGACGCAGCGAGTATCTAGCGAGGACGATCTCGGATCATAATCCGCTGTTGCTGGCATTACATTGGACTCGGGAGAGGCCTGCAATTCCTACCTGGTGATTACGCCCGGAGGCCTTGGAGGACCCAGTATTCCAAACAGAGGTCCAGGAGGGTAATGAGCATTATTTCCTCGTGAATGAGGGTACAGCCTCGACCCTTGGCACTGGAGTGGGATGCTTTTAAGGTGGTGGTACGAGGCCTATGTATAACTAAAATGGTAGGAATGCGGAGGACGCTTTTGCAGGACATAGAGAAGGAGGAACTGCAGCTGCGTCAGGTGGAGAAAGCCAGACCAGAGAACCCGGGAGTGCAGGTCGAGGTCTTAGCTGCGAGAGGGGGAGTAGCGACACAAGTGGAGAGGTTGGATTGCTTCGACCATAAAGCATACTTGGTGAGGGCTCATGAAGAAAGGGATAAGGCGAGCACCCTCCTGGCCTGGTTGGCCTACCCGGCCCGAGGAGCACGCCTGTCCTGGTCTTGGCTTCTCTTACGGGAGAGCTGGAGTATACCCAGCAGGGGATTAATGGGATGTTCTTAGCATACTATGCAGATCTATACGAGAGTAAGCTCCTGAACACGGGTGATGGGTTGGAGAAATTCTTAGCTGAGATACGGCTGCCGCACCTTGAAGAGGACCAGGCGGATGCACTAGGTCAGGAGATAGCAGTGGGGGAAATACGTAGTGCAAAAAAGCATATGGCGTGCAAGAAAACCCCAGAAACTGATGGGCTACCGATTGAATTTTATTCAACGTATGTTGACATTCTGGCCCCCAAACTGCTGGCGGTTTATCAGGAGGCCCGCAACTTGGGGAGGCTACCAGCCTCCACTCAGGAGGCTATCATTCTCCCGCTGTTGAAACCGGGAAAAGACCCCTTGGCTAGATTGGTCTACCTCCCGCTATCAATGTTAACGACTGATTATAAGGTATTACGTAGGATTCTTGTGACCCGGCTGCTTCCCTATATGGCGCAGTTGGTCCACAGCGACCAAGACGGCTTTATTCTGAAACGCACTATGGAGACTAATGTGAGACGCCTCCTCCGCATTTTGGGAGAAGATCATAGCTGGACCCCCACTGCAGCGATTCTCTCTGTAGACATTGAAAAGGCATTTGACAGCTTGCAGTGGCCATACTTGTTCCGGATCCTTCGCGCGCTCGTTCTTGGAGACTCCTTTGTGGGTTGGACAGAGATCCTTTATAGATCGGCGAAGGACAGGTGGGATGATCTCCCAATCTTGCCTGATAGGGCGGGGAAAGCGACAGGGATGCCCGCCTTCTCCGTTGCTGTTTGCCTTAGCCATTGAGCCACTGGCAGCCCATGCCAGACTGGGGAGGCATTATCCCGGACTAGATCTCCGGGGGAAAGGCAGTTTATCTCCTTATATGCAGATGACCTCTTAATTTTTCTGGCAAACACGGATACAGCTTTGGAGGGTTCAAAGCGGTTGCTTCATGTGTTTGGCAGGCTCTCGGGGATGGGTGTGAACTGGGCGAAGACTTGCCTGTTTCCGGTGGTTCCATCAGAGGTGAGCCCTTCTCAGGTGGTGGGCATTCGCTGGGAGCCCCGCTGTTTGACTTACCTTGGCACAAACATACATTATGACCCTCAGGATCTGCTGGAGGGTAATGTGGGTCGGGCAATACGGGGACTTAGGAGCAGCTTCGCGTTTTGAAGTTCTTTACCGCTCTCGTTGGCGGGCCGAGTGGCTCTCCTGAAGATGGTGGCGCTCCCCCGCTTATTGTACTATTTCCGGACACTGCCTCTCCGGGTGCCGGGCTCCGTATTTAAGCAGCTCTGCTCCATGGATGGGGGGGTTTCTCTGGGGGTCTGGCAGATGGCGGGTTGCGATGACTACAATGATGCGTCCGAGAGCAGACGGGGTATGGCAGTGCCGGATTTTGAATGGTATTATTTAGCGGCACTCAGGCGGTGGCTAAGGAGTTCCGGGATCCGGACGGACCTGAGGGACGGTGGGTCCCATGGTATATCCTGTCCTTTATAGTACTTCATCAGAGGCTACGCCTTGAGCTGCTTACTGGTGAAGAGCGGACACTGAGATTTTGCTGGAACTGGAGCCAGCGCAGAGCTGGGTTCGCTCACCTGTATGCTCTGGAGATTCCGCTGGGTATGTGTACTGCCCTCCCACATGGTGGGGACTGGATAACATTGGCCGAACGGGAGGTGATGGGAGTTCAGGTGCTGGGAGATCTTTATGAAGATGGAGTCCTATTACCATTTCAGGCCCTGCAGGACAGTTATGGTCTCCCGCGGGGGATTACTTGCTGCATTCCGCACTAGTCTTGGCAATGCAACGCTACTGGAAGGTGGGATTGTCAGAACCACAGACATCAATGGCATGCCAGTATGTGGTAATGGCCACAGGAACCTTCAAAGCCATCATGCACCTTTATAGGCGCATGCTGACTGAATGGCTGGTTTCGTTGCACGACCTACAGGGGAAATTGAGGCAGATTTAGGCTGGGAGATCCCCGAGAAGACATGGGCCCAGCTGGTTAGAAGGGCTTGGAAAAGCACGAGGAACACCAGATTTCAATTGGTGCACTTTTATATTCTGCATAGAGCGTATTTAACACCTGCTAATATTAACCAATATTTTAGAATGGACAGTGCCCGAGATGCAGGTTGGAAGGGGCAAACTTTCAACATACGATGTGGGGGTGTTCATGTTTGGGAACGTATTGGGAGGACGTGGTTTATTCGCTTTGTGGAGTAACGGATCGTAACATGGAACTTGACCAGGGTACGTGTGTACTGCACTGGTTCCCATATACCTCTAAAACGAAGGTGACAAGCAAGTTTATAGATTTGGGCCTATTATTAGCTAAGAGAGAGATCACGGCGCACTGGAAATCACCAAGAGGGCCCAGCATGGGGAGATGGAGGGGGGAATTACTCAAATGAGTATTGAGCGAAGGTACACTCAGGCTACAACAGGCCCTGCGAACTAATAACGAAAAGGCACTGGAATGTGCGAGGGCGTGGGAGGCCTTAGTTGCAGCACTACAGGTGCCTGGGACGGATTAAGAGGAGGGTTCAGCCCCGGAAGATTCAGTGGGTTCACTGGGCTCCACAGGGCTGGTGGAGTAACATTGGATAGACTCTAAGGAACGAATATTGGGTTCTAGTAACAGTATGTTAGCCTACACCGCACTATTGATGTTGACCTACCTGTCTAAGGAGCCTCGGATGCTCCTATCTATCTATACTGTAAGTAGTTGAGGCACACCCGTGGTGGGGGTGGGGTGGGAGGGGCTATGGGGTGAGTGGCTTGTGATTTTTTACAATATTATACATTGGATGTTTCAGTGTTGGTCCTGACTGCTAATTAGAACTGACTCCCAAGATTAGGTCGTAAGTCTATATAACACTAAACCAGCGACAGCTGTATTTATGTGATAGACATTAATGTAACTTTAAATGGATGTTAGCCGGAGTTGGGTTACGGGGCAGGAGGGGCGGCGGGAACATACAGTGAGAAACCGTCATGTTTTCTTACTTGCCAACTGTTATTTGAAAATCAATAAAAATATATATTAAAAAAATGGTGAGAGCAAAGATTAGGGAAGATTGCAGCTGGCATTCCTCCCTGCAATGGGGAGACACCGTTGTTCACTGGAGCTTGATGTGTAGAAGAAGTTGCCTCAAAAGCATGTAGGCAGCAGCAGGACTGGAGTTTTTCAGTTCAGGATGGTCTTGCAATGGCTTGCATGGACCTACACTGGTATTCTGTAGCACTTTACAGCAGTGTTCGTGGTGAGCAATGTTGAATGCACCACACAAAACTGGACTTCCACTGGTGAACTTGGATATGAACCCAGTCTCCTGGTTGCAGGCTGTGAAAGGCTTCAGATGGGAAAACTGGTAAAGGAGCCTGAACCTGGGAATAGAAACTGTAGAGACAACAAATAAGTTATTTGTTGTACTGGAGGGTAACTTCATTATTTAAGTGCAAAATAAGAGATGCTGGGGAAGTATGGGGTTTAGATGGGAGCAGCATGTGTCAACCTGTGGCAACGTTGTATGCTCCCAGGGTTGAAATGCTCTGCTTTCAATGCGGACTCTGCATGGTAGTCATAGTGAAAGTTTTATTTGATCCCTAAAACCTAGCACATCTTCAGCACGCGACGGTGCCCTTATCACTTCTGAGATTGGGCTCCAGTTCTAGCAATTCAATTCCTAGTCAGCCTTTTTGACAACTGTACGTGAGTCAGTATGGAAACAATCCACCTGAAAACATACAGACTAAGACTAAATCATGTTAAAAGGTACAACATAAAGCATTTGGAAGATGTCCATCTGGATGTGGACAAGGAGGTGGGTGTTTTTTGTTCCCTTCCAAACTTTGTGGGCACAGTGTGGCAATATAGTTGGGCAACAAAAAGGTCAAATGGAGCAATCCAGAAGTTATTTGCAACTGACATGAATTATGCTATGGTACAGTCCGGTGAAATTGAGGAAAAGACATTTCGGACAGCCACTTTCCTGAAGCTGTCCCTTCACACTTCAATGGGGCTCCTTTTACAGTTTTGCTTCATCCAAGAATGTTTCTCCACCCCTGGAACATTTCTGCAATTCTGAGTAATCCTTTAGGGTAGGCATAAAAGGTTCAACAGTCTGAAAACTATATGACATAACATGGTAACAAAGCAGCCTTATACTTCATCCTGAGAGGATTGATGTAGAGCACATTTTACAATTGCGAGCTTTGATGGTAGGTAGAGCACCCTTCTTAAACGGGATCCCTGCAGATGAGAAAACTTTGTTGCATCCAGAGGAACCCAAAACTAGAGACTACTCCAAAAGTATATTTCAAATCAATGACTATGATAACAATCTTACAAATAGCAAGAATAAAAACACAGACAAGAGCAACCAATTAATTAACTTCCCAATGTGGCTGGGTCAGCATTCCTCTTTCACACACAGATTCTTCGACTGAGGTCTGTTCTTGGGGTTCTAGAGACTTCATTGTCCCTTTCCCCCTTCTATCACTTTCACTAATACCTTCTGATTTATTCTATGGATTTCATTCACATCTCTAACTTCCGGATTTTGGATCTCTCCCTGTAATGGCACTAAAGAAATGGTTGATAAAAGCGCAAGACAGCTAGGTGAAGGAGTTGTAAGAGGGAAGGGATAAGTAATGAACAAGAACGTTGGGGGATGAGTATAGAAACATGGCACGTGTGTGCTCAGTTATGGAGGCACAAGAATGGGAAGAAGGTAAAAGAGGTATAGGGGACTGAGGCATGTAGCGTTGGAGATGGGAGTGATACACAAGAGAGAATAGAGGAGCAGCATACTAACGTGATGGGGACTGTTCCACAGTAATGATGGCAACTGAGGCGAAAGAGGGAGGGGGCTGGGCATGGGACAAATGTGGATGAGATTAAGTAATTATCAGGTTCTATAAAGTACGCAGCCTTTGTTAAATTTCAGCAGGTCAAACTGTCGTGTATTTCTATAGGTTCTGAATCAGTCCCCCTATTCCTGACCCTATTCTGGTTAAACTAACTATCAAGTTAACTAACAGTCAGCCCATGAGGCAAGAAAACCCCCATGATGCAGATACCGTTATCTGACGCAGTCACACTACGGCACAGGAACGTGTTATCTGATTAGGTCATAACGCTTGAGATCTAATTAGACAAGCGACATTCCTCCAGCCCCTGATAAGGCATACGACGTTCTCATAACAAATCAAACCTATGACAACCTGGATAATCCGTGCGGCCATTGTTTTGATTTCACAGAGAACTTTAGTAAAGAATGTGCTAACGAGCAAGTCGTATGACATCTTTATTGACGTACCTATGTCCATCCTTACGTCAATCTCGGCACCTTTAAGGTATAAATATTGCCGACCTTGCCCTATGCAAACACACGCGTGGTGACAAGACGGAGCAGCCATACTTGCCGAAGCAGAGAGCAGAAGCAGACCCCGCAGGCAACAGCCCCGCCTTCCTGACGCGCTGAGAGACGCGCTGCTATCTCAAGCCGAGAGACCCAGCACCGGCGCTTCCGGGTAGCCCTCGCAGGCAGCCTGGAATATCGAGAGCAGAGAAAGAGATACCATTCCTCATTCATCCTAAATTCCAGGTACAGAACTGAATAACCCCTCCTAGAGAATTCTTTAGTTATTCACTTGGCAAAAACAAACTTAACTTAAACTGTAACTTTCTATTCCCGCCCACGCATTAGACTTAGGTCAGGTACACGGGGTAGGCGTATTTAGAAACACCAGTTGAGTACGTTTAGTCAAATGTATATGTGTATGTAAATATATTTTAATCATTTTAAACATCATATGGCTCAGAAACCATATCAATGTTTTTACAGTATTATTTTGTACTATTGCTTTTAACGTATGCACTTTACTTAACTATAAGTATTGCAATAATATCGATCCATTTCTCTTGTACGAGAAAAGAGACTGATCAATAAATAACATCTTTTATTGAACACGCCCGTCTCTTCCTTTTCTCTACATTCTGATGAGACTAAGAATGCACGTACTGACTGAGTAAAATAATTGCCTTGTGCTCACACGACTCTTGAGATTGACTCTTGATTAGGGGAGAGCAAAGTTGTCATGTTCTATGGTTGTCAGAAACTAAATCCCTTCTTGTCTAATCAGGGGAGTTAATCCTTCCTTGAACATTCGAGAAAGTTTCTAGCGAACTCTGAGCTTAGCTGGCAAACCCAAAAATTAAGTCTAGTATCGACAGTAGTAGACCTAGTTAACGTCTGGTCTAGGCCTTTACTGCTGTAGGTACTATTCCAATGCGCAGAGCCTATTGGGAAAATAGGAGCTACACTACATGGCGCCCAACGCGTTTGGAAAGGGCGATAAAACTAACGTAAGACATTTAGAGTAACTCAGTCGTGCTTTCTCACTCAGACCCCTTTTCCCAAATACTCCAAAGACGTCTGGAGTGGGTGAAAGGTTATAATATCCTCCAAAACCTCGCAGGAGGGAACTCCTATGTATGGTTCTTGGTCTAGTCAACGTTGAAGGATAAAACATTTCCAAAATATTGTGCATCTAATCTCTGTTTCCATAAAGAAACCTGATCTGCAAATAAACATAATACCATCCTGTCAGCAAAATGGACAGCGATGAAGAACGAGAGGTTACTAGATTAGCTACTGAAATAGCAGATGCTGATGCTACCATGCAAGCAGCAGACGCGGATATAATACTCATTCCGGTCGCCAAAAGGAGATCTATAACCTTAAAACTTATAGAAAATGGACTGACACCTAGAGGTGGCACAGTCATATTCGTAATCGAGGCACACGAATATCGGCAGACAGAGGTATACTATACATGGATACATTTTCCAGCAGCTAATACTATAACAAAGTACTTCCACTATTACAAAGTAGAGGAACCTCCTAATGAGTACACTCCTTTCGAGGAAATGGAAGTACCACTCAAATTCCAAGAGCATTTGCTCTTATTTGATGGCGCCCTAAAACATAATAATCACATTACAAGGCTCGGTCCTTTAGGAAGACCAGGAGCAACGTGGCCGGTCCTAGCCGGATACACACCATATCCAGACATCGAAAGAATGCCTGCAGCAGAGCTGTTAATACAGCTAAAACAACTACTAAAAATTCACAGACAATTAGTTCAGTATGTAATGCGGACTTCAACAATTCAGCCAGCGATTAAACTTCCACAGCTGACCCCTCACCAGGGTACAGTCTTTGCTTCCATCTACACAAAAACGCACGGTGTTCCATCCATTTCGGTAATACCAGATGTGCTAAAACAAATTCAAGATGAATACGGTCCAGAACCTGCTTTAACTCTTGGTATGAAATTACTAAAAGACTTCAAGCAGGTCTCGGCTATATTACTAGCCAACATAAAGGGTGAAGCAGCAAACGTGGCGATCCGCCAGAGGTTAAAAGAGACAGATATAGCAGACCAACCAGCTGAAATTGCCAGAATCATAGAAAAATCCTATGAAGAACTAGGCAGAGATAGTCTAGGTGGAATACCAGTAAAACCGCAACTGACTACAAGTCCAGAAAAAATATTTTTTAATAATAATAATTCACCAAAAAAGAACTGGGATGGAAACAAACAATCCAATCCTAAAGAAAAGAAATTCCAGTCCAGAGGAAGGTCTCCTAGGCGAAGAGAGAAATCTCCAAACCCGAGACAAAGGTCACCTCAGAGTGAACCCTCTGGGAATAGATATAACCTTAGAAATAGGGATAATATTAAAAAACCTGATAGATATCAAGACATTGATACACGTCCCTCTCAATCTTTTCAGACTTCCTCGCAGAAATCGGAAAGAAGAGGACGATCAGAAGAGCACGCCAAGTCCAAAGACAAGGAACCTGCTCAACTGAAAAAGAAATCACAATTTCCAAAAAAGAAGGTAGCCAGTATCAAGGTAGTTAACAATGCCGAGAATACTGAGGACACAACTGAAAAACGGAGAATGGGCTCAGACAATGCTAGACAGCGCAGCAGAGGTGAGCATAGCTCGCAAAGTCCTGATGGATCATCTGGAGACAGTGGACACGAATGAATATCTTCAAGTGGAAACTGCAGATACCAGAGTTAGCAAGCCCCACAAAATATACGAGATAACATTACGTATAGAGGGAGATAAGACTAGGAAAATAAGGGGACTATTTTGGGATAACCTCTCAAAGGGTTATGACATACTTCTAGCTGAAAAAGACTGGCCACCAGAGTTTGTCAGGGAGTGCCCTCATGGCGAAGAAGTAATTATGCCTGCCTTCTCGAATCAAATACCGATTCATAAAAAATACACACTTGCTAGAAAGTGGGCAGTGGCCTTAGCACCTGCTTTATATAAAAATCATGTAGGATGGGATGAGGATTCTCCTCCTCACAAAGTCCAGTTAAAATCACAACCAACTGCACAAAGGCAGTACCCAATTAAGCAAGAAGCTAAAAAACAAGTAAATGAAATACTAGATCAGCTAGAATACCAGGGGGTGATTAAAACTTGCACCTCACAAATGAACAATCCTTTGTTTCCGGTCTCCAAACCAGACAATTCATATCGTCTAGTTTTGGATTACCGACACCTTAACACATGTTGCAAAACTTTTGCAGTGCAAAACTCACACAGTGCTGCACTAATGAATAACATAGTGCGCAAAAAATACAAAACTACCTTGGACATCTCCAACGGATTCTTTTGTCAAAACATAGCACCAGAGAGCAGATATTTAACAGCTTTCTCAGTAAATGGCACTCAAAAACAATTCCGTCGGTTAGCCCAGGGGTACAAGAACAGCCCGGGGGTATTCTCAGCGAGAGTAACAGAATTACTACAACTATATGATGATGAAGCATTATCTTATGTCGATGACATTTACTTAACAGATGATGACTTGGAGACTCACTTGAAAAGAGTGAACACCATAATACTTGGTTTCGCTGCAGAGGGTTACAAATTCAACTTCAAAAAGTCCAGAATTGCCCATCTGACGGTCCTATTCTTAGGATATGAGTTATCAAGTGAAGGCAAAAGCCTGGCAGACAATTTCCTAGAGAAATGTGCCGTAATCCAAGCTCCTAAAACACTAAAAAACCTACAGTCAATTCTAGGCTTCCTAAATTTCGGAAGAACATATATTGCAAATTACGCAGAAAGGGTCAAACCCCTTTATGATCTAATTAAACCAGACTTTAAAAGATCCAGTTGGACTCAAGCACACACAGAAATTTTGAGATCCTTACAAACAGACATGCTAATTAAAACAAAATTAGAAACCCGTGATAATACACGCAACCTTGTGATCCGAGTCATCCCAGGGAGATGCGGATTCACATACCTAACCTCTAATGAGGGAGATAAGGTACCAATTGCATTTAAATCGCACTTGTACACTAAGGCTGAAATGAAATTTAGCCCAACGGAAAAAATTCTTACAGCAACACAGACAGCTATAGCAAAAGAACGAGCCCTGGCACAAGGTAAACGAATAATAATCGTGACACCAATACCAGCCTTAGAGGCGGTAACAAAGGCAAGCATTCCAAATGCGAAAGCACTCCATCCGAGATGGATACAATGGGCTAACTCTCTTGCTGCAACAGACGTGGTGTACGAATTTGATCCTTACTTAAAAACACAAGAATTTCTACAATATGAATTCGAATGTCCTCTGCCAACTGAAATTCTGCCTCTAGACCAATACGGCTGTATAATATATACAGACGGATCAGCACAACCCGCAGTAGGGGGTAAACAAGCTTACAGTGCTGCGTGCGCGATTGTTAAAGGTCGTTGGCACGAAGGGAAATTTAAACCAACCCTAACTAAGACCCAATCTCTAGGAGATTGCACAGCTCAGCAAGCTGAATTACTAGCATTCAAGATGGCGCTTGAAAATACCGATCGAGAATTCCCCACACTCATAGTGTGCGATTCGTATTATTGCGTTCAATCTTATAATGAATACTTGCAGATCTGGCTTCAAAATGGTTTCAAGGATGCGAAAGGAGGCACAATCAAGCATAAAATGCTATGGGAACAAGTAGCTCTTTTACAAAAAGAACTACCAAAGACTCACGTGATACATACACTGAGTCATCAACGTGATGGCGTTCACGTTGCAGGGAATTCATTGGCTGATGAGGCCGCGAAGGCAGCTGTGCAAACGGCTTCCATAGCTGCCATCACCCGGTCAAAAACAAAAATAGACAGCGAAATATTACAAGCTGTCAGCGCTTCTGAAAAGGATTCGATAGAACCACTCCCTAAAGGCTTTCCATTAAAGTACTCATACATAACAGATGAAAACAATGTTCCTTTTGCTCAAATCCCTGGAGTGGGGGATAGGGCAATTCCAAACATGGAACACAGATTAGGACTAATAATAGCGGCACACGAAGGGCTTGCTTCTACCCATGCTGGCGTCTCAGCCACAGTATCATTATTAAAACAGAGATACTGGTGGCCGCAAATGAGAAGACAAACAAGGAACTATGTTCTAGCATGTGAAATATGTCAAAAAATGAAAGTATCAACTGTGAGACGTCCAGCACAGACGCCCCTTCTAATCTCGGATAAACCATTAGCCTGTGTTTATCTAGACCACTGCGGTCCCTTACAAAGGGACGGTAACTATAAATATATCTTGGTCGCAGTGGACTCATGCACGAGATTCATATGGATGTGGCCCCAGCGAACGGCTGACGCCAGAACTGTTATAAAAGATTTGCGGGTCTTTATCGGCACATACGCAATTGGCATTCTGCATTCGGACAATGGTCCTGCTTTTAGCTCTCGGGCTTATAAGGAGGCCATGGTCAGCATGGGCGTGCAATTGCGGTACTCTTGTCCATTTCACCCTGAGGGGAACGGAATTGTTGAAAGAAAAAACCGTGACATAAAGCAATCTATAACGGCAAAAGTATTAGGTTCGGGAGCTGGGTGGGTCAAACATCTAATAAGTGTCCAACGTAGTCTAAATAACTTGCCAAGAAATTCTCTGAAGGGATTCAGTCCGTACGAATTATTATTCGGAACTAGGATGTTGATCTCTGACCTTGATAGTCAGACTTCAGTGGTAACAGAAAAAAGCTTTGATGTCAAAGACCGTTTGGCTATTTTGCAGGACTTAAACAAAACAAGAAAAGACCTGAGCAACATACAGTTGAAACAACAGCCAACGACCACTGAAGATTCACCACCTGTCCCAGCAAGACCTGTCTGGATTCCAAAAGTCGGGGATCTAGTCAGGGAGAAGATCGCGGTAAAGAAGGAATTTGGGCCTTCTTACAGAAAAGCAGTTCCTGTATTGTCTGTCAACGGGACAAGATCAGTTGTACTACCGCCACTTGCTGGAAAAAAGGAGAACCGAGTTGTATCCATCGACCTGGTAAAACCACAACATGTGGCCGATAACCAACGGTAGGCCAAGTGGACTCCCAATAAGTAGCAGAACACCAAGGTTTGCTACCAGTACAGAGGTCCTATCAAAGAGGCTCATCACATTCGAAACGCCAACAGAAGAACAACAAGGACTATGCAACAATGCAATAGAACTAAGACCTCTGAAAACCCAAATAAAGACATTTAGCAGAGACACACCAATCTATACAGAAGTACCAAGTGAAAATGCAAGAAACAAAAATCCTGAACCAATTGGAACAATTGATAGAACTGCATCTGGTTACTTCATCAACTTCGATGATTCCTCTGACGGCTTCAGCGAACAAAAGACACAGCCATCACCAAAATCCTTTAAAGACAAAGCAAAGGAACTTTTGAAACAACTAAAAGAAACATATCTGATTTCTCCATGGATTGAATTTTGGGTGGGTTTTGGTGCATTTATCCTCATACTTTGGCTCATCATGGTATTTACCTTGGGACGCTTCATTGAGGGAAAATATGCTAAAATGGACACAGCAAGTCAGAACATCAACTTGGTCCTCAAACCACACACATCTTCACACGTCGAGAAACGAGAACTTTCTTCAGAACTTTCTTCAGCCAACTTCACAGCAATTCCAATACCTGGTGGGGTAGCCTGGGACAACACTGACTATGAAATTCATGGTCCGGTCGAGATCCTGAAATATCCACACCAAATTAAGATCTCTTTGAGTGACTTTGCAAAACCAAACTCATTTGCTGATGATTGGGACTTTGAAAGTATAAACAATATGATGTCTGACTTAGTAATGTCTGCTAAATTTACAAACCATGATTATTTGCAAGGTTCTACAAATTATGATAGTATGTATTGCTATAACCACTATGGTAACCATTTCTTGCATAAATCTGCACAACCTAGAAATGTTTTAAATTTTAATCAATGGGAACATTGTGCTACTCCTCCAAAAGGGAGCTCTAGAACCGTTTATGACAAATATTCATACTTTCAAGGTTTTAACACTAGTAATGCTGAAACATTTTATTATAAATTGTCAAACAAGACAGGGACCAAAACCATGATAACCAACACAAAATTGATTTATTCTGATTCATTCTTTGAAAAAATGAATACTTTTGGATTCGATTATTGGGACAAAAATGTTGATTTGAAAAGTGTTTGGGGCACAAAAGAATGGCAAGTACAGGGTTTAGAAGCTTTGTTTAGAGCCTGCATGATCCCAGAACAAATGATATTTTTAAATGACACTGTTCAACAAACCACCTGTCTTGGCTTAGCCAAAATCAAAGATTTAAATAACCTGTCTATTCCAAAGCCAACAATGTTTAGCAATAACTCTGATACAGATGAAGAAATAGACATAAACCATATACTTAACCAAAACAGAACACATCCTGATTGGAAACAATGGTTGATCTGGCCCACAGATACAAATAACTGTCAAGATAGATTCCTGAATAAAACACAGGGTTTCAAAATGACCAGGCCAGACCCTAGATATCCCCAAAGACATCACCCAGGGATAATAACAACCTACAGTGTGGGCAAATTATGCCTTCAATGGCTACAAACTTCCACACTGCCTGAAATTAAGCAACACCTAACTTTACTTACTGATGGTGCTGACTTGCGTGATTTCATAATGGGACCACGCAAACAGCGTCAAAAGCGTTTCATAGCAGCCTCTGTATATGCAGCATACAATGAGGCCTGGAAGGTTACTCAAATTGAGACAGCAGAAAGAATACGGGAAATTGACCGTATTAATTTGGAAAAATCACTTTCTGTAGTGGACAATGGGTTAATGACTCTGTCCTCCAGAATTTTTTCATTGGACAGCATTGTGTCTTCAGCAATCGATATATTATCGCAAGACTTACTGTTATTACAACATGGTCAGTCACAATTGCGTTCTATTGTACAGCTTGGCTGGACGTTACAAAATCTGCGTTCAGGCTATGTGCCTTGGCGTTTAATCAACACTACTCACTATTCCAAATCTTTAACCTTACTGATAGACAAATCGGTATGGCGCAGAAGGGTGCTGATTATACAATCTTGAGCATTGAAAAACTAGAAAGATTACCAATGACAATGTCAGAACGACCTGTCAGTGAATGGATAATCCACGGAATCATAAATATTCCAATCTCAACCTTCAGGTTTCAATACTGCCAAAAATATATACAGGCTGGCATGTACGAGAAATTGGGAAAGGGGTACCTTAAAACAACTTGGAACCTGCCCTATTCACATGCATGTGTCAGTAACAAAGGACAGAAAGTGTTTCTTAGTGGCAACAATTGTGCTATGTCACTAAGCGGCACGCTTCTGTGTAACGGTATTAGTTTGCACGGAGCCTGTGAAGGGAATTCATACAACCTTTCATGTCACCAGCAAGGCGCACCTGCAACTGAAATAGAACCATTCTTTCAAAGACTCTATAATGGGAGTTACATTCTTATTGTAGACCGCAGATGCTGCAGTCTTATGCCCGGGACTCCTTATCTAGTAACTACAACAGCGAAGGTCAAGTGCTGTGGACGTTCTTTGTTCCCCAGCTCCTTTCCAGACAGGGAGGCGAGGGCATGGCCCAGTTTGAAAATTACTTCTATTCGAATAGACACTTTAAGCAGAATGAAAACAGTGCTTCTTCAGACGCCTACAAGGCTCACGTCATCAAAAGAAACGTATGATCTACAAGTCGCAAGGACGACTGCAGAGATACATACATTATTATCAACCAATTCCCCCGTACATTTCGCGGAAATCCTGAGCGAAATCTTAAATATTTCTGATACCACAGGGGTCTCAAAGGTATTTAAGACAGTATTTTCGATGGCATTAACACCATTCAAAGCCATACTGGGTATTTTTCCAGATTTCGTCCATTCGATTTTTGGCGGACTTCCCCTGATCCTGGGACTAATTGCAGGAATCCTATTCCTAGTCCTTATTTTTCGTTATGGCAACCCATGTCACAGACCAAACTCTGACGACAATGGAAGAAACGATCCTAGCCATTGGATACCGGGACCGGATATCAAAAATCCTGGGACTCTCCCGGCTTAGAGACCTGAACATGACTTGGTTTCTATCATTTCGACCAATGTGGCAAAGGTGTGTTTTACCTGTACTAAGGTGTCTGCTATGCGGAGAAGAATGCGTGTTAGACACCTGTCTGACGCTACAATCGGATGCGCCGGTGGATGCAGATACACTGTTGGTTCCTACCAAGGTTCACGCACTGTGCTGCCCTCAAAGGCTGCCAATTCTGATGACGGCATTCCTGGAATCTTCACCACTGCGATTGAAGAGTAGTGAAGTTCAAGATGAAAGCAGCATCGAACAGGTACGACCTTCTGTCAGCAATGCAAATCAGAATGTCAATGGAGACAATCATGCGCATGAATGCATGGTTACCCCTATTTCCGACTTAGAGGAACTTTCCCATGAAGCTGTTGACAGTTTTTTCGAAAGCCTGAATGATATGATGTTCTCTCCGGAACAGAAATAGAGACTTTTGAGTAAACTCGCACACGGCGTTCCCTGAATTCGGCCTTCAACTTTAACAATAAAGTCACATGAACAATTACAATCCAGTTCACGGACAGCAACTTTTTTCAGCAAGCCCTTAAAATATTTGTATATATATTTTTCCCCGGGACACTGATCTTCTGCTTAAAGTAAGAAACTATTCCTAGAGAACTAAGATTCTATTTTTTTAGATACTTTATAGACTTTATATAGACTTTAGCTGCCCGCTGGTATGTTCACAATATATTTTATGTGATGAAATGGTTTCGACTTTTTTTCTGTATAGCCATATTAAGAGCCATTTCATGTGTATTTCTCATATACCAACAAGCAATAATGCATAAAATGCGTGTTTACTTTTGCATTTAATTCATAGCTTAAGTGCATACAATATATATGACTGCAATTTTTCAGTATATTTGAAAATTTCGAAATGCATTTATGTATTTTGGGGTGGTAAGGTATACACTATACTCTATAGTATGTTGTACTATGTTATACTATGCATAGTTTAGTAGATATGACCATAGTTAGCGTGGAGTGGGTGTCGTGTATTTCTATAGGTTCTGAATCAGTCCCCCTATTCCTGACCCTATTCTGGTTAAACTAACTATCAAGTTAACTAACAGTCAGCCCATGAGGCAAGAAAACCCCCATGATGCAGATACCGTTATCTGACGCAGTCACACTACGGCACAGGAACGTGTTATCTGATTAGGTCATAACGCTTGAGATCTAATTAGACAAGCGACATTCCTCCAGCCCCTGATAAGGCATACGACGTTCTCATAACAAATCAAACCTATGACAACCTGGATAATCCGTGCGGCCATTGTTTTGATTTCACAGAGAACTTTAGTAAAGAATGTGCTAACGAGCAAGTCGTATGACATCTTTATTGACGTACCTATGTCCATCCTTACGTCAATCTCGGCACCTTTAAGGTATAAATATTGCCGACCTTGCCCTATGCAAACACACGCGTGGTGACAAGACGGAGCAGCCATACTTGCCGAAGCAGAGAGCAGAAGCAGACCCCGCAGGCAACAGCCCCGCCTTCCTGACGCGCTGAGAGACGCGCTGCTATCTCAAGCCGAGAGACCCAGCACCGGCGCTTCCGGGTAGCCCTCGCAGGCAGCCTGGAATATCGAGAGCAGAGAAAGAGATACCATTCCTCATTCATCCTAAATTCCAGGTACAGAACTGAATAACCCCTCCTAGAGAATTCTTTAGTTATTCACTTGGCAAAAACAAACTTAACTTAAACTGTAACTTTCTATTCCCGCCCACGCATTAGACTTAGGTCAGGTACACGGGGTAGGCGTATTTAGAAACACCAGTTGAGTACGTTTAGTCAAATGTATATGTGTATGTAAATATATTTTAATCATTTTAAACATCATATGGCTCAGAAACCATATCAATGTTTTTACAGTATTATTTTGTACTATTGCTTTTAACGTATGCACTTTACTTAACTATAAGTATTGCAATAATATCGATCCATTTCTCTTGTACGAGAAAAGAGACTGATCAATAAATAACATCTTTTATTGAACACGCCCGTCTCTTCCTTTTCTCTACATTCTGATGAGACTAAGAATGCACGTACTGACTGAGTAAAATAATTGCCTTGTGCTCACACGACTCTTGAGATTGACTCTTGATTAGGGGAGAGCAAAGTTGTCATGTTCTATGGTTGTCAGAAACTAAATCCCTTCTTGTCTAATCAGGGGAGTTAATCCTTCCT
The DNA here is from genome assembly GCF_964261635.1 of Lissotriton helveticus. NCBI lineage: Eukaryota > Metazoa > Chordata > Amphibia > Caudata > Salamandridae > Lissotriton > Lissotriton helveticus. The sequence continues at coordinate 957,826,901 of NC_136059.1, read as the reverse complement.
TGAACATTCGAGAAAGTTTCTAGCGAACTCTGAGCTTAGCTGGCAAACCCAAAAATTAAGTCTAGTATCGACAGTAGTAGACCTAGTTAACGTCTGGTCTAGGCCTTTACTGCTGTAGGTACTATTCCAATGCGCAGAGCCTATTGGGAAAATAGGAGCTACACTACAAAACCTACTGAAATTTAAAAAGGTGAAAAAGCCAGGACGTATGGATATTGATGCCATAAGCACCATCATTTGCATGTTATTCCCTAAAAAGTCATAGACAGACAGATGTACCCCGGCGCTCAACAATATTACTACAACATTGATTTTTTTAAATTGAAACATAAGATCTATGTATTCTATTGATCGCTCAAATCACAGTATAGAACAATATTTGGATTTGTACTGGGTTTCTCTCAAATGTAATAATCAGTGCGACATTTAGTCAATACATACTGTACACATTTTCATACAAGAAAGAGATTTTTTCAAAAACATTTCCTGTTTATTCAGTTTTTATTTCAAGATCCAGTTCTTGTTGCTGGAAGAACATAATTGATAGTATCAAGTGTGCTGGCAAGGGAATTTGCTTTATAGAGATTGATCACAGATTATAAACCTTTATATTTTACACATTTTGTTGGCATCTGTTTGTTATTATTTCAGTCTCACAATTTAGGACAAAAAATTAATCAGAATGGAGAAAAAAGAAGCTACATGGGAGATTAGTTTTTATAGAAAATTGATTATTTGTATATATTATTGAAAAGGGTACAGTTCAGTATTTAAAATTGATCATACAAAACGTTTCAAATGAACAGGAATTAAATAAATCACTCCATTAATCCATCTGAATTAAAGTCCAATCCACCATCAATTATTAACAACGACTCCTGTGTTACAACAAAAGGGAAATCGTTATCAGAACTCAATTAAGACATAAAAGATATGGACAATCAAGTCGACGTTTCGGTCTTATGTTTGTTCACTCCTTAAGACCATCTTCAGGACAACCAATCTTTACATAAAGATGAGACCCCCTGGTCAGTTCTTTCAACGCTTTGGACTGGTGTATTTCTATTTGTGTTTTTGCCTCAGTCTTCACGAAAGTTAAAAACCTGATTAACCTGTGTGTCAATCACAGGCTTTTCGGTGAATATTCTTATTATCCTCTCCAGTGATAATTAGAATACTTGCTGTGTTTTCTTCCAGCAGCGGAACAACTTTCCAGTACGCGGCGTAATCACGCAAGATCAGTAATTCTCGTCGCGAGAATTGCTGATCTCGCGTGATTACGCCGCGTACTGGAAAGTTGTTCCGCTGCTGGAAGAAAACACAGCAAGTGTTCTAATTATCACTGAAGAGGATAATAAGAATATTCATCGAAAAGCCTGTGAGTGACACACAGGTTAATCAGGTTTTTAACTTTCGTGAAGACTGAGGCAAAAACACGAATAGAAATACACCAGTCCAAAGCGTTGAAAGAACTGACCAGGGGGTCTCATCTTTATGTAAAGATTGGTTGTCCTGAAGATGGTCTTAAGGAGTGAACAAACATAAGACCGAAACGTCGACTTGATTGTCCATATCTTTTATGTCTTAATTGAGTTCTGATAACGATATCCCTTTTGTTGTAACACAGGAGTCATTGTTAATAATTGATGGTGGATTGGACTTTAATTCAGATGGATTAATGGAGTGATTTATATAATTCCTCTGCATTTGAAACGTTTTGTATGATCAATTTTAAATACTGAACTGTACGCTTTTCAATAATATATGCAAATAATCAATTTTCTATAAAACTAATCTCCCGTGTAGCTTCTTTTTTCTCCATTCTGATTAATTTCTTTGTCCTAAATTGTGAGACTGAAATAATAACAAACAGATGCCAATCAGGTTGAATAGACTACCAAATATGAAAAATATAAAGGTCTATAATCTGTGATCAATCTCTATAAAGCAAATTCCCTTGCCAGCACACTTGAGACTATCAATTATCAGCCCAAGCCCGCAAGGGTATATTGGGTCACCAACTGTCTTTTACTGGAAGAAAATAATAGCATTGTGAAATAGAGACATGACTGCTGACACGTGTTTCGACACATTCATAACTTCTTCAAGGCTTAGCTCGGTAAGGGGGGCGATCCTCAAATGTTCATAGAGAATCCACCAATGTTGTGGCGTCTTTATAACAAAAAAGAGTAGCCAATAAATGTCTTTATATGTGCTGTTTGAAATCTGTTGATGTCTTTCAAACATCGTGGAAGTGCCACAGGGAGAACCTATTTCAGGAGTTCATGTGGTCTAGACTTCTCAAGCATTAATGTGCTAGTCAGAGAGAGCATAGGATATGGGTATGAACTCGTCGCAATTCATGAGTCGATTCTTCAAATAGGTAGTCCTCCATTCCTAATCTATGCAAGGTTGTCGTCAGAATAAGTTGTATGCCTGTAAGTTGCATGATTAAAAAGTAGAGTTACACACAATGTGCAACTGACGGGCAGTTATACGTGCTTTTATAATTCTATTATTTGTCAACTCTGGGCTGAAGTATGCCCCCGTAACTATTCAGATGAGTCTGCTGTCTCGTGATATACGGGTCCAAGTATGGGTAAAAAGTCATAACAGGTAATAATTATTGCATTAACTAAATTCTGAACACCTCGGTGTTGGATTTATATAAGATGCAATCATTATCAGTGTACTACTAATCAGGCCCTTACTGTAAACCAGCTGTCAAGGCCACTAAACTGTGAAACTGCACCACCAGTACACCTATTTTCAAGTCCTCTTTCAGTATTTTTTCCCTATTTACAAGCATCCAGTCTGCATTGCTATCACTAGTGATTTATAAGTACTTTAGGTCTTGGTTTTGATAGCTTAGCTGTGAAGTAGACCAATTGTTAATATACATAGTGTTGGCTTTGGGTCCACTCCTTTCAGCGTTGGCCTTCTTCGAATAGCCTTTTTCAGCCATTTGCTTGAGACTTTGTCAATGACATTTTGGCTCAGCCTAGTGGACTGTTCATCTCTCACCTTACACTACTGGTGATTGGGTATGACCTTCCAGTTGCACTCAGGTGCTTGCATTGTCCAGCTTGGGGGGCTGATGTACAACTATTGCCTTCTCTGTCTGCTTCCATTGCCTCCCCTTGTGCCTCAGCACATAAAAATAGGACCTAATGACTTTGCCAATGCTTGTAATTTTATTCTATGTTATTGTTATTGTCAGCAATGGTCTGGCGGCCCTTCCGGCATAGTTTGAGCAAAGAAGAAAACATTAGAAAGGTAATTAAATAACTGCATAGTTCGTGTAATATTAGTAGTGCTTCCTTAACTGTATTTCTGAAGCAGTTTGTTTACTTATATTTCTGAGATCCTCAGCGCCAAAAAAGATGTTTTTACTAAGTCTAAACTATGTTCCTCGTGCCACCCCCTCGCACACACTAACCGGCTGCATCACGTCGTCAGTATAGTTACATTAAATGCCACAGACTGGCCCTGCTTCACTGTGGACGCGTGTGCCAGCAGGCTGAAGACCATCCTATCAGTGTACGCCAATGATAAGTGGAGCAGGGTTTCTCTAATTTGGCAAAAACATCGCGGAAACACGCAGGGACATTTCTTATACATTTTTGGCTGGTTCTTCCAGTCTATCTCTTGTCAGTGTAGCAAAAGCCAAATTCGAGAGACGTACTGTACTTTGTTGAAATATTTTCTAATCTCTTAATTGTTCCTGATTATATTTATGTACAAGTTGCTTGGGTTCACTTATTCCTAGTACCTCATAGTAAGTCGTCAGCTGTCCTCTGAGAGATTCGAAAGCAGCGAAATGATGTCCTGTTACTGTCCATTTATTGCTGTTGTTTCTTCGCTCCTCGCAAACAGTGTGAATTGACTCTAACACAATGTATTCCATAAAATGTATAGCGCCAATTTTTATTTTATTTTGTTTTGTTTCTATCTATTTTGTATTCACTTCTGTCTAGATTTCATTATCCCTTGTTTAGTTTATTGTTGGTTGTAAATCTAAATAAAAACTCTTGAAGAGCAGTGGAAAGTTCTGTTTCTATATAAAAAATTTAACTATTCAACACATTATTTGTATTTTTTACTAAATTGTGAGCAGAATAGTACAGTGCATGCTAAAAAAAATTGCCTAAGCTATGATGGCAACAATCACTAATATACAGAACGTCGTTTCTCCAATAATTCCTCTCAGGAAGGGAATATTGGGGCCTATTTACAAGCCCCTTGCATCACCCGTACATAATTTTTTCCATATTAAAAGTGACACAAAAGACTTATAAATAAGCCCCGTTGTTTCTATGTCTGCAGGGCAGACGTGTGCACATGCATGAACATCTCGATTACCCAGTGGCGGCTAGTCCATTGGGGCGCCGGGGCAGCGCCCCGCAAACGAAACAGCTCACTCCGGCCGGCAACAGGAATGTAAGCAGATGAATTGCTTTCAGAATTCTTCTGTTTACATTTCCAGGCCGGCCCGTGCTTCACTTGTGAAAGTGCGCCTTTCAACGCACAGCGCACGTAGGCAAGCAAGCCGCTAGAGCAGGAGTCCAGAAGATGGGCCATCTGACTGCGCATGTGAGTGAGGAGCGTTGCCCCTCACTCACATTCACGACCCATTAGGTATGCTGCGCATGCCTACTTTAGTGCAGGCGTCTAAAGATAGGCTCATGTTGGGGCGGTGACGTGTTTTTCGTTATGTCGCCCCATGCCCTATCAAATGCCAGCCCCCTCCCTCTCCCCCCGTCGCATCCAATCTCCTGATTTGTGATTTGGCACTGCAGTTAGTTTCCTGTTGAGCGGCAAAAGAAAAGAGCGGGGAGAAGTTAGTTCGCAGGACTGGAGGAGATGCATAGTAAATTCTATTTATTAAATTAACTCTCGCCCCTTCATGCCAGCCGTGACGGGTCAGGGGGTCATTTGCATATGCTTAGGGTGTGAAACGCGTGTGGGTACACACAAGGTACGATATGTGGCGAGTCGACATATAGTTATACTCCAAGATTAAACGTAAGTGCTGCCACCTTTTCCCGACTGCTGGGAATTAATAAACGTTGCATCCTAGACGCCACATTTTCACTGTAACAGTGATGAGGTTTTTATGGGTGACCACTGACCAGAGAGGTTTCAGAGGATTGGTTTCAAATTGGTTTCCGGGTTATTTAACAACATTAATATTTATTGTAATGGCAAAAGTCGGCGCAGCGGCACCCATTCACTTTGTTTACTTACTTACTTTGTTACTCACAGCAAAAACGGGTTATGAACTTATTATTGGGGCTCTGCAAAAATCAGCATGAATGAATGTATGGATGGATGCAGGATGGGTGGGTGGGTGGATGGATGGATGGGTGGATGTATGGATGGATGCAAGGTGGTTCGGGCTCGCTCGCTGCGGTGCAATATGCAAATTAGTTTACGCCCCACCACTTTCAAATGTCACCAGCCGCCCCTGCGATTACCGAACCAGTGTACTTCTGCGTCCCTATCAAATTCCACTTGGAAATGGGTAAAGACCTACAGATAACCGGCCACAGCACTGGTATGACCCATTTGCTTAGCAGTGATGTATGGAGAAGGGGGTTGAATGTCTCCTGCACACAACTTTGTCACTGCTCATTCATGGCGAACATGACTAGGGATAGGATGTACACCTCCTCACCATGATTTCAAGTGCACACACTCACTGAGACCTCCAGTATCTGTCCCATCCTATACTATGTTTCTGTAGATATAAAATACCAGACCACCCGGTGGAACCCTGCTCTGCCCTTCTCTATGACAGCCGCGGCCCATGGAGGGTGTTTCGGTGGGGCAGAGAGGCGGGGTGGGGTAAGGGCAGGGTGGGGAGTGCTAAAAACCGGAGTATGGATAATTGAAGGTAATTAAACAATGTAATTAATAACACAAATTTCGTAGCGCGCCCTGCGCAAAATGTGATGCAGGGTGCGCTACGAAATTCGTTTTATTTATTAAATTGTTTACTTACCTTCAATTATCCATACTCCGGTTCTTAGCACCCCCCACACTGCCCCTCCCCCGCCCCGCCTCTCCGCCCCACCGCAACTCCCTCCGCAGGCCGTGGCTGCTCTAGGAGCCGTTAAATGGGGAAAGGTTGCATGGTTTTCACACACTAATTGCTCACCACCTCATACCTAAGCCATCCAGGTTGACGATGTTTGGATAGAGGATATATAACCACTCACCCGCACTAAAGGGTGAGCGAAGTCCCACACACAACCAATCCAATCAAAAGGAGCCTTGTGTTCCCCACATCTTCTTGCTCTAGCAAAAGCTGCAATTGACCAACTTGCACCTCTGAAAACCTCAGTGGGTAAGTCAAGACAGGTGCAAGCAGCTTGGTTTACTGCTGAATTACGAATAGAGAAAGGACATTGCAAAAATCTTGAAAGGCGGTGGAGACGGTCCCACGATACAAGAGATAAAGAACAATATAGGAGTCTCCTCGCCCAATACCATAAAAACATCAAAATAGCCTGGAAGACTTTCATCGCTCTGCAGCTAACCCAGGCAGGGAGTGCCCCAAAAGCACTATACCAGATTCTTAAAACCTTGACGAACCCCAAAGCGTGTGATCTGGAAGAACCCCCTTCCCAAACCTTATGTGACACTGTTGGGAAATACTTTGAGCAGAAAATTGATGTTATCTATAACAAGATCCTTACAGCTGGTAACACGAGATCTGCCATAACATACGAACACCATCCTGATATAAGGGGGACACCTTTGATGAGTTTCCCCCTCTTGACTTGTGAAGAGGTAGAAACCTTATTACACACTCTTAGATCAGGCTCCCCTCTAGATGATGTACCAGCCAAAATATCGGCGAGCCTTGCAAAACAACTGTCTGCTCCTATCTACTCCCTTCTGAATGCATCATTAAAGGAAGGTCATTTACCATCTGAATGGAAGGCAGCACAGGTCCTCCCACTAGCAAAACACCAAGGCCTCTATGAAAGATCTATCAAACTTACGACCCATATCCCTCATACCGTTCCTGAGCAAAATGCTGGAAAAACATACCAACAAGCATTTATCAGCTCATGTCGAAGCGTCAGACTGCCTAGATGTGTCACAATCGGGATTTAGGCTTAAACATAGTACGAAGACAGCCCTGGTGGCAGTCATGGACAATATCAGGCTAGCACTAGATGGAGGACAATCCACTCTACTGGTGCTATTAGATCTCTCTGTGGCGTTCAACACAGTCAACCAACAAATTCTGCTCAGGAGATTAGAGGAATCCGGGATTAAAAGGAGAGGCCCTGCAGTGGATGACTAGCTTCCTTTCTGACCGCTCCCAGACAGTTAATCTGGGACCTTATAGGACCAAGTCCGAGAAGTTGACCAAGGGAGTCCCGCAGAGATCTTGCTTAAGCCCTACTCTATTCAATATCTATATAGCTCCCTTGGCCAATCTTATGAGGACATACGAATTCGTACCAATATCCTATGCGGATGACACCCAACTTAACTTCTCTTTTGATAAATCTTCCACAACAGCCCAGACCAACTTCTCTGCCGGCATGCTAGCAATATCTCAGTGGATGTGTACTAACTATCTACAATTAAATGTCAGGAAAACAGAGATTATGCTTTTTGGAGAGGCCGCACTGCTTTGGACACCAGAGTGGTGGCCTGGGAAATTGGGTGCCCCTCCTGCCTCGAAGGCATCAGTAAAGAATCTAGGGGTACGCATTGAGTAGAGTCTAAACATGAAGAAGCAGGTTTCTCAAACTGTAAGCTCATGCTTTCATGTTTTGAGTCTGCTGAGATGAGTATTTCCGTTTCTCCCAGACCATACACGGAAGACTCTCATCCAGCTGTTAGTCTTGAGTCGTTTTGACTACTGCAATGATTTACTGATATCGGACAATGAGACCTTGCTAGATCACTTGCAGGTAGTTCAAAACACAGCAGCGTGTTTGGTACTAAATGCTCCCTACAGACCTTCGTCGAGTCCGCTGCTGTGGCACTGGCTTCCGGTGCAGAAGCGAATAAAATTCATGGTTTGCTGCATCGTCCATAAGGCAAGGTATGGCAATGGGCCAACATATCTGGCGGAGAAGCTTAGTCAATACATTCCCCTTACAGTGCTGCAATCCAGCTCTAAATCCCTTCTTAAAGTTCCTCGTATTAACAAGGCTAGTACCAGGGGGGAAGGCCTTTTCTTACCTTGTCCCACGGTACTGGAATTCGCTCCTGCTTACATTGAGGCAGTGAACGGACCATTTCCACTTTAGATAGTCCCTGAAAACATTTCTGTTCTAGATGCTTCACATAGTATCAGCACTTTCTTATATGTCCGCAAGCACAGAGATACCCCTGCGTGGGTGATTCAGGAGCTATATAAATAAATAAATATAAATAAATAAAGAAGAAAGCGAGGTACTGCCCATGTATGTTGCTCACATGCATAAAGGAGGTATTGTATTGCAACATTTATTTAACAAGTACTACCCCTATGTGGGATGCTGAAGCACTTGCCTACATGCCTAAATGTGGTTGGAAATGTGTTGTTTTTGTTGTGATCCTTTGTGGGAAGTGTTTCTGTGTTGTGTGTGCTGATCTTGTTATGGGATGCAGCGCTTAGCAGTGTGGTGGATGAAGAAGTAAGAGAGAGACAGGTGAGCAGTTTTATGGTTTTCAGTAAGTTGGCAGATTTGAGCAGCTCTGCAGTCCGCTTTATGGTTTTTCTTATGTTCATGGTCCACTTAGGTGGTTAGTGGACGGGCTTGTTCATCTTAGATTGTTTGCTTTAAGCTTAGGGTCCTGAGTAGGAATAGGTTAAAGGGATAAATGGAGGAGAGATCTGCCTGGATGGTCTTTGTTAATATCTTCCCATATCTGATTGTCACTGTGAGATGTTGAGAAGCTGCTGCAGCATGTAGCTAATCCAGTCCTGCAGTGGGGGTCTAAATTAAAGTATTCTGTTGGCCAGTGGCATGTGGCAGATCTCTTCAATTATTCCACGCCTGATCAGTTGGTTATGAGTGGTTTATTGCTGTTCACTGGTACAGTACTAGGTGATGGCCATGACTCAGCAGTTTTGTCTTATGTGAGTGTAAGAATATCAAGCAATAAATGGGAACTATTATGCAAGATGTATGAACTCCAATCGACTGTCTGGCTACCTTTGTATTAGTGTGGGTTATATATTGTATTGCAATTACATTTATACAACACTTGCTATCCATGACTAGGTGTTGTGGCGATTTATGCTGGGCAGCATGCTACTCCCAAAAACAGGGTTCATGTTTTTTTGGGTTATTGTTGGTTATTAGGATTAGTCCTGATCTCTAAATGAACCCATTCCATGCCTTTACTTCAGCCTCTATGTGGTAGGTTAAATTAATAGGAGTTAGGTGTGATCTTTTGTGGAATAGCATTGCATTGATACGCAACATTAAGAGATGAGCTACAGGAGATTAGGTACTGTGAGATTGCAGGGTATCACCTTTAAAGGAGAAGCTATGATCTTTGAAATTTGGTGTTGGTAATTTGCAGAGATACAATAATATGGATTAATCCAAACAGGCATGTGACTTAGAGAGCGGAGGAATGTAAAGGATCGAAAGGACGGGATTAATTTAAAAAAAAAGTAACCCCTGGCAGAGACCTCCTCTACGCCCGCGGAGTGTGCGGAGATTTGCCTTCTCCAGGATCCGCGGAGAAGGCAAATCTACGCACACTCTGCAGCGGAGCGGAGTTGGCCAGCCCCCACCTCAACCCCCCTATTAAGAAGTCAGTTTACAGGAATTAAAAATAAACTTAAAACCACGTACCTTTTTACTGTGGCGTCCCCGGGCTGCCCTCCTCCTTTTCCTCGCCATTCCGGTAATGCTTCAGAAAACTGCGCTTGTGCACAGTTTTCTGAACCATTACCGGTATAGCGAGGAAGAGGAGAGGGGCAGCCCGAGGACTCCGCAGTACAGAAGTAAGTGGTTTTAAGTTTATTTCTTAATAGGGGGGTGGAGGTGGCGGCATAGCATAGCGGAGTTTGTTTGCAACTCCGTGGACCTCCGCGTAGCCCCGCTAAGCACACTACGCCCGGGGTTAAAAAAAGTTGAGCTGACAATTCGAAGTTTTAATTCAAGGTAACTTTTAATGACAGGTTTATAAGAATATTGTGGAGGCTGTATGAGAAAGCATGCAAAACCGTAGAAGGAAACAACACTGTTTGCTTGTGTTACAATACCACTGTGGGCCATGAGAACCACAGCACTCACACACCAATATCACCCAATAGATAACTAGAATTAAATAAATATGGTTTAATTTCTCCATACAATGTGTTGCAAGGCAAATGAAAAACAGAAATGTTGTATTTTACACGATGGTGTTAGAGATGCTCCTCTTCTTTCCCTCTATTGATCAGGGTAGGATGAAGAAGAAAAGAGGCTGTTTTAGTAAGCTAGTTTATAGTAATGACAGGTAGCGCTGGGGCTGTCTCCAAACTGAAGAACCCACAATATAAGCAAACAGAAGTGGTAAATCATGCATTTGGTTGACATACTGCCTTCCTGTAGCAGTAATCAGACACACAAAAGGAAAGGTTCAAATTAGAAACTTCCTGAATTGAGCAACTGAAACTGCAGACCCACCCATCACAATTACCATGTACCAGACCTAAGTGCTCAGGAAAATCAGGTAATCAGCAATCCGCTTCCAAGCAAGGCCCTCATTGAATTTCTAATGTATGACCTATTTCAATTCTTTCTTATTTCAGAGTGTGGCCTCCACTCTTAAATCAAAAGAATGCAGGCAATAGACTTCCGCTGTCTGGGAAGGTCGTCCCCAACCCCATTCATTACCATGCTACAGCAGAGGCATCCAAAATAGACCCCATTAGTATGCCACCCTCTCATCATTTCAGTTTTCATATCAAACATCACCTACATGGCTGAATGGGCAAATGTAGTTTGATTCCATATGAAATACTCCTTAGGGTAACCCAGTAATGTTTACACAAATAAACTGTCTGAACTGGCTAGATATTGTGAAACTTAACACACACTACCGAATGCCCTCCTTTCTCTGTACGGTCGATTCTGAAACTATTTATTGGACCAACCTGTTGAACCAGGGTGGGCTACCAAAACACAATGCATTTGATTTGGATTAAAGATGTTAAAAAGCAGTCATATTGTTAAAGGTATGTCACACTTAATGCCATAATATTGTGAAATGTTTAGCGCTGCAGCCATTAAGTTTTCAACACTGTAATGAAACTCATTTTATCAAACTCGTAGGGTAAAAAGCTAAGCTGAGAATATGATTTTTGAACCTGTAAATTGCACATATAATTTAGCAGTAGGTGCATTGACCCATATTAAGCACAACAGGCACCCCTTCATAGTCTAAGGGCCTGGTTCACAAAGGTAAACCTATACTTTTGTGTAAGTTTACTTTCTTTCAAGTGACAGGTAGAACATTAACACACTTCACACATGATGAGTAATAAACTGCTTTTCCTTTACAAGGACTTAAGGGACTTGTAGAGTTATAGAGAGAATGAAAAACATTAGAATACAATTCACAATAAGGTAAACAACCAGCATGGAGTCGCTTTTATGGTCACGCATTGCTCTAAGAAAACTCTTTTTTTACCCATAGCATAGATGTTGTTACTTAATGTATTACCTGGTACCACAATACATTCATTTGTAACATGCAGCCCATGTAGCAGGCAGGGGTGCGTATTGGAGAGGACATCCTTCTCAAGAGGGGTGAGATGTAGACAGTATACAGCTGGTCCACCAGGAAGCTCTCTATCCTAGTGAAACTCTCTTTCACCCGTCTTCTCTCATCCTGGTGCTTTGTTTTCTATCACACACCATCTGAACTTCCTTCTCCAATGCATTCACTCCATCAGCCAATGGCTGCTTTAAGGCTGCCTTGTTTGTGGCACTAAGAAACTATGGGGGCAGCCCATGGAGTTTTTTTGTAGTTAGCAACTACAAATGAGATGATCATCCTGAACTCTCCACCCCAAGTGCAGATTATGTTGCCCGAGTGCAGAAACTCCACACAGATTGTGGATACTCCGCAGTCGTAAAGATACTACCCTGTTGTGAATAGACCTATGGTCTGCCCTCATCTAAATCGGGTGGGCCCCCCATTATCTTGGCGGTATAAATACGCCGTCTCCATAGCAACTGAGTCTCCATACTGCCAAGTTATAAATCGTCCCCAGAGTCTCAAAGGTGTCTCTCAATAATCTGAACAAGTGCAACATGGTGGCTGGGATCACAAGGCATATTGTGAGTAGGCATTTCAAATCTTTTCAAAGAGGTTGGCATGGTTGTAAAGTTTGGAGGTGGCTGTATTCCTCTAAATAAAACTGACTTAATAGGTTACAGCCTCTGCTCAATACGTAGAAACCCAAAGAATCAACATAAAGTTCAGGAGCTTGTAAATGCCAGAAACCTTATTATATTTTATTATGCTTCTTTCTCACAGCTAAATATCCATGTTTCATCTTGAAATCAACATTGCGTTGATTTAAGTCTTCAATCTCACATATGAATTCCTCTTCACATGGCTCTCAGCTGATATTGTCTAATTGTGGAACATACTATTTTTTTCACAAGGTGTATATATGTACAAGCATTGGCAAAGCCAATCAGTTTCGGCAATGCAAGAGTTATCAACTTTGTTAATATATTTTAGCCATGTTATTTAGCAGCCTGAAATATAAAACGACATTTATAGATTTTACTTAATATATATTGGTTAAATTGCTGTGAAATGTTCGACTATTAAATAAATGCAATTACAATATAATACAACACAGTACCTGGAGGCCTCGCAATATAGTACTTCCTCCACTCCAGAAAACCCCACCCCCAAGAGTTTGGATTTGCCCAAAAATCCTCCAAGGAGCTCGCCTGCATATCTGATAAAAGAGCAGAGAAGAATGGTTTAAATGGTCTGTTGTAGCCAAATACGCCAAATTTCAGTGACTAGCTAATGGCCACTTAAAAACAGAAATATTCACAGACTGACTCGCTGTCAGTGAAATTGATCTCCCTCCCTCGCAGCTCCACCATTAAGTGAGGCCTTCCCCCGAGCCCCTGCACTCTCGAGTGTTGGTGTTCGCGGCCCTCCTCCACCTGCAGGTTTCACCTGCGCCTCATCACTGGTGGTCCAGTGGACCTCTGTCTCCATTCTCTCGCTCTGCTTTGTCTCTCCTTTTTCACTAATTTTTTCCCCTCACTTCTATCTCCCCCTTCGTTCTCCTTCTGGGTCTTTCCTCCATTTTCTGTCGTTTTCCCCTTATTTCAAGCTCCCCCTTCACTCTCCTTCTGGGTCTTTCCTCTGTTTTTCACTCGTTTTTTACCCTCATCTCAATCTCCCCCTTTCACTCTCCTTCTGTGTCCTCTGTGTCTTTCCTCCACTCTTTCTTACACTTTTGCTGCCTTATTTTCACTTTTCTTTCTCTTTTTGCCTTTTTCCTGTTGCCTTTTTCAGCCTGTTTTTCCCCGCCGCTGCTGCCCCCGCAGCCCTTCCCCCCCAGCATGACCAGTGCCACCAGCCCAATGCTGCTCCCCTCCCCACTCCCGCCGCCCAGCTGTCCAGCCCTCCCCGACCCCTACTTAATGGCGGCCACTGCACGGCCTCTGTGCAGCCGCGCCGCTGGCGCGCTAAACGCAAGCCCATCTGCGCCCATCCGTGACCCGACTGCGACCAGCGCCAGGAACCCTGGATCCCTGCACCGCCAACGCTACGACCCAGTGGCACTCCACGCTCTCAACCCAGGCCTCAACAACAACTGCAAGCTAGCATCACCAGCCGAAACCCATGGACGCTTCAGCTGTCACCGCTGCTGGCACACCTGCAGCACCGCCAAGACTATGGACCAAGCGCAACCCGCCCGCAAGAACACAACCGAACCGAAGACCCTGCAATGCATCCTCCTCAATGTCCGATTCCTCCACAAACACACCACCGAAATCTGGGACCTCCTCGACAGCACCACCCCGGACATAGCATTCTTTACCGAAACCTGAACCAACACCACCTCGGGACCGGACATCGCCATCACCATTCCCCAAGGATACAAGATCTCCAGGAAGGACCGCCCCACCCGCCCGGGAGGAGGAATTGCCATCATCCACAAATCCACCCTCTGCCTGAGCACACTCCCTGACGAGCCCACAGACCTGATGGAACACCTTCACTTCCAGATACTGGCCAGCCCTACCTCCACCCTCCGAGGAACCCTCATCTACCGACTCCCTGGACGCCGCTGACTTTTCACCAACTCCATCACGGACATCATCTCCCACCATGCCATCGCATCCAAAACTACACCCTACTGGGAGACCTCAACTTCCACCTCGACAACCAACTGGACCCCAGCACCACATCCCTCCTGGACAACCTCCACAACATTGGACTCCACCAGATCGTGACCGAACCTACACACTCAGCAGGACACACCCTCGACTCCTTCTTCACAACAGGAAACTCCATCATATTCAGCCACACCACCGAACTCCCAAGGACTGACCATCAATGTGTCCACTTCACCTTTAGAACACTCACCATCCACAGACACCAGCACCTGCTCCCACGAAGAAACTGGACCAGAATCACTGACGACCAGCTAACTTCGTCACTCAGCAACTCCACCCCAACCATCGCGGAAAATGACGACCCCAACACCGCAGCCCGAACCCTGCACAGATGGATCTCCGACAGCGTCAACACCATAGCCCCCCTCAAGAAAAACAACAAAACCCACACCAAGAAAGCTAGATGGTTCACCACCGAACTTCGAGAGTCCAGACGCACTGCCGCCGCATCGAAAAGGCCTGGAGGAACACCAGATCCACAGAAGCCCACAACAACTTCAGAGCTGCCACAACACCCGCCACCAACTCATCAGAAAAACGAGGAAAAAAGTGATTGAAAACAGAATCTCCACTCATGCACACAACAGCAAAGAATTCTTCAACATCATCAAGGAGTTCTCCTAACCCACCAGCGAGTCCACTGACATACCTCCCTCACAAGACCTCTGCGACAAACTCAGCACCTTTGTCCACCACAAAATCAAGAGCATCTACGACAACTTCGACGAAGACAACCAACACACTGAACCCTCACCAACCACCCCCGACACCCTTAAGCAAGCGATCAACAACTGGACAGCCCTCACCACTGAAGACACAATGAAGACGATGAAGTCAATCCACTCCGGGGCCCCCACGGACCCCTGCCCCCACATTTTCAACAGAGCCGCTGACACCATCGCACCATGCTCTGCCACACCATCAACCGTTCCTTGGCAAACGACTCATTCCCCGAACACTGGAAACACGCTGAGATCAACCCCCTCCTGAAGAAACCCTTGGCGGATCCCACGACCTCATAAACTACAGACCCATCTCCCTGCTCCCGTTCCCAGCTAAAGTCATCAAGAAAACCATCAACAGCCAACTCGCCACATTCATCGAAGAGCACAAAATCCTCGAATCCTCCCAATCCGGCTTCAGAAAAAAACACAGTACGGAAACCGCCCTCCTCGCCGCAATAGACGACATCCGCATCTTACTGGGCAAAGGAGAAACAGCAGCCCTCATCCTCCTCGACCTCTCAGGGGCGTTCAATCAATGACATTTATATAACGCGCTACATACCCGTAGGGTCTCAAGGCACTGGGGGAGGGGGGGTGCCGCTACTGCTCGAACAGCCAGGTCTTCAGCTTCTTCCTGAAGGAGAGGTGGTCTCGGGTCAGGCGCAGGTCGGTCGGGAGGGAGTTCCAGGTCTTGGCGGCCAGGTAGGAGAAGGACCTTCCTCCTGTGGTCGCTCTTCGGATGCGGGGGACGGCGGCGAGGGCGTGGTTGGCTGATCGGAGGTGGCGTTTGGGAGCGTAGAAGTTGATCCGGTTGTTGAGGTAGCTCGGGCCTTGGTCGTGTAGGGCTTTGTGTGCGTGGGTGAGGAGGCGGAAGGTGATTCTTTTGTTGACGGGGAGCCAGTGGAGGTCTCTCAGGTGTCCGGAGATGTGGCTGGTTCGTGGGATGTCGAGGATGAGTCTGGCTGAGGCGTTCTGGATCCGCTGGAGTCTCTTCTGGAGCTTGGCGGTGGTACCGGCGTAGAGGGCGTTGCCGTAGTCCAGTCGGCTGGTGACGAGGGCCTGGGTGACGGTCTTCCTGGTCTCGGTGGGGATCCACCAGAGGATCTTCCGTAGCATGCGCAGGATGTTGAAGCATGACGAGGAGACGGCGTTGACTTGTCTGGTCATGGAGAGGGAGGAGTCCAGGATGAAGCCCAGGTTGCGTGCATGGTCTGTCGGTTTGGGTGCGGTGCCCAGGGCGGGAGGCCACCAGGAGTCGTCCCAGGCGGAGGGTGAAGAGCCCAGGATGAGGACCTCCGTCTTGTCAGAGTTCAGTTTCAGGCGGCTGGTCGTCATCCACTCGGCTACTTCTTTCATCCCTTCGTGCAGGTTGGCTCTGGCGGCGGCGGGGTCGTTGGTCAGGGAGAGGATCAGCTGGGTGTCGTCGGCGTAGGAGATTATGCTGAGGTTGTGTTGGCGTGCGATGGCCGCGAGGGGGCTCATGTAGACGTTGAAGAGGGTGGGGCTCAGCGAGGATCCTTGGGGGACGCCGCAGATGACTTCGGAGGCCTCTGACTTGTACGGTGGTAGGCGGACTCTCTGTGTTCTTCCAGCGAGGAAGGAGATGATCCATTCCAGTGCCTTCTCCTGGATTCCGACGTTCCTGAGGCGTTGCACTAGGGTGCGGTGGCAGACAGTGTCGAATGCTGCGGAGAGGTCTAGGAGGATGAGGGCCGCTGTTTCTCCGTTGTCCATCAGGGCTCGGATGTCATCGGTGGCGGCGAGGAGGGCGGTCTCGGTGCTGTGATTGGCTCGGAAGCCGGACTGTGAGGGGTCGAGGGATCCATTCGTCTCGAGGAAGGCGGTCATCTGCTTGTTGACGGTCTTCTCGATGACTTTGGCGGGAAACGGGAGGAGCGAGATGGGGCGGTAATTCTTGAGTTCGGTGGGGTCCGCTGTGGGTTTCTTGAGTAGAGCGGTGAGTTCGGCGTGCTTCCAGCTCTCGGGGAAGGTGGCGGTGTCGAAGGATGTGTTGATGATGTCTCGCAGGTGGGGTGCGATCACGGCGTCGGCCTTGTTGAAGACGTGGTGGGGGCAGGGGTCGGTCGGTGATCCGGAGTGGATGGAGTTCATCGTGCGGATGGTGTCTTCGGTGCTGATCGGGGTCCAGGCGTGCAGGGTGGTGGTGGGGGGTGGTTGTTCGGTCTTGGTGTGCGTTGTTTGGGTGTTGAAGCTGTTGTGTATGTCCTTGATCTTGTTGTGGAAGTATGAAGCGAGGGAGTTGCAGAGGTCTTGCGATGGGGTGATGTCGTTGTTTCCTGCGCTGGGGTTGGATAGCTCTTTCACGATGTTGAAGAGTTCCTTGCAGTTGTGTGCGTTGTTGTCCAGCCGGTCCTTGAATGCAGTTTTCTTGGCGGCGCGGATCAGCTGGTGGTGCTTCCGGGTGGCCAGCTTGAAGGTGGTCCTGTTGTCTGGTGTAGGATCCCTTTTCCAGACTTTCTCGAGGGCTCTGCAGTTCTTCTTGGAGCTCTTGAGTTCGTCGGTGAACCACGGGGCTTTCTTGCTGCCGGGTCTGCTGGGCGGGGTCCTCATCGGGGCGAGCTCGTCCGCGCAGGTGCTGATCCACTTCGTGAGGTTGTCGGCGGCCTGGCTGGGGTTTGCTGAGCTGGCAGGAGGGTGCTGGCTCAGGGAGGTGGCGAGCTGGTCTGCTGTGATCTTGTTCCAGCTTCTGCGGGCGGCCTGTTGCTGGTGGTGGTGGGTCGTCGTTCTCTTGAAGGTGAAGTGGACGCAGCTGTGGTCCGTCCATTGCAGCTCTGTGGCGTGGCTGAAGTCGATGTCTGTGCTGGAGGAGAAGACTGCGTCGAGTGTGTGTCCGGCGAGGTGGGTGGGGGTGGACACCAGCTGCTTGAGTCCAAGATTGGCGAGGTTGTCGAGCAGGGTGCTGGTGTTGCGGTCGTTGTTGTTCTCCAGATGGAAGTTGAGGTCCCCCAGGAGGATGTTGTCGGCGGAGGGGAGGGCATGCGGGCTGACGAAGTCGGCAATGTCCTCGCAGAATTGTGTGCGTGGTCCCGGGGGTCGGTAGATCAGGGTGCCTCTGAGGGTGGTCTTCGGGTCTGTGTGGATCTGGAAATGCAGGTGTTCCGCAGTGGTCAGGGAGTTGTCGGTGCTGGTCGTGAGACGGATGGTGTTCCTGTGGATGATGGCGATGCCTCCTCCCATCTGGTTGGCGTTGCGGTCCCTGCGGACGATCTTGTAGCCCTCTGGGATGGCGATGGCGATGTCGGGAGCTGAAGAGGCGTTCATCCAGGTCTCCGTGAGGAAGGCAACGTCAGGTGCTGTGGCGTCTAGGAGGTTCCAGAGTTCGACGGCGTGCCTGTGGACGGAGCGGGTGTTGAGCAGGATGCACTTGAGGTGGGTGCTGTTGGAGGTCGACTTGGCGGGTGCTGGAGCGAGGCAGGTCCGGATGCAGGTGAATTTGCAGGCGTGGCAGCAGAAAGGTCCGTGGGTGCGTCGTGGTGTGGCTAGGTGGCAATCTGGGAGTCGGCCGGTGTTGAGAGCGATGAGGGAGGCGGCGGTGTACGTCAGGCGGGTCGGTCGAGGTCTTCGAGGGCCAGGGGTCCTGGCGCTGGGCGCGGACGGGCGCAGACGGGCTTACCTTTGGCGCGCCTTCGGCGCACAATCGGCGCGCCCGCTGCGCGTCAACGCTGCGCGTTCGCACGGTCGCCATATAAGGCGAAGTGCGCGGGTGGGCGGAGCAGCTGGGAGGTGGGAGCGGGGAGGGAACAGAATGAAAAAAGGGGCGGGGTCCGCGGTGGTGGCGGGAAGCGGGGGCGGCGAGGGAGGCGGGAAACAGGCAGAACGGGCAAGATCTGCTCGAAAACAAGCACAAATAAAGACAAGAAACGCTAACACGGGCAAAATCTACAATAAAAACAAGCACAAGTGAAAGACAAAACAAATCAAGAAACGCTACCACGGGCAAAATCTATAATAAAAACAAGCACAAATGACAGACAAAACAAGTCAAGGCAAACGACAGCAGGGTCAGCCGGCAGCGAGGCAGGCAGCGAGGCAGAGGGCAAAGCGAGGGGCACACGCAGCAGCTGGTGGCCGTGCGGCGCGGGGGTGTCCCACAAGTGGGACACCCCACACAGTCTCTCACCACACCCTAATACGCAGACTCCACAAAGCAGGGATCCATGACAAGGCCCTCAACTGTATCCGCTCCTTCCTGTCCGGCAGAACGCAGTGGGTCAGACTCCCCCCTCTCCTCTCGGACCCAACACTTACCACCTGCAGAGTCCCCCAGGGGTCCTCCCTCAGCCCTACGCTCTTCAACATCTACATGGCTCTGCTCGCCCCCATCGTCAGAACCTATGGACTCAACATTGTGCCATACGCAGATGACACTCAACTTATCCTCTCCCTATCCAATGAACCCAACATCGCCAGACACAACTTTCGAGAAGGCATGGAAGCTGTCGCCAAATGGATGAAAAACCACTGCCTACAACTAAACACCAACAAAATGGAAGTACTTATCATGGGCCCAAACCCCTATGCCTGAAAGGACACCTGGTGGCCTCCCACCCTCGGAAGCCCGCCCACCCCCATGGACCACGCACGCAACCTGGGAATCATCCTGGACTCAGAGCTCAAAATGGACCGCCAGATCAACTCCATCTCGTACTCCTGCTTCCACACCCTCCGCCTCCTATGTAAGACCTTCAAATGGATCCCCCTCGAGCACACTCATGCCCTGGTCACCAGCAGGCTCAACTACAGTAACGCACTCTATGCCGGAATAAACAAAAACCTCACCCGCAAGCTACAGGACATCCAAAAAGCCGCCCAAAGACTGGTCCTCAACCTGCCAAGACACTGCCACATCTCCAAGCACCTGCGCACACTCCACTGGCTCTCCATCAAAGGTAGAGTCACCTTCAAGATGCTAACCCACGCTCACAAGGCCCTCCACGACACCGGACCAGCATATCTGAACAGCCGACTCAAATTCCACGCACCCCAAAGGACCCTATGATCAGCCCAGCTCTCCTACGCCGTGGTCCCCCGCACCAGAAAGAACAGATCGGGAGGCCGCTCCTTCTCCTTCCACGTGGCCAGAGCCTGGAATGACCTTCCGCTCCACCTCAGACAGACGACATCGCTCCCCATCTTCGCAAGAAACCTCAAAACCTGGCTCTTCGACAGAGCCCCTCCTTGATGGACTGCAACCTGCGACCCCCCTCCCCCAGCGCCTTGAGACCCTTACTGGTGAGTAGTCAACTTTAGACAACTATATTTAATGATACATACTAATAGATTTTTCAAATCGATTGAACATTGACCCAATGTAAAATGACAGTGGTTCGTAATGCAGTGTGTTCTATTGTATCAAGTAGCCAGGAGAAGGCTGCTGAGCATTTGGTGGCATTGGATGATCTTGAATGATCAATGCCATTGTATCGGTGTATGCTTATACATCCTTAGGTGCGTCGGCCAAAGTCATATCCTGTTATTGCAAAACAAAAAAAAAAGCAGCGTTTCCCAATCAGCTCAAGTAATCCTGGAATATTTTTAGCCAAATCAATAAAGACAATAAGATAGAAAAATAGGAGTGGCAGACACAATGAGTGGAGTGGCAAAGAGTCGATATGTAAAGAACAAGGAGGGGAAAGCAGTGAGGAGGGAGGGGGTAGGGGTATGAGTTAAGAAGTGAAGCAGGAAGGGGTTGAGGGACGGCAAATATAAAATGACAGTGGTTTGTAATGCAGCGTGTTCCATTAGAGCATGGGTACTCACAAACGTGCTCTCTGGGGCCAGCTTTACAGTGTGGTTTATGGCTGAGGGCGGCACCAGTGGGGGCGGGGTCAGTTGGAGCAGGGTCAGTAGGGGAGGGGCTAGAGTAAAAAAAAAAACTGTGACACATCAGCAGTTCACTAATATTATTGCAAATTTTATCTGTGACACACTCGAAGATGAAGCTGCTGCGGGCGGAGAAGAGACTGCGGGAGGAGAAGAGGACATCATGGGCAAAATGGAAATAGAAAGCACTTACAGCTGACTTTTAATGGGCCTTTTGGGAAGCTTCCCACTGGTGCCATGTGTGACATCACAGAGGTGGGCACAGAGGCTGGTAGTAAACACAGAAGATGGCTGCAGGAACATACGTTGTGAATACATATTGAATACATATTTACTACGTATGCTCCTGCGGCCATCTTCTGTGTTTACTGCCAGCCTCACTGGAAACGAAGAAACGGCAAAGCTAGGTCCAAGGGCTTCCAATGAAGGCCTGCTGGCCCGCTGGTGGCCCCCGGGCCGTACTGTGAGTACCACGACTCTAAAGTATCTTCAGAGCAGACTTTCACTCATAGTTTGAATTATTCAGTCTCACCCTTGGCTGATGCTGCTTGTTACGAGTAATGGCTTCATAATTGGGGGAAAGTTTCACACTGACTGTCTGTTTGAACAAATGGTACAAGAAACCCACACTACTCTGTGTATGTTGCCTGTAAATGGCCTCTTTTGTCTGGGAATGGCCTGCAGTCTCTTCAGAGATAGGCTTCTGCTTTACCTGATTCGGACTCCACTCTCAAGAACTCAGCTTCTACTTCCACCTGGTTTGACCTCCATTCTTACCTGCGACCTGCCTCCTTTATCCCCTGCAACAGGCTCCACTTGCGTATGAGACTGGCCTCATGCACCTTCAACCAGCCTCCATTCCCATATGCATACAACCACCAATTATAACTGTAACCAGCCTCCACGTCCATCTTGGACCGTCCTCTTGTTATATCCGAGACTGCCCTCAATCTCTATTAGAGACCAGCCTCCATTTCCGGATGCCAAAGGCTTCCTTTTACAGTTGTTGTCCGGCTTCCACTTCTACTGGCGAGATGTTCCTACAATGCTATATCTGAGGTTCTAGTTACATGTACAAAATCCCTGACTTTCAGCCTTATGGTTTATTGGTTCGCCACAGTCACTGTATGGTACTGAAGACCCAAAATATACTGATACCTACTAGATTGGCAAAATATCAGGAATTTTGAAACCTGTCAATCAGGATCTCAATGGAGCAGCCAAGTGGCTTGTGGAGTCAGATCAATCCATTTTAAGTCATAAGTAAAGCTACAGTGTTAGAAGTGGGCGGTGTGGAGTCCAGCACTGTAAAACGTTGATTGCCAAGGGGAAATAGGCCAGTTTCAGTGAAAAGCTTGTAAAAACATCCTTTGCTATGGAACTAATGCATGTCTCCCACATGCAGATATGTTTTAAGGTGGTGTATGGCGCACTGCAAACACCTTTATAGGGTGCACTGCAAACACCTGTAGAGGTTGCATTGCACTGCAGACACCATTACAGGGTGCAATGCAAACACCTACACTTTTTTCCTCATTGATATACCTATTTCTGTTTTCAGTCATATTATAGTACACTACAGCCAAATGTAGCAATGGGCAGTCTCATCAACTTCACACTGAAATCCAATCAACATGTCCACTTTTAAACTACCTTTTGGGAAGCTTCCTGCCGGTGCCGTATGTGACGTCACAGAGGCGGGCACAAAGACCGGCAGTAAACACAGAAGATAGCCGCAGAAGCATATGTTTTGTATTCACTACGTATGCTTCTGCGGCCATCTTCTGTGTTTACTGCCGGCCTCACTGAAAAAGTAGAAACAGCAAGGCAAGGAGCACGGGCCGCCAATGAAGGCCTGCCAGGCCGCTGGTGGCCCGTACTATGAATACCACGGCATTAGAGCATTCCTGCCTCCACTGCACACATGATAAAATAAGCGCAAGGGGGATTTTGATTGAGTGGCGCTTTCAAGACACTCTCTTTCCACCTGTGTTGATGCACACACTTTTACCACCAGAAGCACTGGTACAGCGAGAACTTTTTAAGTACACTCGAAAGACATGAACAAAGAGAAAATACTAATTTAAATGATGGCCCTTCGGCATTCCAGGATGGCCACCGATCATGTGCAGGTAACAAAATCTTTTTTCTAAAACATGTCGCAAAATATCTATGTGCTATAGACTCAACCAGAAAGCACAGTGAATATTTTGTAACCGTTATCACAGCAATGACGGCAGAGCAAGTGAAGCAGGTGGCGAGCAACAAGATGGTAATCGCTGGTGTGCATCTACGAAAGTTCAAGTAAACATGGCAACCGTTTTATCAGGGTCAACAAAGAACTACATTTGTGTTCGGCTATTGAGTGGGTGGGAATAAGAAGGAGGGGGTTGGAAGCAATATACATGGCTGTTTACAGAAACAGCGCTAGGTGCGAGCTTGTGAAACTTCAAAATCAATAGATAGTAGTAATTGGATAGTAGGAAAGTAGTATTTGTTCCCTGCTCTCGGGGTGGGCTGAACATAGGAAGAGGTATGACACATGCAAGCTGTGGACAAAAGGGGAGAAAGAATAGGAGAGCGACGACGGAGCCAGCAAATGAAATGCCTGTGGGTGGGGTGAAACCCACAAAGTATAGACAACAAGTCTCTTTGAGACAGACAAGACCTAAAAATGATAATGTAAGACGTGCTCTAGTAGTAGCGAGTGTAAGTTACAGACACTGTTGGCGTCTGTGTCTGCTTGAAAGAGACAAAAAAAATAAAGTGCATGTGCTAAACAGCTGGTGAGGAACAGAGGTGTGAAAGAAAGAAGGCCCAAAGTATAAGGCAGATTAAGGTGTATGACAAGAGCAAGTAAGTGGGATTTGCCAGGGAAAGCAGTGACAGTAGCAAGGCTGGCTGAGGACATTATAAGATCTACAGGACATTACAGCTGCAAAACTATAGGACATGACAACAGCCAGTGTTACGACAGTGACACCAGGACTCTAAGCCACTGCAGTAGGATTGGCAGAATATAATAAAAACAGGAGTTGCGTGTAGTGACAGCAGCAGTAGCAGTAGGAATGGGCAGAGAATGCCAACTACAAGAAGTGACAGCAGCAAGTATTCAGGACATCACAACATCAGGAGTTACAATAGTGACAGGGTAACAAGACAAAATATAGAATTCAAAATATAGAATTAACAAAATATCGAAGTCAAAATATAGAAAGGACAAAAAATCGAATGGACAGAATAAAGTGGTGAAAAATATCGAATTGAAGGTAAGTAATTTAATATCGAATAGTAATTTTTACCCCTACGCTAGCCAACGCTTCCCCTACTGTTGCACTCTCTGGAGTGGGAATAGTAATTTAGGCCCATCAGCATGATTGACACCACACAAATCTGATGGGCAGGATTATTGTAGACAGAATTCAGGGATGGATAGAGGTAAATGAGATTTTAACTACACTCCAGGCTGGGTTCAGGACGGTATTTCTACCTTAGACCAAATATTCAGGCTCCAGGTACTATTTTGGAAAACGGTGAGAGTGGAGGGTGGCAGTCTCTACCTCATCTTTGTTGACCTGCGGGCCGCATTCGACTTAGTGCCGAGGGAAAAGCTGTGGAGAGTATTAGCAGATTTGGGCCTACCCACTTACCATTTGAACATTCTGAATAAACTCCACACGCATAATTATGCCCAAGTCAGGTGTGGGAGACATGGTGAACTGTCGGTGCGCTTCCCTGTGAAGAAGGGGGTACGCCAGGGGTGCATTCTGGCGCCAACCCTATTCTGTCTCTACATAAATGGGCTAGTAGATCATCTCCTTAGAGTAAAGGATAACGATGCCCCTAGGCTGGCGTCCGGTAGGGTGCCCGCTTTGATGTTTGCGGACGACACTTTGTTGTTGTCCAAAACATCAACGGGCATCCAACGCACCCTGGACGGTTTCGCAGCATTCTGTGCAATGCGTGGGCTAGAGATAAACTTAGATAAAACTAAGTTTATGATTTTTAATCCTCCTAAACAAACTCACCCTAATCCACTTTTGAATGGTACTCCTCTGGAAAGAGTCAAGACCTTTGAGTACTTGGGTATTACTCTAACAGAAAACTATGACTGGGGCTTTCAGACAGCAAAGGCGGCTCTCAGGTTATCCCAAGTGGTGGGTGGAATCGTTAAAGTCCACAGAATCTCAGATTTTAAGCCAGCGGCCCCGGTTGCAGAAATTTATAGACTGCAGGCCAAAATGGTTTCTATGTACGGGGAAGAGTTATGGGGACACCAACGAATAACTGGCCTTATGATGGTAGAACATGCCTTCATGAGGAATTTATTGGGTCTACCAGCCAGTACT
Organism: Lissotriton helveticus; assembly: GCF_964261635.1. NCBI lineage: Eukaryota > Metazoa > Chordata > Amphibia > Caudata > Salamandridae > Lissotriton > Lissotriton helveticus. The sequence goes on along the minus strand of NC_136059.1, from coordinate 957,801,587 downwards.
CCGCTCATTCCCTTACGTATGGACCTGGGGCTAGAACCTATAGAGTAGGCAGTGGCAGCACGGCCGATGCTGTATTGGAAAAGACTATGGTCAGTGCCTGAATTGTCTTCCTAAAAGGAAAAATTCATAGAGGTGTGGGCTTTGTTAAAAACCAAGAACAGTCCGTGGCTTCTACATATCAGGGCACTCTGCAATAGGATTGGTTTACCTGATTTGTGGGATAACCCTGAAGAAAGTTGCCCAGGGATAACTAAAGCAGAGCTGATACGTCATCTCAGGTATCAGAATCTATTATCCTTACAGAGGTGTACTACTGTGGGAAGACTGACGGTAGAGTTCCTCCTAGTAAAAACTGAACCTAGAACGGATGATTTTCTGGATGTAATCTCTCACCCACTTGCGAGGAAACTCTATATGCAGCTCAGGATTGGCAGTCTCCCACTCAGGGTATTTACCTCTAAATGGGCTAATACTGAGAATATTATGTGTCTGGCATGTAATACAAGCAAGAGGATGTATTCCACATTTAGTTTTTTTGCCCTGCTTACCAGGCAATAAGGAAATGCTGGTTGATCCCACTTTGTAGGAACTTAGGTTTCAGGCAATGTGCCCAAGCCTGTAGGGTCCTAAGGTACGACACCAACCCCCCCATTGTTTTTGCTGTCTATCGGTTTCTATTTGGTATGTGGCGTAGACGCAAAGGTTTTTTATAACAACGGTGCCTACTTATTTATATGTTATTCTGTACATCTTGATAACTACTAAGGTTTAACGTATTTTTAGGTCTACATTTTACTGGATATACTATTTATTGTCTTATTCTTCTTGTGTTTGTATGTATGTATTTTATCTGCACTTTTATGGTCTGTCATGACGGAAATAAAGTTATCAATGATGATGAATTTTTACCCCTACGCTATCCAACGCTTTCCCTACTGTTGCACTCTCTGGAGTGGGAATAGTACTTTTTACCCCTACGATACCCAACATTTTCCCTACTGTTGCACTCACTGGAGTGGTAATAGTAAATGTTATATTTATTATTTCATTAATTTTAAATTACTTTTAAGACATTTAAAAAAATTCGATATTTTGACTAACGATAATTTTTAAAACTATATTTTTGATTCGATATTTTTGTACTTAGCTGTTTGTAGATAGGAATTAGATATTTTTGCATTCTATATTTTTTCTTCGATATTTTGGTAATTCTATATTTCTGAATTCGATATTATGTCAGTGATCCATGGACTTAACCTTTCACCTAATTCCATGCCGAGGGTGGGTTTTTCCCAATCGATATAACAAAGACGTCATCTTTAGCACATATGAATAATTTATGAGTACACTCTACAGGAGGTCCACTTCACATCTGCCATCGATGCACAAGGTTTAATCCCCAACTTCACCCTCATACTAAACAATGGGGAACATACACACATAGTCTGTATAAATACAGCACCTCTTGCTATCAGTAGGCAGGAGGGAACCGAGACTTCAAGACCGACACACTGACCAAAGACGCTACAGCTCCGACATGACATTGCTCCAGCTGACAGTGGTCTGACGATGCCTTGCAGGGTGTCCAGCTCAAGTCCAGGACGAAGTCCCACACTCTCACTATTCAGGTTTGGGGGTTTGAATAAATCCTAGTGGGATTTCTCGGCTCTTAGACTTAGGCTCTTTGGCGTAGGCTCTTAGACTTAGGCTCTTTAGCACCTACTCACATGCTAGGTACACTTAGGTACATCTAGACAGGCATCTTAGGAGTACGCACTTTACTTTATAAATGTATTTCATATTCATGTATGTGTTAAAATGACTATTGTAAAATGGTAGAACAATACTAGGTCTTTCTATTCACTGTACTGCTGGTTCTATATCTCTGCTACTGTATTACAGTTGTAGGAGCGCATTTCTTTTACATGAGAAGAACAACGGTACAATAAATTCTTATTGGAAACACGCTTGACTGTTTATTCTGTGTATCTCTCTGACAGCAAACAAAGCAAGCACCAGTGACTGGGTGAAAAGTAGTATATTGTTTCCACGAGTCTGAGGTTATTATGTACTGAAGTTGCACAAACTAATCTCTCTGATAACAGGAGATTCTAGTAGCACGGCGAGCTAGCTAATGCGAAAACATAGTCTGACATATTCCGTGGGGGTATACAGACTCAGTTTGCCACCAAGCCCACAGTATATGTTCCGTAAACAGCTAAGGCCCTGCATGAAAGAGTACTATCGGAACTACACTACAATTGCAGTCTCAGCACTTTGAACTAAGGGCTACAAATTTGAGTTTTATTCATTGTGTTTGCTAGTGCCTTTTGCTCTTTCACATTATTGGTCAATGCTATTGCCTCTACACTTTTCAAATTGCATAACAACTGTAGATCAGCCAAAGGGAATGGTATGGAGACTTCAGTTAGTACAGAATGTGATTATGAAAATACAGCTATGTACCTTCCGCTTTCAGCATATTAACACTGCCCTCTGTAGCCTGTACTGAGTTCCTGGATGTTCAAGGGTTGAGTTTTGTGAGGAAGAGAAACATGTATTGTTGGTACCTGTTGTGTACCTGTTGTATGTACACAACAGAACCTTGCTGTGCTCCTCCTTCTGCTGCAACCTGTCCTGTATAAATTGTTTGTGTTGTGGACATTAGCAATGCCGCTGTCTATGTAGTACTTGTGTTGTGTTAGTGAAGCTTGATGTGTATCCCTCACCAGTAGCGGCTGCTACTGGATGGGTGTGGTGGGCCGGGTGGTGCGGTGGGGGGAGTAATATATTTTTTTTTAAAACACTCACCTTAGAATGGCTGGCCGGCTGGCCAGCCACGGCCTCCTCTGAATCCTCTTCCTTCTTCCTCTGCAGCAGGAAGCAACTGGCACACAGCCAACCCGAGGCAATCACAACGCTGCAATGCAGGGTTGGGATTGGTCGGAGCGTCGTGGATCAACATGCATTTTCCTGACCAGGCTGTGTAATGCAGCCTGGTAGGAACATGCAAAAGAGTATGAACTGTTTGGTCGGCCCAAGAGGGCCGGCAAAACAGTTTATGCACACTTTGGAAGTGCAAACCACTCCTACCCTGCCCAGCCTCTCCCTGACCCACACTGCACACAGGCTGCATGCAATAGGGAAAATAAAATGATAATAACGATACGTTATTGTCATTTTATTTTTCCTTTCAAGTGCAGATATAAGGATCCCACTGCTAACGGGCAAACATTTACACATAAAGGAGCATGCTAACCCTTCCAATGGTTTGCATGAGGCTGCTGAAAGTGACTGAAGAGACTAGAAAAGAAAACACGCATTGGCAAAGCCAATATTTTTTTATTTTGAGACCTAATGAACTTGGCCATGTTTTTTAGCCATGCTGTACAGCATCACAGGTTCTGTGCAGCATGGCTAAAAAAAAGGCACACCAATGTGACCGCTGTGTAATTATGTCAGCATGTGTGCATGTATGCATGCATTCAACACACATGTGCACACCTGCAAAAGAATACAGGCTTATTTTATTTTTTAAATAATGATCCAAGATGGATCAATAAATGTAGAACAAGTACAGTGAAAGCACTGTAAATTAGGGAGATAGTGATAAGCCAGTTACGAGAGAGGGGTGAGGAGGTGGTGGGAGGAGAAGCAACATTGCAAGCAGGGAGAGGCGCAACAGAGTGGGCGACGGGAGAAGTACCATGAAGGAGAGAACATGGGGCAAACAGAAAAACACACAGGTGAAAAAGAGGGCTGTGGAGCACAGGAGAGATGGAAACAGGTGAGAGAGAACAACATGAATGTGGGTGGGAGTAGAGAATCACATGGGCGAGAGAGAGCAATGTGGAGGGGAAGAAGGCATATGAGGGCTACAGCAGGAAAGCATATGCACTTTCCAGTGCTTAGACTGAATGAAAAAAGTAGTTCCCTAAAAGTGAGCCGAGGAAGTATACAACCCAGCCAATCCAAGAGATGGTAAAGAGGCTATGCACCATTAGAGGGACAAGCACAAGATGGTCAGGATGAAACAAGGAAAGCTATCCAATAGAAAGCGAGTAAATATGAGGGACAGTACAACCAACCAATGATAAGCAATGGGTGGGCTGCAAGACCCTGCATATTCTTGGTAAGCTTATAATAAGTATTTCGCGACCAGCCAGATTACATTGTCTCGTAGGCTCACTCTTTGCAAAAGCAGCCTACAGTCTAACATGCTTTAATTGCCACACCTTTCACAAAACTATTATATGCTCCCTGCTTTGAAAGGTGCAACTCATACTGCAGGGGTTGCACAGCAGGCGCTGCCAGTAGGGTGTCTTATCAGTAATTCAAATGAATTACACAGCCAGAATCCCGAAACCGAAAAACTGATTGTGATAAACTTATTCTAAAACCACAACGTTTCTCCCAAAAAACAACTTGCAATCATACCTTCTCAGGAATGGCCCCCAGTGTCTGGAACACCCTGCCCCCAGAAACAAGATTGAATCCGTCTGCTGCTTTCTTCAAAAAAGAAGTGAAAGCGATCCTCTTATCCAGATTCAACTGAACTTATTTATATATTCTTGTTGATATGTGCTAGTCGCTAAATTTTTACCATGTATGTACTCGCTTAACCCATCGTATTTTTATGTAATAATAATAATAATAATAATAATAAGTCATTTGTAAAGCGCCTGGCTACACAACGAACTGTGTGTCCCCGCGCTAACTGCTGATATAATGCCCAAGGGGCCGACGGTGCCAGGCCACAGGACTTACAGAGTAGGAAACAAGTGTGTTTTTAGTTTCTGCCGGAAGCTAATTTCAGACGGCTCCATCCTGAGATGCAGCGGGAGAGCATTCCAGTGCTTGGAGGCCAGATACCTAAATGAGCGTCCGCCCATTCTGGCCCTAAGGATGCGAGGAGTTTTAAACAACATCGCACCAGACGATCTGAGGTTTCGGGTTGGGCGGTGAATGATAAGGAGGTCTTTTAGGTAGTCCGGGCCTTTGTCTTGGGCAATGCGATGCGCAAAGGTGAGGACTTTCAATTTTATTCGCTCCCTGATGGGGAGCCAATGGAGTTTCGCCAGGGCTGACTTCCCCGAGGCTCTACGCGGGAGACCTAGTACTAGGCGAGCGGCGGCATTCTGCACGCACTGCAGTTGGTAAAGGGCTTTTTGATTAAGTCCTATCAGCATGGCATTTCCATAATCCAGGTGAGGAGTCACCATAGCATGGACAATAGTTTTTCTGGCTGCGGGGGGAAGAAGGTCTAAGACCTTACGAAGAACCTTCAGTAGGCCAAAGCACCTCCCTGTGACCTTGTTGACATGGGTCATATACGAGAGGCTGGAGTCCAGAGTTACACCAAGGTTTCTTACCGACTCCTTTGGAATAGGGGGACTCCCTAATTCATCAGGCCACCAGAGACGTGACCAAGCGGATGACATTCTCCCGACCACAAGCAGCTCAGTTTTGTCACCGTTAAGGCGCAGGCAGTTGTCATTCATCCAAACCGCTACAGCTGACATGCAGTTCGAGAATTTGCCTGCGTCTTCCCTTCGGTCGGGTGTGAGCTTGAACACCAGCTGTGTATCGTCAGCGTAGCTAACAATATCCACCCCAAATGCTTCCACCACACGAGCCAGGGGTTCCATATAGATATTGAACAAAGTAGGGCTCAAGCTAGAGCCCTGAGGAACCCCGTGGCTTACCTTGCGTAGGGAAGATCTGAAGGGTGGACAGTGAAGCTGAAAACCTCTATCGGCTAAGAAGGATTGTAGCCAGGCATACGCTGACCCTGTCACCCCCATCTGTGTCAGGCGGGACAGCAGCGTTGAGTGCAGCACGGTGTCAAACGCTGCACTCAGATCTAATAAAATCAGCGCTGCTGTCTCGCCTTCATCCACTATTTGCCTCATGCGCTCGGTGGAATACAGAACGGCCGACTCAGTGGAGTAGCTCGCCCTGAATCCAGATTGAGATGAATGGAAGAGGCCTTCCTTTTCTAGATGTTCCATAAGCTGCCTATTGGCAATCTTTTCCGCGATCTTAGCACAATAGGGAAGAAGGGAGATGGGGCGAAGGTTTTGGAGTTGCGTTGTGGGAATGTTGGGTTTTTTCTTCAGGGGGATAACCTGAGCAGTTTTCCACGCATCAGGTACCTGACATTCCTGGAAAGATAAGGTAACCATATTGCTAATATAATCGAGTAGCACTTTCTCCATAACTCCCTTGCACCGCGCCACAGGGCAAGCGTCAGATGGGGATCCGGATAATGTGCTATTGGCTATTCCTAATAATTCATGTCTTTCAGGCATAGAAAAACATGTAAGCTGAACTTTTTGTGAGGACATAGCACGTATATCCTCAGGCATGTTTAATGGGTTGCTGCCGGCTGTAAAGGTGGCATGAATTTTCTCCACCTTATCCACAAAATAGTCGGCTATACGATCACACAACTCAGCGGAATAGGTATCTTGAACCTCCAGCCTGGATGGGATCGTAAGTTCTCTATAAATACTAAAGAGTTCTTTAGTAGGGTTGCTTGCTGTTTCAATTCTGTTTTTAAAATAGATGCCCTTTTCTGATCTTACTAATTTCTGGTACTTTTTCATCTCTAATTTGTAGCGGACTTTGAGTTCAGGGGCATAGTTCTGTCTCCATCTCCGCTCCACCGTTTTACATTTGGCTTTAGCCAATCTGAGTCTTTCCGAAAACCACGGTGAAGTTCTAGATTGCCTTATTGGTGGTTTACTCACCCAGGGTGCTACCTCATCCAGGGCATTAGACATCCAGTTCTCATAGTTGCTCCATGCTTCCTGTAGAGTGCTACCTGGGGGCGGGGGATTTTTTTGTAAGGCACGTTCAAATAGTTTGGAGGAAAACTTCTTCCAGACCCTGCGCTTTTGTGGTAAGGGTTTTTTTAATTTAATTGATGGGCGTTCATTTATAATTTCGAACGGAACCATGCTGTGGTCTGACCAGATCAGCTGGATTGGGGATAGGACCCTAACGCCTTCCCAATTTGAAAAAATTGGATCCAGGGTGTGACCCAGCTGGTGCGTGGGAGCTGTAGATAAAAGTCCTACCCCAACGGAGTTCAATGCTGAAATTACGGTTTGTGCCTCTCTACACTCTCTGTCTTCGAAATGGAGATTTAAATCTCCCAAGACCAGAAACCTATTATGTCTAATTGCAGGCTGGCTAACTAAGTCTAGGAGTTGGTTTCCAAAATCCGCCACACTCCCTGGGGGACGATATATCAGTAATCCATTTATCATCTGTTTAGGATCTACTTTTAGGGTGAAGATACCGAATTCACTATTGGGTAAGGTGGTTTTAGTGAGAGTACATTCTAATTCAGATTTATAGATTAGGGCTAATCCCCCGCCACGTTGTTTTAGTCTGTCTAATCTCAACAGACTATAACCAGCGGGACTGCATCGAGAGTGTCAGGGGAAGATGTTTCTTCCAGCCAAGTTTCCGTAAGAAACAAGGCATCTGGTTCTTTACTAAGCAGTAACTCATGTAACTCCTCTTTATGTTTCCGCATAGACCTACAGTTTAATAGTAGGAGTTTAAGCTTAGTAACTCCCTTTTCCTCCCCTCCAGGCAGTGGCAGAGGTAGATTACATGTCTTACAGTGGGAGGGTAGTGAATCCGCCCGTAAAGTATGATAGCATCTACTGTCCGAATGTTTCCTAAGTGACAGTAGATCTATTTTAGAATAATACAGTCGATGGTGAGGCATACCCTGCGGTACTGCTGATCCTGAAAGACTGGAGGGTCCTGCCCCCTGCCCCGTTCGGTCATGGACGGGCGCAGACGGGCAGGCCTCTGGCTTGACTCCGGCGCGCGACCGGCACGCCCGCTGAACGCGTCCGCTGCGCGGAGCCATGGCCGTATGTATTTATAGAGGCGCCCGAGTGACAGGAGAGGAAAGCCCACTCCAAGATGTCCGCCACTGAGCTCTTAGCTCGGTCCCTCGGTAATGACGGCCCTAAGTCGGCCAGTGGGTGAGGGGGGGCAAGTAATCTGCCAGCCACCGAACAGAGTCACTAAAAAGTTGTTTTTAGAGGACAAGGAGTCCTACAGCCCAAAAGCGGTGCGCAATTAAAAGCGCCGAAATGGAGAGCAGCGTGAAGCGCTGGTGCCGATGGGGGAAGGACACAAGGGGAGGGGTGAATAAAGGTATTAAAATTATTCTAAAATAGCGACCGCCCGGCTCAAGCCTCAGGGGTCAAGTATCAACAATGTATTTGTCAATCACCGTTATGTGCTCTGCAAACGCTCTGATATTCCCAAGGGTCTTGTTCGCGCTATACAAAACTGTCAAAATAAAATAAAATAAATCGATTGTAGCAAAACCATCCACTTTTTAGATAAACCTAGATATATTGGAAGGTAAAACGTCACAACCTGGACATGATGCCAGCTGAGTAGTGCTATTCTATTGGGTAAGTTGTGGACATAACCTAGAAAGTGAACAGAGGTGCAAAAGGGCAACCTTTGATTTACTTCCCCACTCATGTCGCTATATAAACCTTTTTATAGCCATCGCTAGGTTGTAACGGTGCCTTGATACAGTTTATTGGATTTCCCTACATCTCCAAATACTCTGAGTCCACCAAGCACCGACCCACTTTACTCAAGTATGTTTTACTGTTGACACAACACATCTGAAGAGGCTGCCAGTCGATGCCTTGTGACAGTGTAAAGGCCATAGTGGCTGCAAACGCAAATAAGCACAACCGTTCCTGCAGATGGTTGAATTGTCACATTCGCTAAAGGCAGTCCCATTGACTAAAATTGGGTACACTTTACGAATTCAACTTCATGTGGTCCAGATCACTTTGTTGAATTTCAAGTCTATGGTCTTGCACCACTGATCTCCATCTTAAGACCAGGGTGTGAGCTCGATCCTCGGTCTCACCATCAGATTGGGCCCTCAAGTGTTCCATCTACAAAAACTCACTACTTAGCTTTAACGCCACATCCAGAGACATTTCCTTATCCCCACTGTTTCTCTGATACAGAAGCACGGCAGGAACATGTTTCACAGACCGTGAAGAGATTGCTAAAGTCATTAGTTGTTGCACCATTTGGGACACTCAGAAAGAACAACCACTCCTCAAGAGTTCAAGCACAGAAATCATGTCCTGTAATACCCAATCAGATTTTGATGTCCGGGGCTTATGGCTTCCCTCAAGAGATGGAGTTTTATGTGCTCAGTGTGGTTACCGTGCTGCACTGTTTCTTTATGGTATTAGACTGTCCATTTCAACATTCCATGGCATCTCTTGAAGGGGTTCTGAGGGCGTTTGTTGGACTGTCCTGAGAGCACCGACTTATGAAACATTAGGGGATATTAACAATAAAATGTCAGAGTGCCGTGTTACTCCAAAATTGGTAACACAATGCTCTGACATTTTTTAAACGCAGAGGTGCACCGTATTTACAACAAGCATTTGCAATGCAATAGGTCTCTCATTATGAAAGTTTGAGCTATTGGTCTTGTAAATGACATTTTTATTTATTTATGTGTTGATTTTGAAAATAGCTAAATTAATAGCTTTGTCATTTTCAATGCCAATAGTTATAACTTTCGCACATGATACGACTTTAGCATTTGTAATGCAACATGTTTTGTATTTACGTGACTTAGATGTATTGATATTACAAATAGCAACAGCTTTTAATTTTTTTAAATAATTAATACTTAAATAAAAGTGATTGTAATTTATATTGGCAATAGCTTAAACTTTTGTAAATAACGTTTGTGAAGATTATGTTCAGTGTATTTTATTGTGATGAAAATCCAAGAACAGAAGTGAAATAACATCTTTTTGTGACATTTGTAATAAAGCTTGAAACATTGAGAGAACATAATTGAACCAGTTGTTGTTGAATGGTTGCACAGATTGATGCTGTGATGTCGCGGAGTGATGCTAAGGTGGTGCTGAGTGATTCTGGGATTGCGCTGAGTGGTGCTGTGGTGGTGCTGAGTGGTGCTGTGGTGGTGCTGAGTGATGCTGTGGTGGTGCTGAGTGATGCTGTGGTGGTGCTGAGTGATGCTGTGGTGCTGCTGAGTGATGCTGTGGTGGTGCTGCTGAGTTCTCTCTGCAACTGCACTCTGCTACTGCACTCTGCAACTGCACTCTGCAACTGCACTCTGAATCTGCACTCTGCACTCTGAATCTGCACTCTGCACTCTGAATCTGCACTCTGCACTCTGAATCTGCACTCTGCACTCTGAATCTGCACTCTGAATCTGCACTCTGAATCTGCACTCTGCACTCTGAATCTGCACTCTGCACTCTGAATCTGCACTCTGCACTCTGAATCTGCACTCTGCACTCTGAATCTGCACTCTGAATCTGCACTCTGCACTCTGAATCTGCACTCTGCACTCTGAATCTACACTCTGCACTCTGAATCTGCACTCTGCACTCTGAATCTGCACTCTGCATCTGCACTCTGCACTCTGAATCTGCACTCTGCACTCTGAATCTGCACTCTGAATCTGCACTCTGAATCTGCACTCTGAATCTGCACTCTGCACTCTGAATATGCACTCTGAATCTGCACTCTGCACTCACAATCTACACTCTGCACTCACAATCTGCACTCTGAATCTGCACTCTGCACTCTGAATCTGCACTCTGCACTCTGAATCTGCTGGGATTGCTGTGGTGGTGCTGAGTGGTGCTGTGGTGGTGCTGAGTGATGCTGTGGTGGTGCTGAGTGATGCTGTGGTGGTGCTGAGTGATGCTGTGGTGCTGCTGAGTGATGCTGTGGCGGTGCTGCTGAGTTCTCTCCGCAACTGCACTCTGCAACTGCACTCTGCAACTGCACTCTGCAACTGCACTCTGCACTCTGAATCTGCACTCTGCACTCTGAATCTGCACTCTGCACTCTGAATCTGCACTCTGCACTCTGAATCTGCACTCTGAATCTGCACTCTGCACTCTGAATCTGCACTCTGAATCTGCACTCTGCACTCTGAATCTGCACTCTGCACTCTGAATCTGCACTCTGCACTCTGAATCTGCACTCTGCATCTGCACTCTGCACTCTGCACTCTGAATCTGCACTCTGCACTCTGAATCTGCACTCTGCACTCTGCACTCTGAATCTGCACTCTGAATCTGCACTCTGAATCTGCACTCTGCACTCTGAATATGCACTCTGAATGTGCACTCTGCACTCTGAATCTGCACTCTGAATCTGCACTCTGCACTCACAATCTACACTCTGCACTCACAATCTGCACTCTGCACTCTGAATCTGCACTCTGCACTCTGAATCTGCAATCTGCACTCTGAATCTGCACTCTGAATCTGCACTCTGCACTCTGAATCTGCACTCTGAATCTGCACTCTGAATCTGCACTCTGCACTCTGAATCTGCACTCTGCACTCTGAATCTGCACTCTGCACTCTGAATCTGCACTCTGCACTCTGAATCTGCACCCTGCACTCTGAATCTGCACTCTGAATCTGCACTCTGAATCTGCACTCTGAATCTGCACTCTGCACTCTAAATGTACACTCTGCACTCTGAATCTGCACTCTGAATGTGCACTCTGCACTCTGAATCTGCACTCTGCACTCACAATCTACACTCTGCACTCACAATCTGCACTCTGAATCTGCACTCTGCACTCTGAATCTGCACTCTGCACTCTGAATCTGCACTCTGCACTCACAATCTGCACTCTGCACTCACAATCTGCACTCTGCACTCACAATATGCACTCTGCACTCTGAATCTGCACTCTAAATCTGCACTCTGAATCTGCACTCTGAATCTGCACTCTGCACTCTGAATCTGCACTCTGAATCTGCACTCTGAATCTGCACTCTGCACTCTGAATCTGCACTCTGCCCTCTGAATCTGCACTCTGAATCTGCACTCTGCACTCTGAATCTGCACTCTGAATCTGCACTCTGAATCTGCACTCTGCACTCTGAATCTGCACTCTGAATCTGCACTCTGCACTCTGAATCTGCACTCTGAATCTGCACTCTGCACTCTGAATCTGCACTCTGAATCTGCACTCTGAATCTGCACTCTGCACTCTGAATCTGCACTCTGCACTCTGAATCTGCACTCTGCACTCTGAATCTGCACTCTGAATCTGCACTCTGAATCTGCACTCTGAATCTGCACTCTGCACTCTGAATCTGCACTCTGCACTCTGAATCTGCACTCGGAATCTGCACTCTGAATCTGCACTCTGAATCTGCACTCTGCACTCACAATCTACACTCTGCACTCACAATCTGCACTCTGAATCTGCACTCTGCACTCACAATCTGCACTCTGCACTCACAATCTGCACTCTGAATCTGCACTCTGAATCTGCACTCTGAATCTGCACTCTGCACTCTGAATCTGCACTCTGCACTCTGAATCTGCACTCTGCACTCTGAATCTGCACTCTGAATCTGCACTCTGAATCTGCACTCTGCACTCACAATCTACACTCTGCACTCACAATCTGCACTCTGAATCTGCACTCTGCACTCACAATCTGCACTCTGCACTCACAATCTGCACTCTGCACTCTGAATCTGCACTCTGAATCTGCACTCTGCACTCTGAATCTGCACTATGCACTCACAATCTGCACTCTGCACTCACAATCTGCACTCTGCACTCACAATCTGCACTCTGCACTCTGAATCTGCACTCTGAATCTGCACTCTGAATCTGCACTCTGAATCTGCACTCTGCACTCTGAATCTGCACTCTGAATCTGCACTCTGAATCTGCACTCTGCACTCTGAATCTGCACTCTGAATCTGCACTCTGCACTCTGAATCTGCACTCTGAATCTGCACTCTGAATCTGCACTCTGCACTCTGAATCTGCACTCTGAATCTGCACTCTGCACTCTGAATCTGCACTCTGAATCTGCACTCTGCACTCTGAATCTGCACTCTGCACTCTGAATCTGCATTCTGAATCTGCACTCTGCACTCTGAATCTGCACTCTGCACTCTGAATCTGCACTCTGAATCTGCACTCTGCACTCTGAATCTGCACTCTGAATCTGCACTCTGAATCTGCACTCTGAATCTGCACTCTGCACTCTGAATCTGCACTCTGAATCTGCACTCTGCACTCTAAATCTGCACTCTGAATCTGCACTCTGCACTCTGAATCTGCACTCTGCACTCTGAATCTGCACTCTGCACTCTGAATCTGCACTCTGAATCTGCACTCTGAACCTGCACTCTGAATCTGCACTCTGAATCTGCACTCTGAATCTGCACTCTGAACTCTGAATCTGCACTCTGAACTCTGACTCTGCACTCTGCACTCTGAATCTGCACTCTGCACTCACAATCTGCACTCTGCACTCACAATCTGCACTCTGCACTCACAATCTGCACTCACAATCTGCACTCTGCACTCACAATCTGCACTCTGCACTCACAATCTGCACTCTAAATCTGCACTCTGCACTCTGAATCTGCACTCTGAATCTGCACTCTGAATCTGCACTCTGAATCTGCACTCACAATCTGCACTCACAATCTGCACTCACAATCTGCACTCACAATCTGCACTCTGCACACTGCACTCTGAATCTGCACTCTGCACTCTACATATGGTATGTTATGCTTACATACGTTCCATATATTATCCATGTATATGCCACATTTAGTTAAGAATATATGTTCTGTTTAGTTACATTACTTTGTTTGTATACCCTTTTATGCTGCTCTAAAGTTATTTCAATGGGTGAAATGCGGAGCCTGGGTAGCAGGAAGGAGAAGATAAGAGAGTGCATCGAGTGCGGACTTGTGAGCAAGCGCCTTAAGCCATAAGGATGCTACTTCAAGGCACGTAGACAGGGTCGTAATACCCAATGATACTCGTAAAGGTAGCTACAAAAAATGGCGTTAGGTTGTGCACACACCCTGCAAAGATGCGTGTAGCGCCTGAAGTCACAAGTTGAACATGGTGTTGTTCGCTACAATAGACGATAGTTATCAGTGAGGTTTGTTCCACCATGAAACGAAAGTTGGCTGCCGAGAGTAACAAGGCAGTGCTGGGAGGGGGGCTGCGCACCAACTGAAGTGCTCTGGTTGCACGGCCTGCGGCCGTGTGAAGTGTTATCAGTGAGGTTTGTTCCACCATGAAACGAAAGTTGGCTGCCGAGAGTAACAAGGCAGTGCTGGGAGGGGGGCTGCGCACCAACTGAAGTGCTCTGGTTGCACGGCCTGCGGCCGTGTGAAGTGATAAGCCTTTGAAGTATGTCACGGCGCCTGAGGGGAGAGCAGAGAGAAGAGAAGGCTCGTGCGGGCAGAAAGGACGGCCGTGGGAGGTGGGAGGAGAATTCGGCATGGCTGGGGAGGGGGAGGAGAAATTAAAGTAAAGGCTGTGTTTGCGGGGAGAGAGAGGGGAGGTGCTGGTGTGGGAGGAGTGCTGCTACGGCCTGGGGGAAGCTGGCTGGGGAGGGGGAGGAGAAATGAATGTAAGGCTGTGGGGAACAGAGTTTATGGCCCAAAAGCGCATGCCTGTGGCCACGTGAACTTCAAGAAAACCGCAAGGAACGAAGCCCTTGGTTTGACGAGGATTTCGAGCACTTGAATTCTCGCTCCTCAATGCGCTTGCGCGCATTGTAGGTCACGAGACCTAAAAATACAATCCACCCCTGTGTTTCTCCTAGCACTGGCGCTAAAAAAGCTGCCTATCGACAGGGCAGGCACCCTTGCCCCATGTTGCAAGGGTAGCCTGCGCAGCAGGGGCGATTGTTTGTGTGCAGAAAGAGACGCCTTCCGACACATAAACAATCTTGAAAAGTGATTTGCTCTTTCTATGTGTGATGCAGAATGCACCACACTGGGAAAGAGCAAAATACGCTGAGCAACTAATAATTTCTCCTCGTATCGCCAGTCTAAGGCCAGGTATTCCCTAGTCTTAGTTTTTGGCACTGCCCAGGCTTGCAAATCTGGGGCAGCGTCAAAAAGCAATGGGTGTTGCGGCAGAACGCCCACTGCAACAACCATTGCATGCCCCTTTCACACTAAGTGAAGCGTGAAAAGGGCCCTTATTTGCAAAGCAGTTTTGTAAATAAGGAGAAGGGGATATCACCATCAGAACGATATCCCTTTGTATATATGCCCCAATGTGTGCTGTTTCTATGCTTATTGAAATAACTTTTTCCTCAATGACATCATTCGCTTGAGTCATTTTGGAAGACCCAACAAAACTTGGGGATGAGGATGATACCTTTGCAAAAGGAACCACACCATTATTTCGAAGTCAACTAATCTCGTCAGTCAGCACCCACATGCAGGGAATCAGATGATGGGGCCGAGTTCCTCCATACCAAATTTCTGTGGAAATCATGGCCGATGGACCTTTATTGCCTGTTGAGAAGTGTAGAGGGGAGAAATAGATCATTTAAACAGGACCACATTTTATAAGAACCATGAATCACAGACTCCGACTTCCAAGTTAGTGGGTTTATTACAAAGCCAAAAACAACTAAATGTACAAGCACCTCATTACGAGGTTGTAGAAATACATGGGAACTAATACAAATCCAAACCTACGTGCTAGTTTTATGTGATGGATCATAAACAGAATCACAATTTCCAGAAGCAGAATACAGGCAATGATTGCCTCCACGTCAAGTTTGGCTTTCATCTGTGGTGAATGAATGAAAAGCATTATCCTGTTTCTACACTACCACTACTGTGATATCCCTACTTAGCATTTCCCAGGCAAGATCAGGAAAAAGGTGTCAGCGGGCGAAGCCTTCCTAAGAAGTACACTCACTTTGTATGGGTCAAGTAGCCAAAGCTACAGAATTCATTCTATTTATTTCTTTTATTTTTACGGTTTTGTATAGCGCGAACAAGACCCTTTCGGGTATCAGAGCGCTTTACAGGGTAAATATATTCATATACATATAAATACAATGAATTATGCGAATACATTACTGGTAACTATTAGAGACTAGCACATATCTACAAGAGTGGATAGAAAGTTCAGGTGAATTTGGACAAGTGGATCGATTTCACTACTTTTTCGAAAAAAAGCAGCGGACAGATTAAGTCTCGTTTTTGGGGGCAAGGCGTTCCAAATCCTGCGGACCATTTCTGAGAAGGTACGATTGTATGTTTGTTTCTTGGAGAAACATTGTGGTTTAAGTAAAAGATTATCAGAACTCCTAGTAGATCTGTTACCACCCGATAGTACTAGTTTCTCTGCAAGGTATCTCAGGGTTTTGTGGTGCAATGCCTTACGTGTCATACAGGCGATTTTCAAATGGATTCTGGCTTCAAAAGGTAACCAGTTGATGGAACGAAGGTCAGGGGAAATGTGGCAGTTTGTTTTGGAGCCTGTGATGAGTCTAGCGGCTGTATTGAATGAGGCTCTTAGCAGAGCGGTTGTTGATCTGGGAAGGCTGCAGAGAGCGACTCTCCCATAGTCCACTCTGGGAATTACCAGAGTATGAACTGCCTGTTTAAAGTTATTTGCAGGTATGAAGGGTTTCAGTTTTCTAAGGATTTTCATTTGAAAATTAGCCCCTTAGTTGCAGGGCTGATGTGTTTCTGCATATTTAGCTTATGGTCCAGAGTTATTCCTAGAGATTTAGCGGAATCAATGATGAGAGGTTGACCGTTGAGTGCAGTTAGGTGCTTCATCCACTCGCGGATGATGGTTGTTTGGTGGGGGGAGGAGCGTTTAAGAGGAATTCTAATTGTAGTGTATTTAGTTTTAAATGATTCTTTGCCAGCCAGGGCTGTGTTTTTGGGAGCGTTGAGTCAAGGGACTTGATGTCTTCAAGAGAGTGGACCATAATGTAGAGTTGTGTGTCGTCGGCATACATGTGATATTGGATGTTTGAGGAGTTGAGAAGTTCCGTGAGTGGTTCCATAAACAGAATGTAGAGTGTTGGGAAGAGAGAACATCCCTGGGGTTCTCCAAAGGTGACTGGGGTGGGGTTAGATAAAGATTGGTTGATCTTGAATCTTTGTGATCTGTTTTGGAGGAAGGAAGTGAACTAGTTTAACACTGTTCCAGATAAACCCATTCTATGTTTCAAGAGGTCTAGTAGGTTGTCGTGCTCGACTGTATCGAAGGCTGAGTATAAGTCAAGTAGGATGAACAAAAAGGCTTTGTTTTGATCCAGTATTTGTAGTGCGCCATCTAATATGTGGGTCATGGCTGATTCGGTACTGTGCCCTGATCGAAAGCCATATTGGAATTGATCGAGCAGGTTGAAGTGGTCTATGTGATAACTAAGCTGCATGTGAACACAGTTTTGGAGTAGTTTGGCCAGGGTCAAGATGTTGGATATTGGGCAATAGTTATTCAGGTCTGACAGGTCTGCAGATACGTTTTTAGGATGGGGGATACCTGACCAGCTTTGAGGATGTCTGGGATGGTTCCTTGCAGAAGAGAGGTATTTATAATCCTGGTCCATAGGGCCACAGGGGCACTAGCAGTGGAATGAAGGTCTTTAAGTGGGTTGCTGGGAGAGGGTCTGTGAAATGATTGGAGGGATTCAAAGCCGTGAGCGTGTTTAAGATAGTTTCTACACTGTAGAGGTTGAAGGTGGTCCAGGAGGTGTTTTCTTGAGGTCGAGCTTTGCAGAGCAGTTAAGCAGGGTCACTGGTGTGATCAGCAAGAAGTTCATGTGTGGGCAGGTATGGGATAATATGTCGTTAAGTAGGTCTGTTTTTAAGTTTTCAGTCTTTTTTTTTGTGAAAAAGGAGGCAAGTTCCTCGCAATTGGGGAGTGTTTCCGGATTAGCTTGGGGGCTTGGGAGACACCCTTAGATTGAACTTTGATTATTTTGAATCGTTTTTTGGGGCGATTCTTAGCTTGGTCTAATTGTTTACATATGAAGTCAGCTTTTGAACGTCTAATCTTTCTGTAATAGGAGTTTCTGGTACTTCTTAGTAATTTGAGGTGGGCAGCGGATGGAGCGGCTCTCCATTGTCTGTCAATTGCTCTTCTGTCTTCATTTAGCCTACCATCATACCAGGGGTTTGAGTCTTTTGTGGTGACTCTTTTCAATTGTAGGGGAGCTAGGTTGGCAAGTACCCTGTTCATAGAGTGGAAGTAGTGATTGGTCATCCTTTAATCCATCCGGTGGGGGCGTGAGAATGTGGCTAGCGGTTGCGAGTGCAGGATTGAGTTTTTCTAGGTTCCTCTTCCAGATTTTCGTTCTTGTAGGTTGAGAGTAGTTTAACTACTTCCTTTGTATGCAAAGTGATTATGTGATGGTCGGACCAGTCGCAAGGGAGAATCGATTCCAGCTGGGTAGAGTCTGCTTTGGAAATTACTAGATCAAGGGTTAAGCCTTTTTCATAGGTGGGGCTATCACAGATTTGGGACAAGTTGAGGTCGGACAGGAAAGCTTTGAGGCTATTAACCGCTGGGTCATCAAGATCATTCCAGTGGAGGTTGAAGTCCCCCAGGAAGATCTGAGTATTCTGTTGACCGACATTTGTGGCTAGAATATCCATTATGTGTTCGACAAAGGTAAGGTTGTTACCAGCAGGATTGTAGAATGAATGAAGTGAGCATATCGGCTTGTTTTTGCTCATGATGTCTAGGAAAAGGTATTCACAGGAAGAGAATACCGGGGGGCTGTAGCAGTTCATGGAGAGGTTGTTCCTATGAATGCAGGCAATGCCACCCCCTAGCCTATCGAGTCTATCTAGTCTTGTGATGTAATAGTTTGGGGAACTAAAATGTCTAAGATGGGAGTGGATGATTCGTTTAGTCAAGTTTCCTTTAAAATGATAAGGTTGGGTTAATTGGTTATAATAAGGTCAGCTATATCAGCGGCATGACGTGCTGCTGATCTACAGTTTACTAGGATACATTTCAGCTGGGCTTTGGTCAGAGTGGTCTACTGGTCGTGAGAGATGGGTATTCGCTTGAGGTTATTTTCAACAATACCTCTGGGAGTGTTTCTTGTAATTCTATATGCATTGGAATGGATGGGTTGGATTG
The DNA here is from genome assembly GCF_964261635.1 of Lissotriton helveticus. Classification (NCBI taxonomy): domain Eukaryota; kingdom Metazoa; phylum Chordata; class Amphibia; order Caudata; family Salamandridae; genus Lissotriton; species Lissotriton helveticus. Next base: position 957,782,600 of record NC_136059.1, on the reverse strand, counting down.
AGGACATTTTCTGTGAGTCATCTGTGTGCGCATGTTTCGAGGGAAGGGAGGGGAGTTCGTAGGAATGAAGTAGGTAAGTGAGCTCATTCGGTGATAGGGTTTTTTCCCTGATCGGACGGGATGAGGCATTGGGGTAAGGTATTGTTTTCCATTTGGGGAATTGTGGCGAGGGGCTAGTGCATGGCCGATGACTGGGTTTCGCTTGTGGCTTGGGTTGTTGCCGGATCAGGTCATGAAGAGTTTGGATGTCCTCTTTTATTTGTTATAAGGATAATAGTATCTCATCGAGTCTGGGATCAGGTGTAGGAGTTATCATATTGATAGCCTGGACTGTGGTTATGTGAGGAGGGGTTTATGTTTGTGTGGTGTGACGTGAACTGGTTCGAGGAATGGTGGTTTTTCAGTGTGGAAGTCCATGGGGTAGGGAGGGGTGGAGAGGAGACGTGAAGAGGTATTGGTGTGTGCTTTAGGAGGATCTGATTTGTTGTGTGGCATTCTTAGAGAGTGGTAGTTACTGGAAAGGGGGGTAGTAAAGAGGGGACATGATGGGGTATTGGTGTGAGCTGTAGGAGGAGGGACGGTGAGATTCGTAGTGCAGGGAGAGGGAGAAGGTGGGACTACGGACTGATCGGGAGTAAGTGTTTAAGGAGAGATTGGAGCAGAATCCGCAATGGAGTTACTGTGGATGGTGCAGGAGGTTGGGACGGGTGTGCTAACTAAAGGGTGGGCAAAGGTGTGGTTGTGGAGATGTGGAGTGGTAGTGGAGGACGAGCGGGCATGTGGGAAGGCTGGGGGCAAGGTGATGCGAGTGTGAGGCGAGGTGGGTATAGTGGAAATTGTGGTGGTGCTGGGGGAGGAGTAGGGATTATGGAGATGTATGTCATTTGATGGGGTGTTGGTTAGGTCTGGGGTGGGTGTATATGAACTATGGGATATCGAGGGGGAATGTCTGGATGGGGAGTCAGGTAGGGAATCAGTCAGAGGATTTGGAGAATGGTTTGATGGGGAGGTCGGATAGGATCATGCAACCTTCGCTTTGATGATCGGAAGATGTTGTCCCATATATTCAGGTTATGTTCTGATACCTGCATGAGGATGATCCCATTGTAATAAATGGTAATTGTAGCAGTCGCTTTGTAGAGCGGGGGAGGGAATGGTAGGTAATGTAAGACCGTGTGCATGTTAGTGGATGCAATTGAGAATAGGGCGAGAAAGGCTTTCCGCCATTGTGCTCTCCTTTTGGTGTAGAAGATAATGTCATTTGTTATGTGTCCTGTGTTATTTGAGGAATAGGGGTCAGAGATTGGGGTTTCCGGGTGTGATTTTAGGAGACGATGTTTGAAGCCTTTGGCTGCCTTTTTTGAGAGGCTAGGGGGTATTTGAAGGACTAGGTGTGTAGGCCCATGGGCTAAATTGTATGGGTATGGAATGTTAGGGGAAAAAGAGGGGTGAGAGGGTCAGATAGTGGAAGAGGTAGTATGGGAGCAGATATATTTGGAGAGTATGAGAAGTAGTAGTCCTCCCTGTTTATTCCAGATGATGGCTCCTTGGGATAGGTCCTCTCATCATTACCATTAGTAGGTCCCCTAGTGGTAAGTGGTCCTTGCTATTTATAGGGGTGGAATTAACTTGGCTTACTATGTCTCATTCTAGGTAATGCCCTGGGGTCAGTTGTCGTAAATCTTAGCGGTAGCTAATATTCATAAGAAATAATAACAATCAATTTGAGCGTTTGAGTGTCTGGGGATGAGATTAATGGGAACGCTCTGAAATAATTGCATAATGTATCAGTCGCTCCATAATAATTTATGTTTAAAGCCTTTGGCAGTTTTTTTATTGTAAGGTTGGGGGGGTATTTAATGGAATAGGTATGTAAACCTGTGAGCTCAATAGCAAAGAGGAAACTATTTAGGAGAGGCTAGAAAAGGTCCGGGAGTAGGTGAGGTATTGGGCCTTGTGAAGTTTGAAGAGAATTTAGGGTAGAAGGGGCTAACTCTCACCTGTGAGTTTGTTGACTGAGGAATCAAGGAAGATGTCTGTGCTGTAGGGGAGACCAAATCACTTTGAGTGAATCAGTCCAAGATGGTTGCCCGTTTACTATCAGTGTCTGTTCCTTGGTGTAGGTCCTCTCTCACTTTCTATTAGTAGGTCCTCTGGGGGTTTAGTCTTGTTTCCTTTTCCAATGTCGATGGTGGACCTTTTTTAGAGATTCTAAGACGTAGTCCTATGTCACATTCTAGCTGAGAGCGTGTCCTTATTAGACCTTTCATCTTAGTTAAAAACTAGTGCCGCCATTTTGTTTATTTTGTAAAGGCAACTACTTGTTTGAGAAACAGAACAAAATGGGCTCACCTTTGTGTGTGAACCGGATCACGGTAAACAGACCAGTGCACGCAGGTTGCATACCCCGGTGGGCTCGTCATAGCGTACAAAAGATTGCCACTTACAGAACTAATAGGGGTATCCGGACATACTGAAAGTTGTTTGCAGTGCAGTCTGCACAATCAGAATACTTTTGTGAGGGGCTATGGTAATGAGGCTTAAAAAAAACCCATCTGTGTTCTATCCGCAAGTAGCTATATATCTGGCATGAAGAGGCGGGTCTTAGGCCTCAGAACGCAACTTTATTTAAATTAATTAGTTGACTTCAAGCCGCCATCGCATATGCAGGGGAAGCGCTGAGCCTTCATGAACCCCGATCCCATAGGAGTCCATCCGCATTCACGTCCAGGGCACGCCTCCCTGATCAGATGCCAATGGTCCCCCGAGCCTCCTAGGCGGTCTGTGAGAGTGCCCCCGCTGCCATGGATCTAAGATGCTCCTTTTCGCTCCTTCAATCTCCTCACTTCTTCTCCCGACTCCACCCCAGATCCCAAATACAAAACACAAGAACGTAGAACACGCTCACAGATCACCTTATCTCGCTGGAAACTTCCTGTAGGTGATTTTTCACGCAGTGTCGGTGCTCCCAGCTCCTGGCTTAATGACCTTGATTCCCAGGCCTCCCTCAGTGAGAAAGAACACCGTCTCCCAATTATCAGCTCTTCTTGCTCATTTGTATCACCTCCTCCCGAGCCTAACTCCTAACTCTCCTAAACAAAAGGTGGTATTCTAATTAACAAAGAAAACTTTCTCCACCTACAACAGATACTTGAGAACAGAACAAATTCAACAGGCATATGAACTTTTCTAGCAGCCCTATTCCTATTTTACATAGGCCTTTAAAATACACACATGAGTAAACATTTCACTTAGGCCTTTCTACATCATTACATTACAAAAGCACATTAAATTTATTTTAATTGCAAGCAACGTATGAAGTCCTACACATTAAGCAAAATTAACAACACCTACATTTAACTTTTATATGATGCACATCTAAGCCAGAATGTGTTACATCACATGTGAAAATTTTGTTAGGTAAATAGTATGAATTACAATATTATAACATGAATACTACTTTGTCTCTTTACCTGGCACAGCACTTTTCCTACCATTTACACTTTCACATGTTATTACTGAACTCTTTCTAATAGTCAAATGACACAACAAAGGAACAAATGTGGTTGCCGACTATCCGTGTTTATGATGCGCCCCTACAAATACCAGCACCATCGTGCTCCATCACCAGCGTGGTGATTTTCATCATTAGACACTTTGTGAGAATTGTCTTTAGTGCAAGTCTTACAAATTATTATATTGAACCTTTTATGGATTTAAACAGTAATGACAATCACATGCTCACAGGTCACGAGTGCTCTGAGGTTCCGCGCACTGGGGTCTTGAGCGTACTTTAGTACAACCGCTCTTGTGCTTCAGTGTTTGTTTCTGCCTTACTCGTGCTTCAGACATCGCACATTATTACCGGCGGCATTTAGTGTTGTAACAATTGTGCTAGTTTTATTTCTCTAAATCAAAGCAAATCTTACCTCTCTAACCGAGTTTTCTTTCCCAGCCTGGCATCTCCTCCACGTCCTCAGGCTGACTAACGTTCCCCATTGATCAACAACTCACTAATGGTGATTGGCTCTTACAGTTCAGCCTTAATGTGAAGTGAGCTTACAATATTAATATAATTAAAATAGTGATTACGATGTCACTCATTACCGTTAAATTTATTTAAGTTTGAGTGTTCAAGGAAATCACCAATATGCAAGCGCAGAATGCAAATCTACCTAATGTGTTTTTATGCTGAGTTGGAAAACCAAGGTAAAAGTGAACTCAATGGTGCAGACCATTTGACCATTACCTAATTGCAGAAAATGGGACCAAGTATGATCCAATGAGAAAAAAAGAAATTTTATATAATTGTTTAGGCAATGAAAGCCAAATAATTTTTGAACATTTGCCACCTCAAATATCTCCAGTGCTATTTGTTTAGGATGAGTTCACAGAAGCTATCACCAGATTGGAATCTTATTTTAAAGTTGGTCTAAGCATAAATGTAGGAAGACATCAATTTTTTACTCAACGCCAGTAACAGGAAGAATCTATTGGTCTTTTTTAGCTGAGTTGAGAATATTCGTCTCTACTTTTGCGTTTGTTGGTAATTTGGACAACTACTGAAGAGACCAGTTGGGTTGTTATGACAAGAGCATACAAGAAAGACTTTTGTGCTGAAGAAATCCTGCATTAGATAATACTTTAGAAATCACTAGAGGCATAGAAAGATCAGTTGTAGTCTTGAAAGAAATAGACAGATTTCAGCAATTGAGTGACACAGAAAATAGATGTTAATGCTTTCAGTGTTAAACCAAAAGTAGACTCGAGCTCAGCTTTACCTGACAAAATTTAGACGCAAATGTTGTATTCACCAATGGCTCTTGTTTTAGATGTGATTCCAAAGGTCATCTTGCACATATTAACAGTGTCCTGCCATTTGGGAACCATGCTTGAAATGCGGAAAGAAACATCATTTCGCCTAAGAAGGCAATAATTCTTAAAAAGTTGCTTTCGGTGAATAAGCATCAGTTGCTATATAGCGTGGAATGACTCCAAGAAGAGTGGTTCAAGGGTGGTGTTATCAAATAAAATGGTTGAATCTGAGAATTTGTCTGAAAGGAAAGGAGATCATTTGTGTAATGTGCCAATTGGAAAGGTCGAACTCAAAGCTACAGCAGACTCAGATTCTCCGGTACCCATAATTTCAGACACCCTATATTGGAAAGAGTGGAATCTAATGGACACTAATCCACCAAGTAAGGTAGTGGATTATGTAGTTCGAGATATGGTCAGCGTTACGCGGCACAAGTCAGTGAAAAAGTAGCCGGTCAAAGTTTTATACCAAGGCCATGGTTATTCAAGTTAGCAAGCATGCAGTCAGAGTGGATAATGGACGTGCGTGTAGCAAGAATAGTCTTGCCAAGAAACACCATAGTGGTGGTGGTATTACTACTGATTTACCCTACAAATAACATTACTCTTTTAATAGTGGGCTCGGTGGTCAGAGGTTTTCTAATTTGGGTGTTGAGATGAATTGGGGGAATGTTGTCCTGGGCCTGGTTGGTTGGATAATGAAGCATCTGGAGGTGGTGCTTTTTATGTGGATGGTGAAGATCGTTCAGTTCAAATCATATTTGATAGAGACAGTGGTGATGAGAGGAATAATGAAACCTTATTGTTGAGATATACAAGATCAAGGACAGTGACTGCCTGCTGTTACCAGGGCAATTATGGGGATCTTTACCTAAGTGGGTTTCTCCAAGGAGGTGGTATCCGACTGGGGTACCAACTTCATGTCCCTGTACATGAAGGCCATGTGGAAGGAGTATGTGGTAATTTGCAAGTTCCCCACGTCTTACCACCCCCAAACCAATGGGCTGGTTGAGAGATGCAACCATGCCTGCAAAGGCATGATAATGGGTCTAGCAAACGATGAGGTGTAAGTGGGATGTCTTCCTGCCATCCCATATATTTGCTTACAGGGAGGTTCCACAGAATGGGGTTAGCTTCAGCCAGCCAGTAAGTGCAAGGATTATAAACAAACCGAAATACCTTGGTGAATATGTTTTGTCATAGGTATATGAATTTTGGATATTATTTCAGAGTTTAATATTTTACATGAGCAATGTTAATTAGCTTAAGTAATTCAGTTATAGGTATGCTATGGTTTAGTATATTATTATTTTCATCATATTGTTTGATCCTACAGTGTTCTTTTGCTTCTGCTTTATATGGGGGAAGATGTGTTATGTGGTCAGTGTGGTTATCGTGCTGCACGTTTTTTTTAATGGTATTAGAACGTCCATTTCAGCATTCATTGCTCTCTCTTTAAGGGTGTTCTAAGGGTGATTCATTGGACAGTCCTGAGAGCACCGGTCTTGAGAGACTTTGTGCTCTGTTTCTATGCTTATTGCCATCAACGTTTCTTTGATTACATCATTCCCTTGAGTCATTTTGCAAGACCCAACAGTGGGCAAAGGACTAGTGAGAGAGGTGGGTAATACAGACCCAAAGAAGAAAGGGCTTTAGCAAAGCAGGTCACAGGCAGAAAGTAATGGTGGTGATCCAGCTATGGAAGGGTACAAGCAAAGCCTTGATTCCCTGGTGTGTCTAGTCACTTGAGAAGCAGGCACAGCCGCCATTGTACATGCCGTGGCACATGGCACATAACAGGGCTAAGACAGCGATAGAAGACGGCATTGACTTAGACAAGAGCCAACATCAGAGCAACCGTACACCACAAATGTTAGGAACTGACTGCTGTCGTTTCTCTTTTGTGATACATGCAAGGTACTGCCATGAAGGAGAAAAGAGAGGTCGAATGAGTGGGTACACATTCTCATTGACCTGAGAAATTACTAGAATCATAAAAAACAACAGAAAGGCAGTAAGTGGCCCACACAAGTCAAGAATGGGGAATGTGCAACACAATGGGAATTTGATTTAGGGATCTTCAAGAGTTACCAGAAAACCCTAATGTATTTATTTATTCTTTCATTAATTTAAACCTTGTATTTTACTTATAGTAGGCCGAGTGAACATTTACTTCTTTGTAAAGAACATAGCAGTTAGGCGTATGAAATTGCTTACTCTGACACATGGAGTATCATACTAATCATTTAGTACAGGGGGATTGCCTTTTCTCTGAAAGTTTTCAAGAGAACATTTTAATATTTCAGGAAAAAAACAGAGTCGCAGAGTCACGGTCCTCCTACCAAAATAAACAGCATCAAAACTATCCCATGCATGATTTCGGTATACTCGGGAGCACTTAAAACGATTCGGGTATACATAGGAGCACTCAAAACGATTCTGGCATCCAAGATCTTGGTCTAGTAAAGTTAAGTAAAGTGACAGAAACTGAAGTTGCATGTCCTCAATTAGCTTTTAAGTCGTGGGATATGTGATTAGCATGTGCAGCCTACTTTACATTGTCGCTCTGCATTTTTTGTGCTGTGTATATTGATGTAACTGTGGTGCACTGTTCCATTTGCATACAAACTGTTGATGCCTTCATTGTGATTGGCTAAAATATTTTGAGGCGCTTATGGGAAGTCCTCAGTGAGTGTTTAAGTTTCATGCAGCCCAGTGGGGCACACAGGGTCGGGTTAAAATGGAACACATGAGCTGCAAGAGCAGGCTTCGGATTGGCAGGGCGGGCAATCGGTCGGTGCCTGAGGGGCCTCTGGCAGAGGCTAGCTTGTGGGCCGATTTGTTAGTCTGTGGATCAAGCAACTCCTCATACCTGGGCTCATTTTTCCAATAGAGCTGCAGCTTCAGGTGTGAGGTAGTGTGAGCATGCCACATGTTAGGCCCATTAATTGTTATTTGCAGAATGACAATAGGGCGTCCGGAGGCCCCAGAAGGTGTCAGTGAGCCTTTGAGAGCGGCATGTCTTAAGTCGTAAGAATGAGGGGAAGCATTTGTCCCCGACAGCAGGTCACAACGACCAGACAGACAAGACTCAGGTGCCTGCTGCCAATATATTAAGTTTGCAATTTAAAAAAAATCTGACAAGAAACGGATAAGAAGAAATCACATTTTTCGGCATGAATGGTTGCGAACTGCAATTGTGGGCCACTTTCTTTTCGGTGCCCGGGCCAATTTTTCATCCCAATCCGACCCTGGTCATGGGAACCCATTCTCCCCATCCAATGCATGCTGCCTTTGACCCTTAACTCTCCAGGCACCAGTCTTACAAGTGGAGACAGGAACAAGCAACTGTTGTTTGTCAGCCATCAATTAATTGCTTAGCTCCCCCGACCTTTCGTGTTTACACCAAACCAGACTGCTACAGTATTGCCTCCTCTGCCTTTTGTGAGGCAAGACTGCCATTTTGCTGCCTCTACTACATCTGTCCCTTTTGTGGGGAAGGGTGCATTGCTCTTGGCTGTGCTTTATTTTTCACATTAGACCAGGATGGTTACATAGCTGCCAGTGCTGTATCTGAGCTGCTTGTGACTAAAGCCTTCTGCCCTAATCCCAGTTTTGAGGGAACCGTGCTCTGTTGTTGTCTCTATAGGTGTCCTCTTTGGGAGGGACCTTTTCACTCCTGCTGCTTTTGCTGTGTCTGCCTCCTTTGTGATTGGATCTTCCTCTGCTGCTTCCTGTGTTGCACTTGTCCCCTTCTTCTAGCTGCTCAATTTATACCTTTTTTAGAGGAATGTGCACTACATACATTATCTCTCCCGTTTGTGAAGCATCCATTCTTTGCTGATAGTCCCGAATTCCCATCGTTTACAATGTAACAAATGTAAAAAAAATGCTGTCCCCCGCCCCTTTCTCTGTGTGAGGGAATGCTGCTAACCATGTAACACCTTGTTCAATATCCTGCTGAAGCTTTGAAACACATTGCTGCTAAACAAAAGTATTCACTTTGTTAATGATGGTCAGTATTTCACAATTCAAAGGCCCTTTATTTTTTTTTAGGTTCTAGATTACACTGAAAGATGAGTAAAACAAACTTTACACTGACCTATTTTGGATGCTAAGATTGCTGTTTGTTTGTGCAGTTTTACACAGTCTGACCATGGCTTAAAGACATCAGAGCACTTGACAGAAGCAGAGATTAGAAAGTACATCAGAGTAAGCAAAGGTAAAGAGAAACTGTGAAAGTAAGACAGGAACAAAAAAGTAAGGGAATCAAGAAGGGACGTGTTTTATAGGAGAAGGAGACAGATTGTAGGACATTTCCTGAGTTAAAAAATAATCAGAATATGTTGTAACCAGTTTTTTGTGTATGTACCTTTTTTAGGCAATGATTATAAGTATGCAAATGTTGACCTAGCTGTGCAACAGATGACTGATTGGCAGAGATTTCCGCGGATAAGGTGCACTTTTAGATGATGGACCAAGCCCTTTTTAATGCACGACCTTGCCTCATCAACTCAGATCTTAAGACATTTGTATAACATACATTCCTGTTTGTTTAAATTCTTAATCCAGTGTATATGTTCACAATAAAGAGATGTAAACAGCCTCGCAGCAACTGCTCCTGTAATATATTCAAACGCGAGTGGTTTATACACATTGCAGTGTATCTCCAGGCCACAGAACAAAACATGAACCTTCCTTCCCAATTCTCCCTGGCCTCTGCGGATGCGAGACATATTTTCACTGTGGCGAGGCAGGACAGTTCAAAGGCATCATGTTGGTCCAATGCATTACAAATGCAGGAGATATTTTAACAAGGGGTCTCTGTAGGCTTTTCCCACTGATTTACCCTCAGTCACGCCACTTTTTTCTCCCCTGCTAGGTGGTGAGGTTGGCCATGGTTCCCTTTAATTGGAGCATCTGAATGATGGTAAAAAGTGCTGTGTACTGGAAGCGCAATGACTGAAGTGATCTTCCAAAACTGAGAGGCCCACTGACAACTCCAAGAACTCATATCTAGGCTGCTTCAACATCTCGGAAATAATCAGAAAAGAAGAATACAATAACAGTATAAATGTTGAAAACTCAGTTCTCAACACATTCGTTTAAGATGTAAAATATGCCTTGAGACTGATGCAACCACTCACAAGAAGTTCCTTTTGGAGGAAACAAAAACAAAATTATTTTTGTGAATTAAAGAAATGGAGTCGATTAGTGTTAGGACAGATTTTAAAGTATGAAGTAACTTGGCGCGTGGTCAAGAGCTGAGTACAATTTAGAATAGTAGAGGAGTGTATGTAAAGGGATGAACACTGTAGTGACCTGACGAGTAGGGACCAAGGACACTAGGACCCTGTGGGTCATGAGGGAGGTGACCAGGTCACCGGACACCACATCCGGTCAGGGGACAGGAAGAGGGCAGTAAGGACGAGGACAGGAATGGACGTGTGTGCCGAGCTGTAATGAGCAGAAGAATAAAGGAATGTAATTACACTCACCTGTGTCCTGCGTGTGATTTGGGGGCTGCAGAGTACATGCGGAGCCGACACGACAAACACCAGATCCTGAAGGACATGCCCCGCAGTGCCCAGAGGTGAAGTACCCCTCCCAGCCTGTGACACTGTGGGGAAACACTTCTTCCATTGCTTAAACTCCCAAATTGTCTTCCAATTTCCCAAAGGGGTAAAAATAGAGAGTGCTCGTCGGTATTTGGACAAAATATCAGTTTAGAAATATCGAGTTGCATAACAATCTGAAAAAAAAATACTGTGATACGAAAATATCATGATGCAGACATATTGTTGTCAAGAATATCGGGTTTTCAGTTAAGTAATATCGATGTTATTAATATTGATGTTGGTAATATCGTTTTCAATAATATAGTTGCAAAAAATATCGTTTTTAAATTATCTTTATATTTGTTAGTTCATATATTAATTGTATGTGTTATTTTTGTTTGTATAATTGTTATATTTTGAGACATAGGGGCCCATTAGGATGGCGGGCGGATTGCCCCTGCCAGGCTGGCGGTAACCACCGCCGGCCTGGCGGGGGCAATCCGCCCGCCATCCTCACTGAAATGACCCCCCGCCTGGGGCCTGGGATGGCTGGGGGTCCGCGGCAGACGGAAAGACCGTCCGCCGCTTTTCCGCCCCGGTCGCCTTACGACCGGGGCAGAAAAGGTTTAATATGGTGGCGGTGTCTGTTTGACACCGCCAGCCATATTAGTATGGGCTCAATCTGATGCCTTTCCGTGGCTGCAATGCCGCCACGGAAAGGCAGCCGGTCTTCACTTCGGGCGCCCCATGCGGGCCCCGGAGTGAAGGCGAGGTGGGGGGTGCACACGGGGGGATACCTGTGGTACCCCCCAGCATTTGCATACACAAAGCGGCAAGCACCGTGCGGTGCCTGCCGCTTTGTGTATGCAAATGCATACACGGTACAAAAGGGGGTGGTGATGGACTGAGCATCTGAATCAATCAAACACTCACACCCAGTCAAAAGATCTGGGTTTAATCCATCACCGTTCTTTAGCCATCATCCCCTTTTGTTTTTTTTTTTTTTGTTTTTTTTTTCAAAAACCTTTATTGACATTGCACAGGTACAATCAAAATTCGGCATACGAGACAGTGAATCAAAGGTACAGAGGTAGTACATCCAAACAATGTAAATCAGGATCTAAGCCATGGTACCCCTCACAATATCGATGTACAAATCAGGAGAGCCGAATAAAACATGTTCACAGGATCAGAAAGGTTGCATTTTTTCTTTTTTGAAAGGAGGAAAAACAGGATCGGATCGCACATCATTAAACATCGCCAACACTAAGGTAGTACTGTTAACAGGATATGCACGGCAGGACCATCATAGGCAGGGCATACATAACGAAACGGATAATCAGGATAATCAACAAACAGGTCAGACCCCCGCCCAAACAATACCCGCCCGCTATCAAATTGAGCAGTAGAACAGAGACCCCCGTACCGAACCCGGGAGACACCCAGAGATGTGCAGGAAACCCGACCCCGAAAAAGGAAAAAAGAGGGAAAAAAGGGGAGAAAAACCAAGAGAACAACATGAAAAAAAGGCCATGGAACTAAAAGGGAAAAAACAAAACCCCCCCTCCACCCCCCCACCCTGCACCACTGCACATGGCCACGGCCCACCCCCCAGCAGCGTGCCTGTCGCCCAGAGCTAAACCCGAAATATAGAAGAAAGAGGCAAGAGGAAAGAGAAAAACAATATCCAACACAAAGAAAGGGAAAGAAAAGGGAAAAGAAGAAAAAAGGAATCGAAAACCCCACAGAAGGGGAAGAAAGCTAAGGGGGGGCCCTCCAAGGGACCCGACCCTCCCTCCCGAGTCCCGCATCCCTGCAATAATACCTTTCCAAACTTTGAGATACAGAAACCATACGCAGGGACACGATCGATTAAATAGCCCACCCTCGCAAGCTTGTCAAACAATACGCAAGACTCTCCATACCAGGGGAAAGGGCGCCAAGCGTCATTGTCGTACATACAATTCGTCGGCCTGAATAGAAACAGGGCAGGAAGTTTCAAGCAGGAAAAAAAAAACAGGTGGAGCAGCATAACAAATGAACGTGTCAACACCAAAGGAACCGAATTCCCTGCAATGGTACAAGAAGCAGCAGTGTCCGGGGTGTCGCCGCCATTTTGCGCCGTTCTTCCTCGATGGTACAGATCGAATAGAGCTGGAGATGACGGGTCAGAAGGAAAGTACGAACGGGGGCACCCAGTTCAGACCAGGAGAAACCAAAGTCTCGTAAAAACACAAGGGGCGACCCATCGACTGCCAGCAATTGCCATCCACGAGGCCATATACAAGATATTCAAACTGTAGCGAGCTGTCCAGGAGTGTCAAAAGGAAGCACGGCCATACTGCAGCCGCCATGAAGTTACATCTCGTACTTGCCATCACCCCATCCCAGGGGATAGCAAGAGTAGTCTCGCAGCAGTAATGGGAAAAGGCAAGTGATGGCGCACGAGTAAACACCAAGTAGAAACAGCCAGAACAGCCTCACGCCATCACCAGGATAGGAAGAGACGGCCCTTCAAGGATAGTTGTCCGCCCTCACTCAGCATCCCACACACCCGGCCGCCGTAATAACAAAGGAGAGTCGCCATTTTACAGGATGCACCATCACCATGCAGCACAGCGAGACGAAAAAACGCCAGCCCCCATAAGATTCAAGATTCAGCGATGTCCAGTCACTGCGTAGCGTAGGAGAACAGGCACCCCCTCCACAGAGAATCATTCACAGACCCCCCCGGCAGGAAAGCGACACGGCAATATCATGTCCACTGGCACAAATAAGCCGGGATGTGTAGCACAGTCCAGAACACTCAGGCATATAATGCGCCTCAAAGGCGGCAAAGCGCTGTTACCTTAGACCGGCTGCCGAGGAAGTGCTGGGGGGGGGGGGAGGGGGGCGAAGCATCCAACACAGAGAAGCTGCGCCACGCATCTAGTAGAGGGCTCCGGCGGTGTAGGGAGACTCCCTCAGCACAGTGGTGGAGGAGCGCCGTCTCACGGGAGAACATGGCTGTCAGGATGAAGCCAGCAGCCGGGTGCAGAGCCACGCGAGGTCCCGGTCTCCGGCAGCAGACGGGCCGCCCAGAGCAAATGGGGATATCTTGATCCCGGAGAGTCCAAATTTCACAGCAGCCGGGCGCCCCATCGCAGCGTCTCCTCCGACATACGAACGCGCCGTCCAAGCGCGGGGCGGGTAGCCAGAACTGGAGGCGAAGGGAGAAGGTCGGCGGAGCCGGGACCCCGTGCGGCCATATTGGTCGCCGCCCCGGCTCCGCCCCCCCATCATCCCCTTTTGTATTGCAAATGCATACATGCATATTTAGCATTGTGGAGAGCACCGCCTGCCACAATGTTAAAAATGAGGGATGCGCCCGCCACTGTGACAGGCGCATCCTAATCCCCCCCATGGACCCCCGCCCGTATGGCAGGTGGTCCCAATCCCCGTGAGGATGGCGGGCGGGCAAAGTACGCCCGCCATCCTAATGACCCCCATAGTTTGTAATTTTAAATGATTCATAAGTTTTAAATTTAATTGCTAATAGTAATTTGTACTGTCATAGTGGGTTGCTTGGTTTGTAAGGGTGTAGGGTGGGAACTTAATTAATAAAGCATTGCTAACTTATTATTGATTATTTGATTAATAAATATGTAAATTGTATAAAAATGACATCTTTTAAGTTATATATTAGGTGCCGGTTGTTGGGTTTGCAGGGGTATAGGGTGGTAAGCTAATTAAGATATAATTAATTATGAATATATTATTAAATATGTAATTGATTAATACATATATAAATTATATAATACATATAGTTATTAAGATTATATATTAGGTGAGCGCTGTTGGGTTTGTAGGGCTATAGGGTGGGAAATTCATTATTAATGAATTAAATAAATAATAATTAAATTATTAATTGACATTTAATTGTTTATTAATCATATTTTATATTTATTTTAGTTATATTTTAAGTGTGTAAGAAACAACAGCACTCTGTAACTAATTCAATAGTCAAATTTCAGTCCAAATATTTTTAAGTGTGGGATACTAGGTTTGTGGGGTACAGTGTTGTAAATTAATTAAGTGATAAATAAACGACAATTTTGTACATTGATAATTATTAATTCTTTTGTTTACTAATCACGTTAATTGTTTAATTAGTTTTTATTTTTATATATTTTTTGGGTTAATTAATGATGTTCATATTAAAGAGTTTTGTATTTGTTATCAATTATTAGGATTCTGTTTCATATATATATGTAATGTGTTTGGAGTTAAGCACTTTTCCTACTGTTGCACAGACTTGAGTTGGAATAGCAAATTTTACCTCTCCGAAGTCCAGCATTTTCCATACTGTTGCACAGACAGGAGTGTTAATAGTAAATGTTACCTCTTCGAAGTCTGACGCTTTCCCTACTGTTGCACAGACTAGAATGGGAATAGTAAATTGAACTGCTCCAAAGTCCAATGCTTTTCCTGCTTTTGCACAGACTGGAGTAGGAATAGTAAATGTCACTGCTCCAGAGGCCAACACTTTCCCTACTGTTGCACAGTCTGGAGTGCGAATAGTACATTTTACCCCTCCGAAGTCCAACGCTTTCCCTACTGTTGTACAGACTGGTTTGGGAATAGTACATTTTACCTCTCCGGAGTTCAAAAATGTCCCTAGTGTTGCAAAGACTGGAGTGGGAATAGTAAATTTAACCCATCTGAACTCCAACTATTTTCCTACTTTCACGGAGACTGAAGTGGGATTAGTAACTTTTATCCCTCTGGAGTCCAACACTTTCTATACCGTTGCATAGACTGGAGTGGGAATTGTAAATTTAACCCCTCCGAAGTCGAACACTTTGCCTACTGGAGTGGGAATAGTATATCTAATATTTCCAGACTTTACTGCTTTTTTTTATTTATTGTTTAAATATATCAAATATTATTCTTATTTGCATTTTATTTGGAAACTTTTGTTATGCTTTATGTATGTTTATATATATAAATATATATATAAATATATATATATGTATATATAATATGTATATATATGTATGTATAAATATAGATATGTGTACACAAACACGCACACATGTATATATATTTGCTTTTTATAGTAGTAGATAAACAAAACACCAAAAATGTTATATAAAGTAAAATATATATCTTTATTACTAATCTTATAGTATATATATATGTATATATAAACATACACACACATATTTATGTATGTATGTTTTTATGAAAATATATTTATATATAGTATTAAATGTTACTTAAATCTACTTAATTTTCAGAGGGGCGTGGCGAGCAGCCAAGCAAGATGGCCGCAGCCTAGTAGAGCTCCGGGAGTGAGACCGACTCCCTCGTAAATTCGACCAAAAATCCGCACTACTAATTGTACCCAGAGCCTGAATTGGGAATCGGAGGTACAGCGGAGCTGAGCAACCTAGAGCTGAAGTTCCCCAGTGGTCGGAGGTCTGAGTTATCGAGGCCGGAAGATCGCGGCCTATACACAAGCCTGAAGCCGGAGACTCCGTTTGGACGCCGGACCCAGGTGGGTTCATTGTGACCGGCGACCAGGTTGGGCGAGGAGGCGGCGCGCACGGGGGAAAGGCAGTGCGACAAGACCGGGGTAGTGGCGGTGCTATTGACAGACTGGTGATTTAATGCCCGAAGACAGTGAGGCTCTCCCCTAGAAGCGGCAGTAAGGATTGGGCCGGCCGGCCCTAAGAGCAGCCGAAGGAGAGGCCCAGCATTGTGGAGGTGCACCTGCGCAGCATTTGACGGTGGAGAGGTAGCCTCGGTGAACGGCCTGGAACACTTGGGGAGCACCCGAGGTGGTGTTAGCACTAAATGCTGTGGTGGGGGTGATTGATCCGACGGTCCCAATGTAAGTGGTGTCTCCTTCTTGAGGCTGGCACAGCAGTGATTGGAGGCTTGAAAGAGTCAGACTGCAGTTTGGCATAGCGGGCGGCGGCCGGATGGTGGGTCACTGAGAGGACTCCCGCTTTGAGTAAAGGGGTGAAACACTGTGGTGACTGCAACAAACAGGCACCAGTGGGACACAGGCTCACCCAGTGACATATAAGGCGACACATGATGCCACAGAAGGCTGCTACTGGCGTCGAAATATGTATCCCCCCAGATACTGAAAGTTTGATGCAGGGAAAGCAAACTCCAGATCGCGGATCTGTGAACCGGACATTAGACTACCCCTTGTCCGAACGACAACGTAAAGTACATGAACACCCGGCAGAAGCGTGAAAGGGTTGTGGAGCGGATAATGAGTGGCAAGGGATCCCTAGTGACCCAGCAGGGCAAGCTGGATAAGTTTGCCTACGCTAAAGACTTTCCCCCACTGCCCGAAGTAAAGGGGCCGGGGCCTAAAGCGCAGCAGAGGAAAGTGGGCCCAAAGTGACACTAGAAGATGTAATGGCAGCCCTGCAGCAGGTACAGACTACGGTAGGCTCCATCTCGACGGATGTCACGGTCCTCCGAGCGGATTTTCAAACAATGTCAACAAGAGTCGCTGCTCAAGAGAGTGACGCAATTGGAGACCGACAACAAACGCATGATGGCCAAGCTGGATGATCAAGAAGGACGGTCCCGCCGAAACAACGTGCGACTTACGGGGCTTACGGAAAAGGAAGGGGGCCCCGTAATGGATCTTTATGTGGAAGAACTCATAAAAAACCGCCTACAACCTAAAGGATTATCCACCTTCTTTTCCGTGGAGCGGGCACATAGGGTGCCGGGTGGTAAACCGAGACCAGGGGCCCCCAAGACCGGTGCTAGCCCGCATATTCAACTTTCGAGACAGGGATGTCATTCTACAAAGAGCACGGGTGGCGCCGCCTATCCGAGTACAAAATTCAGTGATCTCCTTTTTTCCAGACTACATGGCGACAGTCGCAGCACGACGTAGAAGTTACCTAGAGGTCAAAAAGGTGAAGAGGGCCTGTGAGCTACCGTACTCCATGCTCTTCCCAGCAAGATTCCGTGTTGTGGCACATGGAAAGACCTGGTTTTTTGAAACGCCGGGAGAGGCGCACGACTGGCTTGAAGGGTGACGTCCGGCGGAGGGGTCCGGACGAGCACAGAGGAGACAATGACGGCTTCAGAGAGGAGGTGATCATGATGACATGAAATTAAATTAAATGAAAAGAAAATGTATAGAGCGCTGTAGCTGCCCTGGGGCGTCCTAGCGCTGGAAAGAACGGCGCTTTCTGGTGAGACTGCTAACAGCTGGAGACATGGCGCAAGGGGAGGAAGAAACGGAACAACTAGAAAAGGACAATGAGCTCGCCTCGACATTGAGGCTATGATGGACGTATTGGCAGCTGAGGACTCTGGGGCGGAGGAAAGTACTGGTCTTCCTTGGACCTCCCGCTCCTAATTATGAAAGAACAGTTTCGGGGATCGGGAATTAAGCACTCAGCTGAGTTGGGGTGGCGGGCAGTTATGGGTCCGCATGGCAGGGAGGCAAGGAGGGGGATGGAGGGGTTGGGAAGGTTTTTAAGTTTTTGGTATATTGGAAAAGTTATTGTCAAGTGCGAAGATGGTTATGCAGTACTAGCACACACAGTAAAGTACTCACGTTCGACTGTGGGACAAGTCACTAGTCTAAATAGGTTTGTGTGGCATGGCAACGGGAGACAACACGCAGATTGACCCAGCTGTAGGCCCCAGCACCACGGTACCATCCCTCACTGTACTCACGTGTAATGTGCGCGGCCTAGGGGATAAAATAAAGCGGGGTCTAGTCCTGCAATGTATTAAAAGAGATGGCCCAGCAGTGGTACTCCTGCAGGAGACACATCTTACAGGCACTTCTACCAAAGCAATGGACAGATGGGGATATAAAATGCAGGTACATTCAGAATTCACATGATGAGTTGGAATACTGGTGAAGAAACAGTTCCCTCTGATAATAAAGGGAGTCAAGTCTGATGGCTCGGGGAGATTTGCTGCCATAATTTCACAGTGGGAAGGAAGGCCTCTAAATATAGTGTCGGTCTATATCCCCCCTGCATAACATGCAGTAGCCCTGCGGATTTAAGTGAGTTTCTACTTGGTTTGCCAAAAGGGGAACTACTCCTGGGAGCAGATTTCAATGCAGTGGTAAACAGCTCCATAGACAGGTTCCCTGAGAGAACAAGTACCTTTAAGGTGTCGCGCTTGG
This sequence comes from Lissotriton helveticus, assembly GCF_964261635.1. Lineage (NCBI taxonomy): Eukaryota > Metazoa > Chordata > Amphibia > Caudata > Salamandridae > Lissotriton > Lissotriton helveticus. Next base: position 957,764,060 of record NC_136059.1, on the reverse strand, counting down.
AAAATTTCATGGAGGCAATGGGTCTTATAGACATATGGAGAAGGTACCATCCCACTGATCGTCACTTCACATATTATTCAAGTGTTCATAATAGCTTGACGAGAATAGATTATTTCCTGGGATCATTGTGTAGCCTACTGAATGTAGACAATATAGAAATCCAGCCGCGGGGTGTCTCCGACCATTCCTCACTGCTGATCAGGTATACCCATCATCACCAGAAACGGCGGCGGGTGTACCTGATACGCCCTGGCTATCTACAAGTTCCCCAGGTTAGAAAGGCACTTAAGAAGGTAACAAGCCATTACTTCCAGGAAAATATGGGAAATGCCACTTCTCCCACTACCCTATGGGAAGCGTTTAAGGCAATACTCAGGGTGCAAGCTATAGCTTCCATCACAGCTCACAAACGCGAGGGGCGGAGGGAACTGCAGGTTTTGGAGTCCGAAATGTCCATTGCAGAAGAAAACCACACTAGAGACCCAACCCCTGACACTTACCACACCATGAGCCTCAAACAGAGGCAACACAGAGAACACTTAGCGGAATTGACCAGACAGCAATTAGCGAACACTCGACACAAAATATATGAAGTGGGTGATAAAGCTGGGAAATTGCTGGCATGGTTAGATAAGCGGGAGTGCAGTGACAGGTGGATAGCACAACTATGCCCAGAGAGGGGCCAACCTACAACTGACCCACATACAATAGTACAGATACTGGCACAACACTTTCAGACAATTTACTCATCTGACTCGACAATGTCAGTAGAAGAAGCACTCACTTACATACAGGACCTCACCATGCCCACATTGTCCCAGGAAGAAGCGCAGGAGTTGGAGGTCGATCTTACGGCTGATGAATTGCAAGCAGCCATTGGGGTGTTGCAGTCGGGTAAAGCTGTGGGACCTAATGGAATACCGGTCGAACTCTATAAGAGAGCGGTGGACTCCGTGGTACCCCACCTACTGAAAATGTGCAACGATAGTCTGAAGGAGGGGAAACCTCCGCTGGATCAACGCACTGCCACTATCGTGGCTATACTCAAACCTGGGAAACCAGTGGATCAGTGTGCCTCATACCGGCCAATTTCCCTCATTAATGCAGAAGCCAAAATCCTTGCAAAACTACTTGCGACCAGGCTCACACCACACCTAGCGAAGCTCATACACCCTGACCAGTCCGGCTTCATGCCTGGCAGGAACACAGCGCTCAATCTGAGGAGATTACACGGTGTGCTTGCGAGAGCAACAGACCTACAGGAGCCAGCGGTGTTGCTCTCCCTAGATGCGCAGATGGCATTCGACATGGTTCAATGGCCCTTTTTATTTGCAGTGCTTCGGCATTTAGGGTTTGGTCCAAAATTTTGTTCATTGATTCAACTTCTGTACACCAAACCGATGGCACATGTGACTGCCAATTGCCACATCTCGGAGGATTTTCCCTTAACGCGAGGCACACCCCAAGGCTGCCCACTGTCGCCGCTACTTTTTGCTCTAGTGCTGGAGCCACTGGCGGCATGGATACGCTGGGAGCCAATGATAAAAGGCCTCAAATGGACAGATGACTGGGAAGTTCGTGTGTCCCTATACGCGACGATATTTTGCTATATTTTACTCTACCGAGACGGTCTATATTGAGTCTTCTGAATATATGTTCACTTTATGGTAAGGCGTCTGGTGCCATCAACTGGTCAAAGTCAATACTATATGTGCTACATGGTCTTCCGCCGCATCTCCCTGACACCTGCCCGCTTCAGATAGCGGAAAGTACATTCAAGTACTTAGGTGTATTTATCACAACTGACTCTGGTGAATTTTACAATAAGAATTTGCAGCCACCGCTAGGGCGCCTTCGAAAAGACGTATGTCACTGGGGAACATTACCGCGCCTTCGAAAAGACGTATGTCACTGGGGAACATTACCGCTGACCCTACTGGGAAGGGCGGCACTTTTTAAAATGATGACCCTACCCCGGTTTCTCTATATTCTGGAAAACACGCCATACCCAGTACCGCCTTCCTATTTTAGAGCCATCTTGGCACTGGTCTCTAATTTATTGTGGGAGGCCAAGCCTGTGCGAATTGCGCAAACCAAGTTGGTGCGCGGATGGTATGATGGAGGAATCGCGCTCCCTGATGTTGACTATATTATTGGGCAGCGCAGCTGAAAGTAATTAATCAATGGATACATCTTCCACAATCAGACCCGGCGTTTAAGGCAGACAGGGCACAGCTTGGTGTAAGAGACATGTTCGCTCCCCTTTATGACAAAAAATTATCATTGATGCAGACAAAGTGGTCCAAGATACTAAAGCAAATGAACTAAGGTAAAATAATATCTCAACTAAATTCAAGGAGAGTATCACAGCATTGTTTTTAATCACAACGTGTACAAAATATTCAATAAAACGCTGTTCATAAAATACATCGGAATTTAATCATAAATTGAGATATTATTTTATCTTAGTTCATTTGCTTTAGTTTCTGAGACCACTTTGTCTGCATCATTAACTCACCCAGGTCCCAGCAACGTATTGGGTTAACCCGTGTTTCTATAGCACAAAAAATTATCATTAGCATTATTTTGCCTGATATGTCACACATTTGGGTTGTGGCACGCAGCCAGACTAAATTAGGATGGCGAGGGGTGATAACGCAGCTCACTCCATTATGGGACACAAAGAGGCTTGGTAGATTGAGATGCAGTAAAGGTTTTGACCGCTGGGACGACCTTGAGATATCAACGGTGGGAGATATGTGGCAGGGAGGGCAAGTAGTCTCATTTGAACGTTTGCAGCAGCAATACGAACTGGCTTCTTCGGAACTATTCAGGTATACACAGATAAAACAGGCCTTAATGACAGTACTACCGTCAGGTTCGGAGGTTCCCGCCGCGTCCTCCATGGAGGACAGATTGTTAACTGATCACATGCCGCAGAGGGCAATCTCTCTAACCTACCGTAAACTAGTGAATAACCTGCCTGACCCAACGAGACCCCTAAAAGATAAGTGGGCCCATGATATCGGTGAGATTGATGAGTCAGAGTGGCAGGAGGCGTTGGGATCACCAAGAGAAGTGGGCATACCCTCACACTTCAGACTGGTACAGCTGCGCCTTTTGCATCGATCATATTTCACTAGGCACATACTACACAGGATTGGGAGGGCAGAACACCCCTTCTGCCTGCGAGGGTGCGGTGGAGAAGGAACCTTTTTTCACATAGTATGGGATTGCCCTAAAATAGCGGAGTATTGGACACAGGTAATGCGAACTATATCAGAGTCGGAGGGGGTTTCTCTCTTACCTGAGCCCAGGCGTTGCCTATTATACATATGGGAACCAAATGACCTCACACATTCTGGGCAGAGCTGGGCAACACTAGGAATTATGGTGGCCAAAAGGAACATAGCGCAAAAATGTGGGGGGGGGGTGGAGGTACCTTCTTTGGGAACATGGGGTAGAGATATGGACGCAGCTGAAAGGGCGGTATTCATCAGAAGGAGATGCCCTAGAAAATGGAATAAAATCTGGGGGGCATGAAATAAATATAGAGGTGATATTTGTGATCCGCCGCCGGATCGAGATGAAGAGGACTCATAATTGGAGGAAGACTGATGGCTTAAAAGTGATTGGAAGGGGTCACAATATGAAAACTGTGAAACTGTGTACTGGTGACTTTTTAATATTTGATGAGAATAAGGTGCTGTGCTGTGCTTTTTTATGTTTAAGAATGTTTTTATGCTCTGCTGTTGCGGAACTGAATAATAATTTAAAAAATTTTTTTTAATCAACTTAATTTTATTTGTTTGAGTTTAATATATCACTGGCTAAACCCAAGGGTATCAGAGTCCTTTACATGTTTTGAGAATAAGCTTACAAGAAGTACATGACAAATTCCAAGTGGGATTAACAAACAGTTATATAGAAAAATATAGGAAAATAGAGCAGGAAAGTAGACCGCAGTAAGGGTACAGTAATATATAACAATAAAGCAATTGGGTATTTGGGAAGGGGGCGGCTTTGTGTCTGCCTAGTCAAATAGTCAGGGGACCTTCCCAACAGAACGTGTCAAAGAGGGTTAGAACTTTGGTAGAAGTAAACCAGCTTGTCTGGAGATATGTGGTCAAATCGTTTGATTCCTGTGACAAGCATGGCAGCCGTATTGAGAATTTTTCTCAGGGGCGCAAGGTGGCTTTTGGGGGCTTCTGTCAGGATGGCATTGCTGTAGTCAAGTTTTGAGAAGATCATCAGGGGGAATAAACGGTTTGATTTCCTTGAGTTGTTTTAGTGTAGGGATCGCTCCTTTGGCTGTATTTTTGATGTGTTCTTTCATTGACAAGTTTATGACTTGTGTGGCAGTGGAGATCACGAGATGGGATGTTAGACTATTATCAAGGTTCAGGGATTGTTCGATTTGTATGACTTTGTCAGCTATGAATTAGCTATTTTTTTGCACCCTTCATTGGTGGTTAGTGATCCCCTGATGAGGGGTTAGCGTAGTTTGTTGTTTTGCTATGTTGAAGAGCTCCCTTGATATGTTCTTTGCATGGTCAAGTTGATTACGAACGAAAATGCCTTTCCCCCTGAAAATTTGCTTCTTGTAGGATAGCTGTTCAGATCTTAGGATTGAGATGTGCACCAGTGGAGGGTACTGCTTCCATAACATTTTGGTCTGTCTAAGTTGGCAGTCTTTTGATGTTAAGGTCTAATTTGAACCAGGATCTGGATTGGATTTTTCTTGATCTCTTTAGTTTGTGTGGTGCAACCTGGTCAAGAACATCTGTTATCAATGAACTATAGTGGGCTGTGAGTTCAACGGTGTGTATGAGGAGTTGAGAATGTGATGTAATTGAGCACTGAGCCTGGATTCTAGTTCCGTTAGTGGGATATGCTTGATGTTCCAAGCCCAATGCATGGGTTTATTGGACCAATCGACAGGCAAGATGGAATGAAGGGAGACAGGCTCACTTCTTGTAATTATTGCATCTAGATCCAAGCCTTTGTTGTGGGTCTGTTTATTACAGAGTTGATTGAGATCATTGATTTCCAGTAGGTTATTTAGGTTACTAATTTTGGCGTCTTCTGTGTCTGCTCCAGGAGCATGTAATTGGAGTCAGTTATTGAGAATTGAGTTATTAGGTTGGTTAGTTCCTCGGTGAAGCGTATTGGATTATCAGGTGGGCGATAGATCATGAGGAGTTTGGTGGGAGGGGTACCTTTAGTTTTGATTTCTACTCCAAGATATTCAAAGGTCTATCGCTTCTAATGATGGAGTAGCCAGGTGGAGTGAGAAAGTCTAGTATCGGGATTCAGTGCTCATTAAGTCAGGTTTCTGTAAGGAATGCAATGTCGATTTCTTCCGCTAGTATGGTCTCAGCAATTTCTTTGGCATGTCTCACTGCAGATATACAGTTTATGAGCATACAGGTTAGGAAGCAAGGGTTATTTTTAGTAGGGTACATGGAGAGGCAGGTTGTGTATTGAGCGGAAGGTCTGGCCGAAATGCTAGGTGAACGTATTCTATTTGTGCCAATGATTACTGGGATTGGGGATGTAGGCTTGTTGTCCGCTTGAGGGGATTTTGAGTTGTATGACGTGCTGAGTAGTTCTGCCTCTATTGAGGATAGGGGGTTGAGCATTCAATAGGGTCTCTAGGACAGGCAGCTTATGGGGATGGAGGTCTGGCCTGTGAGACCTCTGATGGTTGAAGATCCTTTTAGGGGAGTGAAATTCTCAATTCTCAGTTGGGGTTAAGTGTTAAATTGGCCTGGATCACAATGTATTTTTCTTTTCACAATGGAGGGGTCTTTAGCTAGAGAATCAAGTTTTTGTTCTATTCGGGTCAGGAACATGGTAAGAATGTTGGGGAGGCTGTTACTTCAATGAGTAGGTTGGCAGGTGGCAGATTTTGAGTCTAAAGTAGGCGAGTGACCATTGACGGAGGGAAGGGAGGTGACATCAAGGTAGGAACTGTGGAGGGGATTGTTGAGCTGAGCTGGTTCGACAATGGGAGACCAGGGTATGTTTGAGGGGGCTCAGTGCTGAACGTTCTTAAATTGGGACTGGTGTTCTTGTTTCCACTGTGTGCGACATGAGACTGTGTTTTGATGTAGTCATTAGTTGTGGAGGATGTAGTGGGGATATGACTGGAGCTTACTTGACTCTGGTGTGCATCACGGGGAACAGCAATGGTGTTTAGTATGTTGGTGGAGTCCTGTAAGCAAATATGTTCTGGGCAAACATATTGGGTTGTATGGGTGGGGAGTGGTTGGTGGATCGGATTGGGTTACGATAAAGAGGTGAGGAGTGACAAGAAGTTTTGGTCAAAAATGATGAGGTGATGGTCTGCCGCTTGAATTAGTATATTCTCTGTTCTGAAGATAGATATGCAGATCTCACCTCTAAAATTTTGGGAAGGGGTAGTGGCGAGTTTAGTTCCATAGGAAATGTTGATTATTTTTGCATTTTGAAGGTGGAGAAGGAAGTTGTTCCTCCATTTTGCAGGGTGCTTAGAGTAGAACATTGGGTGAGTTTTAGTGTTGCCATTGATCATGCAGTGGTAGGTATCTGCTATTAGTGTTTCTGAAAGTTGTTTGAGTAGGTTGTGTTTGAACTTTTTTCTTGCATTATTGGAGAGGTTTTGGGGTATTTTATGCTCCATGAGTTGGGGCGAATATCTCAAGTGCTGTATCATGGGGCTTAAAGGCAGGGTGAATCATCTTCGCTGTCCCTTGCACTAGAGTCTCTATTAGAGAAGAGGCGTATTGCAGAGTAAATTATATGTAAATGACTGTGTTTTGTGTCTGAGTTCCGAGGGGCCAGGTTAAGCAGCGTAGGGCAGATTCATGGGTGATGGTCCATCACTATATTATGTCTGGGGGGAATGAACAGCTGCCTCTTGTAGAGACTTGTAGACCTAGGGTTGTTGCAATCATAGTGTTGTAAGGAGGGAGCCCTTACACTAACACTACACTTACACTAAGAAATGCTGCCCCTTGTAGACATGTTTATATTGTAGCAATTATACTGTGAGTTTGCAAGGTGTTCCTCTATTAATGTTGAATGATGGGAGGTGTCTATCTCCCTGTTTCTGTATGAAGGTGGGAGGTATTTCCCAGTTTTAAAAAGGCCCCTGGACCTAGAACAAGTCTAAAGATGAATTGCCAGGAGCTTTCTCCTCAGTTTAGTAGGGCGATGAATAAAGGAAAGATCAGTACATCTCTCTCATTTCCCAAGGGCCAGAGGACACCTTTGGGGGGAGGACCAGGACTGAGCTTGAAATGAGTGGAGATGGGGGTTACTCTGTGTGGCATAGAAGGGCTCTAATTCAAGGCCCGAGGCCATACACAGTTAAATTTTAAACTCAGAGGGGACCATTATTGTCACATAGGCAAAATGTGCTCAGTTGCTATTCACGGACCTTTTGTCAACTGGTCCTAGATTAGTTTTCGCAATGACAGACTAAGCATTATAGGTCTAGAAGATCCATTGTGAAAGAGTATTAGAAGACCCAGTGTCGTTACAAGATGTCCGCACCATTAGAGGTATATTAGTGTAGTCATGCAAAGGAGTCCTTTTTTGCTTTCAATGAAATGGAGTGAGTGGAGGTCCTATGTCCACTGCTCATGTGGACACCATTTTCAGGAAAGAGCCATCAAGTGGGGAGAGGAGGAGGGATAAACCAAAATAGAGGGCAGACCATGTCAAGCATGAACCACACTGTGCAAAGGGTGCCAAAACAACCTCACACAAATGGATTCGGCATCAACTGTGGAGAAATCCAACACACAGCACAAAAGGAAAAGCACACAACTCACAGTGTCAGCCTCTGACAAACCTGGTTGAGGTGATATGGAAAGACATCACTGTAGCCCAGTATAGCGGCCTCACTGGTCATCATCAGATAGAGTAAAATCAGGCACAAAATCAATTTCGTCCGGCTCTCATCTCTGAGTTTAATGGACGGTAATCTGTCAGAATGGCAGATGTAATGGCCTTTGCCACCCTGAGTACCCTATATCAAACCACACATTTACCCGGTCACTCTCCTTCACAGTCTACCTTAGGATCACTCTGGGTTCATTAAAATATTTAAGATTTACTATTTTACACTATATACATATATATGTTAAAAAATGATAATTTTGTATGTTTCTAAACAACATTATTGTGAAACAATATTTTTTTCTGATATTTTTGTACTTACCTGTATAAGTACAGGGAAACAATGTTTTTGTAGTCAATATGTTTGACACAATATTTCTGTATCATGATATTGTTGTGATATATATTATGCCAGTGATCCTGTTTGTCACCTTCACCTACTGCTGCTATCTGTTTTCAAAGGCTATACTGAACACAGAACTCAAAGCTTCAGCCAAACCGGTTCTTAGCTCCCTCTGTACATAGAAACCAGATCACCATAAACAGATTGCAAAATGGTCACACTTTGTGAGTCAAAAGTCTAATCCCTTGAGCAGAACCTAAAATAGACATGTTCTAAGCGTGGCATCCCACTTCATCATATGAACTCCTCAACTCATCCTCCAGTCCTAAATCATAGTAACTGATACAGGACTATCACAGCATTCTATATTTCAAAGATGTGTTTGTTTTAAGTTAAAAACATCTAGAATATTAAAATGGATGTGTTGTAAAGTTTTCTAGAATTAGGACTCAAAATGTAATTGCACAATGTAAAAACATTGCAGTAAACTAACATGACATACATAACAAGCATTAGAAATGCAATCGGGCTCGGATTTATTTGAGTTTGAGCTAATGGCATTGTAAATGCCAATGTATTGTTGCTATGTGTTATGGAGTGTGTTCATGTGGTGTGTACTGTACTGCTAGTGATCTCCTTGTGAATGTGCGAATATTGCACCACTTGCCTGTGATGTCCTTCTTATGCACCGCCACTCTGCACCGCCACTCTGCACCGCCACTCTGCACCGCCACTCTGCACCGCCACTCTGCACCGCCACTTTGCACCACCGCACCGCCACTCTGCACCGCCACTCTGCACCGCCACTCTGCACCGCCACTCTGCACCGCCGCTCTGCACCGCCGCTCTTCCACTCTGCACTGCCACTCTGCACCGCCACTCTGCACTGCCACTCTGCACCGCCACTCCGCACCGCCACTCTGCACCACCACTCTGCACCACCACTCTGCACCACCACTCTGCACTCTGCACCGCCACTCTGCACCGCCACTCTGCACCGCCACTCTGCACCGCCACTCTGCACCGCCACTCTGCACCACCGCACCGCCACTCTGCACCGCCACTCTGCACCGCCACTCTGCACCGCCACTCTGCACCGCCACTCTGCACCGCCACTCTGCGACTCTGCCACTCTGCACTGCCACTCTGCACCACCGCACCGCCACTCTGCACCGCCACTCTGCACCGCCACTCTGCACCGCCACTCTGCACCGCCACTCTGCACCGCCACTCTGCACTCTGCACCGCCACTCTGCACTCTGCACCGCCACTCTGCACCGCCACTCTGCACTCTGCACCGCCACTCTGCACTCTGCACCGCCACTCTGCACCGCCACTCTGCACTCTGCACCGCCACTCTGCACCGCCACTCTGCACGCCACTCTGCACCGCCACTCTGCACCGCCGCACTGCACCGCCGCACTGCCACTCTGCACCGCCACTCTGCACCGCCACTCTGCACCGCCACTCTGCACCGCCACTCTGCACCGCCACTCTGAACCACTGCACCGCCACTCTGCACCGCCACTCTGCACCACTGCACCGCCACTCTGCACCGCCACTCTGCACTCTGAACTGCCACTCTGCACCGCCACTCTGCACCGCCACTCTGCCACTCTGCACCGCCACTCTGCCACTCTGCACTCTGCACCGCCACTCTGCACTCTGCACCGCCACTCTGCACCGCCACTCTGCACCGCCACTCTGCACTCACTGCCACTCTGCACCGCCACTCTGCACCGCCACTTTGCACCACCGCACTGCCACTCTGCACCGCCACTCTGCACCGCCACTCTGCACTCTGAACTGCCACTCTGCACCGCCACTCTGCACTCTGCACCGCCACTCTGCACTCTGCACCGCCACTCTGCACTCTGCACCGCCACTCTGCACCGCCACTCTGCACCGCCACTCTGCACCGCCACTCTGCACCGCCACTCTGCACCGCCGCACTGCACCGCCGCACTGCCACTCTGCACCACCACTCTGCACCGCCACTTTGCACCGCCACTCTGCACCGCCACTCTGCACCGCCACTCTGCACCGCCACTCTGAACCACTGCACCGCCACTCTGCACCGCCACTCTGCACCACTGCACCGCCACTCTGCACCGCCACTCTGCACCGCCACTCTGCACCGCCGCACCGCCACTCTGCACCGCCACTCTGCACCGCCACTCTGCACCGCCACTCTGCACCGCCACTCTGCACCGCCACTCTGAACCACTGCACCGCCACTCTGCACCGCCACTCTGCACCGCCACTCTGCACCGCCACTCTGCACCACCACTCTGCACTCTGCACCGCCACTCTGCACCGCCACTCTGCACCGCCACTCTGCACCGCCACCCTGCACCGCCACTCTGCACCGCCACTCTGCACCGCCACTCTGCACCGCCACTCTGCACCGCCACTCTGCACCACCACTCTGCACCGCCACTCTGCACCGCCACTCTGCACCGCCACTCTGCACCGCCACTCTGCACCGCCACTCTGAACTGCCACTCTGCACCGCCACTCTGCACCACCACTCTGCACTCTGCACCGCCACTCTGCACTCTGCACCGCCACTCTGCACCGCCACTCTGCACCGCCACTCTGCACTCTGCACCGCCACTCTGCACCACCACTCTGCACCGCCACTCTGCCACTCTGCACCGCCACTCTGCACCGCCACTCTGCACCGCCACTCTGCACCGCCACTCTGCACTCTGCACCGCCACTCTGCACCGCCACTCTGCACCGCCACTCTGCACCGCCACCCTGCACCACCACTCTGCACCGCCACTCTGCACTCTGCACCGCCACTCTGCACCGCCACTCTGCACCACCACTCTGCACCGCCACTCTGCACCGCCACTCTGCACCACCACCGCACCGCCACTCTGCACCACCACTCTGCACCACCACTCTGCACCACCACTCTGCACCACCACTCTGCACTCTGCACCGCCACTCTGCACCGCCACTCTGCACCACCGCACCGCCACTCTGCACCACCGCACCGCCACTCTGCACTGCCACTCTGCACCACCGCACCGCCACTCTGCACCGCCACTCTGCTGTCACTGGCACAACCCTTACCCACCCACCCCCAACAATATGAGGGATCAGAAAAGGCGCGTAGAACGGGGATGATCTGGTGGAAAAGGCTCGATGACTTGTGTGCACAGGAGCCAATAAATGTATGGTTTAATTGACCCAGTTCCCAGCGAGGATTCTCCAGACACAGGGGACTGCATAAACATAGTTATACAGTATATCAACCTCACTCCCTAGCTCAAACACATACATCCCCAAGTTCTTAAGTACTAAGTAGTCACTCACAAACTTCGAACGCTCACGAGCATTACACACGCACTGTCATCCGCCATTAAGATCACCTGATCAAATCTCACGCGCCTCTGGGGCGACCCTCCCTCCTCCCAGCCGTGTTAAGTATACCAAGTGTCAGAGTGTCAGCCTTACTCTGAGGCACTGGCATCTGTGTGCCGTGTCCTTATTTTCAGGAAAATATACAAAGGCAGTGATGTTGGGGCCATTGACACCAAGTGTGCAGGAGTGTAAGTGTGCATTGCACAAACCCCCAGCTGATCTGCGCAACTGCAAGACACGGGGTGAGGATACTTTCCGATGGTGACAAAAGTTTACAGAGTGTATACAGGAAAGTAGGCTCCCGAAACACCTGCATCACACATCTGCCCCTACAGCACAAAGTCAGCCACAGGGACACTTTCCTGCAACAACAAACTATATGTGCCTGTAGTCTTGCCCCGCCCCTCGCTGCTGCCATGCCATGCCCATGGGTGCCTGTCGAGTGAGGCTGCACGGGTGCTGTGGCGGGTTTCCGTGCTTTGGATTTCATCTCAGCGCTTTAAAAAAAAAACACCCATGCTTTTTCCTGCTCTCCGCGGTTGCTCCTACGAGTGTGCAGCACCCCTCCCTCCTCCACTGTAACACGAGCCCCCCTCCCCTGCACGTCCCATCAGAGACTGGCAGAGGCAAGGCAGACAACAGGATTCACTTTAGTAACTGCTAGTGAATGCCCCATCATGTCCTCTATAAAGCCACCCTCCGTGCGTGCCCCGCTCACGGTGGCTGTGAGGGGCGGTGCACTCCCTGGCCACCCGGAACAATCTTCCAGATACTTTACTTGTGTGCCCTGGAGGAGAGGATGGTAGAAAAATTGGTAGGGGGCTGAGAGTGCTTGCCGGGCCTTCAGCGGCAACCAAGTGATCGCGAACTACAAACAAGAACAAGGAAGCTGCGCGCTGAGCGCTGCAGAATTGTGAACGCGCCCGGCCATCTGGATTCACTAACGGAGGCACCCTGACAGCTCCTAATTATAATTTATGTACTTCTTTGCGCGAGCACGAACGAAATATGCCCAAAATGGCGGAACAAAACTACATTTACCCTATCACTTCAAGCCTATTAAAACGAAAACACAAGGAAGACGAATCACTGGCCAGATGACAGAAAACGCTAAGGAATGTGTGGAATTCCTCTCGCCAAGGCCCTAGGAGATACTTCTTTTTTTTCTTCTAACATTAGGATCTCGAAACTCCTCCCCCACTTACAGTGGGGAGGAGTCCGAGCCCTAAAAAAAACAAGTGCATGGTCTACATCGCATCAAATGATAATGCTTTGCAGATGCGTGGTCCTTGTTGTCTTAATGGCTACAATTCATGACTAAATGGGCACAGCAACATTATATATCTGGGCCCAGAAGGGTATGCTTTGACATGAATTATGGTTAGCAAGGAATAGAAGCTGCTATCCAATCTCGTCCTTTGGCGTTCTTGGCACAGCATTTGCAGTCTCTGCTCTCATGAGTTATGTAGGCAGTCGCAGGAACAGAAAGAAAATAAGTCTCTGACATCCATCATTATTTTCTACTGTTTCCAATCCATGTTCTTTCTGTAGCCCTCAAGAAGAAAGTGGAGTGGCTAGGTTTGGGACAGGCAGTCAACCCTGTAATGTTATTGATGGTGTCTGATATCACTGACAAAAATCGGCAACCATTTGGTGAATTGTCCAAAAGCATGCTAACATGTGTCTGCTACATGTGCAAGACATATTGCTGCAATGACTTTACAACGAATGACGATACTTGACCTTGTCCTGCTGCACCTCTATTGAATCCCCAAGCACAAGGTGACATACTTTAAAGCAGCAGTCTGCTCATTTGGAGCTATGCACTAAATCTGGAGGTAATGCAATAGGGTAATAATGTTACTGTTCAGCATGCAAATCAGTTAGATGTAGCCAATCTCTGGCATGATCTTTTGTATACCCCTCACACTACCCTTGCTACTCCTTGTCTCAGAGGCCATGAAGGCAGCAGCCCGGAGACATCTGAGGAGCAGCAGGTGCTGTGGGTACCTTTGCCACCTGGTCCAAGCCTGGCCAATCAAACAATCAATCAAACACGATTTATAAAGTGCAACCAATCACCCACAAGGGTATCTAGGTGTTGTGGATCTCACTGCCTATGGGGGTTCAGTTGAACAGCCAGGTCTTGAGTCCTTTCCTGTATTCCAGAGGAGAGGATGAGGTTCTTAGGTGAAGGGGGAGGCGGTTCCAGGACTTTGAGTCTAAGTAGGAGAAGAAACGTCCTACACTGTTGCTACAGTAGATGCAGGCGGTGTGTGCGAGGGTGAGGGAGGAAGAGTGGAGGGATGGTGAAAGTTGATGCAGTGGTTGTTTTAAGCAGGTCTTTCATTGTGAAGGGCTTTGTAGGTGTGGCTTAGTATATTAAATTGACATATTTTCTGAATGGGGAGCGAGTGGAGCTTCTTGAGGTGGAGGGTGATGTGTGTCTGTTTGGGGAGGTTGAGAATGAGTCTGCCTGCTGAATTCTGTATGGTCTCCTCTTTTCAAGAGGCGGATGGTGATTCCTATGTAGAGTACGTTTCCGTAGTCCAGCTGGCTGGTAACCAGGGCTTGAGTGACGGTTCATCTGGTGTTGATGGGGAGCCATTTAAAGATCTTATGGAGCATGTAAAGGGTGAGGAAGCAGGCGGAGCAGACAGTATTAATCGGGTTCTTCATGGTAAGTTTGCGGTCCGGGATGATGCCGAGGCTGGGGGTGTGGTCTGTCGGAGTGGGAGGAGGTCCTAGTTTGGAGAGCCACCAGGAGTCGTTCCATAGGGAGGTGTTATTCCCGAAGATCAGTACTTCTGTTTTGACTGTATTGAATTTTAGGCAGCTGTCCTTCATCCAGACTGCGATGCTCTTCATTCCCCTCTGGAAGTTGGCCATCTTGGTGGGGGGTCTTCTGATAGTGACAGGATGAGCTGACAATGTTGGCCAAGGGAGTCATGTAGATGTTGGGGGGCTGAGGGATAAGCCTTGAGGAACATCCTTCAAAAATGGGGAAAGTAGAAGAAGCTCCCCTAAGATGATACAAAAACACCCTGCCATCTCACCTCCTCATCCTTATCCATAATAAAAGCTATCTTCACTGACAAGAGTGTAGCTTTGACGAAAGTCTGACATAAACGTATGACTTTCAATTCCCCTTTTAACTATACCAGATAGAGGTTAGGATAAATCATTTTTTTCCAATTTAGCCAGGTATTTTTAACTCAAGTTTCTCATTAGATAAGACTCTCCCACTGTTATACTTCCCAACTCTTCATAGTATATCATCAAAAGTGCCCTCACGTTTTTGTCGGTCGCAGCATGCCCCGTCCCGCAGCGGGACGGGAAGAACCCTATGATGAAGAATGCCACAAAGGGACATTTTGGTGAGTGAAGGTTATTTTAAGAAAACTTTCTGTGTTCTATCTAAAAGAAAGAGTGGATAGATAGTCCAAACAACACGTACGGACTCTCTTTGATTGTTACAGTACGCAGGGCAGGTAGTAACTGAGGCCGAGTCCTCTGTTTCCTGACCTCTGCCTCCCCCTAATCTGGATTGATATGTTAGGTCTATGTGTGATTTTCAAAATATATTACATATTGAACGTTACATGATCTGATCTCCTTTTAGATGGAGATTTTATGTTTCACATAATTTAGCGATTGTCCCCTGTGCACAAAATGTTTAACATTTCACCATTAATCTCATGTACGAAACACTTGTGTGTCTAGGCACACAATGTTGAAGCATAGTATCATGAAAAGTTCAAGCATTAAACGTTTACTGCTATATCGGGCTGAAGACTCAAAGACGCTGTATATACTGTGCATATTTGTACATTTCAGTAATTTCCACTCATAGACAAGTCCTGAAAAACTTTGATAGAATCCATGACTTCTCCACTGGCACTTGGGGTGTGTGAAAAGTAATGGAGGAATGTTATCCTCTGGCTTTATGCTCAGAGTTGAAAGATATAATGATCCAATATACAGAATGTGCACAAAAAGTCCTATTTTTCCTAGTTTTTTTTAAAGGCAGCTGGGCAGCATCTGACCCTTTTATGCTTATTTTGCTTGTTTCTTGGATGCTAGAATTTTATGATATGTAATAAGACTACATGAGGCCTGTGATGAATCAAAACTGATCCTTTCTGGCGTTTCCTCCAGAAACAAGACTGAAGTGGATGGTGTGATTTTGTCCATTTTCACCGAGAAACACGATTAGTTTCAGGAGCAGCGAACAAAGGTCTGCTGTGGAAGTACTGCAGCTGTTACAGTCAAATGAGTGCCATTTACTCATTATATTCAACCATCAATTTGCAACGTTTCACCCTTCATCACAACCATATTTGGCTGGACGTTTTGAGCAATCCTTCCTCTTTTAAAAGAGGGACCACATTTAGAGGGCAACACCACATGTTGTAGTACAACCCTGCGGCCCAGAGACCATTTACCCTGGATTAACACTGACATTTTTAACCAATTTTAGCGATTTCCGTTATGTGGCAACAACGTGGTAAGTGTATAAGGAACATTGACTTAGGTATAGCCTGAAAGGAGTAAATGAGATATTCCACACCAGTAAGGGGATGTAGGAGGTCACCTGGCAGTGTTTGGCATGTAATTATACATGTTTCTGTGCGTGCACAAATGCCTTTGTGAGAAAGTTGTGTGGTTCTGGCAAAAGTGTTCTTGGGGAGAGGTAAGATCTCATCCTGATCATTTTGGATGCACAATTGTATGTTCTCCTGTAAGTACTCTTCTTTGATTCCCCCAGAAATCTGTCTTAGTATCTTAATACCTGACAAGGGCAGTGATACATGTGCACCTTGAAAGTGAAAGTCTTAGCTCAATGACCCACTGTGAGAGGCTGGCTTGATATATAATGTACACTTCTGTAAGTGGACACTCTGCACCAGTCTAGACAATCCTTATGGTGATTTAGGAGATCTTAGACAACCATATAAAGCTCTCTAAGTGGTAGCAGTGGAGAGCAGCTTTCAGGCTTAGTCCAGAAGGAGTGTAAAGCAGCTTGTTTTACCAGAATACAATATTATATTTATAGATTAAATGAAAAAGAACCACAGAAGGTATTTATAAAATATGTATTTATTAAAATATACTCTCTAACATGGTTTAGTTATATCCTAATCCAGAGTAGACACAATGCACACAATACTTTGCATAGAAATCACGTAAATAGCACAGAATACAAAGTGAACCCCAGGGGAAGACCAAACCATATATTAAGAAAGTGGTATAAGAACCACGACTTGTGTCAAGACAATGTCCAGAGGACGTAGAAGTGCCGGGCCCCCAAGGAGCCACCCAAAGTGAGTGACTGGGAACCCAATGGAGATCGTGTGCAGAGTGAGAACACGAGTACATTGCAAATTGAGGCATTGCATATGTTAAGTCAGCAAATTTGTTTGATGGTATCTTTTGTGAATGCAAAGTCTATTGCTTAATATATTAATTAGATGATTTTAAGTTGGTAGATTTCATTGAGCTCTTCATGAGAATTTCATCCTGGAGGGAGTGCATGCACTTCATAGTTTATAAAGGTAATCACTGAAAACATGACAAGTCTACTGGTTAAATTGCAGAGGTAGTGTGTTTCTCTTACCAATTCCTAGGTATCATGTTTAATAATTGTGAAAATAAGATTTTTTCATGTTACATGAAAAATGTGGATTCAATCAAGCAAAGCATAAAGGCCTGATTTAGAGTTTGGTGGACAGGTTACTTCATAAACGTGACAGTAATCCTTTCCGCCGTATTACAAGTGCCATTGGATATAATTCACTTGTAGTCTGTGACCGAATAACCCATCCGCCAAACTCTAAATCAGGCCCTAAATCTCCAAAATAGCCAACATGGAGCTACCAGCTCCACATAGTCATAAAAATCCCCATATTTGCCAATGAAAATTCACTCCTTCCCTTTCTAAGCAGAGATAAATGTATGCACCATAAGCATAGCAGAGCAGACATCATGTGAGAATACTTCTGTCTTGTTCACAAGCAAACCCGCTAGGAACATGTGCATGTGTGACACATGAGGAGGAATAGGAGAACATACAGGCAAAGAAGAACATTGCTATGAAACCAAACAGTAATGCATATAGAGGTTTACGCTCAACAAGAGACACCATGAATGGATTTCTACAGGGCACACGTCACACCCGAGAAAGTCATGCCTCATCCCATGATCACAGAGTGATAAATCTCCTGTATAAACATTGTTACTACACCAGTGAGTCCCAATTTAGAGTCATAAAGAAATGATCAGTATTTCATAACAATTACCTTCAATGCAGTAAGGGAAGATCTGATGCATGCAAAACCCAGGTACCATGCCATATCACTTCCCCATGGAGGACATAGCAGATGTGACACACAATAACATTCATACTGTCAGTGTATTTTGCAACACCAAAAGGCCCTTTGATTACATGTACATAGGCATCAAAAAGCCCCAGAGATGCCTTTGTCTGCTTCGTCTGAAAGGAATACACCATCTCAGCATAAATTTGATCTCTGATGCTAATTTATCCTTCACTACATTTTCAAAATGCTTCCCAGGTTCATATTATGATGCTGCCACGACTACCCCCAGTCGAGTATCACAAGAATGCAAAGACCAAAAGATCAGAATTGTATGCTACTAGGACTGCCCATATAGCTGAACACCACATAGTTCCTACTTACCATATTCCAACCAAACATGACTTCTTCCTAACCCCAGTTGATGACACTGGTTACCCTCTGAAGACACAGCTGATGATGGCCTACCACAATCTTCCCATGCTCCACAGCATCATTGCGGTAAGGGACGAGGTGGCAGCTTGTCCTGACCCCGCTTGACGCCTACAAGCTTTTTAGAGCGGATGCTCTGTAAGATTATTGCTGCATTACTCCCTGGATTTTAAACGCACTGATTTTAAAATTGATTACGAATTTTAGAAAAACGATCTTTTAACTTACCTAGCACCTTGCACTTTGCACTAGCGGCGGATAGCTGTTGAAATTGACTAATAATTTTAAACTGTATTCACCTGTATTGCTATTTACACTCTGCCTAAGCTGATAAGGGTCACATTTTCTGTCTGTGCTCAATAATCCAGCCTGCCCGCCCCGGTCCGACTCGGTAGCCAATACCGTTGTGCGGAGGGCGGGGCAGGCAAGAGCCAGACACCCACAGGAAGTCGAGCAGTCAGCGTTCTAGCTGCTCACTCCTGAGGGCTATTTAGGCGGCGAGGAGGCACGAATCATTGCGGTAAGGGACGAGGTGGCAGCTTGTCCTGACCCCGCTTGACGCCTACAAGCTTTTTAGAGCGGATGCTCTGTAAGATTATTGCTGCATTACTCCCTGGATTTTAAACGCACTGATTTTAAAATTGATTACGAATTTTAGAAAAACGATCTTTTCACTTACCTAGCACCTTGCACTTTGCACTAGCGGCGGATAGCTGTTGAAATTGACTAATAATTTTAAACTGTATTCACCTGTATTGCTATTTGCACTCTGCCTAAGCTGCTAAGGGTCACATTTTCTGTCTGTGCTCAATAATCCAGCCTGCCCGCCCCGGTCCGACTCGGTAGCCAATACCGTTGTGCGGAGGGCGGGGCAGGCAAGAGCCAGACACCCACAGGAAGTCGAGCAGTCAGCGTTCTAGCTGCTCACTCCTGAGGGCTATTTAGCCCCTCGTCGGGTCTAGCGCGCAGCGGTTGCGCGCAGCGGGGCGCCTTAGTCGGCGCCTAAGACAAGCCAAAGACCTGCCCGTCTGCGCCTGTCCGCGCCAGGACGGAGCCAGGAGCCAGAGGCTATGCCCGCAATTCATGCCGCACAGAGAACCATCAGGTATTCCATCACAGACCTATTGGCCCTTAAACCAGCTCATCCACTCTGCTGCAAAAATGAGAACTGGACATACCCAGAAGGCCCTTTCTCCTGTAAACTATGCCACTTCCAAGCTAACACTCAATCTCGACCAGATTGTAAGATACCACAGACCATTCAACATAAAAACGAACTACAATGTTTACTGCTAAACGTACGGTCAATGCCGAAACATCAACTTCAGATATGGGATCTAATCCACACTTCTCAGCCTGATCTGTGTTTCCTGACGGAAACATGGCTCAAACCCCATACAACCCCCGCCATTACGATCGCAATCCCTTCAGGATATAAGTTCCTACATATGGACCGACCCGTTAAAACAGGAGGCGGGCTAGCCATCATACATAAGGAGCACCTGAAAGTAACTATTATGGAGGAAAAATGTAGTCCAACTATTGAATTTATAATCTTCAGGATTAATCTCTCCACTAAAATCGCCAAGAAAGGTACACTTGTTTACCGCCCACCGGGACCTAATGCAGGGTTCTCTCTTTCCCTCATGGAATCACTGACACCTTACATTAGAGCCAAGGAAGACTTTGTCCTCCTAGGCGACTTCAATATACATGCAGACAACCCGGAATTAAATGAATCCATATCCTTGCTTCAAGACATGTCCACCCTAGGACTCCAACTTCATAATTCGGACCCCACTCATGAAGGGGGTCACCTTCTAGATTTACTTTTCTCAAACTGCTCGACCATGTCAGGCATAGTTACCTCCCAGTTAGATTGGACAGACCACTATCTGCTGGAGTTCCATCTTCCAATAAAAAACAAACTGCCACCCCATAAAACTCTTCCTCCCATATGGCGACGTCAATGGCATAAAGTCACCATAGAAGGATTACAGAAGGTTTGGGAAATACCCGCATCCCTGGCAACAGACAGAGTAGAAGATACCCTAATCAAATTCAAGGGTTCCCTAACAAAGGCAATAGACAAGCTAGCACCCCTCAAACTCCACAAACAATTCCCAACTCACAAGAAGGAGAAATGGTACACAGAAGTACTAAGAAGTGAGAAGCAAGGGTGTAGAAGATTAGAAAAAAAGTGGAGGAGGTCACACCTCACCGTGGATAGGAAAGCCTTTTCTGATGCCCAATCTATATATTACAAAAATATCAGAAAAGCCCGCAAGAATAGTTTGGCCCAGCAGATTTCAGAGGCAGGCAACTCCTCGAAGGAATTATATAAAATACTTGAATCCTTTGTGAAACCGACTGCATGCGCTAGCGCAGACGATTTTTCACTGCCACTCTGTGAAGAGATATCCCTGTACTTCGAGAGTAAAATTAACATCATCTACGACAAAATCCTGAATGCCACTCTCACTAACAGTGGCAGACACGCCCCCAGTGTTAGCCCCACTAGGACTGCCTCACAACAAAGAACAGTATCGCTACTTACTTTTCCTCTAATATCTGATATCGATCTCCCCCCTCTAATAAACCACATAAAATCTGGCTCTCCTAACAACCTCATACCTGCAAGAATGATGTCCCCTCTCTGCCCCTTCCTAGGTCCATTCATACAAACTATACTAAATAAATCCCTCAGCGAAGGGCAGGTGCCGTCTGAATGGAAACAAGCAGTCGTAAATCCAATTAGGAAAAATACCACACTACCCTGGTCAGATTTATCTAATCTGCGACCCATATCCCTCCTACCCTATCTCAGTAAACTTACCGAGAAACATGTAAATACCCACCTGTCGAACTACATCGAGGCAGCGGGGGGCCTGGACCCATCCCAATCTGGTTTCAGGCCCAACCACAGCACTGAATCAGCCCTCCTCTCCATGACCGACAACATCAGGATGTCACTGGACAGGGGGGAATCAGTGATTCTAGTGCTGTTAGACCTGTCCGCTGCCTTCGACACGGTATCACATGATCTTCTACTCGATAGACTGAGAGATGTGGGGGTGGGAGGTACAGCCTTGTCATGGCTGCATAGCTTCCTCTCTGACCGAACCCAAGGCGTCAGACTGGGCTCTCATTCCTCACCATCAAGAGAGCTAGCAAAGGGAGTGCCACAGGGCTCGTGCCTCAGCCCCACGCTGTTTAACATTTATGTGGCCCCTTTAGCTAATCTGATAAGATCCTTTGGATTTACCCCTGTATCGTACGCTGATGACACCCAGCTGCTCTTTCCTTTCCAGACCCTAACACCGGCAATTCAGTCTTCATTTGCTGATGGGATGAGGGCAGTAGCACGCTGGATGTCAAAAAAATTTCTTCAGTGCAACGTGTCAAAAACCGAGGTCATGCTATTTGGAGGGGCGACTCTTCTCTGGTCCCCGCAGTGGTGGCCTCTGGAGCTGGGCCCCGTCCCCAACCCCAAACAAACAGCAAAAAATCTCGGCGTCAAATTAGACCAGGCACTCCTGCTTAAGGAGCACACCACGCAAGTGGCGGGTGCCTGCCTCCATGTGGTGGGGCTTCTGAGACGCGCCTTTCCTTTCCTACCCGAAAGCCATAGGAAAACTCTCATTCAGACCCTCATTATAAGCAGAATGGATTACTGCAACGGCCTATATCTCTCAGCAAATGAAGAACAGCTAGACAAACTTCAGGTTGTACAGAATACGGCTGCTAGGCTGGCCCTCAATGCCCCCCCCAGAACGCCTTCCCGCCCTCTTCTTCGTCAACTTCACTGGTTACCTATAAAACAACGCATCAAATTTAAAGTCTGCAACATCATATATCGATGCCTGTTTGGTACCAGCCCCAGTTACCTGAAAGAAAAATTCTTGCCCTACATCCCTGACCGCACTCTCCGCTCCAGCAACCATCTGTTGCTTCAGGTCCCAAAGATAAGAAGAGCCAGACAGGGTGGTCGAGCACTGTCCTATAAAGGACCAATCCTGTGGAACTCCTTACCCACCGAGTTGAAACAGACCAGGACCCTGGAGTTATTCAGGAAAAAACTGAAGACATACCTCTTTACCCTGCCTTAAGTCTGCCCGACCCCCCATCCTCAGCTTTATTCTTACAGTAATCTGCCAAAAGCAAGTAACAGCGCAGAGATATCCCTTCGGGAATTGATTCATGCGCGTAACAAGCAAATAAATAAATAAATAAATAAATAAACAACAATAGACAGCTCTCTACCAGGGATGAACATGGCCAATATGTTCCAGGAACAACAAAACCATCCACTTTTCAGACATTGAGTGCGCTCTGTTCTGCAACTCCACTGTCCTAGTCAGCCGCTATACACAGGAAGAACAGGCATTAGGACATGCAATTTGTGACTGATAAATACACAGATAAGAACTACACAGACACCTAGGAGCTTATATCAAGGTGCATGGTGTAGTGAAAATCCTTAAGACCCTTTTCATCTGATGGGTGTCCAGGCCAGAACCCCCTTCACATACCATGGCATCAAAGCAGTATAATTTGTGATAGGAAGATCTACAGTTGCAATGATCAAGGTACTGATCACTAGCAACAGAAGTATATCATGTGGTAGATAGCAGAAAGAGACATGGTGCTCGTATCAAGCAGCCCACACATTGTAGTTATGCAAAATCACAAAAGTGCTCACAAATATAGATCTGGCAGGAGACAGGACACTCTTATCAACAGAATAAAAGAGCTTGTACCCTCACAATAAGTAAGCAATCAACATCTGAGTGTTGGTGAAACCTGCATATACTTTTCTGTGTGTACAAAGCCCATCCGTCACCTATAGCTGGGACATAAAATAAAATTATAGGGATTTGATATTTACAAGGCATTTGACTTGCTTCAGAAAATAATATAAGGTAGTACAAAGTTTATCATGAAAAGGTGTGTTTAAGTTGCCTTACTTGGTTCTGGTTGTTCTATCACCTATGAAAGAAAAATGTATTTTAGCAACTACAATATTGTTATCTGCATTCAATGCATTGTTGTTTAGAAGTTGTATGTCTACCTGCTAGACCTGATTTATATTTACACAATAAATAAAACTGGTAACTGGTAACAGGGAAGTATTCGGTCAAGAATAGATAGGATGAACGATGAACATTGTGTCAATGCTTTATCATTATGTATCATGTAGATATTATGGAATACTTAAAAATAAAGAAAGGACTTTTGGAAGAATGGTAAGACTGTTAATCAAGATGGCGTCTATGAAGACTCTCAACTAATAACAGTGAGAGGCTTGATTTAGAAAGGAAGGGTAATACTATGTTAGTTAAAAGTTAGTTAAAAAGTTCTTAATAGAGCGCACTGCGACCAAGCGGCTTCCTGGCGCTGGAATCTAGACTAGGCAACACAGAAGTCTGCCAGGGAGGAATCAGCAGGAGTACGCTTGGGAGAACAGGAACGTCTTGAGTGCCTTGCGGAAATGAGAATAGACAGGGATAGATCTAATGGACAGCAGGAGGCTATTCCAGAAACGGGGTGCCAGTACAGAGAACCTAGTGCCACCAGTTTTGGATTTGCGGAATCGAGGGACATTAAGGAGAGCCTGATTAGAGGAACGGAGAGGGGGTGGGGGTGTAGGGGCAAATGAGTGAGTTAATGAAAACCGGGGCAGTGCGAGCACGGGCCATGAAGGCCAGGCATCCCATCTTGAAGAGGGATCTCTGGCCAATGGGGAGCCAGTGAAGGGATTTCAAAAAAGGAGTGATGTGATGGGACTTGGGAAGGTGGTGAACAATGCGGGCGGCCTTATTTTGGATGGCCTTAAGACGGCGGAGTTCGTAGGCTGGGATACCCACGTACAGGCTGTTCCCGTAGTCAAGACGGGAGAGAATCATGGCCAAAATAATAAGTTTGAGGGCATCAGGGGAAAAAAACCGGGAAACTTTCCGAATGATCCGGAGGGATAGGAAACAAGAAGATACAACAGAGCTAATCTGGGCATGCATGGATAGGTCCTGACAGATTTTGATGCTCAAGGTCTTTACAGAGGTCGCCGGGACTGAGGGGGGGGCAAAGATGGAGGGCCAGAACGCGGCGGACCAGGGGGAGATGGTAGCGCCTGTCAGGACCAGCTCTGTCTTGTCCGGATTTAGTTTCAAGTGGTTATGGTTCATCCATTCGGAGATGAAGACAAGGGTAGAATGAAATTTCAGCAAGGAGTCGGAGGGAGGGGAGAGGTCGAAAACAAGCTGGAGGTCATCCGCATAATTGTACACGGAGACCCCCATGTCTAAAAGGGAGAGAATCAGAGGGAGAATATAAAGGTTAAAGAGGAGGGGAGAGAGGGAAGAACCTTGGGGGACCCCACAAGAAACCAGGCGGGTAGGGGCAGAAAAGCCAGAAAGATGGACCGCCTGGGTCCGCCCTTTAAGAAAGGAGGCGAGCCAAGAGAAAGCAGTACCACGGATGCCCGCTGCGCTGACACGGTTAAGAAGGATGGAGTGATCGACCGTGTCAAACGCAGCGGACAGATCAAGGAGCATCAGGGCCTAAGGACGATTGGAATCAGCCTTACTCTTGAGCTCGTCTAGGACGGACAGGACCACTGACTCAGTAGAGTGGACCGGGCGGAAGCCCGCTTGGTGGGAGGCCAAAAGATGATTACCCTCAATGAAGGAGGAGAGACTATTTGTAATGTGGCTTTCCAAGATCTTCCCCAACTATGGAAGAAGGGAGATGGGTCTGAAATTAGAAGGGAGGGAGGGATCTAAACCGGGCTTTTTTTAAATGCGGAGAACTATGGCCGACTTAAAGGAATTAGGGACTAGGCCTTGAAAAATGGAGGCGTTAAGAAGGGAGAGGGGGGGATTAGGGCAGTTGATAAAAAGCTCTCTCAGAATGCGGGCCGGGGCGCAGTCAGCCGGAGAGCCAGATTTCACCTTCTGGAGTAGAGCAAGAAAAGAGTCAATAGTAATAGAGGGAAAGTGGTCAAGAAAAGAAGAGGGCAAAGGAAGGACAAGAGGGGGGAGTGGCGAAGAAGTTGATGGAATATTAGATTTAATTTTTTCAATCTTCTCTATAAAAAAGTTGTTAAGAGATGAGCATATGGCTTGGGAGGGAACAAGATTAAGGTTGACCCCATCAGAAGCAACATGGTTGCGGACTATAGAGAAAATCTCTTTGGATTTGTTGGCTGAAAGTGCGATTTTCTCCGAGAAGTAGGAAGTTTTGGCTGATAGGACGGACCTTTTGTAGTTATTAAGGAGGGATTTATATTTCGCCCGTAAAAGGGGGCAATAGGTACGCCTCCAATGACGTTCAGAGCGCCTGAGGTCTAATTTAAGGCTTTTCAGCTCGCTGGTGAACCACTTGTGCGCATCATGGGGGCGGCAAGCCTAAACTTTCTTAAGAGGGGCCACCAAATCGCAAGACAAAGACAGCCAAGAATTCACAGCGTCTGCTTGAAGATCAAGGGAAAGCTTAGAAAAATCAGGCAAGGAAGAGGTAAGGGAAGCACAAAGAGAGTTGAGATCAACCCGATTCCAGTTTCTGGCAGAAATATTCTTGGGTAAAAGGGGCTTCTCTGTTGCACCGAGGTCATGGAAAAAGGAGATCAGTAAGTGGTCAGACCAGGGGCAAGGGAGAATACTGGGAGAGAGAATAGTGCGATTGACTGACCATATTTGATCTAGGATATGGCCATGGTCATGGGTAGCGGTGTGGATGTGGGGAAGAAAGTTAAGACAATGGAGGGTGGCCGTAAAATCTTTAGAGAACTGGTCTTCCCTGGGGTCGCCCGGCCAATAGTTAAAGTCTCCCAGGATAAGGACTGATGAGTTATTGACCACGAGAGTAGCCAAAAGCTCCTGAAGGGAGGGTACAAAGTGAGGCATATTTTGGGGAGGGCGGTACACGAGAACTATGGTGAGAGGGGCCAAAAGATTAACAGAACGGGCTACTAAAAAATCAACACTAGGTATGGGAGGGTGTGGGAGAAGTTGGAACTGGAGATGGGAGCGGGCAATCATAGCCACACCCCCGCCGACTTTGCCATCAGGACGATCCGCCCGAAGGGCATAATAGGAATCGGGAAGGGTGGACAATACATCAGGCAGAGAATCGGCCGAGAACCAAGTCTCTGTGAGAAACAAAAAATCAGGAGCCTCAGTATCCAGTAGGTTAAAAAGCTCTAACTGATGCCTGCCTGCCGATCGGGTGTTAAGGAGGTAGGCAGTGGCCGAGGTAGGTACAATAAGAGGGAGAGCGGTGGGAGAAGGCGAAGTAACACGGGGCATAGGAATGGGCAAGACAGGTGTGGAGGAGAGGGGAGAGGAAACAGAAATACCAAGTACATCAATACGCTGCCGTAAGGGAGAAGCAATGGACTGGGCAGCATTGAGGGCGTGCAAATCAGCAGTGGCATAAACATGATCGGGAGCAGGGTGTATAGCCCCTGGCCCCGGCCGGTCGCGGACGGGCGCAGACGGGCTTGCCTTTGGCGCGCCCGCTGCGCTTCCTAGGCCATGGTATCATTTTATGCAGGCAGGGGCGGGCGGGGCAGAGCACTAGACTGCTCGCCCAGCTCGTCAACCTCACCTAAGATGGCGGGACCGGGGGGCAATGTTGCAGGGTTCGAGCGCTGAATAGTGCAAATGCGCAGTTTATTAAAAAAAGCCAATAAACACACAAACTAAATTAAAATAGGAATAGCAGCAATAAGAAAGTAAAGGCAGAGAGTCCCGGCTTCCGCCTCAGGACTTAAGTGCACCCACTCACTAGCAATCAGCGAGGAGATCGTTTGCTCAGCGTTTTTGTGCAGGCAGGGGCGGGCGGGGCGGAGCACTAGACTGCTCGCCCAGCTCGTCTACCTCACCTAAGATGGCGGGACCGGGGGGCAATGTCGCAGGGTTCGAGCCCTGAATAGTGCAAATGCGCAGTTTATTAAAAAAAGCCAATAAACACACAGACTAAATTAAAATAGGAATAGCAGCAATAAGAAAGTAAAGGCAGAGAGTCCCGGCTTCCGCCTCAGGACTTAAGTGTACCCACTCACTAGCAATCAGCGAGGGGATCGTTTGCTCGGCGTTTTTGTGCAGGCAGGGGCGGGCGGGGCGGAGCACTAGACTGCTCGCCCAGCTCGTCTACCTCACCTAAGATGGCGGGACCGGGGGGCAATGTCGCAGGGTTCGAGCCCTGAATAGTGCAAATGCGCAGTTTATTAAAAAAAAGCCAATAAACACACAGACTAAATTAAAATAGGAATAGCAG
This sequence comes from Lissotriton helveticus, assembly GCF_964261635.1. Taxonomy (NCBI): domain Eukaryota; kingdom Metazoa; phylum Chordata; class Amphibia; order Caudata; family Salamandridae; genus Lissotriton; species Lissotriton helveticus. The sequence goes on along the minus strand of NC_136059.1, from coordinate 957,736,427 downwards.
CAATAAGAAAGTAAAGGCAAAGAGTCCCGGCTTCCGCCTCAGGACTTAAGTGCACCCACTCACTATCAATTCCAATTGTGATTTAGAACTATACATTATTGAAAAGATGTACTTACAAGTTAAAGCCCTATTGTCGGCTATTTTGTAATTATTGATTGAGTCTACTAAAAAGCATGATTGATTTTTATAACATATGAGGCTTTTAAAAACCTATTAAACCTAAAGCATTGATATATATATATCTATATATATATATATATATATATATATATATATATATATATATATATATATATATATATATATATATAGATATATATATATATACTCACTGACATTTTCACCTAACTATAATGTTACATTAAACTTTGTTTTTTAAAGTGAATTTCTAGTTTTTTTATGTAAAGTAATATTTTATTGCGATACGTAAGGCTAACCCCTGGGTGCAAGGCCTTTGGCAGTGTGCTGCACAGGGTTGGTTGCTAACCCGCCGCCCTCAGCCAGCAAACCCCGGGGACCCCATCCCACAGGGTTGTATTTTTTTAATTAAAGGGTGCACAGCCCCCCTCCCGAGCCATTATGGTGTTGTTCCTTTTTAATGAAAGGGTGGGGGAACAAGGGCCCTCTAAGCCACTGGGCCACCGGGCACTCCATCCCCCAGGGCCTTCCCTCCAAAAAAGGAGAGGGGGTGTGCAGTCGTGGGTCTGTGGGATCCAGGCCCATAGGACTCCATCCCCTGGGGAATGTGTTATTTTTTTTAAGGGGAGAGGGACAAGCAGCCCCCCTCACCCAGCCTCCTTGGGCCCCGGGGACCCCATCCCCTGGGGCCTTTCTTTCTTTTATGGGGAGGGGGTACACTGACCCCCTCCCTGATCCAAAACCTGCCCCGGGGATACCCCCCTCCAGGGTCTTAGGTGGGTTACATTGGGGGCTACAGATGGATCACAAGGGCCCCCACTGCCCATCACATTGTGTGCAGGTGGGAGCCAGCACCTTTTCTTTGCTCTCACCCGGGCAGGAGCAACATTTTTATCTGCTTATGCACAGCGACTGTGTATTATCACGTCCCCGGGGATGGGGCCCCCCTCCTTTCTGTCAGTTTTTTGTCTCCACTGTCCGTGATCCTCAGGGCCCAAAAGGGGCTCAGGGAAGGGCACCGTGTGCCACCTCCCCTTATTTAAAAATGTTAGCCCTGGGGAAGGCGTTTCTGGGACCCACTGGTGGTACAGAAAGGGGGGCTGCAAGCCCCCCTCCCCAATAATAAGCGATCGGCCCGGGGGATGCGTCCCCTTGGGCGCAATAGAGTCTTGGGTTCAAATTTCTACTATATAAAATATAAATATAAATATTGAATGTAAAAGACCTCCGGGACCTGGCCCACCCCTGGGGTCAAATATTTTATATAAAAAATTATGCTAGACGGTGTTTTTCTTTTTTTATATGCTGCGATCCCTCTGGAGTCCTGCGCGGTCACACCATATATAAAAAATATTTTGGCCCCTCTGGGACCCCCATCCCCAACAAGTACTAGGGGAGTGGGGTATCCCTACCTGACCCCCTTATGTTTTTTTCTATTTTTAAACACAGGACAGGGGACTAAGTCTCCGGGTCCTGTTATGGCTGCCTGCAACATCGTTTTCCATGTTGCATGCAGCCAAGTTTTTTTAGGTAGCGTTCCCTAAAACAGTGAATGGAAAATGCATGGGAAATTTAATTTCGCCACCCTTTGTTTTTCTTGGTCCCCGCTTCACAGATCACCTCAAAACTTTCCAGGAAGGGGCTGACAAAGTCTTTTTAGGAAGTTTTTCCTATGGAAAACAGACCTAACTAATAACTATAACTACCCAATGGCATGCGTCACTGGGTAATTTTTATTTAGAGATAACATTCAGTCCTTTAATACATTGTTATTGTAGAAATTGATGTATAGATTAGGAAACTATAACGTGATGAAGAATACATTGAGTGTATGACTACATGAATTTAGTTTCTATATGTCACTGCCCGTTCTGCCTGTACGGTCTGTTCCTTTATTTGGTCTACCGGTGTCGGTTTGACCCCCATGGCAGGTCCCTCCACTTCCCTTTGCAGTGATACTGATCATGCAAGTTGAGTTTTGCTCTCAGGGGGTATGTGTGCGTTTCTCTTAAAGATGCTCGTTGTGCATTGTAGATTCCCCAAATGTTTACTAAGGAGCTCACATTTTCTGCCTCCTATCTTGCCTCCTCGTGAGATCTCAGTTTACGGACATGCAGAAGACATGTGACACGGTGGCGTGACCTTTATCGAGCATTTCCTCTGTTTACCCAGTGCTTGGCTTTGATCCTTCTACCTGGGAGAAGGATCTTCCAATGCTGGCTCAGGACGTCTGCTTCCTACTCTGCTGAACCCTCCTGCTTCAATCAGCCCGACTTTACTGAATTCCCCTCATTACAATTGGCTGGCTACTCAGATTCTGAAGATACCTCTTGTGTTTGTTTCCTTTAAACCACTTCACTTTGGAGAAGATGTCAGTGCACTGTACCTAGTTTTGTGGCTTAAATTAGAAGTTGTTTTCCTTTTTACTCACTCCTGTGGACCTTCCCTAAAGTAACTCTCCTTTTTGATGTGCTGTCTTGTGTAGCCTAATTGTTACCTTTTACCTAGTGCCGTTTCTAAATGGAGACTTCATTTCTAGATATCCTTGCCATAGGTAATTGACGTAGATTCCAAGACTTTATTTGTTCTGTCTTAAGTTATCTCCTATGCTATTTTTAATAGTAATAATTGTTCTTTATTTTCATCAGTTCTAGGAGTTTTATGGCAATTGATGTCATGTTGTGGTGATTCGATAGGTGAGTGTATATAAGGGGCGTATATGGAAGTAGTTACTGGGGTGCTATCTTATACTCTGGTTGATACTTACCTCTTGTTTGTGTTTGCGTATTGCAGACATGTGAAATCAAGGAACCCATCTATCATTTGGTGTTACTACCAAAAAGGACTGGATCATCCCCAGTACTGAGAGTTGTATTGACTTCAGAACCCTTCCTACTCCCTATTTCATTTTTCCATTTTCCCTTAGGGCTAATGTTCCGCACTTGTGTATCAGGTGTGGAGCGCTAGCCTGGAGGTGAGAGGATGGGCTATCTTTGGTCTTGCAGAATATTGGTTTTCAGGTGTTGTGAACATATCTAGGACCCTATTTAAATGTGGTTATAACATATCATATCCTTATAAAGGCATAATAATCATATCCATATTTAGTCTTAGCCAATGCAGTCCACATACGGCAAGGCTACTTCCATAGACTCCTAGAAAGTACAACGCGTTCTTAAAACAAACCAAGCCTCCAGCAGCCCTGGAATTCCCCCTGCTTCTGTTTTGATTTGTCCAAGAACTCCTGGAGTCCTGAAAGAACTGCGAGTTCTTAGTGACGTCTTATGTCCAACCTTACGTCAAACTCGGCACCTTCCAGGTATAAATATACCAGCAGCTACCCTAGCAAAACACACGGTGGTTTGGAGCAGATCAGCTATCTACTTGCCCGACGCCCTGCTGTGGCAAGTGCCAAAGGAAGCCGACCCTCCCATTGACGCACTGAGAAAGACGCTGTCTTTTCTCCTGCCGAGAAATCCAGCTCCAGTGTTTCAAGTCACCCTTGCGGGTTGCTGGGAGATCGAGTCCTGAGAAAGAGATACAAGACCTCCTTCATTCTATAACAAAGGTACGGAGCAGATTAGATCCTTAGAGAATTCTTGATTCAGATTCTTGGCAAAAACTATCTTAACTTAAACTGCAGCTCACTTACTCCTCCCCACGTACTAGGCTTAGGTTAGGTACACCGGGGTAGGCGTATCTTAGAAGCACCAGTTGAGTACGTTTAGTCATGGTTTTATCTATGTATATATTTTATCTATTTTAGATACCGTATGGCTTAGAAACTATACCATGCTTTTACAGTATTATTTTATAATACTCCTTTTACTGTACGCACTTTACTTTATGACAAGTATTGCAATTGTAGCAACTCACTTCTCTTGCTTGAGAAAGAAGACTGTTCAATAAATAACCACTTTTATTGAAAACGCCAGTCTCTCTATTTCTCTGCGCTTCTGGTGAAACTAAGTATGCACGATTGACTGAGTGAAATAGTTATCTATTGTTTCCGCGACTCTGGAGATATACTCCTTATTCTGGAGGGAGCAAAGTTGTCATGTTTATGCGGTTGTCAGAAACTAATCCCTTCTTGTCTATTCAGGAAAGTTAACACCTTCCTGTTTACTCGAGAAAGTTTCTAGTGACCTCTGAGCTAGCTGGCATTCATAATTAAGTCTAACATATTCAATAGAGACCTAGTCGACCTAAGTCCTACGTCTAAACTATCGTTTATGTTATTCCAATGCGCAGAGCCTATTGGGAATATAGGAACTACACTACATGGCGCCCAACGTTTGGTAAGGCGATAATTTAACGTTAGATGCTAGAGTAACTCAGTCGTGCTTTTCACACAGACCCCTTTTTCCCGTAAATACTCCATCAGACGTCTGGAGTGGGTGAAAGGTTAATATCCGCCGAAACTTAGTAGGAAGAGATTCCTATGTATTAGTTTTTGGTTTAGTCAACGTTGAAGGATACAGTGTTCCAAAATATTGTGCACCTAATCTTTGTTTCCTTGAAACTTGCTCTGCAAAAACTTTCTGTCAGAAAACATGTCAGAAAGTGACGACTAAAGGGAGAGAGCTAAAATAGCAGCTCAACTTTTAGCGGAGGACACAAGTCTCCGGCAAGATGACCCGGAGGCTATAATCATCCCAGTCAATGTAAGGAAGAGTGTAACTTACAAACTTATAGAAAATGGAGTATCATCAAGAGGTGGTACAGTCATATTTATGGTAGAGGCCCATGAATATAGACAGACAGAGGTATTCTATTCCTGGATACATTTTCCAGCAGCACATGCTGTGACACGCGATTTCCACTACTACAAAATAGAGGAATCTCCAGAGGAATACGTTCCTTTCGAGGACATTGAAATTCCACTAACATACCAAGAGCACCAGCTCTGGTTTAATGGCACCCTAAAACACAAAAATCACTTCACCAGGCTCGGTCCACTAGGTAGACCAGGAGCCACATGGCCGGTTCTAGCCAGCTATACACCACATCCTGACATTGAAAAAATGTCCAGCGGAGAACGTTTAGTTCAGCTAAAACAGCCAATCAAAATACATAGACAATTGGTCCAATATGTCATGCGGACTTTAACAGTCCAACCAGCAATAAAAATTCCACAGCACACCCCTCATCAGGGGAACACAAATAAAATTACACCACAGACTATACAATCAGTCATTGGCAAAATACCCGCAAAACGGGAACAAATTCCATTTTGGTTAGCTCAAAAAAATACTCAGATAGAGGCAGTATTTCTTGATACTACACCTCATGATAAACACAGAATTCTGACTATCTGTCTTCCAATGGGGATCGCACCACATGTGGAGGACTGTGACACTTGGGGCACAGTCTTTGCTTCAATATACACAAAAACACATGGTGTTCCGTCTATGGCGGTTATACCAGACGTATTAAGACAGATTCAAAATGAATATGGTCTAGAGCCTGCTTTAACTCTAGGTATGAAATTACTGAAAGATTTAAGCAAGTCTCGGCTATACTATTAGCCAACATAAAAGGAGAAGCAGCATCTGTGGCGATCCACCAAAAATTGAAAGAAACAGATATAGCAGAACAACCTTTTGAACTTGCCAGAATAATTGAAAAATCCTATGAAGAATTAGGTAGAGATAGTTTGGGTCGAAACCACTAAAACCACAACTAACTGAAAATCCTGAAAAGAGCTTTATTAAAAATAATCTCATTACTCCAAAAAAGATGTGGGAGGGTAATAAACAAACTACTCCCAGAGAAAAACACTTCCAGTCCAGAGGAAGGTCTCCCCAACGGAGAAATAGATCTCCAGAACGGGGGGCAGGTCTCCACAACGTGAGCCCTCTGAAAAAAGATACAACCTTAGAAATAGGGATAATTTAAGAAAACCTGACAGATATCAAGATAATGATACACGTCCCTCTCGATCTTTTCAGACTTCCTCACAGAAATCGGAAAGAAGAGGACGGTCAGAACACAAAGAAGAGCGCGTCAAGTCCAAAGACAAGGAACCTGCTCATCAAAGTAAAAAATTACAATTTCCCAAAAAGAAGGTAGCCAGTATTAAAATAACACATGCCGAGGATGCTGAGGACACAACTCAAGAACGGAGAATGGGCCCAGACAATGCTAGACAGTGCAGCAGAAGTGACCATAGCTTGCAATATCCTGATGAATCTTCTGGAGACAGTGGACATGAATGAATACATTCAGGTGGCAACTGCAGACACCAGAGTTAGTGTGCCCCATAAATTATATGAAATAACATTACGTATAGAAGGGGACAAAACTAGGAAAATAAAAGGTCTCTTTTTGGAGAACCTATCTAAAGGCTATGATATCCTGCTAGCAGAAAAAGACTGGCCACCAGAGTTTGTCAGGGAGTGCCCACATGGCGAAGAAATGATTATGCCTGCCTTCTCAAATCACATTCAAATTCATAAAAAATACACATTTGCTAGAAAATGGGCATTGGCCCAAGCCCCTGCGTTATATAAAAATCATGTAGGATGGGATGAGGATTCTCCTCACCATAAAATTCAGTTAAAAAATCAACCTACTGCACAGAGGCAGTATCCTTTTAAGCAAGAAGCTAAAAAACAAGTCAGGGACATCTTAGATCAACTTGAATATCAGGGGGTGATTGAAACATGCACCACACAAATGAACAATCCTTTGTTTCCTGTCTCCAAGCCAGGCGATTCATATCGTCTAGTTTTGGACTACAGACACCTAAACACATGCTGCAAAACATTTGCAGTACAAAACTCACACAGTACAGCACTGATGAATAACATTGTGCGCAAAAAATATAAAACGACATTAGATATCTCAAATGGTTTCTTTTGTCAAAACATTGCACCAGAAAGCAGGTATTTGACAGCTTTCTCCAGTATGGGGGCCCAAAAGCAATTTTGTCGTCTCCCACAGGGATTCAAGAATAGCCCAGGATTATTTTCAGCAAGGGTAACAGAATTACTACAAATGTATGATGATGAGGCATTATCTTATGTCGGTGACATCTATCTTACAGACAATGACCTGGAGACACACTTAAAAAGAGTGAACACCATTATACTTGGGTACAAATTCAACTTTAAAAAATCACAAATTGCCCACCTCACTGTCCTATTTTTGGGATATGAGTTATCAAGTGAAGGCAAAAGCCTAGCAGACCAGAAGTGTACTCCAAGCTCCAAAGACGCTGAAAAACTTACAATCAATTCTAGGTTTCCTGAATTTCGGAAGAACATACATTCTAAACTATGCAAAGAGGGTTAAACCCCTCTTCGAATTAATAAAACCTGATTTCAAACCAATCAATTGGACTCAGAAAAACACAAAAATGTTAAGATCAATACAAACAGATATGTTAACTAAAACAAAGCTGCAAACACGCGCAAATGAACGCAGCCTTGTAATCCGAGTCATCCCAGGAAGATGCGGAATCACGTACCTGACCTCTAATGAGGGAGAAACGGTACCAATAGCTTATAAATCACACTTGTACACACAAGCTGAAATGAAATTCAGTTCTACTAAAAAAATTCTGAATGCGGTTCAAACTCCTGTAGCAAAAGAAAGAGACCTAGCCCAAGGCAAGAGCATATCTGTTTTAACAGCAGTATCAGCCCTTGAGGCAGTAACAAGACCAAGCATTCCGAATGCTAAAGCTTTAGATCCAAAATGGATACAATGGGAAAATTCTCTTGCTGCAACAGACGTGAAACACGCATTTGATCCGAAAATGAAAAAACTAGAAGATCTGGAATACGAACATGAATGTCCTCTGTCAATCGAAATTCTGCCTCTCGAACAATACACCTGTGTAATCTACACGGACAGATTTGCACAACACTACGTTGTGAAAAAACAAGTTTACAATGCAGCATGCACGATTGTTAAAGATCGCTGGTGCTTAGGTAAATTCAGACCGATGGTCACTAAAACTGAATCACTCAGAGACTGTACAGCTCAGCGAGCTGAAATAAGATCTTTAAAGATGGCGCTTGAAAATGCCGATCACGAATTCCCCACACTAATAGTGTGCGATTCGCATTACTGCGTCCAGTCTTACAATAATGACATGCAGACCTGGATCAAAAACGGTTACAAAGATGAGACAGGTGCCACAAAAAAACATAAAAAACTTTGGGAACAAGTAGTTCTTTTGCAGAAAGAACTACAAAAGACTCACGTGATACATACACTGAGTCATCAACGTGATGGCGTTCACGTTGCAGGGAATTAATTGGCTAACAGAGCCACAACGGCAGCTGTCAAACCGGTTTCCATAGCTACAAAAAAGCGTTCTAAGAAACAAATAGATGGAGAAACCATGCTGGCAGTAAAAGCCTCATTAAAAGGCGACTATGCAGCATTACCTCTCAACTATCCACTCGACAATACATACATAATTAATGCGAACTCCGTTCCTTTTGCTCAAATCCCTGGAGTGGGGGACAGAGTAATTCCAAACACGAACCGGAGAGCTTACTTGATTCGAGAAGCACACATGGGAATAGGTCTGAGGCACCAAGAGATCTTGAAATCTCTAATAGAATTACAATCACAATACTGGTGGCCGGCGATGAGCGTGCAAATTTATAACTTTGCAATGAATTGTCAGGACTGCAACAGAGATCTCAGTTGTGAACCGGACCAGACACCAGCCCAGACACCTCTATTAGAAAGCATTAGGCTATCTATACGCAAACATCCAGACGGAAAAATACAATCACATAATTATTAAGACGAGATTCATTTAGATGAGGCCGCAGCGCTCGGCTGACGCCAGAACTGTTATAAAAGATTTGCGAGTCTTTATCGGCACATACGCAATTGGCATGCTACATTCTGACCAGGGTCCTGCGTTTAGCTCTCGGGCTTACAAGGAGGCCATGGCCAGCTTGGGCATTGCATTGCGGTACTCTAGTCCATTCCATCCCGAGGGAAATGCGGTAGTGGAGAGAAAGAAACGTGACATAAAGCAATCTATAACAGCGAGGGTATTAGGTTCGGGTGACGGGTGGGTCAAACATCTAACAAGTGTCCAACCTAGTCTTAATAATCTGCCAAGAAATTTTCTGGAGGGAATCACTCCGTATGAACTTTTATTAGGTACCAGAATGATCATCAGTGACCTCGATTGGCAGACTTCAGTGGTGGAACAAAAAACCTTTGATATCAAAGATCGTTTGGCTGTTTTACAGTACTTAAATGAAACAAGAAGAAGTCTAAGTAACACAAAGCTAAAGCCAACGGCCACTGAAGAGAAACCACCTGTCCCAGCAAGACCTGTCTGGATTCCAAAGATTGGGGATTTGGTCAGAGAAAAGATTGCGGTGAAGAAGGAATTTGGGCCTTCTTACAGAAAAGCAGTACCTGTCATAGCTGTCAGCGGAACAAGATCAGTAGTACTACCGCCCCTTGCTGATACAAAATAAGAACAGAGTTGTATCAATAGAACCTGGTAAAACCACAATCATGTGGCCAATAATAAGTAGTAGGCCCAGTGGACTCCCAAGAAGTAGCAGAAGACCAAACCTTGCTACAATTCAAGAGGTTCAAACTGAGGGACTAATCACATTTGATAAACCTGCAGTGAATAAAAAAGGACTATGCAACAAAGCCATGGAACTTGTGCCTCTTGAAACCCAAATTGCAACAGTTCGTCAAGAAACACCAATCTACAATGATGTGGCCTCTGACTACACAAATGCAAAGATTAATGAAAATCCGGAAGCAATTCCAACAATTGACAGAACTGCTTCTGGCTACTTCATCAATTTCGATGACTTTTCTGATGATCCAAGTGAACATGAAGAAACGCCAGCAACTAAAACTTTCAAAGAAAAAATGACTGAACTCTTTCATCAACTCAAAGAAACATATCTGATTTCACCATGGATTGAATTATGGATTGTGTTAGGTGTACTTTTCCTCCTACTCTGGCTCATTTTGGTTTTAAGCTTGGGAAAATTCATTGATGGAAAATATAGTACAATGGACACAGCAAGTCAGAAAATCAACTTGGTCCTAAAGCCTCACAGATCTTCTCACATTGAAAAAAGAGAACTATCATCAGTAAACATCACAGCCATTCCTATATCTGGTGGTGTAGCATGGGACACTACTGATTACGACATATATGGCCCGGTTGAGCTTTTGAGATATCCACATCAGTTCAAGGTTTCATTAAGTGACTTTTTATCACCAAGTACTTTCTCTGATGATTGGGACTTTGAAAATATTAATAATATGATGTCAGATTTAGAAATGTCAGCAAAATGTACAGAACATGATTATTTAGAAGACTCAACAAAGTATGAAGAAATGTATTGCTTTAATCATTATGGGCATCACTATTTGCATAAATCTGCTAATCCTAGAAATGTTTTTACTTATAATCAATGGGAACGTTGTCCAACACCGCCAAGAGGCAGCTCAAAAACATTTTATGATAAATTCCAATACTTCTCAGGGTTTAACATCACTGATCCAGAAACGTTTTATTTTAAAATGTTAAATAAGACAGGAATGAAAAATATGTTGACAAACACTAAATTGATATATTCCACAAAATTGTATGACAAAATGTCTACATTTGGTTTTGAATTTTGGAAAAACAACATTGAAACCAAAACCATTTGGGGTACAAAAGATTGGCAGGTACAAGGTCTAGAATCAATATTTAGAGCCTGCGTGATCCCAGAACAAATAATGTTCCTGAATGACACCATTCAACAAACAACCTGTCTTGGCCTAGCCAAGATAAAGGACTTAAATAAACCGTCTATACCAAAGCCCATACCTGATAGTAATAGCTCTACAGATGCGGAAATAGACGTATCCCATATTTTAAAACAAAACAGAACTAATCCTGATTGGAGAAATTGTTGATCTGGCCCACAGACACTAATAACTGTCAAGATAGATTTGTGAATAAAAGACAGGGGTTCAAACAGAACAGGCCAGACCCAAGATATTACCAAAGACAACATCCAGGGATAATTACAACATACAGTGTAGGGAAACTATGCCTCGAATGGCTACAGAAATCCACACTGCCTGAAATTAAGCAATACTTGACTTTACTTAAAGAAGGTGCTGACTTGCGAGATTTCATATTGGGACCTCGCAAACAGTGCCAAAAACGTTTCATATACGCCGGTATATACGATGCTCACAACGAAGCTTGGAAAGTAACGCAAATTGAAACTGCTGAAAAAATACAAGAAATTGATCGTATTAATTTGGAAAAATCACTGTCTGTAGTGGGCAATGGGTTTACGACTCTGTCCTACAGAATTTATTCACTGGACAGCATTGTATCATCTGCTATTGATATAATAGAACAGGACATGCAAATGTTACAACATGGCCAGTCCCAATTATGTTCTATTGTACAGTTAGGCTGGACGTTACAAAACCTCCGTTCAGGCTACGTGCCATGGCGTCTAATCAACACAATGTCATTATTTTCTATCTTTAACCTTACAGATAAACGAATATCTTTGACACAAAAAGGAGCAGACTATACGGTGCTGAGCATTGAAAAACTAGAAAAATTGCCATTGACAATGTCAGAACGACCTGTCATTGAATGGATAATACATGGTTCAATTACAATTCCGATAACAACTTTTCAGTTTCAATATTGCCAAAAGTATATACCAGCAGGCCTGTATGAAAGGTTGGGTAAAGGTTACATCAAGCCGATCTGGAATCTACCTTATACACATAAATGTTACAGTGAGGGGAAAAAAGAGGTGTTTCTTAGTGGTAATAACTGTAAAAATTCACTAAGCGGCACTCTTCTGTGTCAAGGAATTAACTTGCATGGAGCCTGCGAAGGTTCATCAAATAACCTTTCATGCCACCTGCACGGCACCCCAGCTACACAGATAGAGCCTTTTTTCAGACAACTTTCCAACGGCAGTTACGTTATAATAAGTGTCCGCAGCTGTTGTGGCATGGTGCCAGGAAGGGCCTATCTCGTCAGTGTAACTTCCATGGTCACTTGCTGTATGCAAGTATTGTATCCAAATAACAAACCAGACAAGAAGGCAACGATATGGCCTTCTCTGAATATCTCTTCTATTCGAATTGATACTTTAAGCAGAATGAAATCCATTCTTTTACAAACAACTGTGCCTTTAACCTCGTCCAAAGAGACGTATGATCTGCAAGTTGCAAGAACACCGGCAGAGATACATACAATATTATCAACCAATTGCCCCGTGCATTTCGCAGAAATGTTAGGTCAAATTTTAAACATATCTGATACCGGTGGCATCGCACATGTATTTAAGACAATTTTTTCGGGACTATTAGCACCCTTTGAAGCAGTCCTGAGCATCTTCCCGAATTTCGTGCACTCTGTGTTTGGCGGCCTGCCTCTTATCTTGGGACTCGTAGCAGGAATTTTATTTTTGTTCCTTCTGCTCCGATATGGCAAATCCAGCCACAAACAAAACTCAGACTACCATGGAAGAAACGATCCTTGCGATGAGATGCTAATGTACTCGGCTTAGCTCGGCTAAGAGATCTGAATACCATATTCAGACCAATCTGGAAAGATTGCATCCTACCTGTTCTACGATGCCTGCTATGCGGAAAAGAATGCGTGTTGACGTCTGTCTCACACTACCATCAGCAGTAGCTTTGGATACCGATACTTTGCTTGGTTCGGTAACGGCTCATGCAACGTGTTGCCCCCAGCGGCTACCCATTCTGATGACGGCATTCGTTGAGACTTCACCATTACGATTAGGTGACGGTGCGGTACGAGATGAAAGCGGCACACAGGTACCACCTTCTGTGACCATTGCTGATCTGAACACCGATGACAGCATTGCCTCTCATATTTGCACTATTTCTGCTTTTTCGAACTTGGTCGTACTTTCTCCTACTGTTGTAGATGAATTCTTTGCAGCCCTATCTGAGTTAATGTTCTCTCCTAACAAAGAGAATAACTTTTGAGCACACAGCGTTCCCTGAACACTGAATTCGACCGTCAATTTTTAAAACAGAGCTTCTAAAAATCTGTGGAACTATTTTTTGCCCTGAAAGCGAAATTATTTTTCCCCGTTCCCAAAATCTTTACTTTTTTTTGGCACACAATACTCTGCTTAAAGTAGAACTATTCTTAGAGAACAAGATTTCTATTTTGAAACTCTAGAGACAATATTTTGATTCAGCCTCTAGCATATGTACAATCTTGTATAAATATGTGATGAAATGGTCTCGACCTTCTCTTCTGTATTAAGAGCCAGTTCATGAATGTAATTTTCGTGATTCATTCAGCCAATATTTGAACGTACTATATTTGCATTATCTGAATGATACCACTGCTTAAAAACGTACAGTATACTACTCATTTTTCATGGATATACCATTTCAACTGCATTTTATGTATTTTGGGGTAGGATGGAAAACACATGCATATTCATATGTTTAGAATTGCTTAGTATTTAGTAATGATGGACATTATACGTGGAGTGGGTGTTGTGAACGTATCTAGGACCCTATTTAAATATTCCCGATTTATGCCCTCATGTGGTTATAACAAATCATATCCTTATAACATCATAATAATTATATCCATATTTAGTCATAGTCAACGCAGTCTAAATACGGCAAGGCTATTCCCATAGACTCCTAGAAAGTACAACGCGTTCTTAAAACAAACCAAGCCTCCAGCAGTCCGGGAATTCCCCCTGCTTCTGTTTTGATTTGTCCAAGAACTCCTGGAGTCCTGAAAGAACTGCGAGTTCTTAGTGACGTCTTATGTCCAACCTTACGTCAAACTCGGAACCTTCCAGTTATAAATATACCAGCAGCTGCCCTAGCAAAACACACAGTGGTTTGGAGCAGATCAGCTATCTACTTGCCCGACACCCTGCTGTGGCAAGTGACCCTCCCATTGATGCACTGAGAAAGACGCTGTCTTTTCTCCTGCCGAGAAATCCAGCTCCAGTGTTTCCAGTCACCATTGCGGGTTGCTGGGAGATCGAGTCCTGAGAAAGAGATACAAGACCTCCTTCATTCTATAACCAAGATACGGAGCAGATTAGATCCTTAGAGAATTCTTGATTCAGATTCTTGGCAAAAACTATCTTCACATAAACTGCAGCTCACTTACTCCTTCCCACATACTAGGCTTAGGTTAGGTATACCGGGGTAGGCGTATCTTAGAAGCACCAGTTGAGTACGTTTAGTCATGGTTTTATCTATGTATATATTTTATCTATTTTAGATACCGTATGGCTTAGAAACTATACCATGCTTTTACAGTATTATTTTATAATACTCATTTTACTATGCACACTTTTCTTTATGACAAGTATTGCAATTGTGGCAACTCACTTCTCTTGCATGAGAAAGAAGACTGTTCAATAAATAACCACTTTTATTGAAAACGCCCGTCTCTCTATTTCTCTGCGCTTCTGGTGAAACTAAGTATGCACGATTGACTGAGTGAAATAGTTATCTATTGTTTCCGCGACTCTGGAGATATACTGCTTATTCTGGAGGGAGCAAAGTTGTCATGTTTATGCGGTTGTCAGAAACTAATCCTTTCTTGTCTATTCAGGAAAGTTAACACCTTCCTGTTTACTCAAGAACGTTTCTAGTGACCTTTGAGCTAGCTGGCATTCATAATTAAGTCTAACATATTCAATAGAGACCTAGTCGACCTAAGTCCTACGTCTAAACTATCGTTTATGTTATTCCAATGCGCAGAGCCTATTGGGAATATAGGAACTACACTACACAGGTGAGAGGGACTGCTACAGAAAGCCTAGCCGCAATATTTATTCCGCCCGAACGGAGATAGATCAGACAGAGTCAGCTGACGATCTGCCCTTTTCTGGGGACACGGCATCTGGTCCTACCATGCAAGACCTTGCTAATGCTTTAACGGCCATTCAAGCGGAGGTACAGGTCCTGAGACAGGAAAACGAGACCCGGAAGAGGGAACTAAATAAACATAAAAAGGAAGGGGGTCCTTGGGGACATTCATCTGGGACTATCCCTGAAACTCAGATGCCATCCTACAACCAGCTATCTTCCTGTTTGATAGAATCCAACAGGTCAATGGTAATTCACCCGTTAACTTAACAGTGGTAGCTCCAGTGCCGGTTGCCTTGGCTTCCCTAGAAAGATTCAATGTTGAGGGCATAAAATATAGCATCTTTATGAACCAATGCCATCTGCAGTTTGTGTGTAGACCCACTGCTTTCCCAGGCAATGCTGCTAAAGTAGGTGTTGTCATCTCCTTCTTGGTTGGTACCGCAGCTAACTGGTCTCTTTCGTTGGTGGAAAATGACGATCCGCTTCTCTACAATTTTCCCGCCTTCAAGGAACAAATGAGGCAGCTGTTTGATAAGCACTCATTTATGCAGAATAGCCACACAGAACTTGTCGCAGGGATTCTGCTCCTACACAGAATTGTGCACAGAGACGCAGGACCTCAGTGAATTGTGGTGTACCAAAAAACTCTCCTTAGTACCTAGAAACCCTAACCAGCTAGCATCAGTGTCACATTAGCTATTCGTCCAATAGCAAAGGAACCACTGATTAGACAACCCAGAACATGCGACTTAGGTTATACTCAGAAATGATGGGAAGCAAGAACACTCTTTCGTTATACTCTCATACCAGTCCACAACAGGAATAAAAGAGACACGGGTAAGGTTAAAATATTTATTTTAACGACGTGCTCTAAGATGCAGTATCTTTGCTAACATAGGCAGGCATATGATTAGAAATAATATGACCAGCATTGTTACAATTCCATAAAACACAAAGGGAGAAATCATATCACAATAATGGTGAAAATATGTCACAAACCTGCCTATAAAGCATGCTTTCGTGCACCATGGTGCAGGGGTGCCCGCATTGGCGCTATACTGCAGCCAGAGAGTGCCAGCATGGGAAGAGAGCAATAAAGAGCCATATCTTAGTAGATATGGTGCATTTCTTCCCTCTCCCCGTCACGCAATGCAGTGCAGTGCAGCGATTTGTCTTACTACGTTTCTTTGTGTGACTTGTTGGTAAATCTGTCCCTTAGTGTGTAATGCCTGATGTGTAATTACTGGTATCTATGATGAGGGCTAATGCGGACTAGACATTATAAATAACTTGCTGTGTAAATTCCACAGTTTGTATTCACCATAATGGACTGTCAAGTGAGGTTCAGAGAAGAGAGTTTGAATGAGTCTTGTTTACAAGCTCTTTGATACCTGGCAATAGCTGGAGTAGCAAAGATGTCACATACATTTACAATAAGTCGGATTTCAATGCCATTGTTTGCCCCATTCAGCATTGTTTGCATGCCCTTGCCTACTCAGTGTTTGGGCAGAATATCTTATAATTTGGCAGTGATGTAGAGTTTGGCAGATGTGAGGCATCCGTCAAGAAGTTGCAGACGCTCCATCTAGGCAACTTGCATCAAACATAGCGCCACTTGGCAAAGGATAAGTTCCTTCAATCGAGTCACCGCAGCAGCACCTCCGCTGAAGGCACAGGCATCCTCTCCATGCAGGGAGGGATCTATACATATGATGGGCAGTCCTCTATCAAGAGAGGCCATAGTGTCAACCATTTACCATATTTCAGTTGTTTTAACTGCTTATGAATTGTTCATTGAAATAATTTCTCGCATGCATTCAACTGTACTTCTGTTTGTTTTGTTAGATTGGTTTATACCAGGCAGAAAATTAAGCATCTATGCCAGGGAAGCAGCCATGCATTAGACTGTCTTTGATTCCAATGTATGTTTGTCTGCTTTTGCGAATAATGTGCATCACTTTTGAGGCAGTGGAGTTGTAGTGCATGTTAGATTCACTGGTCTGCGTATCACTTTCCGTGTGCCTTGCCGTCTTTGTCTATATGTATTGGTAAAGGTGCAGCTATGCTGTTTCTATGATGTAGGTGCTATGTTGAATGTTGTGGTAGAGACAACTGGAAAAAATGGTAACTTAGATGAAGCTGTTGACTCCTGGTCTTCATTTATTGGCTGGAATCTTCGATTCCTACTCAAGCATTGGTTTCAGTGTTTAAGGAGAAGCAATTAGAATCTTCTCTGGGCAGAGCATTTCAGCATAATTCCTCTTGGTTTCTTAAGGACATATATAATCTGTAACTTAACTCATCAGCAGCTGTAGTAAGTCATATCTCACATGAATGTGCTGGCCCTAGCTCATCTTTAGAGACTTCAAACTCAGATTATTATACAGCTGTAAGTTTGATTTTTTGCGTTTGCCCATGCATATTACTGATTCTATGTCAGGACCGGAGGCTTCGGATTATGCTTATTCTTCCTTCGCTTTATTACAAATAGAAAAACACAGCAGCCTTAGAAAAGCTCAAAATCCATGTCCAAACTGCAGGAAAAACTTGGAAACAAACAGCTTTTAAAGTTTGTAAATCCAGGACAAACTACAGCTCCCATGAGCCTTCCAACATTAGTCCTTCTATTATGTCCAGTCCAGGTACTAAAGCCAGTCCCCTCTCAACCTTCTTCCTCTTTCTTCGCTGCTCACGCAGCAGTCAGTTAAGTGTTTTCCCTATTTTTTGATTTGGGGCCTGGGGCGATGTATTTCCCTTCGGCAGTTCGACGGGGGTGTGTTGGGCTCTGTTGACGTTTCTTGTGTAAAAAACGTTTCCCTCCCTACAGAGCCCTGTCGCGGGAGCGCTCTCGCTCCTTTCGCGACGTTTGCCCCAGCGGCGGTGCGGTGATTGAGGCGCCCGCCAGAGGGCGCTCGGTCGTCTCGCCTGCTCCTCGGCGCGCTTCCCTTCCTGCTGGGGGGCCGCGCTGAGGAGCCGGTCGGGCTCAGAGCTTTGCCCTCTCCACCCCCTCTACGCCCGGTGCTCCGGGTCTGTATCTGGCCCTGTCTTCATTTCACTGACGCCCTACGGGGTCTGTATAGGCGGCTGAGACCGCGGTGACGCCGGTAGGCGAGTGCACGTTATTTACTTATTTCTGTGTGGTGCAACGCGCATTTGGGGTGGTTAGGCCCGGTCCCTGTGTGGAGGGCCAGCGCGTTGGGGGGGTTTCGTGCAGCCCTACCTTGCCAGGTTATTGGCCCAAAACGTAATTGCAGTCTAAGTGGTCTGCCCATATTCTGGTTGTTTGACACCCTCTATCAGGGGGGTACGCTTCACAGGGCTGTTTTTGCTATAGGTTGCCCTTCCCTGCTTTGCAACCATGGAACAAGATGGTTATTTTGATGTTTATTTTGATGTTTCTTTTGATGTTTATTTATTTATTTATTATTTTGATGGTTATTTATCTGCCTCCCATTTACAAGATGGTTCTTTATTTATCTCATATTTACAAGATGAGAATTTTTAGCAAGCAGTCAACAGCTTCACATGCAAGATGGTTATTTGTTTATCTCCTATTTGCAAGATGAGAGATTTTCTCAAGCGGTCAACAGCTGCATATGTCGCTGTGCGACTGTGGTGGTGGGTCCCATGGAGGATCGCCTGTCTGCGCGCATTGTCGGGAATGCGCCGAACTGGTCCCCCTGCGCCACTCTCGGGCCCTGAGCCTGCAGCGGGTTTGGAGACCGCACCCCCCGTCCCCAGGGCCGGTCTCCCCGGACACGGTGACGCTGGGGAGTCAGTGCGCTCTTGGCGCCCTCGAGCTTGACCGCTGCGTTACCCCGAGACGGGTCCGGCATGTTGTTCCCAGATGAGATTGGACATCCGCGGCCCGCCGCCTGGGCACCGGTAGACACGGTGGCGTGGTCCGTGACAGGTCGCCTGCGTACGACTTTGGAGGGTAGGTGGCTCTGACGCCAGTGTTCAGCGCAAGATGGCCACCTTCCTCACGAAAGGATATTGACCGCTCCTGCCGGTCGTGCTATGACAAATTGGCGCGGTTGGGTCGCAACGGGAGCCTCAACATGGCGGAGGAGGCGTACGCCAATGGCACGGTTGTTTCCCCTGAGTTTGTCTAACTGGGCTCAGAGTGATCCTTTTTTGGGGAACGCTACCTGCTCCCTGCCCACCGAACGGCGGAGGTCTTTGCTTCTTAAGCTGGACCCGAGGTTATGTGCTTTGGCTTCTTTGGAAGCGGGGTCGGTGGCGCAGAGCGGCCCCTTTGGGGAGCCTTTCCTTTGATGTACTCGGCCAAGCAGGGCAGCAAGCCTCCGGTAGGGGGCAAGGCTCCGGCTGGGGCCGGTACCGGACCTCAGCGAACTTCGGTAATTTTTTACCCCACGAGAGGCCACCGCTTCAGCGGTCGAGGATACCGCTAGACCCCTGGACCCAACAATTCCCACGGTAAGTGTCCTGTCTTCAAACCGGGTTCTCATGAAGGGCAGGTTAGCGGCCTTTTTTGCGATGAGTGCAACGCGGCATCCCGATGGGTTTTTTCTCAGCAATATCTTCTTAGTGGACAAGACGGATGGCGGCGTACGTCCGGTGTTCCACCTCAAAGGGTTCAGCGGTTGGTTGATCTACCGACACTTCAGGATGGAGGAACTTCATCTCCTTCGGAGTGTATTCCTCCCACGGGATTGGGTGGTGCGCCTGGCTCTGGCGGACGCCTATTTGGTGGGGCCCATCCATCCTCCACATTGGCGCTCCTTCAGTTTTGCTGGAACTGTGTGTTCGAGTTCACCTCCCTTCCCTTCGGTATTTTTTCCTCGGCCCTTAGTGCTTCACGATGGAGTTCCTGCGGGGACAAGGTATTCGGATGATCGTTTACCTTACCGGCATCCTTTGATGGCCCAGTGTCCAATGGCCTTGGCTGGTCACCTTCAGCAAGCGGTTCTGCTTCTCCAGAGGCGGGGTTTTCGTCATCAACGAATCCACGTCGTTTCTGGTTCCGTGTCAGGACATTACGTCCCTAAGTTTTGTCATAGACTCAGTCGGGGCCTCTCTCAGTCTTCCCTCGAGGGAGATAGCCTGGATCAGACATGCGTTACGGCGGAAGGTTTCGAAGGATCGGACTTCTGTCATCCGCCATTCAGGCGCTTTTTCCCAGGGCCGTTGCACTACAGAGCGCTCCAGCGCCTCCAAGCCCGACACCTCCGAAAGGGACATGTCCTACGACCAGATGCGCCCTCTCGGAGGACGTGACGGCGGGGGTGTCCTGGTGGTTCTCACATATGGCGGCTAGGAGTGGCCGGGCGACCTTCGGGTCGGTCCCGGTCCTAGTGATGGGATCCGATGCCGGCAGGTCAGGTTGGGGTACCCGCTGCGGGGAGTTCTCCACAGGCGGCGCATGGGCCTTCGACGAACAAAGGCTACATGTAAACTGTTTGGGGCTCTTAGCAGGGTCTTTTGCGATCCGAGGTCGAGCCAAGTATTTGGTGATGTCCTGCGTCCTCTTGGTAATGGACAACGTCTCGGCGGTCTGGTACGTCGATCACCTGGGTGGACCTCGCTCCCGAGCTCTGGCGGATTTGGCAAGGGAGTTCTGGGACTATTGCCTTGCACGTCACATACCGGTGGCGGCAGTCTCCTTGCCGGGCCGAGCCACTCAGGTGACAGACTGGCTCTCCCGCTACCTAAAGGATGCCAGTCGGCGGATGCTGGACGTCCCAGTTTTTCCAATGGCTGAGTACCCGGTGGGGTTCCTTTTTCGGTGGCTCTGTTTGCGTCCTGGCTGTGCCACCAACTCCCAAGATTTTCAGTTGGAGACCGGACCCTCTGGCAGTAACCATGGATGCTTTCCTCCAGGATTGGAGTCGGGAGACGCCCTTTGCGCTCCCTCCGTTCTCAATGGTGGTGAGAACGGCGGCCCAGGTTCGCCGTCAGGGGGTAGAGATGGTGTTGATTACGCCGCTCTGGCAGTCTCATGTCTGGTTTGACGATTTTCTGGACTTTTTCTTGGGATTTTTCCAATCCTACTTCCCCTGTTTTCCTCATCTCTTGCTCAATCCGGAATCGGGAGCCACATCCCGTCGTCATTCAGGGCTCTCTCTCTCTCTCCGCCTCATGGCATGGAGACTTCCCGGAGACGTTGGTCGTTCCCGGGCCTTTCGGGTTCGGCTGAGAGCCCGCTTCACAAAGCCTGAGCCGACAGTACGGCGAATCGATACAAACCCGCTTAGCTTAAGTGGCGGCGTTGGTGTATTCGAAGGGACTTGGATCCCGTGGTCGCAGACCTTGTTTCCATCTTAACTTTTTTAGCCGAATTGGCAACTAAGCGCCTGGCTAATAGGACGGTTAAGGCTATGCGTTCCGCGGTCTCAACGGGACACCGGCCTGTGGAGGGTTCTCCGGTGGGGGAACGCCCTTGCGTTTGCAGGCCCTTGCGAGGCGTTCATCTCTCTTTACCTCTGGAGCCTCGGTATTCGGTTCTTTGGGACGTCATTGTGGTCCTGAACCTATTTTTTGTCCTGGCAGGCTACCGATTATTTATCTTTAATGGAACTTTCAGCTACGTTGGCTGTGTTTTTGCGTTTGGTTTCTTACCGGCGTGTGTCGGATGTGTGCGCCTTGGACATTTCGGCGCGAGTCTTTTTCCCCTGACGGGGGTCGCTTTTACAGTGGGTCGTCGCACAAGGTCGGCGTCACGTACTATTTCGTACCCGGCTTTTGTGGACACTCCCAAGTTGTGCGCCGTGCAATGTTTGAAGGCTTATGAAGACATGACGTTGGACATCTGCCCTCCGGGCGAACAACAATTGCTAATTGCCCTGCGAAAACCACACAGAGCAGTCTCTTCCCCCACTATTGCGAGGTGGGTGCGTTGGGTCATGCAAGAGGCAGGCATTGATACTTAACGTTTTGGAGCTCACTCAGCCAGGGGGGCCATGGCTTCTAAGGCGTTCAGTGGGAGCTCGTTTAGAGGATTTGATGCGAACAGCAGATTAGTCCTCTGATTCCACGTTTACAAGGTTTTATTTTAAACCGGTGGTGGATTTGGCTCATTTGGTGGTGAGTAAGCTTTGAACTAGCATAATCCGAAGCCTCCGGTCCTGACATAGAATCGAAATTTGCCTAGCTTACGTAACGGTAAGTTTCAATTCTATTAAGGACACGGAGGCGAGGATTATCCCACCCTGGAGTTCGGCGTTGCGAACCCACCCGTATCTCAGTAAGTAAACTGTTTTCCATCTTTGCGTGGTGCATGTTCTAATGCCAGTCTTGATGATGTTCTCAACTTGCGTGCTGTCAGTGATGTTCTCGGTGCTTCTCTCACGTTGTCGTTTTTTTCCGCTAGGAAATGACGGCTCCGACCGGGACCAATGAGGAGTGTGCGTAACCAGCGCGAAGAAAGAGGAAGAAGGTTGAGAGGGGACTGGCTTTAGTACCTGGACTGGACATAATAGAAGGACTAATGTTGGAAGGCTCATGGGAGCTGTAGTTTGTCCTGGATTTACAAACTTTAAAAGCTGTTTGTTTCCAAGTTTTTCCTGCAGTTTGGACATGGATTTTGAGCTTTTCTAAGGCTGCTGTGTTTTTCTATTTGTAATAAAGCGAAGGAAGAATAAGCATAATCCTCGCCTCCGTGTCCTTAATAGAATTGAAACTTACCGTTACGTAAGCTAGGCAAATTTCGATTACCACTCATTTTGATGGATGCTTTCATTGTCATAACACAAGCATCGTTTCAGCCTTTGGCACAACTTCAGATATGGAAATGGGCCACACACTGACTCAGTAATATGTTGAAAGAATTATCACTTTTAATGTAGCGCCCTGTTATCGTTTACATACCACCACCCGTGTGGTCCCACTGATGTGCGAATGATGTTGTCTACTGCACACCTCGCTGGATGTTTTTCTCACTGTCTTCTGTTGCCATAACATGGAAGTGTTAGTTATTTGTGTGGTTAAAAAACTGGAGACATCCCAAAGTTCCAAAAAGAATATAAGAGACGGTTACACTAGGGCAGTTTCATAACCACTCTCAGAGTCTAGCTGGTGCAGTAACAGTTAATTATTCTAACACTCTCTCTCACACGGAGACAAACATAGACAAACACACACCAGTTGAATTAAATAATTTATATAACTACGTAATATAGCCATGCCGTGCATCATTTCAAAATATAATGTTAAACTCTACATCGAACATTTTCGTATGAATACCTACAAATAATTTGATATATTCTCTCATTAATTTGTCTCACGATCGCAGCGGAAACTCACATTGTGCAAGAAAGGGCTTGGGTATACTAAAATCTATACTAGACAGTTCTTTTTTTTTTCAAGTTTCTAATTGGTGGAACTAACGTCCCTTCATCCGTGGCAAGGAATGCAATCTCCCAGTATACTACATGTTATATAAAAGTCACATGTGCCCTCTGGCCTGGTTGTCTCCACCTTTAACTTGTGTTTATATAGTGCTAAGATTCCTGTTTTTAATTGGTAGGGCTTGATAAATGAAATAGCACACGAGTTTAGATTATTATAATATCAATACAATCATAATTTCACTTCCTCTACAGGATTGGCTGACAGCCGGTTCCTCTTCTGAGATTTTCACTCTATATATAGAAAGCGATATTTAATTTTGCAAGTTTGCTAAATACAGACACGCCGAACGGGAGCGAACTAGGAAGCAAAAGCAGTGCTGGAGGAAACGTTCAAGCAACCCAGCCCACATCCTCTCACTTTCTGTTCGCTCTCTCTCTTTCTTTTCTCTTTTTATCTCTCTCTCCCTCCTAACCTGGCCCATTGTGTGCAGGTCACACTCTTAGCAGTAGAATGAGCTGGAAACCCTGGCACAGAATATGTTTCCTGCCAAGGTATGAATGCTCTGTGCAGTTGGTCTCCTGTCGGTTTGTTCTTACTGCCCTCTAGATTGGGCTTGATAGATAGTACACCTACATTCAGTCTACTGAAAAGTATTTTCGGCGGCGTATGTAGCAAGCTCTGGCTACAGATGTTCTTGCTGCCCTGTGTAAGAAGAACAGTTGAGCGGGAGTTGGAAGGTACATGAAGTGCTGGTAGTCTGCTGCTGCTGTGCAATACCTAGCACTGTCAAATCTTAATGGTCCTGAAGGAGCCGGGTTCCACGTTCCAGATTTACTCTGGAACCCTAGGCCGATGTCTCTTTTTCTCTGCATAAAAGTGTGGAGGGGAGGAAAATTGTTAGCCAATCAATCATTACCCTTCCAATGAACTATGACTTCAAAGAATCACAGACTTCCAACTAAGTTTAGTTAATTTATTACAAGGCCAGGAACAATTGAATGTACAAACACCTCAAGATGAGGGTGGAGAAATGCATTGGAACTAATACAAAGCCAAACCTACGGGTGAAGTTAAGACGGTGCAACATGCACAGAATAACCAGTTCCAGAATCAGGATACAGAAAATGATGGCTCCAACATCAAGATTCCCCTTCATCGGAGGTTTGTAGGTAAAGAGCATTATAGTGTCCCTACAGTACGGCTAAAGTGACATCCCTACTTCTCATTTCAGCAAGGCAAGTTCTGAAAAGGTGTCAGCATGTGAAGGTTTCCTAAGAAGTCCATTCACATTGAATAGATCAAGTAGCATAAGCTAAAGAGCTCTTTCTAAGATGCACTCTCTGGAAAGGCAAGGCAGAAGTTCCAAGGGCACTGTCCCAACTTCAATACATGAACTCGTGGGTAACATCCCAAGATGCAACACGACATCACATCATCCAAGCAAGCCACCTCCTTTCAGGTAACTTGCCATGCGGCAGTGAGGCTCCCAAGCCTTGGCTCGATGACCTTGATTCCCAGGCTCTTTCCACTGAGAAAGTACAGCCATTCTTTATTATCAACATCACCATTCAATGCATCTTCTTCTCCCTAAGCCTAACTCCTACAACAAGGACATTATTCTAACTAACAAGGGTGAATTTCCCCACCTGCAACAGAAACGTGGGAAAGGACAAATTCCACATGCACATGAAATTCACTACAGAGTCTCATGCGAGAGCTTCCAGGGGGAAAATACAATTCAGGCCTATAGAATTCGGTCAACATAAGAAATGGTGCATATCTTCATAAGAGCACACATATAAATGAACATTATTATTGAGCACCCCCAAATCAACACTTTACATAAGCTTATTAATTGTGAAAATATTAATTGACTACATATACGAATTCTACATGGTAAGGTTTTCGTCTAACCACATATAATTGCAATATTAATTTTTTCATGTTTACATTGAAATATACCTAACACAGAGGCAAGAAGGCGGCCGCGTGAATCGTGCGGGTGTCACTCCCTGGAAAGTGATGTGCTGATATACAGAGTTTAACAGGAGGAGGAACGGCGAAAAGTAAAGAAAGCACTGTCTAGTGGACTCCCAAACGGCGGAAATATTAAACGGACTCAGGGGCCATATGTTTATTGATTTGGAGCGACAAAGACCTTGGCTGCGGTCCGTCAGGCTGATGGTGTCGGAGCTTCGCAGCCGCGCTCACCTCTGGACCTGGCGGGCGTGGTTTGCTGTGAAGCTCGAGCGAAAGCAGGATTATCAGCGGGACGTCGAATCGCTAGGTGCTCTCAGCGGGACTATGCCACCTCGCAAAAACGGTAACCTGCTGGTGCCTGTAACCAAGGCGCCCGGGACAGCCCAGGGCTCGGCTGCGACGACGGGGGCCAAGAAGGCTGCACTGATAGAGGGGAAGTCAAGCAATCCGGATAAAACAGCGAATAAACCCGCGGGACGGGGCGCAGCGGTGAGTGCCAAGAGAGGGACGCTGCTTAAAGGGAAAGGCACTGATAAAATACTTCCAGCATCGCAAGGGGCCGGGGCTAGAATTGAGGGGGCACCTTGCACTCCTATACTTCAACCTGGTAACGGTCGTGGAAAAGTACCCGTAGTCCCCGGGATGTTCTCCTCTAAGCCCACAAGTACAAAACTAACTGTAAACCTACCCTTACTCACTACAGGCTCTCCTGGTACCCCTAATGTTGCACTCCCACAGGAAGAGGGGGGTAACACAACCATGCTCTGTGTGAATGAAATGGCGGTTAATGGGGTAGATGCGCTCGAGATCCTTGCTGCCCCCGAGGCTACAGCTGTAGCTAACACTGTTATCTCTAGAGATCTGACTCAACCACTGGCTATTAATCTCGAGACTGCTTCTTTCTTTCAAACTCCAGTGGGAGGCCGGTCAGATACAGAGCCTGGCACAGACAGTATTCCAGATACGCACGACGGGGATAGCTTCTTCTCTTTGGTAGAGGAATCAGATATAGAGGGCTCCACTGACTCTGAGAATTTGGATATCTCAGGGGAAGATAGTGGGAGTGCACCTACTACTGCTGACACGCTAAGAAGGGCTATTCCTCGTCATCGCAAAACCAGGAGAACCCCTTCTGCCAGTCAAGGACGATGTGAAAGCAACTGTTCGGAAGCCAGAAACAATCTACAGTGGGATTACTCTGTCTGTGGCTACTACAAGCTTAGCGGGCACATGAGGGCATCGAGACTCAGGGCAGCAATCTGCGGAACCTGGAAATGAACCTGACCAATCACCTCCAAATGCCCAGATTTATGCGATGCTCAAGTCAATACAAACTGAAGCACGCCAAGAGCATAAAAGAGCTCAGATGGCAACATGAAAATTCAAGGGGCTATCCGTAAAAACACTAAAGCCTGTGCGGAGGTGATAGCCAGGATTTCTGCCCTGGAAGAACGAATTGTTGGCTTGGAATCAGGGCTCGAGAATGTAGAATCTAAGTTGTCAGCTAATGATGAAAGATACACAGATATATTATGGAAACTGGAAGATTCTGAAAATCGGCTCCGAAGAAACAATTTACGCCTTCTGGGGATCGAAGAGAAAGCTGAAGGGGAAGTTTTTGGATTATTATTGTTGGAAGACTTTTTTGGGGATGGCTAACATTAGGATAGCATCCATAAATATCTGTGGATTGAATGACCCAGTTAAGCGACGTAGGTTTAGAGTGGATGTCCGTTTCTTGAGGGCAGATATTATCTGCCTCCAGGAGACGCACATCGAGGCAAGTCGCCACAAACTTCTGGAGTTTGAGGGCTTTCAACTGGCTGCTTGGACAAAACTGGGGGCCAAGACCAAAGGGGTTGCTATTCTTGTCCGCAGGGGGGTTGTGAATATAACCCGCTCTTTGGCGGATGAGTTTGGTCGATGGGTCATTTTACATGCGGAATTTCAAAATAGTGCTTTTACACACTGGTCTGTATATGGCCCGGTGCTCGATGACCCCGAGCTTTATAACTGGCTGAATCTTGAATTGGTTGGCCTTCCCCTTGTATACTATGTGGAGATTTCAAAGTTAATATTGGGTGTGAGATCGCCATCCAGCCAGATGTTGGGTATGGCGGTCGTAAACCAAAAGTTTATAGATCTTTGAACCAACTTCAGGAACTTCATGGTTGATTGATGTATGGGCTCTGTGCAGGAGGCACAACCCTGGGTTTACTTATTTTTCGGCCTCCCATAAAAATAATTCAAGATTAGATTACTTTTTTATTTCTTCAAGTCTGACAGAGGGGTCTAATATATTCAAATATCCGAGAGTGATGTCTGATCACAATCCTTAGTACTGGAGGTTAATATTCAGCCCAGACTTAGGAAACCGGATGCTTGGACATTTAATCGAGGTTTGTTAAAAGATAGGCGCTATGTTGAATCCATGGCATCATGGATCGTCAGATTCTTTAATGAAAATATAGACAGCACTAACATCCAGAACATGTGGGACACACTCAAAGCGGGAATAAGGGGGGGGACTTCCTGATATGGCTGGGAGAACCAGAAAAGGGAGAAAGCGAAGCTAGAGCAGCTTTATGCGAAGCTAGAAGAGGCCGAGAAAACACTTGCTAGGGATTTACTGAACGGAGTGAACGGTGATTCGGCACAAATACAGATCACAATTGCTAAATCGGCTATAATCGAAATCTCTCAGGCCAAAGCTGCAAGTAGATTTCTCGCTTGGCGCTCCAAAGTATATGAGAGTAACGAAGGAGCTGGACAAATACTAGCTGGCAGAACTAGAGAAAAGGTGGCCGCCACACGTATAAAAAATATCATGGATCCAGACGCTGGGTTGGTTACGGATGAAGAGGCGATTGTTTTAGCTTTTCAAAAATTCTATCAGAAATTATATGATGAGGATATTGAGGATAATAATGAGATTCAGGTCGGAATTCAGAGATATTTGGATGGTATGGAGGTAGGGGTTTTATCAGAGGAAGAGCTGAATATGTTAGGTACTGAGATTAATGCTGAGGAACTTGGGCTAGCTATAGATTCTCTCCCAACTGGAAAGGCTGTTGGACCAGATTTTCTACCCGGAGAGTTTTATAAGATCTTTCGTGCTCAGTTAATCCCGGTAATGCTCAGGTTATTTATTGACGTACAAAATGGTAATGCTCCCCCTGATTCATGGCGGAAGGCAAGGATAGTCACATTCTTAAAAAAGGGGAAGGTGCCTTCAGATGCTGGCTCCTACCGTCCAATCACTTTGATTAATAGTGACAACAAAATTTATTCCAAAGTTTTAGCCAATCGATTTCCCGGGGTAGTCAAAAAATTTGTATCTCCGCAACAGCATGGCTTTGTCCCTGGCCGTGAAACCATCGAACATATACGCCGCACTATCGCACTGTTTGATTATACTAAGGTTACAGGAGACCCTATGGCTGTAATTCTGCTAGATGCGGAAAAAGCTTTCGATAGGGTCTCCTGGCCTTTTTATGGGCTACATTACAGCATTACGGCATAGGTGAAAAATATATTAGGGCTATTAAAAGCATGTTCAGCCTACTGCTCAGGTTTCCGTGATGGGGAATTTATCAGCGACAATTAATATACGAAGAGGAACCAGACAGGGATGTCCCTGCTCTCCCTTGCTGTTCGCGATCTATTAATTTGGAAGATTTCTGACGATGTTGTAATTCGCCCTGTGCCGGCTAAAGGTGGAGATACTAAAATTTTGGGATATGCTGATGATCTTGCTATCTTGACTGACTCTCCCCAGGTCGCTCTACAAGAAATTGGCATTTTAACATCTCAGTTTGGCTCAATATCGGGCTATCTTCTTAATGAAACTAAAACTCAAATTATATCTAATGATAAAGCTATTCTGGTAGACCCCCTTATCATCAATAAAGCTAAATATCTGGGGATAGAGATTAGCTCCAAAATTGAGGAGATAGTTGAGATTAATCTTAAACCCTTAGTCAATAAATTAGACTTAGATGCTCGTCGCATTAATAATTTATCTTTGACTTTAATGGGCAGATGCAATGTGGTCAAAATGATTTCCTACCAAAGATTTTATATTGCCTCAGAGCTATCCCTTTACTGATTGACCCCATTTGGTTTAAAAAATTGGACCGGATTATCTCATGGTTTCCCTGGGCTGGGAAACGTCCCAGACGGGCTTTGAAATATATGACTTTGCCCAGAGAAAGGGGGGGCTGGTCAGTACCTAATTGTCAGATGTACAATTGGTTTATAACACTCAGACATATTGTACAGCTGTTGGATATCGGCTCTGCAGACTACTCAGATATCTCGATGTATCATTTAATTTTGGGGGAGGAGGCACGGGGGCTCTTATTTAGGCATATTGATTTTGCTTATTTCAAAAGGGTTAGGTTCATAACTCTTCTAGCAGCATTTAAAGTCTGGACGTCGGTCCGGAAAATATTCGATATTGGCAGATTTCATGTATATACACCGTTTTCTATGAACCCTCTTTTTTTCTGGAATTTTTAAGGATGCTTATCTTAATGAATGGCTGGCTTAGGGGGTTATTGCCGTTAGGGACATAATGGTGGATGATGGGCTTTTGTCCTTCGAAGGTATAAAACACAAATATGAGCTAGGGAATAGACAATTCTTTAAATATTTACAGGTCAGAGATTTTTTTTCCAAAAGGACTGTTTCTTGGGAACGTATCCCATTAGTAGAAGCTATTAACGGGAATCAATCAACTATATCTTCAATCTATAAACTTATGAATGCTAAGAGACCCGATGATTTGATTAAGCACTTTACCTATTGGCAGATAGGGGTTCAAGCTGGTCAAGGAGCCTGTGAAGATTCACTTTTTTTTAGTCAATATGCTTTTATTTCTGCTAATCTTCAGGTCCAATGCTACAAGACTTGGTTTAATTTGTATAGAACCCCGTTTCGAATTCATAAATGGCGAGGTACAGCGGGGATTAATTGCCCTTGCTGTGGTGAATTAGCTGCTGATAGTATACACATGTTTGCCTCTTGCTCTTCTTTGATTCAATTGCTGCATAAAATCGAACAGCGTTTAAGCCAAATTCTTTGTTTTACAGTTGAAATGTCACCTCAGCTAATTATGCTCGGTGTGTCTGAGCAAAATATGACAGAACCCGAGCGCAAGCTCTTATTTGCTGCAATGACTGCATGGAGATTGTCTTTAGCGACAGCTTGGCTAGACCCTGTACCACCGACGATACATATATGGTTTAGTAAATTCCTAAATATTTATAAATGGGAAAAGTCTGTATATAAGAGAAGAGGAATTAGGGCCAGGAGAGATAGTGAACGGATGTGGGAACCTTTAAGGAACTGGTTAAATTCTGAGTAATAAAAATTCATTTTTCTCCAAGGCCCATATTTGTGTCTTTATGTACAATCCTGTTTCCTTTTTTGTCTGCTTCCCGGTTCCCTTGCTCGGACCCTCTCTCGGGGGGTGGGTGGTGGGGGGGCTAACAAACATTTTTGAAATTTGGTTATTTGACATCTATGAAGTTTAAGTTTACTTTTTGTTTTGTATGACTGTTTTACATGCCGTGTCTCCTAATAAAAAGGCTTTAAAAAAAAATATATATACCTATCACTCCACCTTTCATGTTATTACAGTACACGTTCTAATAACACAATGTTAATCCAGTAAAGGATTATATGTGGTCGCACACTAACCATGATTATAATGAACCCCTACAAATGAAAGAGAAAAATCACGCACTAACAGTCCACATGCAAAGTGTAGGTTGGTTTGGGAAGCGAGCAGTGCAAAATCGTTAAAGTAGCACTTATGATGACGAAGACTCACCTACGCTGGGGAACTACTGTTACCCCCCTTGAAAGTGACACTTCTCGTGCTAGTTCTGGTGAGCCCTACTGGGCCTGCGTAGATGAGTCTTCGCCGTCATAAGTGCTACATTAACGATTTGGCACTTATCGCTTCCCAAACCAACCTGACCCCTACACTTTGATTTAACAGGCTGTTAACCCACTACCCTAGTCCTGATGAAGACCCGCATTGACCCACCAACTGTGCACATCCACAGTTGAAACGTCGACACTACATTACTTGGACCAGCTAGAGCATTCTGTGAAGAGACTCATTCATTCAGTCCACAGAATTACTTGACATATTCTGCAGTTCTGCCTAACTCTTTCGCTCCCTCGTCTCCCCCAATCACTTTTGTATATACTACACCTCACATTGTCACCGAGCACTAAAAGTCACCTACTTCACATATTATATGTCACCATGTGCCTTTAACAGCCGGAAAAATATTGAAATATGGTATTTATAAATGATGTAATTTATATATAAAGAAGACTTTTGCAATACCATAGATGGTTTGGTTTCGGATTACTGTTGATTAATCTGTCTATTTTTGAATAAGTGTTTGAATACGCTAATAATTTGAAGAAATATTACGCACCCGACAGAACCAATTGTATACTATTTCGTGCCTATTTAATAGGCACCGCCATGGGAACTCTCCTGATTTGGCAGGTGGTTTCTACACAGGTTTGTCTCTGGGAATCCACACCAGCAGCAGAGCAAAGAGTATGGGGTGGGCCACCATTTGTAGCAGGGCCACTCTGCCTGCTGCTGCCAGCTGAATCATTCGCCAGAAGTCAGTACTTACTCGCAAGGATCTGATAGCCTGTTCTGAATTACCGTCTAGTAAGCTCTGGCGGTCATGGTATATTTTGACTCCCAGATATGGTAAGCTGTTACTCTCCCAGCGAAGATCACTCAATCCGTCTGGCAGGGGAGCATCAACCTCTAAAGGGAATAGCTGCGACTTCTTCCAGCTCACTTGCCAGCCGGACCAAGCCCCCCTCTCTAAGTCCCTCCTTGTGTTCCTGATAAACAGTATAAGGTTACAGATCTGAACTCCCCCCGGTATCAGTTCCCCTCTCGAGCCAGACAAGTGAGCAGCTCCATCACTAGGGCAAATAGCAGGGGCAGCAGTGGACACCCCTGTTGAGTCCCTCGTCCTACAGTATAACTCTCAGAGATTGTCCGCCCCGTCCACACTTTGGCTGTGAGGTCTGTAAATAGTAGCTTAGGCCATTTTAAAATACCCTGCCCCAGGTTTCACCTGTTCATCATTCCATAGAGGAACTTCCATTCCAGGCCTTCTCAATGTCAATTTCGAAGGCTGCTGTCCTGGTATGGTCATAAACCACAGAGTCTAAGATGGATATAAACCATCTGATGTTTAGTGCAGTATTCCTGCCTATTATAAACCTTGCTTGATCCAGGGGTGAATTTCAGGGACTTTGTTTAAAACTGTATGTTTTAGCTGACATTTTCACCTAACTATAACACCCATTTACCCTTTGTTTTTTCTAGTGAACATATATATCTATATCTATGCGTATATTTCTAAATATGTTTGCATGTATTTGTGAGGCAAATGTCTATCAGCAAGATGAATGGCTCTATGATTTGCCACCAGACTCTGAAAGGATAGACCATGACAGGATAGAATAGGAGAACACTGCGACCTAACTTTTGCCCTCGGGTGGGCCTAAGAGCATAGATGTAGTTCTGAATGCATAACTACATCGGAGGTCTGGGTGACAACCTTTTCATGACACAACACAGCAGAATGGAATATCATCAGCCCACGCTTATGAGGGACCCTTGCAGTATTAGGGGCTCTGGAACTCGTCACATATCTTATGCATATGGGAGTGAGAAAGCGGGGAAGGGCCTCCACACACCGATCACCTCAAACAGCTTATAGTTATCCCTATTAATGGTCCAGAGTGAGACACTAAAGCTGGACTCTTTAAACTTCTCTATTGATGCTCTGTGGAGGTTTCTGAGATGTGGGGTAATGTGGCTCCATTTGGGGAGATCCAGGATGAGTCTGACTGCCGTGTTCCGTATGGTCTGGAGTCTTTCTGGTGTCCAGTGGGATCCATCTGAAGATTCTGCGGAGCATGTAGGGGGTGTGGAAGCAGAAGGAGGAGAAAGCGCTGATTTGGTGTTTCATGGTCAGTTGGCTGTCGATGATTGTCCAGATTGCACACGCGGTCAGTCGGTGTGGGTGTTGTTCTGAGTTCTGTCGGCCACCAGATGTGGTCCCAAGTGGCGGTGGTCTTCCAGCACATCAGCACTTCCGTTTGAGGCAGTTGTCTCTGATCCAATTGGCTACGTTGGTCATTGCTTTGTGAAAGTTGGTTCTGGTGTTGGCAGGATCTTCAGTTAGTGAGAGGATTAGTTGGGTGTCATCAGCATAGGAGATTATGTTGAGTCCATGGGATTTTACTACATCTGTGAGGGGGGGTCATGTAGATGTTGAAGAGGGTGGGGCTGAAGGATGATCCTTGAAGTATGCCGCTGATGAGGTTCTTGGGGGCGGAGGTGAAGTAGGCAGATGCATATGCGTCCCGTGAGAATTGAGGCAATCCATTTGAGGGCATTTTGCTGGATGCCTAAGCTGTGGAGTTAGTCGACAAGGGTGTGGTGGGAGACAGTGTTGAAAGCCACTGAGAGGTCGAGGAGGATCAGGGCCACAGTTGCCTGGATGTTGAAGTTTCTGATGTCATCTGTGGCAGCGATCAGTGCTGTCTTGGTGCTGTGATTGACATGGAATCCTGACTGTGAGATGTTGAGTAGGTGGTTGTGTTTGAGGTATTCAGTGAGCTGCTGGTTGATGGCCTTCTTGAGTACTTTTGCTGGGCAGGGAAGCATGGAGAACAGCAGGTAGTTGAGGTTATTAGGGTCGGTGGATGGTTTCTTTGGGAGGCTTTAATTTTGGTGTTTTTCCAGCTATCCAGAAAGTTGCAGTGGAGATAGAGGTGGTGAGGGTGCAGGTGAGTTCTGAGCTGATTTGGGCAGTTATGAGGTTGAAGAGATGGTGGGAGCAGGAGTCAGTAGGCGCCCCGGAGTGGATAGTCGACATGCTGGCTGTTGTGGCCTTGGTGGTGAAAGGTGACCAGGTTGTTATTGTTCGGTTGGTGTTTTCTGGTTGATTAGGGTTGTCGAGGTTGAGGGCGGTGGGTTGGGGCTCCAAGTTGTTTTAGATGGTAGCGATCTTGTTGTGGAAGTAGTCCAAGAGGGAGTTCCTGAAAGGAGTGCAGGGTGTGTTGTATGGCTGCTGGGGGCTGCTGGGTTGGAGAACTCCTTGATTATCTTGAAAAGCTCCTTCACATGGTTAGCCATGGTATCGATGTGGGCAGAGATAGCTGCTTTCTTGGTTTCTTTGATGCAGCTGTGGTAGTCATTGAGAGCTGACTTGTGAGTGGCTCTGTCGGAGGGGGCTCTAGTGTTGCCCCGCCGCCTCTTTAGTCTGTAGCATTGACACTTGGTGGATCTTAGCTCTGGTGTGTACAAGCTGGCTTGTCTGGTGGTCTTCTTGGTTTTGGCTGGTTTTAGCAAGCTACTCTGTCGGCACATTTGGTAATCCAGGTGGTGAAGTTCCGGACAGCCTGTTTGAGGTTTGTTGATGATTCGGGTTGTGAGGTTCTGTGGGCCTGTTTTCATTGGTCCTGTTTACTTTGCCCGAGCTGTGGTGGGGAAGGTTGTGGTTCTTGGTGCTGGTGTGCTGTGTGTCAGCGATTGTGAAGTGAATGATGGCGTGGTCTGTCCAGGTGAATTCTTTGACGTGGGTTAATCTGATTCTGTCGCTAGAGACAAAGATGGCGTTGAGTGTGTAGTCAGCTGTGTGCATGGGCTCGGTGACAAGTTGGGTGAGTCCTATGTTGTTGAAGTTCTCAAGGAGGGTGGTGGAGTTGGCTTCATCAACTTGGAATTGGAAGTTGAAATCAAAGAGAAGGACGTAGTGGTAAGAATCTACAGCTAGAGGGTTAATGAGATGGAGATAGCATCACAAAGACTTTTAGTGTTTCCAGAACTGTCGAACGGCTGCTTTTGCCCTGGTCGCAGCTACCGATGCAATATATCTGAATATAACTTGCTCTACCCTAGTACCATGCTGCTGTTTTAAAGAGCTCTGATGCCTTTGGATCATGTCCACACTATATATAATTGCAAAAATTAAATAAATACAAATAAATAATGTCAGGTCTGGGGACATTAGACCACTTGTATTTGCCCGAAGTGGTATCCGCCACTGAGGTAGCACTCTGAACAACTCTTAATGGGGCCTATATCCCCATCAGGCAAGCAACCACAAAGGAACATTTTCAGAACTTTAACATTGATGGCTAGTTTTCAGGTACACAATTTGTGTAATTATAAATAGAGCTCTGCAAATGGAAGACAAAGAACCAGCCTCCTCTGCCTTACCACGTATAGCCATAATTATAGTTGCCAGGACACCGCTTTCATGCACTGGTACAATGTATTTCCTTTAATCTAAAAATACTTCGATGTTACTGTTTGGTAGCACAACATTCTTATCATTTTACATATTGTCTTTGTTTTCCCCTTTGAAGTTTTCTCAGTATAGATAATATTTTCCACTCTTTGCACACAGGAAACCATATTTCTCAGTTGCCTTGACAGATATGCCATTTCCATCCTTTCATCCTCAAAGTCCATCATATGTGAGCTATCATAATCATTCCTTCACTTTATTCATAACATATCCGCAGCGCCGCATCTTTGATTCTGCTGGTGCTGTACGTCACAGCATCTGGTACTGCGTGCCTATTAATAAAGGGAAACTGCTTCCAAATGTGAGGTTCTGAATATTTTATTATTTTCCATTTTCACAAATGAAATAAACTGGGAGCAAATGCAAAGATATGTGCCATTCTTTTCCCGGAGGGAATATGTAATTGTTCCCATGTTTGTGAAGAGATGCATCAGAATTTTCCCACGAAGCTCAGGCCATGTTCTCTCAGCAGGCAACAGTTGGAAACTAAGTTGACTAGAATTTAACCAAATGCGGATAAATCTGTCTCATGGACACCCACTTGACTGAGGGACCTATTCACAAACTGCACTTTGTAGTACGTTAGTAGTACTGCAATGGTACATCTAACATACTGTTTAATGATATTCAGTAACTTATATACAAAGGTCTATGCCTCTGCCTCCACCTCCCCTATCTTTTATATACGGAGATCTCTACCCGACTGCAGACAGCTTTGCACCCATAGGTATACGTTTTAATATTAAATGTGGTAAGGAGAGGGTGGGCTGGCTGGAAAATGGATAACATTTACAAGCAAATAGAAGGGGTTTAGAGAAGAGTATGGAGGACTTCAGAGAGGTCTAGGGAGGTTTCTAGGGAATTTCACTCACCCACCCACTGAAGAGTAAGCCCATTACTATCACAAATCGCACTTCTATAGTTACTACAGCCAAAAAAAGACCCATAACTGTTGTAGATGTACTCTAGCACCACACATGGCTAACCACCAGAACTGCAACCCACTTTCATAGAAAATAGTGGCGGCAGGAATTAAAAGAAAAGCCCATGTGAACTAAAGTTCAATTCAATTACCTTATTTAAATATTTAGTTTTCAAAAATGTAAATGCATTTGATTTCCACTTAAAAAATTATATATAAATCAAACTTAAATATTAATTAATGATAAACTATTCTAATAACATTTAAAAAAATCTAAACATTAATGTAGCTTTAATCAATCGGTGTATTTAAATTAATTGTATTGAAGCAGAAATAACAGAAATTTAAATTGCTGAAGCACTTAAAGCACTACAATCAGGCAAAGCTGCTGGGACCAATGGGATACCGGTAGAATTCTATAAGGGCTTGGCCAGCAAGTTGACCAATCTCTTCCATGCAATATTTGCGGAGGCATGGGAGATGGGGAAAATGCCATGTGATCTAAGTGTGGCCACAATAGTGTTGAATCTGGCCCTTTTTGAAGGGTTATTCCCAAACCTTTTGTCTTCCTCCTGTACTTGTTCTGACCTTTTTTGGGGGCATTAAGACTCTGGGCACTTAACCATTGCTAATAAGTGCTAAAGTGCATGTGCTCTCTCCTTTAAACATAGTATGATTGGTTTACACATGTTTTGGCATATTTAATTTACCTGTAAGTCCCTTGTAAAGAGGTATCTCATATACCCAGGGCCTGTAAATTAAATGCTATTAGTGGGCCTGCAGCGCAGATTGCTCCACCCACAGAAGTAGCCTTTCAAACCTGTCTCAGGCCTGCCACTATTGTGCCCGCATGTGCAGTTTACTACCACCTTGACTTGGCATTTAAAGCTATTTGCCAAGCCTTAAACTCCCCTTTTACTATATATAGGTCACCCCTAAGGTAGGCCCTAGGTAGCCCTATGGGTAGGGTGCTGTGTAGGTAAAAGGCAGGACATGTGCCTTAATTGTGTGGCATGTACACAGTAACCTATTGTTGCACTACAACTCTGCACTTTGACAATAATGTGTTTTTCTCCTATTCTCTCTTTGGCCATTTTAATTCATTTACTCCTGCTTCACCTCATATGCCTGGGAATCTTGTTATTGTACTTGTGTTTTGTTCCTTGCCAAGATGGGATCTACCTTTGACCCTGAAGAACTGGAGCATTACAATATGGCAAAGTTAAAGGTTTTCTGCAGGGAGAGGTGAATACCTGTGAGTTGGGAATCCACTCAGCTCAACCTTCAGATAGCCCTCTATGCCCAGTGGTGGGCGCACAAGGGAGCAACCTTAGAAGAGAACCAGGAGGGGGTGGATCAAGGGAAACCCCTGAGTAGGACCCCGAATTCAGTGAGGACTCTCAGTCGGAGGGTCCCCAGTCCACACCCCTCAAAGGCAGAGGCCTTGAATAGTTTGAGGAGGAGGGAGATAATGGCTGGGCAGCGACGCCAGTAGATAGAGAGGGCTCCGTAGATAGGGAGTCCCTCACTGGGTCTAGTGCCAGGACCAGTGTCACCTCCCATTCATGTCCTCTGAGGAGCCCAAGGATAGACAGGAGAAGAGAGAATGGCAGCTGCAGTTGGCCCAGCTGGCTGAGGAGCAAAGAGAGGCTCAGGAAGCCTTAGAGGAGAAAAAGGCCTTGTGGGGTTCATGAACTGAGTCGCAAGGAGATGGCTGTTGAGGAGAGAAGGCTAGAGACTGAAAAATCCCTAACTCAGGAGAGGATGGAAGAGGCTGAAAGAGCCTTTCCTAGAGAGAAACTAGCTCTTGAGGAGAGGCTGGCCCATTAGCACACTTTTAGAGCATTGCAGGTGGAGACAGTTGGTGGTAGCAATTGTGAGTCTAGACCTTGACCTAGAAGGGAGAGGCAGGCAGGACCTACAGGAGAGAAACCGGTAGATGTACACCCCCAACTAGGAAGCCCTGATTGCACTGAATGGATTCACCCTTGATGGGTATAAGTTGAAGATCGGGCGCAGCACACAGCTGTTTCATCAGTCTTGGGAGGACTTTGTGGAGGATTTTTGCAACGCACTAGATGGATGGGTAAAGGGTAGCACAGTAGCCACTTTTGAAGGGCTGTACAATCTGATTGTAGAGAGCACATGTTCCATTGTTGTTTTCCAGGGCTGCACCAACACCTGTTGAACTATGAGTTCTCTAACCCCAGGGAACATGCAAAGGATGTAGACCTCTGGGGGAATGCCAGGAGGTCTGGAAAGGCATTTGGGAGTGATCATAAAGGGAGTCATGCAATGTTATTGGATGCTTTGTATAGCACAACAACTCACCCCCAGAGGGGCATTTCGGCGCTGAGGCAGCAGATAAGGCAAGAGGCAACCATTAGAACAGCCAGGTTTTAAGAAGTTTTTGAAAGCCTGAAAACTCAGTGCCTGCTCTAATAAAGAAGGGAAGTTTGTTTCAGTGGTATGGAGCAAGGTACGGGAAGGCCTGTCCACCATACTTAGATATACGAATACACCCGCGACAAAGAAGAAGTTTATTGGTTGAAATAAGGTTTCTTCCAGGAAAGTAGGGGACCAGTGTGTCCTGTAGATATTTGGGTCCTTTGCCTGACTGAGCTTTATGCGTCAGGCAGCGGAGTTGCAATATTGCTCTTTTGTTTATGGGGAGCCAATGAAGGGCTTTGAGCAGAGGGGCTGAGGGTGAGCCAGGTGGCTGTTTGGTAACCAAATGGGCTGAAGTATTTTGTACCACCTGCATTTTTGATTTAAGGGTTTCATTTGATGCTACAACAAGTGCATTTCCATAGTCAAGGTGGCTGATTATCAGAGCCTGGACAAGGGCCTTCTGAGAGGTCAGCGAAAGCCACTGGAAAATCTTCCTGAGAAAGCACAATGTCCCAAAGCACATGCCGCAGGGTGGGTGTTACCTGGTCTTTCATAGATAGCTTATTATCTAACAGAATACCCACATTTCTCACTGTGCTTCTTGGAGGAGGAGTGGGACCAAGTTTGGCAGGCCACCATTTAGCTGTTCAGTGGAGCTGTGCTTTGCCAAACAGTAGAATCTCTTTTTGTCCCTGTTTAGCTTTTTTTAGACAGTTTTTTTATTTTTATTTTTAGATTTTTTTAGACAGTTCAGGGACATCCACGTGGCAATTTTTCTCATGCAGGCAATAAAACGATGTTTAACATTTTCAGTGTCCTGCCCAAAAGAAATGACCAATTGGGCATTGTCTGCATAAAAGAGTATTTCAAAACCATCGGAGTAGCTGAGTGAGGGATATAGATGTAAAAAAGTGTAGGGCTCAAAGCGGAGTCCTGAGGAACTCCCTTGCTCAGGGACCGAGTATTAGATTGAAAAGGGCCAAGTGTGATGCTTTGAGCCCTGTCCTTAGGAAAGTCTATAAGCCAATTTAAGGCGGTGCTGTGGATCCCTATCTCATATAGCCCTAGGCTCAAGATGGAATGTGACATGGTATTGAACGCGGCCGACAGGTCAAGAAGAACCAGAATAGCTGGCGGATAGGCTATGTGAGTCTACTACTGCTAAGAGGGTGGTTTCAGTGATGTGAAAGGGGTAAAAACCAGACTGGGAAGGGTCCAGCAGATGATGACTCTCCAAGTAGGAGGAAAGCTGTTTGTTAACATAGGACTCAAGCACCTTGCCTATTGAAGGATGGAGAGAGATAGGACGGTAATTTGGCGGACCTGTAGGCTCGGCATGAGTTTTTTTTTTAAAAGGACGCGACATAGGCAGCTTTCCATTCCTGAGGAATTGCAGCTAAGGATAAAGATAAGTTGCATAAAAATGTAACTGATGATGCAAGAAGAGTGGAAAGCAATGCTTTGACATGAGGCGGACAATGGTTAGCAGGGAAGCAAGATTTAATTTTACCTAATAGATCTAGCAGATGAGTTATGCAATAGGCTCAAACCTCTCCAGCGTTACCTCAATGTTATTACAAGAAGGGTTGAAAGGACAAATATATATCGAAGCAGTGGTATTATTGTTGAAATTACGATAGATATTCTCCATTTTAGTTTCAAAGTGGGAATCTAGGGTGTCACAGAGTGTCTGAGAGGAAACAATGGTTGAGGTGTAGGCTCGAGGTTCAGTATGCTCCTTTAGGACCTTGGTCAATTCTATTGATAGTATAGAGTCTACGTGCTGTTTTAATTCTATTGTGATATGCTCCTAACACTACTTTGTAGTGGTGTTTAAGGAGGCCGTTTTTAGAGGACCTTCATTCACGCTTCAATCTTTTACAAATTGATTTGACTGAGTTGGTCAGGCTCCCACCAACCGAGGGTGGGGGAGGTTCATAGAGATCCAGACAGTTCCCAGTGTAATGGGGTGGGTAAAGAGTCCCATGTCCAATGTCCCTTCTAAGCGTAGGAGGAGAGGTGGGGGGTGAAGTCCAGGGTGCCATATGCCCAGTCCCAGATCCTGGACAGTGACCCAAGGGGGCCCCAGGAGGGTAGTCTAGTCTGTACCGGGAGATTGTCAACTGAGCGGGACCCCATAGTATCAGAAGAACTTGGGGGGTTCTGATGTCTGACAGTACCACTCTGCAAAGAAGGATGCAGAAGTCCAGATAGAGGAGTTTGAGGGGAGGGGAGGACTCTGCACTAACTCCTGTTCAGCCAAACGGTACAGACCCTGAGTATGGGAACCAGGTTCAGGGTATCACCCCTGACCTGGGTGAAGGGGCAACTGTCAGCACTGTTCCTACCGTTTTACATTTTGGGAGTACCACTTCTACAGGAAGGATGCGGAACCCCAGAAGGGGGGAGGAGGAGGAGAAAGGACTGCCCCCTGACCCTGGTTCCACCCAAGGGTACAGATTCTGGGTTGGAGAACCAGGATCAGGGTATCATGCTTGACCTGGGGGAAGGAGCGACTGTTAGCAGCATCCCTACAGTTTTGCCATCTGGGGGTACCACTTGTACACAGAGAGTGCCGAACCCCAGAAGTATGGGTAGGAGGAGGAGGAAGGACTGCCCCCTGACCCTGTTTCAACCCAAGGATACAGACCATGGGTTGGAAGGCCGGTTGCAGGTTAGAACCCCTGAACTGGTGGGAAGAGGAGTGGAGAGAGGATGCCAAGCACCAGGGGCTACCTCCCCCACTCTGAGAGACTCCAGAAACCCCTGGATGGCCTGGGGCCTGTCTCTGGCCACCGGCAGCTGAGGAGTCCCCATGGGTTAATTTGTCCGGAGAGCATAGACGGAGGGATCCAACTAGGATATCTAAGTTATTTGCGTACAGTTAAAGCTTTTGATAAATAACTTAAAGAAAACATTTTATAAAGAAAGTAGGGATTTGCAGTATCGTGCACAACCAGGCATGAAGTATTGTATGTGAAGTACTCTGTATCTCACTTACCGCCCTGAAATGACTAAAAACCATGAGGTGTCATTGAAAAAGTGTCATCGATGCAATCTCAGTCAGACACTGAGCCAACATTCCTTTCTCAATTGACCAATCCTATTCCCTGCTTTGTCCAGAATAATGAAATTGTTCATGACTGAGAGTGTTTTTCTCGTTGTCAGAAAACAGAGCATACCAATAACGTTTTCTAAAGGGAGATTTGGGTGGCTCTTATGATACTAGAGCATTAATTTAAAATTAATTCTCTCAAATACGCCAATTGGCTCAGGGAATATGGAAATGCAAAAACTGACTTTTTTCTCCTTCAGCAACTTTCTATAATGATTTTTCTCTGCCTTGAACTTATTAATTCTTTAGAGTTTATTTAGCATAGAATCTAGGTTTCCTGCCTTCCGAATTGCTCCTGCCAGCAGAACAGTGACAGTAAAGGTTTATGGATGTAGTGTGCATTTAGTTTTTTATTATATGTTTCTGTACTTCTTGTGGTCCACATTGAAATAATGCCATCCATGTCACCTGCATTCGATGGCACACTGAACAGGTTCTGAAAGCTGTTGAAAGTATCCACTCTTTGGCCGCTCTCGGATCTGACCAGAGCGTTATACTGTAGTGGGCTCTTATAGTGGAAATAAAGAAGAAAGCTTTCCCAGCTACCCGCCTACCTCCTTCCCTTTATTTGACAGCACTTCCGCTTTGTTACATATTAGTACCAGGAGTAGGGTGATTTTGTGCAGGAAAACGGAAGAAGGAACATTGCGATTTGTGTTTACTCTTTAAGGAAGATTCCAAGAGTATTCCTTGCGAGCCCACAAACAGAACCGGCTATGGGAATTGGTGAGCGCCGCTAGCTGGTGAACCTCCTTTCCTTTATTTGACAACACTTCTGCTTCGCTACAATGGGTTCCACTCATGCTTGCTGCACGTGCAAAAAACATACAAACGTGACTCACCACTCTGATATAGTGGTAATGAAAGGCGTGGTACATTCTCCATTTTGAAGTGTATTTTTGTGACTAGCCATGGTATCAATTGAATTGTCAAGCTAATTATAAGCTAATACATTTACCACCAGCTGTGTGCTCAAATGTGAGGCCTAATCAAATAAAATAATCTTAGGGCCTTACTTAAAGTTTGGTGGAAGGGTACTTCATGCTGTACTTTGTCCACCAAGCTCATGGTTCTCCCGCTGTATTTAGAGTCAGGAAAAGGCAAACAATTGATGGACGGAATGCAGAACAAATCAAAACATTCACCCACAGTCAAGAGATCTGGGTTAAATCCATCATTCTTCTGCTCACCATGCCACCCCAGTTTAGACCCGGCCATATACAAATCAGTCTTGACCCTGTGCCTCATTGAAACAGTTCAGCCCGAACTGCCAACCAGGTTGTCCCTGGAATGGAAACAAGCATCCCGACCGGTTTCGGGTCTCACCCCTCTTCAGCCAGTATAGCTTGATTCCAGTGGCACAGTGAGCCCAGGACCCAAGTCTGGGCATACCTGGCGCACTTAGGGAGAGAAAGCAAAAGGCACACAATTGATGGACGGAATGCAGAACAAATCGCATACATTTACCACCAGCTGTGTGCTCAAATCTGAGGCCTAATCAAACAAAATAATCTTAGGGCCTTCATTAAAGTTTAGTGGAAGGGTACTCCATGCTGTACTTTGTCCACCAAGCTCAGGATTCTCCCACTCTATTTAGAGTCAGAGCAACTGCCGTGCTTTCACTCGCAGGGCTTCGGCTGGCTCCGCCTTTTATCAACTGCTCGACTTACATTGGGCAGTTGGTCAATATACCTCAGATTGTCCACCCTATTTAGGGTGGATGTTCTTGTGCATTTTGTTCCTGTGTGGGACTGCCACAGAAGCCTGGTGTTCCAAATAGGAAAATAAATATATGACACCCGCATATTGGGTGGTATGTCCCAATATCAAAAACATTTCCTTAAATATGTTTTTTTTAATCTCGCTTTGGAAGTTTGTTTGAAAAAATGTAAAATTGTTGCTTTCCTGGCTCATTAAAGATGGCA
This sequence comes from Lissotriton helveticus, assembly GCF_964261635.1. Classification (NCBI taxonomy): domain Eukaryota; kingdom Metazoa; phylum Chordata; class Amphibia; order Caudata; family Salamandridae; genus Lissotriton; species Lissotriton helveticus. The sequence continues at coordinate 957,692,393 of NC_136059.1, read as the reverse complement.
CCTTATCAGCAAAGCTTCAGCACCTTTAGCAGAGATGCAGTGGAAGCTACTCCTCTGAAGGCAGAGAGATCTCCAAATATGGGGGAAGTATTCCACCAGGGCAACAAAGTGCATTCCTCCATTGTCCTGAAAGGGCAGAGTGCAACATGCTAACCTCTAAATGTGAGGCTTAGTCTTCTTCATCAAGATCTCAAAATCATTGGAAATTCTATAGGTCAATCGCCCAATTAGAGAACGTTGCAGATCCCTTGCTGTGTCTTTCAAAAGGGATAGTTTCATCCTCATCACCCATTTGGACACTGGAGAATGATTTATGAGGCACAGTAATGATCAATGTAAAGTGTGCGTATGAGAGCTAAAGCATAGTAATCTGAAGTAATGGCTATTCTGCTCTTTTGGCTATAAATTCTGTATTACTTAATTTCAACAATTTGTAAATGGTGAGTTCATAACCAGTGGCTGGTAGTAAATGTTGGTACAGTTGTATTTCCTTCACCTTGAGTAAAGGTGAGTAGTTGATATGCCTAGTCGAATTGCAGGGTAGTGAGTGTTAACCACTATCCCTGCCCAAGGTCTGTTGGAAGCAGATTTGTTCTACACCCTTGTCTTGCTCAAGTGTAGGGATGATGCGTAATACACCACCTTGGACTAGCGGGATGGAATGCATTTTTGTACCATTTCCCAAGGTGCAAGGGAGAGGGTGGCGCCTGATACCCCTTGGCCCTACCGCAGCCTTGTGTACGCATAGGGGTGCTGTGTATCATCTTCATGATCATGATCAGGATTCTGACGGTAATCCCAGCTTTGCCCAAGAGAGACTGTAAAGCTTCCACATTGCACAAGTGCAGAGGGTGGATTTTGTAAACAGTCTCCAGGCTCATGCTTGGGGATAATGCGTCTTAGCTTCCTCCAGCTCTTCCCAAGGCTGGAGTTACTCTTTGAAATCAATATTCTTTGGCCAACAGGGGGTTGTGTGCATAAAGTGACCTCCTTGCTCAAGGGTGCCTTACCTATGGGTGGAGATGGTGTGTGTAAACCTTACAGCCATGAGGAATAACGAGATATGTTTATTTTAATCTCCACCACCTTGTTGAGTGATTTGGGGAACTTGTTGTTATGTTATGTTATGGTTTTTTTGTAAAGCGCACGTACGCCCGTGGGCTTCATGGCGCTGTGAGTAATCCTCCATTTTTTTTACCGCCCCAAACTTGCTGAAGCACTCGGTTGGTGTATATACTTCTTCTTAGTTCAAGGGCTTGTTGTAATTTTTTAGTTCGAGCCAGGGCAGTGCATGCGCTGCTCTGTGGCGTGCTGTATTGGAATAAGGAAATAAATCCCGGCCCTCTCTCTGCCCACATTTGTCATTGACTTGTGTCATTGCCCTTTGTAAATGCTTGCTTCTGATTCATTAATAGGGTAGTTAGTCACTTCTTAGTACCGCCTTGTCTTCATTTGTAAGCTCCCATGAGGACTCGTCCTTTTACTTTGGTTGTTACACGGTGCGTCTTTTTTAGTCTGTAAGCACTATTTTCTTTAACGAGTTTCTCCTCCTGCAGGCACTACATGCTCTCCTGTGACATTCAGCGTGCCATGCACTTTCCAAGAAGTCTGGGACAATGGAAGCCGCTTCTTTGAATAGGTCTCACATTTACAAAAGTTTGAGCTATGTACATGACAATGCCTGTTATTTACGTGTTAATTAGCAAAACAGATAAATAAAAGTAATTGTCATTTACAATGCCACTAGCCTAAACTCTCGCAAATGAGAGACCTTTGGCATTGCAAATGCTTGTTTTGTTTACAGTCCACCTAAACCAGGGATGGAGAGGTTGATTTTCCCCATCCCACTGCCTTCTCAAAAGACCAGAGTCCCATCACATTCCACAGTGCCACGGTTTAAGGCAGGAGCTAATTAAAAGTTGGGAAATAGGACTCGGGGCTTTCCACTTATGCAGATCTCCCCCTGGCCTGTTTGAAGAGCTGGGCAGCACAGAGTCTGCAGCTATGAACATGGTGCTAGGACATCTCCCAGCTACCCCGGTCCTCCCTGGTCCACAAAAGGAACGGTCGGCTTACAGCTACTTCCGTACTCTTCTGCAGTTGCTAACAAGGTGCATGGGCAGCTGAAGTGAAAAGTGAGGCGAGAAGGCCTTGGTGAAAGATAACATTAGGATCGTAGCCTAACTTGTGAATTTCACGTCTTTTTGACTTTTGTGCTGGAGGTACTCTTAACACCTCTGTTAACCGTAACTCCCATACATATAATATAAATATATTAATATGCCTCAAATTAAGCATGCTGAAGGCAAAACGTATTAACTGCAAACACGTGCAAACTGCTGGCTTAGCATGTTTCTTTTGAGAATAATAATTATAGATTGACTAATAAAGTACAAAGATTAAATGAGTACCAAATGGTGCTTCACAAATGCTGCTATTATGAGATACTCTCATAAATTGTAAATGTTTGGTTTTATAAGCATCGCACCACATTTTCCACAGTAAAAAAACAGTGCAGGACTTTTTTGGGCATGTTCAAAACAACATCATATTTTAAGCATCTTTTCATTAGACACTAAAAACCCTACTAAGTATCGTACAAAGTCACATGATGGTGCCAAATGCATGTTTGAACTCACAATAAAGAACATTAGCATTCTCGAATTCCTTAAAACAGCTTGTGTCAATTAGGGACAATATATTAACCAAAGGAATTTCTGGCCCCTCTGTTCTGTCTCCCAGTGCACTGTGGTTACTACTTCAAAACACGTAAGTGCTGTGTGCTGGCCATGATGACTAACTGCATTAGGAAGTGCATTCCCTTGTTGATATTAGGGACAGATGCATGCTTCATTATTACAGAAGTCTCCTGTGTAACCCGTGTACCATTCATCTCACTAACTTCACATCATAGACATACTGCTTAGCAAACCTCTTTTAGTATTTTCTATTTGTGATTACTGCAATGTTCTATAAATAGAAATACTGAATGTTTCCCTCTACCTCTCTAAATGCTATCGAATCAAAATGCAAATGATCACACTGTAAATTAGTTTAAAGAATCCTAAAGTATTAAATTGTTTTGTAGTTTATCATTTGTATAGTGTTTACTACCCCTATGTGGGGCACTGAAGCACTTATCCACATGGGTAGCACAATACATCATGTGGATGTGTGGTTAGAACTGTGTTGTCTTTGCATTGAGACTAGGTGGGAAAAGTTTCCATGTCCTATGTGATAACCACTGAGGTGTGGCTATTGTGCTATGGGACACAGCACTTGGGTGTGGTGGATGAGGAAGTGTGAGAAATAAATGCCCATTTATTTATATTCTGTGGTATGTTGGTATGCTGGCAGCCCGAATTAGCTCTGCAGGTTCCATTATTGTGATGGTAGATTTTAGATTGCACCTGAGACAGTGCATACACTGTTGCCAAAATCGTTTAAAAAAAATGTTTTTTAGCGTTTAAACCGTGCTTAGAGCCTTACTTACCTTTGGCTTTGACTTCACACTTATTTCCTATTGGTCAGCACCTCCTACTCGCCTCCTGCTTCCTCCAGCTACTTCCCGTGTTTGTCCCTGTCTTGGAGCCTGGACATAGTACTCTGCTGCCAGTGTCCTTCCACTGAGCAAGCGCTTCTGCAGGTTCTTTAAAAAAAACTTTTTTCTTGCACTCTATAAGAGTGCATGTGTCTGCAGTCCATCCCCTTCCCTCCTCCCACTGTCTGTACTCTTGACCCCTCCTGCTGTCAGTTATGTTTTTGCTACCTTCCCTGTACATCCCTCGTGCTGCTTGCCCCCCTCCCTAAACTAAATTAGCCTGTGCCTAACCTCTGGTAGCTTGGTACAAAAGCACTCAGGCTTAACTTAAAGTCAATGTGTAAAGCGTTTATGCAGCACCCCAACAGTAATAAAGTGAAAACACAACCTAAGAAAAACCACACACCAATTCAAAAATATATAGAAACATTTAATAATAAAATGACACAAAAATGAATTAAATCCAATCAGTAGAACCTGAGTTATGAAGTTTTTAGTGAAAAATAGCACCCAAAAGAACAAAGCGCCAACCCCAGGTATCTGGCTGCACTATTCCAGGTCAAAATCACAAGTTAAAGACGTCCGCGATGGAGCGCAGTTCAGATACACAAGGTGGTTTGGGCCTGGTCTCGGGTTAACTTCGGACTTAGAAGAAATTTTGAAGAAATGTCCAGTAGAAGGTAGAGTTCAGCAGGGCAAAGCAGCATGCTGTGTCCAAGGCGGAGTTGTCATTGCTAGGGAGCACTGGTCGAAGACTCCGCAAAGACGTCGACGATGGCAAAAAAGCTCTGAGCAGGAGAAGCGAGACTTTCAGGTCAAGGAGGTCGTTGGTGTCGAGCCTATCATTGCCGAGCCCAATGGAGGTATTTATCTTCAGACTTAGACAACTTTTTGGAAGTAGAAAACTTACAGCGGGACGAAGCTACAAGTCGTACCTGGAGAGGGCTCCACAAGCGCGGATACCATTGCTCGGAGATCTCATCGAACAGGATTTGCTGCTGCAGAGAAGAACATAGTGGGAGCCAAACTGTGAAGTACCTTGGGCAGATTGGCTGACATGTTGGTCCCAGTTCTTCTGGCATTTTAAGTATCAAGTTTTAGGGTTAGGCAGGAGTGGTACCTCTAACACGACTTCCAAGGGTCCAGGACCTAGGGAGCTCCACTTATGGGGCCAGGACTCACTCCAGCAGAGGCCATGTACAGGGTTCAAGGTCTCTGGAACTTGTTATGTCCCTGTAGCTCACCCAGGTGGCGAGCCAACTAGCCCTTTGAGTCATGCAGGTAGTCATGGGTTGAAGCAGCAAGGCAGACCTCTAGCGGTAGGGTAGACCCTGGGGAGCACGGCAGGCCTCCAGCAGCAGGGCAGTCCTCTGGTAGCAGCAGGGCATCCTTTGGAGAACAAGGCAGGCCTCAAGAAGCAGGACAGTCCTTCTGAGGTCTTCCACAGGTCCAGGAGTGTACTGAAAAGTGGTTTAGGAAGTCCCAAATGTATACCAGGTGCAAGCCTTTGTAGAGAGGGGCTATCCCCACATCTGGTTCTGGAAAGGTCTTCCATTCCCCTGCCAAGGCTCCAAGAAGTCTGGGATGACAAAAGACTGTTGCCAGGTTGCTTCGTGTGTGCTGGAGGCAAGTTCTTTGAAGTGTATGTTGGGCCCGGGAACAACTCCTCCCCAGTCATCTAGGCAGGATGGCTTTCTCCCAGCTACACCACGGTCCTATTGTTATCTGTCTGGGCCCAATAAGCATTGTCCATGGGTGTGCCATTTACAGACCCAGGAAGCTGGAAACTCCTTGAAGGCATGTGAAACCTCTGGGCAGGAAAATGCCAACTTTCTAAAAGTGTGATATATAACAGCTCTAGTACACTCAATTTTAACAGTAATCTTAAGAAACAAAGTATTCAAAATAAACCAAATCGGTGTGCTGACTGTAGAGTGGTACTACCTAACCACTGATTCTGAAAGAAGTTGATAACTAAGAAGACGCTCTGTCTTAGACACAGTCTGCACTACCCTGTTGCGCTCCACCTGGAGTGCGTATGCTTACTTACTTTTTAGCACAATGTTAAAATAGTTACAAGCACATGATCAAAAGTAATCACTAATTGATAGCAAAGTAAATTATCAAAACAATCTTCTGTGTCATCCAACGTTGCTTCATGCTTCTTTTAATTCAAAGATGCAGTGTGAAACAAATCATAAGGTTGGTGTATGTGGTTCCAAACTCAGGATTGATAATTCCCAATGCATTTTGGGTGTTACATACACCCTTCTTCAGGGGAAATCTACAACAAACATGTATAACATAAATCAGCAATTGTTGTGCTCAATTTATACTGCCTCAATTAGCCCGGGAAGAACTAGTGTTTACAATGGCATACAATTGAATTAAACCAAAACAAACATAAGCTGATAAAAGTTCTTATCACTGTGAGGAATCTCAATGTAATCAATCTGAATGACAAAATAACAGAGCTCACACAACTTCATACTGATGAATCAAATGACCTTATTGTACCTCATAGTGAGTTCAGTGAAACTTGCAGTGTGTTAGTATGAGCGACAACACGACATGCTGATTAGAAATGAAAAACGTGCCCAAGGAAGTGTCAAAAATCGTGTTGAAGCAAAACCAAAAATACCTTATCGCGCTGGGTAGTAGCTCATGGACTGAGGTACCAACCGTGGCTGTAAAAGTCTAAGATGCAATCTGAAATGAGGGATGTATGACGTTACAACGCATACTTTTACAACGCCTACCTTTACATCGCAAGTTTTACAACGCATACCTTTACAACGCATAGTGCTTTTAGGCGCTGGATAGTGAATGGTTTCATTTACTATTCCAACTCCAGTCCCCGTGGATAGTAGGGAAGGTGTTGGATAGTACATTAAACCTATTCCCTATCCTAGAGCGTCCCCAGCGCAATGCGTTGTAATGGTTTGCGTTGTAAAAGTTGCGGTGTAAAGGCACTGCGTGGTAAAAGTTGCGTTGTAAAGGTTGTTTACCGAAATGAGTATCAGAGATCTAACAAACTGATTGAAACTTAGTGCGCAAGCAATTCAAAGCGTTTCACTTCCATTACATGATTGCTACACCGCTCAACCGCATTTAACTAATTGATCCCATTTGATCCTGACTTGGCGTACTTTGCCATTGATGTGTCAATGCACTCACCCCGATCAAGGTTTATCCCCGCATCATGCAGCCATCGTAAGGAAGCCCTTAGGGCTAGTTCTCCCCAAACAGATGCTGCATGTCAGAACCCACCCGCTTCTCCCCCCAACCTCCACAGCACCAATTGCCACACTGTGCGCTGTACTGAAATCCCATCCCTCATCCACAGATATGACTGGCCACTGTGCCGCGCAGATTCAGGCTGAGACCCGCCGGTCTGAACTAGAAGTGAGTACCACTATCTCATTAAATTTCGTAGGTGCAACTCTCAGTGCACTTTCAGCCTCTCTGATACACAGTCTTTATTACTAATTTCAGACTGTCAACAATATTCGCACATCTGTCTTGACAAAGAGCCGCCGTGACCACCAACCGGGGCACACAAGGGTCGAAACATCGACGCATGTCTTAGGTCCAGACCCACCAGGATCCCAATAGGAACACTAGGATTCCTTGGTTGCAAATCAGCATCTGGCCTTTTTAAACAGTTGTATATATTTGTATATAGGAAATCCCCTTTTTCATTGTATATTTTCTCACCTATTTTCTCACTATTCACTAAAGTCACTTAAACTGCACTTACTTTTTGACGGTCTTATCATGCATTAAATGTTATCACTGAATGAAGCAATTCAGATAAAATACGAATTAATTCTGATATAAACTGCATGAAATGATTTCTTGATCTCACGACTTTTTATTAGGTCTCGGCCAGTAACGTGCTGAAAGCGCGTTCTCGCCAGAGAACTATAGTCGGCGTCTCAGCAGTCTGAGAATGCCGAAGGGAGACAAGACCTGGCCGCGCGCAGCGTTTCCCCATAGGATAACGTTGTGCGCGCGGCCAGGTCTCGTCTCCACAGCATGCCAATGCAGACCGGATCGCGTCGCGCGCCTCTCTGGAATGCAGGGGAAGTCTGCAGAGAGGCGCGCGGCGCTGATAATCAGCCATGGTTTTTTTTTTTTTCGTCCCGTATCTGAGCGTGGAATGCGGCTGGATTCAAATTACAAAGCATGCTGGCAAGACTCGTTTATATTTCTGACTGCTTCTGCCTCAGTCTGCTTCTAACTGCCTCCATCCATCTGTTTGCCTCTATCTAGCTGATCCTATCGTATCTAACTCTCTATGTCTATCTGTCCCTCGCTCCTTCTGTCATTGCTGTAGCTCTGTTAAAGTCTCTCAGTCACTGTCTCTATCCTTCTGTGTGTCTGTCCCTTTTAGTGTGACTGTCCCTCTGCCCTTCTCTGTTTCTCTGTCTCTCTCGCTCATCCTCGGAGTCTCCCTTTCGTTTTAGACCCTGCCTCGTTCTCCTCCCTCTGTCTTTCTCAGTAGAAGCCCCTTTGGCTGACAATCTGACGAGCGTTCCGGGCACAGCCTGACCCTGCGTCAGTCACGTCCATCTTAAAAATACCAGGGCCTCTGGTTGCACACAGTTTCCTGGCTTCCAAATCCACAAAGGGAATATGTGAGCTTTAGGAAGGCTTGGAATAGAGAACAAGTAATATCTTCACTCGCCCTCTATGAAAAACAAGCCCACCCACGTGGGCGGATGGACAGGCGCTTAACTCTCCACCCACGTAAGTGACAGGAGTGAATCTCATATTTCAGATCTTAAACGGCTGGATTTATAAAGTGATTTTAATCCTAGCATCAGGATCTCGTAAACACAGATCCTTTGCGTATTTTGCTTAGAGCGGTGGGATTAGAAAATTATTTGTGTCAGAATGGTGAAGAGCCGGCACCCCACAGGCTTGCACCTGCAGTACAAGGCCATAGTCGTTTCCCCCTGTGGGCTCACACTGTTAACAGTTCCCTTGCTTCCACAAAGAAGTGTGTGAACTGAAACCTATCTCTGTTGTTTCTGCATTAACTATCTACTGGCCGGTCTGTCCACTTGTTTCTTTTGCTGTTATCTTTCCGTTTTTTTGCTTCCTGGACAACAATAAGATGAAAAGCTCTTACTTTAAATAAAAGTTCATGTCATTTCTTTATGGTGATGTGATTTGAACGGAGGGACATGGGTCGTATATTTAAAAACGATTGCACCAAAAACTACCAGACAAGTGTACACACAGACACCACCACTGCCATACACACATGGATACAACCACTGCCATACACACACGGATACCACCACTGCCATGCACACACAGACACCACCACTGCCATACACACACGGACACCACCACTGCCATGCACACACAGACACCACCACTCCCATGCACACACGGACACCACCACTGCCATGCACACAGGGACACCACCACTGCCATACACACACGGATACCACCAGTGCCATAAACACACGGATACCACCACTGCCATGCACACACAGACACCACCACTGCCATACACACACGGACACCACCACTGCCGTGCACACACGGACACCACCACTCCCATGCACACACGGACACCACCACTGCCATGCACACACGGACATCACCACTGCCGTACACACATGGATACCACAAGTGCCATACACACACGGACACCACCACTGCCATGCACACACGGACACCACCACTGCAATACACACATGGATACCACCAGTGCCATACACACACGGATACCACCACTGCCATGCACACACAGACACCACCACTGCCGTACACACACGGACACCACCACTGCCGTGCACACACGGACACCACCACTCCCATGTACACACGGACACCACCACTGCCATGCACACACGGACACCACCACTGCCATACACACACGGATACCACCACTGCCATACACACACGGACACCACCACTGCCATGCACACACAGACACCACCACTCCCATGCACACACGGACACCACCACTACCATGCACACACGGACACCACCCGTGCTTAATTTGTAAAAAAAAAAAAGTGCCAGGGCTTTCATTTGTAAAGAATTAAGTGAAAGGGCACTCGTCAGGAGGCTACTGTAGTTTGCCATACAGATTGCCCCTGCCAGCATTGCCAATGCTTTTAACAACACAACTACTAACATCAAACCCCTTACAAGTGTGTCAATCTGGACTATTTCAGGCTGCCAAACCTATAAGAATGGCTTGGTCGGCAAGTCATTTTTGATATATATTGAATTAATAATGTACTGTTGTTGTAGTCATCTCTAAATTGGCCAGACAGCGCCGCCAGACAGCGCCGCCATGTGGCAGACTGTCACAAGCACCAGTGCTGACAATTAAGTGCTGCGTGGAGCACCGGAAACCACTGGCTCAAATTAAGCAGGGTTGGCAAGACTAAGTCAGAGGGGTCTCTAGAAATACCACAGGCACAAGTGGATGTAAGATTTCGATGCGTGAACAAGACCGACCACATCCCTCTTCTGGTTCTTGCTCGTTCGCCCATTTCTCTTGTACTTACCTTTCACTTTACTCACGCATTGTCTCTCTCCCATTCTCTATCCTTTCATACCCTGTATAGTCTAGTTTTTTCTTTCCTCGGTTACACTACCTGTCTCTTTCCGTTTTCGGCACTATGTGCTTCTTTTCCAAAACTATTTACAACAAGGGGTGGTGATGGACAGAGTCTCTGAATTAAGCAGAGTACTCTCACCCAGTCAAGAGATCAGGGCTAGATCCAACACCGTTTTTTAGCTCATTGCACCATCCCAGTTTCAGAACCTGGCTGTATGCAAATTAGTCCGTCCCTGGCCCAGTGCATCATGGGAACAGGGCAGACCAGACTACAAAAGCCAATTCTTACACTGGGAAGGAAACAAGCTTCCGGGGACCGGTTTCTGGCATTTCAGCCGTCTTCGGCCCGGCTTGCTTGAATCCTGATGGTGCAATGAGCAAGGGACTCACATCTGAGTATACCCTTCCACGCTTAGGGTGGACAAAATTATTTACAACAAGGGGTGGTGATGGACAGAGTCTCTGAATTAAGCAGAGTACTCTCACCCAGTCAAGAGATCAGGGCTAGATCCAACACCGTTTTTTCAGCTCATTGCACCATCCCAGTTTCAGAACCTGGCTGTATGCAAATTAGTCCGTCCCTGGCCCAGTGCATCATGGGAACAGGGCAGACCAGACTACAAAGGCCAATTCTTACACTGGGAAGGAAACAAGCTTCCGGGGATCGGTTTCTGGGTGATGGATCAAGCCCTGATCTTTGTCTGGGTAAGAGTGGTCTGCTTAATTCAGACACTCTGTTCATCACCACCCCCTTTTCTGAATCGTTTTTGGCCACTATAGCTGTGGCAGGGTATACTCAGACATGAGTCCCTTTCTCACTGCTCCATCAGGATTCAAGCAAGCCGGGCCGAAGAGGCTGAAATGCCAGAAACCGGTCCCCGGTAGCTTGTATCCTTTCTGGTGAAGAATTGGCTTGGTAGTTTGGTCTGCCCTGTTCCCATGATGCACTGGGCCAGGGACAGACTAATTTGCATATAGCCAGGTTCTGAGCTGGGATGGGGCAGTGAGATAAATAACGGTGATGGATCAAGCCCTGATCTTTGGACTGGGTAAGAGTGGTCTGCTTAATTCAGACACTCTGTTCATCACCACTCCCTTTTCTGAATCGTTTTTGGCCACTATAGCTGTGGCAGGGTATACTCAGACATGAGTCCCTTTCTCACTGCTCCATCAGGATTCAAGCAAGCCGGGCCGAAGAGGCTGAAATGCCAGAAACCGGTCCCCGGTAGCTTGTCTCCTTTCTGGTGAAGAATTGGCTTGGTAGTTTGGTCTGCCCTGTTCCCATGATGCACTTGGCCAGGGACAGACTAATTTGCATATAGCCAGGTTCTGAGCTGGGATGTGGCAGTGAGATAAATAACGGTGATGGATCAAGCCCTGATCTTTGGACTGGGTAAGAGTGGTCTGCTTAATTCAGACACTCTGTTCATCACCACCCCCTTTTCTGAATCGTTTTTGGCCACTATAGCTGTGGCAGGGTATACTCAGACATGAGTCCCTTTCTCACTGCTCCATCAGGATTCAAGCAAGCCGGGCCGAAGAGGCTGAACTGCCAGAAACCGGTCCCCGGTAGCTTGTCTCCTTTCTGGTGAAGAATTGGCTTGGTAGTTTGGTCTGCCCTGTTCCCATGATGCACTGGGCCAGGGACAGACTAATTTGCATATAGCCAGGTTCTGAGCTGGGATGGGGCAGTGAGATAAATAACGGTGATGGATCAAGCCCTGATCTTTGGACTGGGTAAGAGTGGTCTGCTTAATTCAGACACTCTGTTCATCACCACCCCCTTTTCTGAATCGTTTTTGGCCACTATAGCTGTGGCAGGGTATACTCAGACATGAGTCCCTTTCTCACTGCTCCATCAGGATTCAAGCAAGCCGGGCCGAAGAGGCTGAAATGCCAGAAACCGGTCCCAGGTAGCTTGTCTCCTTTCTGGTGAAGAATTGGCTTGGTAGTTTGGTCTGCCCTGTTCCCATGATGCACTGGGCCAGGGACAGACTAATTTGCATATAGCCAGGTTCTGAGCTGGGATGGGGCAGTGAGATAAATAACGGTGATGGATCAAGCCCTGATCTTTGGACTGGGTAAGAGTGGTCTGCTTAATTCAGACACTCTGTTCATCACCACCCCCTTTTCTGAATCGTTTTTGGCCACTATAGCTGTGGCAGGGTATACTCAGACATGAGTCCCTTTCTCACTGCTCCATCAGGATTCAAGCAAGCCGGGCCGAAGAGGCTGAAATGCCAGAAACCGGTCCCCGGTAGCTTGTCTCCTTTCTGGTGAAGAATTGGCTTGGTAGTTTGGTCTGCCCTGTTCCCATGATGCACTGGGCCAGGGACAGACTAATTTGCATATAGCCAGGTTCTGAGCTGGGATGGAGCAGTGAGATAAATAACGGTGATGGATCAAGCCCTGATCTTTGGACTGGGTAAGAGTGGTCTGCTTAATTCAGACACTCTGTTCATCACCACCCCCTTTTCTGAATCGTTTTTGGCCACTATAGCTGTGGCAGGGTATACTCAGACATGAGTCCCTTTCTCACTGCTCCATCAGGATTCAAGCAAGCCGGGCCGAAGAGGCTGAAATGCCAGAAACCGGTCCCCGGTAGCTTGTCTCCTTTCTGGTGAAGAATTGGCTTGGTAGTTTGGTCTGCCCTGTTCCCATGATGCACTGGGCCAGGGACAGACTAATTTGCATATAGCCAGGTTCTGAGCTGGGATGGAGCAGTGAGATAAATAACGGTGATGGATCAAGCCCTGATCTTTGGACTGGGTAAGAGTGGTCTGCTTAATTCAGACACTCTGTTCATCACCACCCCCTTTTCTGAATCGTTTTTGGCCACTATAGCTGTGGCAGGGTATACTCAGACATGAGTCCCTTTCTCACTGCTCCATCAGGATTCAAGCAAGCCGGGCCGAAGAGGCTGAAATGCCAGAAACCGGTCCCCGGTAGCTTGTCTCCTTTCTGGTGAAGAATTGGCTTGGTAGTTTGGTCTGCCCTGTTCCCATGATGCACTGGGCCAGGGACAGACTAATTTGCATATAGCCAGGTTCTGAGCTGGGATGGGGCAGTGAGATAAATAACGGTGATGGATCAAGCCCTGATCTTTGGACTGGGTAAGAGTGGTCTGCTTAATTCAGACACTCTGTTCATCACCACCCCCTTTTCTGAATCGTTTTTGGCCACTATAGCTGTGGCAGGGTATACTCAGACATGAGTCCCTTTCTCACTGCTCCATCAGGATTCAAGCAAGCCGGGCCGAAGAGGCTGAAATGCCAGAAACCGGTCCCCGGTAGCTTGTCTCCTTTCTGGTGAAGAATTGGCTTGGTAGTTTGGTCTGCCCTGTTCCCATGATGCACTTGGCCAGGGACAGACTAATTTGCATATAGCCAGGTTCTGAGCTGGGATGTGGCAGTGAGATAAATAACGGTGATGGATCAAGCCCTGATCTTTGGACTGGGTAAGAGTGGTCTGCTTAATTCAGACACTCTGTTCATCACCACCCCCTTTTCTGAATCGTTTTTGGCCACTATAGCTGTGGCAGGGTATACTCAGACATGAGTCCCTTTCTCACTGCTCCATCAGGATTCAAGCAAGCCGGGCCGAAGAGGCTGAAATGCCAGAAACCGGTCCCCGGTAGCTTGTCTCCTTTCTGGTGAAGAATTGGCTTGGTAGTTTGGTCTGCCCTGTTCCCATGATGCACTGGGCCAGGGACAGACTAATTTGCATATAGCCAGGTTCTGAGCTGGGATGGGGCAGTGAGATAAATAACGGTGATGGATCAAGCCCTGATCTTTGGACTGGGTAAGAGTGGTCTGCTTAATTCAGACACTCTGTTCATCACCACCCCCTTTTCTGAATCGTTTTAGGCCACTATAGCTGTGGCAGGGTATACTCAGACATGAGTCCCTTTCTCACTGCTCCATCAGGATTCAAGCAAGCCGGGCCGAAGAGGCTGAAATGCCAGAAACCGGTCCCAGGTAGCTTGTCTCCTTTCTGGTGAAGAATTGGCTTGGTAGTTTGGTCTGCCCTGTTCCCATGATGCACTGGGCCAGGGACAGACTAATTTGCATATAGCCAGGTTCTGAGCTGGGATGGGGCAGTGAGATAAATAACGGTGATGGATCAAGCCCTGATCTTTGGACTGGGTAAGAGTGGTCTGCTTAATTCAGACACTCTGTTCATCACCACCCCCTTTTCTGAATCGTTTTTGGCCACTATAGCTGTGGCAGGGTATACTCAGACATGAGTCCCTTTCTCACTGCTCCATCAGGATTCAAGCAAGCCGGGCCGAAGAGGCTGAAATGCCAGAAACCGGTCCCCGGTAGCTTGTCTCCTTTCTGGTGAAGAATTGGCTTGGTAGTTTGGTCTGCCCTGTTCCCATGATGCACTGGGCCAGGGACAGACTAATTTGCATATAGCCAGGTTCTGAGCTGGGATGGAGCAGTGAGATAAATAACGGTGATGGATCAAGCCCTGATCTTTGGACTGGGTAAGAGTGGTCTGCTTAATTCAGACACTCTGTTCATCACCACCCCCTTTTCTGAATCGTTTTTGGCCACTATAGCTGTGGCAGGGTATACTCAGACATGAGTCCCTTTCTCACTGCTCCATCAGGATTCAAGCAAGCCGGGCCGAAGAGGCTGAAATGCCAGAAACCGGTCCCCGGTAGCTTGTCTCCTTTCTGGTGAAGAATTGGCTTGGTAGTTTGGTCTGCCCTGTTCCCATGATGCACTGGGCCAGGGACAGACTAATTTGCATATAGCCAGGTTCTGAGCTGGGATGGGGCAGTGAGATAAATAACGGTGATGGATCAAGCCCTGATCTTTGGACTGGGTAAGAGTGGTCTGCTTAATTCAGACACTCTGTTCATCACCACCCCCTTTTCTGAATCGTTTTTGGCCACTATAGCTGTGGCAGGGTATACTCAGACATGAGTCCCTTTCTCACTGCTCCATCAGGATTCAAGCAAGCCGGGCCGAAGAGGCTGAAATGCCAGAAACCGGTCCCCGGTAGCTTGTCTCCTTTCTGGTGAAGAATTGGCTTGGTAGTTTGGTCTGCCCTGTTCCCATGATGCACTGGGCCAGGGACAGACTAATTTGCATATAGCCAGGTTCTGAGCTGGGATGGGGCAGTGAGATAAATAACGGTGATGGATCAAGCCCTGATCTTTGGACTGGGTAAGAGTGGTCTGCTTAATTCAGACACTCTGTTCATCACCACCCCCTTTTCTGAATCGTTTTTGGCCACTATAGCTGTGGCAGGGTATACTCAGACATGAGTCCCTTTCTCACTGCTCCATCAGGATTCAAGCAAGCCGGGCCGAAGAGGCTGAAATGCCAGAAACCGGTCCCCGGTAGCTTGTCTCCTTTCTGGTGAAGAATTGGCTTGGTAGTTTGGTCTGCCCTGTTCCCATGATGCACTGGGCCAGGGACAGACTAATTTGCATATAGCCAGGTTCTGAGCTGGGATGGGGCAGTGAGATAAATAACGGTGATGGATCAAGCCCTGATCTTTGGACTGGGTAAGAGTGGTCTGCTTAATTCAGACACTCTGTTCATCACCACCCCCTTTTCTGAATCGTTTTTGGCCACTATAGCTGTGGCAGGGTATACTCAGACATGAGTCCCTTTCTCACTGCTCCATCAGGATTCAAGCAAGCCGGACCGAAGAGGCTGAAATGCCAGAAACCGGTCCCCGGTAGCTTGTCTCCTTTCTGGTGAAGAATTGGCTTGGTAGTTTGGTCTGCCCTGTTCCCATGATGCACTGGGCCAGGGACAGACTAATTTGCATATAGCCAGGTTCTGAGCTGGGATGGGGCAGTGAGATAAATAACGGTGATGGATCAAGCCCTGATCTTTGGACTGGGTAAGAGTGGTCTGCTTAATTCAGACACTCTGTTCATCACCACCCCCTTTTCTGAATCTTTTCCAAAACATTCTGTGCTCGACTAGTTGCATATTACATCTAGCTTGCCCACTCTCAGGCAGTGGAGCCGAATCCGCCGCATGTACACTTTAGCACCGATTAACCACAACTGACATAATGGCTGACACTGCAAGAGTGCAATGGTCCACGACAGTTAATTAAATTCGTAGTTGCCAACATTTGAAAACAAGCATTTGCAATGTAATAGGTCTTGCATTTACGCGACTTTGAGGTATTGGCATTGTAAATGACAATGACTTTTATTTATGTTTTGGTTTTTAAAACATAAATAAAAGACCTTGTCATTTACAATGTCAAGACCTTAAACTTGCGTTCATTTACTATGCTAATAGCTCTAACTTTTGCAATGCCGAGACCGTTGCATTGTAAATGCTTGTTGTTTGAGCATTCATTTCTCAAAGTAAGTGTGTTTCAGGGAGCGCTGAATCTAGATTGCCTTAATAAGCAGTGTCAAAGCAATGTGTCTTACCCAACAGAACCATTTTTTTGTTTAACTAGCAACCTATCCGAGGCATCCAAGATCAGCTTTAATATTGCGTGAGGAGTATCTCAGCTCTTAAGAACATTTCTGGAAATATGGTAGAAAATGCATGGAAGCAAAGTTGTGGCCGAGAACAGGCTGATTGAACACCATCCAACTTCAAAAGAGTGGCTAAAATCCAATAGGTCTGAGGTTGGCTGTTGGTCTTTTGGATTTGTGAGCACTTGCTTGGTTTTTTCATGGCTTTTTAAAAACGTTAATGTTGAGAGACCAACTGGGCACTTGAACGTATAAAAAAAACATTTCATAATAAACAAACATATTGGTGGCTGTTGGTCTTTTGGATTTGTGAGCACTTGCTTTGTATTTTCATGGCTTTTTGAAAACGTTAATGTTGAGAGACCAACTGGGCACTTGAACGTATAAAAAAGAAACATTTCATAATAAACAAAAATGTTCTTTATTTTCAAAATGCATTCATTTTTAGTGTAGCCCCTGAAACTGAAGGCACTGTTTTGCTCCTTGTGAAAGAGCAGAATGCAGTCACTCACAATGAATTTAGCCAATGGCTGAAGAAGACTGACAAAGTGTCCCATGCTGTATGTTGAAGTGGGCGAAGGAAACATCTGAATGACACAACAGACCAATAGATGAAGAAGGCTTGATGATAGCATCTTTAGGCATATTAAATATAATAATTTTTTGTAAAATCAAAAGATATGAGCTGAAGCCAGACCTAATAAGCAGCCTCATTGTTTTTCAGTCATCGCTTCTAAAAATAAAAACCAAAAAAATAACAAATACAAATTTATTTTTTAAATATAAGATAAGCTTTAGTTTTTGTCAAAACAAGGGGATGTTTTACAACACAGACATTGCACACGATGGACAAGTAAAAACCCAAAGACGTCATCGCTCAGCAGCAACACTCATAACACTCACAATACACGAGACACAACATGCCACTGTGACCCATAGCATAAGCTACGAGAAAGCACAAAACCATACCGAAATAAACACTCCAGTCAGCCGACGTAGGTATGCGGTCAAATAAGTAGCAGACATGCCATGTACAGATGCAATCAATATATAGCTTTGGTTGCAGCAAAGGTTCTGATTCTTTAAAGATATGCTCAGAATTCCAGAATCCAATGGAAAGCACTGGCAAAGCTAATAGGCCCGCCTTGGTATGCTAGCGTGATGGCCATCTTTTAAAAATGTTTTATTGCAAGCATTTGCCACAAATATAAAAAGAAAAAAGAAAATATGCCACCTGAACATTCTGGCCAAATAACTGCAATGAAAAATATTAATTTTAAATAAAAAATTGCACACAATTTTAACAGACCAGTACAGGTGCTTCCTGGCCAGCAAGTGAACAGTGCAATTAGAAAAGATATGGAAATACATTTTAGTTTTAATACACATCACAGGAAAATATCCGTTTTATTGGCTAAAAGAAAATGTAGCATGAGCATTGAATTATTACTGAAACATGGAGACAGCATGCCAAAAGAAATGAAAAGGATTAATAATGGGAAAAAAACTCAATTGGCAAATTAAAGTATTAAATCTCCAGTACAGACTCTGAAGTGTACTTCCTTTAGGCAGATGTGCACATGTAATCAGACAAATTCTGAAGTATGCTGGCTTTTTTCCCTATGGTATATTCTTTGATGGTTGAAGCAAAATGTGATTGATAAGTGAACAGACTACTGGATTAAGACTGTTGACCCAAACCCCTGTGCATATGTAAATATATTCATTTTTAGTTATGATTTTTTTAAATTCAAGGAGGCTGGAGAAACAGCTAAAAGGGTCTCTCCTCACGTCTAGACCGAAAACAAACAATCTCATTTGTAACTGACATGGGCAAGACCATTGGGGAAGAAAGTTCAGCTCACTTGGAATCCTTCTGATAAAAGTAGAAAACTGAACAGCAATAATAGCTGACTGCAAACATCATTAATCCTGATCTCATTCTACTTTTGTTAGTAAACTTTCTAAGTGAGGGTCATAACCCGATCCAGTTATTGGACAGTGCAGACATCCACAAACTTTTGTGAGTTCTGAACAACATTTATGTGTTAGTCAAAATGGTGAGCGAAATCCAAGGGAGATTATCAGCATAAACATATTAGATGTACTTTGTTTTTATTTATTAACTCCTATGTGGTGTTATTTTTGTATGTAGGCAATATATAGGACCCCATTTTTTTGTTAGACGTTATTTTAACAACTATTTTCAGGTACCATATCTTTGCCACAAGCATGGCTTCCTCTCAAGGAATGTTTAAATCATAAGGATTGATGAATTGTGAGGGGCATTGATCCAAAAACTCAGTTCAACATTGGGTTGAATTAAAGACCTCTTTACAAAGGAGTTTGCACGCTTTTCTCATAGATGTTTGAAACATGTATTAACAAATAAGAGTAGAATGAAGCACATTAGGATAATATCATCATCAAAAATATGTTTAGGTGTAATTACAAAACAAGAAATAGGTTTGAGGGTTCATTCGGAAAACTAATTAGCAAATTCTACATTTCTGTATTCTATATTTAACCAATGTTCAACTAATGAAGTTTCGTTTTTACTGAATGAACAATAGTGGTAACACAATAAATAACATAGTTGAGACAAAACAATTATGTTGAGAAAACTGTACTATTCTAATGTTGGTCAATGTAGGCCACTTTTTTCCAAAATAACTGGTGCTGCCTGCAGCCATTTTTTCACTATGTAATCATTTTGTTGCCTCTGCTTCACCCTCTGCACATACAACTCATGTACAAGCAACGTTGTAAACAATGTTTTGAGTTGCAATGTTATTTTCTCATGTACTGGTTGATGTTTCTTTTTTTAAAGTTCTGCAACATGCTGTTTCACTGAGAGTGAATGTTTTCAAGGCCTCACATATTGGGACCACTGTGTGATTATTCATGAGAACTTGTCATTGTATAATAAGTAACAACATTTGTATTAACAATTAGGGTACCTGAAAGTGCACCAGGAACGTGGAATTTCATTATGTGAATTTGTGGGATAATATTGAAAATATGAGTTCCGAAACTGTTGAGTTATCTCTTTAATGTAATTGGTTCAAACTGTGTGACTCTTGCACAATTGTATTAGATATGTGTCTTCCATTGTATAAAGCATTTTAATAGGAACCCCCTCTTGATGATAGTGGGCACATTCTTTTCCCTTGACAACGTTTGTCTGACTCTCATTTATGATTTATTCACCAGGACAGGACTGTTTCTGTTTAATTATTCATAGCATTTTATTCTAAGCTTCATGGTGTTTCTACATATAAATTATTATTTGACTGACTATTAACCATTCAATATGTCTTCTGTAATGATTTTTACCTCAAATAAACCTTCATGGTTTTACTGTACTGTGTGTCTCATTTTCATTGTAAAGCTTAATATGCTTTACAGCTTCTATTATAATTTTGTTGTCAGAATTCGAAAAACTTAAAAACAATTAAACAATTAACAGTTCTTGTCTTCTTTATCTTAAAATAAAAAAGGGGGTATATTAAATCTCTTCTAAATGAAATCCCAGAAACAGGGGAGGCAGGTCTTCAGCCAGCGGTAACCTACTCTTGATCAATGAACTTACTCCTGAACCCCAAAGAATAAACATTCACCAATCTAGAGTAATATGAATTCTCAGCTAGACCTTTGTTGAGTCCCATTTATGGCATGGAAGTGGTGCCTCACAAAACACACTTCAGCTTAAGCAGACAAATTTCACTAACAAGTTTAGATATTGGAACAAAAAATGGGAATTTCATTTAGGAAACCTTCCGTTCCCATTTGTAAGGGAGAGAAAATGCCGCTTGAGGGTACACCCCCCTAAAAAATGGCAGTTAACAAGGATTTACACACGTCTGTGGATTAAAGATTGGCACAGGTTCACTTCTGATGACAAAAGCATGCACTTCTCCCTTAAAGGAACTTTTAATGCGAGAAAACTTGTGAATTTAAGACAAGTGCTGTATGAGATCAGACTTCAACATAGATCTGCTGACTTGGAGGGATAAATACATGGGAGCATGTTGCACATGAGAACACGCACATGAAAATGAAGACTCACATTAGACACACTGTTAGCAATTAGTTGGATGCAAGATGGCATTCGAGACAGCAGGCATTGTATGACAATATGATTGAAGGTGAAGGTGTGTAGACTGTAATTGTAAGGGAAAAGAGAAGGAGAAGACAGACAAGGAGGAGAGCCATGTTAAAGAGAGAAGGAAGGAGATATAAGGTCTTAGGATAATGATGGTGGTGGGGATCAAGATGATTTATTGAATTGAAGACCATCTCCATACCATGTTGCACCACCTCCTGTAGGCTTATCACTATAGGAAAAGGGGTGGGAGGACTGAGAGTGCAAGCATATCCACTGTACCAAGTGCAACAGAAGATGGACTATCCACTCAATCAGGTACCTTCATTGATGCACCTAGCACAGCTACTGTTACTACGTTTGTAGTCAGTGAATCACAGCCCTACCCTGCAAAGACAGTAGCCAAAGAAATAAACATATTTCAAATAAAGACTGATTTGAAGAGATTTTCAGGAAAACTGTTGGCATGGAAAAATGTGATACATTTGATGAGGCTGAGTTGAGATATTCTTTAAGAAGCTACTAGGCAGGTCTGCTTCCAAGCGTATTAGAAATTAGAAAATTTGGCTTGATGTATGGGATTCTTTAAAAACAAGGAAACATTTGCCAGCAAACTTCAGTATGGTAATGAGTGAAAAAGAAATAAGGGATTTGAGATTGCACAGCTTGAGAGTGCATATTAAAAAACTTTTGAATTTCACTTGCGAATGGGGAGAATTGAAGACATTTAAGGATAAATGGGCAGAGAAAGATGGGAGCAAGTTGAAAAAAAGAAAAAGCCTGTGAATTAGGTTGCGCGGGGAACAAATGTAAGTGAGTCTGAAAGGAGAGAGAGTAATGCATTCCCTGAGAGAGTGTGTGGAGGAATGTACGTGCATGTGCCTTGAAGTTGATTTGATCTTCTTTCATTTTTTTTTTCCAAAGCTTAGGGAAGAGGCCAATAAGTTATACACAGAAATAGAAAGACTTTTAACCATGTCAAAGGTACTTTGGGAAGATTTGAATATGTTGTTTGAGACTGTGGTTCCTAAGAATTTATGGATGGAATGTAAAAAGGTTGGGAACTGGCCAACAGAAGAACTGGCAAGTGATGTTCCAAATAATAGTCCATCTCTGAAAGTGATGAACAAATACAGAGCAGTATTTCAGCATTTGAAATTGAAGGTTCCTCAGATTCAGGTGAACTGCTCCTTTAGTATGTGGACAACACAAGAGGCAAAGGAATCAGTGCATGTTTATTATGAGAGGCTAATGTATTACAGTGGAGTTGAAGATACATCTTTAGAAAGTCTTATTCGATTTGTTTCAGTGTTTGTGCTTTGTCTGTGCACAGAGGTCAATTTTCAGATACAGCAGAGTATGATGTGTTGGCAGACAAAATCTTTGGATGGAATATTGAAGTATGAAAAATAATGTAGGGACACTTGTGTAGCAAAACAAGGGAAGATTAAGGAAAGGCTCCAATATTTTTCAGCATTAAGATCTCATTTATATTTATCCACATGAAGCCCTAGTCTAGGATTGTAGTATCAGGACTCATTGCAATTTTCTATGTTGCATACTGTTTACTTCAAAGTGTGGGAGATAGATATCCAACTAACCAATTCCAAAAGCAATGCAGATGAAACATGCAGGGTGTTTTAAAGTTCCATATTTATCAAGCTACAACATTTTGCAATGTCCTGTAGTGCTGTGCTAGCTATTTTCCCAAATGCTCGAAATACACTTTGCTTTCTTCCGAAATTCTGCAGTTGGTTCACTTGTCATGTTTTTAGAATGCCAACAGTGCACATTATTAGCTAATTCCACAATGCCCAGTTATCCAATTTTCATGTAGCATAATTTAGAAATGTTATATTGTTCCATTTAACACAATGCTTGACGTTTACCTGACTCTGGATATTTCTGCTGTTTCG
This sequence comes from Lissotriton helveticus, assembly GCF_964261635.1. Classification (NCBI taxonomy): domain Eukaryota; kingdom Metazoa; phylum Chordata; class Amphibia; order Caudata; family Salamandridae; genus Lissotriton; species Lissotriton helveticus. The sequence continues at coordinate 957,669,773 of NC_136059.1, read as the reverse complement.
TGTTGGATAGAAGTACTTAACTTTGGCCACAATGTCAGTGGTGTTCATAGACTGTCATTAGAACCATGCATTTCACTGGTGACTTTGCCTTGAAAAGAAAAGGCTTCAGGAATGGCAGAACAGTGCAATGTTGCAAATTCCAGGCCAAGAAGGCTGGAGGAGCAGAATCCTTCTGTCACACTACTCCCCAGATGCTCTATTCATCAGTAGTCACTTCATGGTCCTGTTCTTCACTCTGGTGAGAGATTCAGAATGAAGCTTACGTTGCCCATAAATAAATGTCAACCAATCATTAAAGAGGATCCAGCTTAAATACCTTAGATAAAGTGTTTCTGGATAGCTTGTGCTTCTCCCTGACAGTGTCCCCAGGGAACAGGTACAAGGTGACTAGCTGTGCTGAGGAAAATCAACCTAGAAAGTTTGTTTGGCCATCCCTTGATAAATAAATGGTTCACAGTGATGATACAGAGAAAGAAATACCATTGGGGTTAAGTCATCTGGCGATCAACATTTTAGGGTGCAGTGAGCAACAGGTTTCACACAAGCTGCATGTTGTGGACCTGTGGAATTGTGAGACTTTGTCCTTTGACTCATGACTGATAACAAAAACCCTCATCTACTGGAGAAATTCTTTCCTGAGAACGTGGTCTGTGGGTCGTATTTGGGTCACATCTGGCATTCATTCCACAGACAAATTTTCATAATGATCATTCCTGTGCAAAAATATATGTAGAGCTATGTGGAACAAAGGTTCCAGGTATCTCAGAAAACTAGCACCATGCTGCATTCCAGAAGAAACTACAAAAGGAGCCATTCCTTATTCAATGGCCATGCACTATTTAGATGAGTCAAATATAAGAACGAATCTAACATAATACGAAGTACACGGTAAAGCAATAGTCTTGAGTCATGGCTCAGAACCCAAAGGCGCTACTTCGCCTTGTGGGAAGGACTCAATGACACTTACTAGCAGGAAAGCTTTAAACTTCAAGATGTGCCATGGTTTATCTAAGGATTTCAGCCCCACTAAAGGGAATGGGACCCTACACCCTTAAGGTCCATTCATCCCTCCAATTAACAACACCTGTCTTGCAACACTGATCTTATGTGGCCGCAAGACGACAGGGTAACACAATAAAAAAAAGATGAATAAATAAATTTAATTGTATGGCATCCAATCTGAAACCTACCAGAATCATGTCGAATTTGACATTGGGTTCTGCATTTTGCTCTTTTCTTAGCTTACTTACAGTAAACTTATTACAAGTTTTAGATTCATGTACGTCTCCGTATGGCTTCCTGTTTTTCTAGGAGAGTAATTTTGAATGTGAAATCTTTTGGAAGTAAAGGTTTTCCTGTACAGAAGCACAATTCCATTATATAACTATTTACATCATACCCAGCCAGGTCAGGGCCATGAACGTGAGCCTCACTGTCATCAGTGGCCAGACAAGAAGGCCCCACTAGCAAGGTTCTCAGCTGGTCAATAAGACCTGTTATTAACTATGTCCTGCAGTGGCGGTGAATGTGCTCTGAAGCCTTCCTTGTTTTAAAGAAGGCGCCTTCCATTTTGTCTAAGCCATTTGTTATGTTCAGCTTTCTGAATTGTTTTACCATCTTTGTGTTGAATGCTTTATACATTATTTGGTTTCAGCGGCGTTGTTATGCGTGGTGCTGCTAGTGAGAATCATTTGAACGACCACAATGTGAGAGGGAACGGATTCACGCTGACATTGGTACCCACATTTATCAGCTGCACCCCCTGTCGCCGACCTGCTTCTTCACAAGAACAAAACTGCACATTTTGGTCTCACGGTCTGCTGTCTCCTCTCGTTTATTCACATAATCGCAGCAATTTCACACCTGCCAATCTCCTGGCTCCAATAATAGCAGAGAACAATCCATCTCCTCAGGATCCGTTTTCAGCTCCTCTTCCCAGAGAGCAGGTGACATATAGTTTCTAACAAAATGGCAAAGCCGCATATTTTGTTTTGAGTGCCGCCCAGATTAAATCTGATATTTGAAACCGAAAAAAACCCACTACGGAATGACAAAGAGCAGATGACAGGCTTATGATTTAATGGTTGCAACTCAAGGAAAAAATAATAGAAAAATGCATTTGTGTATATTATATCGGCAAAGGTACGTTCTTCCTTATTAATCATTAGTTTTCAGCAGTGTCGATGCTTCAACTTGCCTACCTGTGTTTTTTGCTTGAGTGAAGCTTTAGAAAGGATGATATGAATTCGTGGTAGTTACTGCAAACGTCCCACTGCAAACAAGATTTGAGAGAGAATGTGCCTCCCCTTAGTTTTCACAGAAACATTTCTCATGCTCAAAGCAAACGAAATAAGTCTTCAGGTGAAAACAGGCCCGGTTCCTGCTATTACTCCTTTGTTCTCAGGGATTAAACTTTAATAGGCTTGTATTTCCACATCCAGAACTACTGATTTCAGTGGGAACAGTACGTAGTAAGGCACACACGTGCAACTCGCCTCACATTATATAGCTGCAATGCTCAAGAACAGAGCTTAGAACCAGTTGTGGTTTTCACGGGGTAGTCTTTTCATTCATAGCAACATTTAAATTGCTCGTAAGCGTAGTCCATAAAAAGACAGGTATTCTTCAAGAAAACATTCATTTCATAGTTATCAAAAGCAAGATGGAAGATAAATCAACAGGTCAAATATATTTAATCTTCCAAGAACATTTAGCACCTAGTTGTGAGATGTGCTGTGTGTAGTGCCTATCAGGCCCCACCTTGCAACACCCCCCCCCCACCCAGGGCATCCATGCACCATTCCTAAAGAAATTTACAGGAAAATCACTGGGAAAACTTCACCACATCTCCATCTCCTCCAACCCCAGAGGAGAACCACAAACTTAAAACCATGGCACCGCATAGCGCAAAGGTTCAACGGGGTACCTAAGCACAGGAGTTATCCCCAAAGTTTCCAACCCAGCATTGTGGGGTAAGGTGGGGGGAGTCCAGGACCACCGGTAGGTTAGCCCTCCCTCCCTCCTGCCCAGTGCCCACACAAATCATACACCACCAAGGGGTCAGTCCAGTCCCATAATCAGAATTTTTCTGTATCCCCCTTTATTATCTGGCAGGGACACCGCCAGCTCCGGGGTGGTTAAAGAGCAACGGCTACTCCTGATCCGCACCAGGTGTGCGCTCAGACGGATCAGCAGCCCCCCTCTACTCCCCCAGCGCCTTGAGACACTCACAAGTAAGTAGCTGCACTTTAAAAACCCTTGATTGATTGATTGATTGATTGATTGATTGATTGATTGATGAAAGGGACAAAAAGGAAGCTATCTGTGGTATTCTAGCTTAAATACTCCCCTGAAGCTTAATTACGCCTCTTGATGATGTCGATGGGCGACCCTCCAACGTCTCCACTTCCTGTGCAAGCTAGAGCTCCAGTCTGTGGAGCAACTAAGAGCTTCCCTCCTCTAGGGGGGTGTCTGCTCATGTGGGTGTCACAGAGTGCAGGTATACTCATTCATAACTACTATATATTTTTTAAGGGGGGTGTATCAGACGGGGACCATAAGGCAAAAAGTATGCATAACAGTAAGAATAAGAATAGATAATAAAGAATACAAATATTCATAATAAAGACAGTAATAGTAATGATAACTACCACTAATAATAATGTGCTTCTTAAATAACTATTAATGCCTTGCAATTTCCTATCACTGCATATAACAAGTATTAATAACCTCAGTGGCATTCATCCACCATACCAAGGATGAAACGTTGTGTCAACCATGATGAGGTCCCAATCAGCGACTGCAGGTTACGCGTAAACCTTAGCAAGTGCTTAAACCAGTGACCCGCCTCCCTGATATGCCACATGTGGGAGGGACAACACGTGGCTAAGGCAGGGTTGTCCTTTATGAATAGTGATAGATTGTACCCCACAAAGAGTGCATCTTACAAATATCCATATGTATGTGTACTGGGGTAGTCACTACACTTCTAATGAACATGCTATTTGTAACTCTGACTGCATCGTCATGGAAACCAACTATGTAGGGCGACAATCCTTTCATATTTGACTTCTCAAGGGTGCAAGCATAGCTGCTTGGGAAGTGCAGTGCTTCAGTCATACGTAAAACCTGCATCTTGCTGACAAAGTTAGGAAAGAAGAGGAAAAGACAGAACTTGGGAAAGATAGAGAAAAACAGGTTGAGGTTGAGAGACAAAAGAAGGGGTCTGGACCTCCACACGTCCATGCATGACAGGTGTGAAGGTTTAAGTCAGACTCCTATAGAGTGCATGCTGATACGCTTTACCATGTGTCACCATAGAATGTGCTACTATATCTTATGAGTACTGTTTGTACTACACACAGCCATCCCTGGCATAGCCTGGTGGAACAGGAACAGGAAGAGCTGGAAGCGGGGCATTTGGAATGGAGGTGAGTGATGCAAGAGGCAAAAGGAGGAATAAGAGCGTGACCAGGAGAGCGAGAGGCAGAAAGATGAAGAATAGCATAGGGGCTGAGAATGAGACGGTTGTATGGAGAGGAGAGAGAGGCCAAGGAAGAGGCAGACTGAAACATAGGCATTGAGTTGATAGACAATCTCCTAGGCACACTCATCATTCCTGATCACCAGTGCACATGCATATGCATACCCTGAGAATAATTTCGGCAGGATCTAGCAATTTGAATAACTGATACCGTTCTGCCCAGTTTATATTATTCAACATCATTATTACTTGCTTTGTGTTGACCGGGTACAGCAGGTCACTAAGCGCTATCCATGCAAATCCACATAGAAACCCTTGAGACAAACATATGTGTCCATATCGGTGAAAAAAAAACATCTGTCCAACAAATTAGTGCAGGGAACCTGAAGATATCACATTTGTATTTGCATGTATAACATATCTACATATGCAACAGGAGAGGGGAAATACAAAGATGCCTAGTCAACCACAGTTAGTATCTAAGCCATGCAAATGACTCAACAAAAATCCATATGCGCACTAGCAACTGCAGATGCACAGGAAACCAATATTAATAACCACCAGTACTTTGACACGTGTGATGCACACAGTCAAAAACAAAAAGTGGTAAATCCTACTATTTGAAAAAGATCTGCTGCTGTTTCTGCCACAGACAATTGCACTATCTCGGTATGACAATATGGAGTCCTTTCTTCTTCCTGAAGCAAGACTTGGCACAGCCTTACATTTTTTGTGGTAAGATAATAAAGGAGCCAGCATGGCACAGATGCGCCTACTAAGATGTAGATATAAATTCCCTAATACTCATTAATTAGTAGCTGCTGTTGGTAAGCAGGCAGTTCTGACAGCTTAATGGAAAGAGGAGAATTCATCTCGCACCACTGTGCGTTGTTGGTGATGATATCCCTCTAAGATCAATTGCTTCTCTATGCTGCATAGGGTTCATTGGGTACATTTTATTCCATCCTCTATCTAGGCTGAAGCTTGTGTCTAAATCTATTTCCAAGGCAGCATTTCATGGTGTCCTCTAGCATTTCTGTGTAGTAGCACAGTGAAATAGTTAGGAGTGCATGCCTATGTGTGCTACACAGCAATGATCCTGCGGTTCAGGGATCATAGGCAATGAATCAACCCTTATGCACCAATCTTTCTGTTCTTTCCATCAAGCACCATGCCACACGTCTAAGGATATATCTGTACACAAGCTATATGCTAATGGCATTCTTAAACAGCATCTACCATATTTCCACATCACAAGAATAGGTCAAATAGACCCTGACATTTGTGGTGACATTTACCCATGGTCTAGCCGTTGAGACTATATAAAGTATTTAAGCAGATCCCGCATCCTCTTTACCTTTCCATTTCTTCTTCTGAAGATGAACTTGCTTTGAAGGAAAGGGAGAATTTTCTCTAGAATAATAGTGGGATATACTCTTTTAAAGGTATAAACAATTAAATGAAAGGTCCTACACAGAAATGAAAATAGTGCTTCAGACTAATAGACACAGTCATGGAAAGAATGGTTCCCTGTTTCAGGTGATGTGTGATGGTATGGTGAGGCTTGACATATTGGAGATCATGAATCGGCTTCTCGCACTAATGTCTGCTTTAACTTTTACTGAACATTTGGCGTCACTGTCGCTCTAAACATGTAAGATGAAGCTTGCTTTCATATTTGGATGTGGAATTGGTGGGCACAGCCACCCAGGCAAATGCAGCCAAATTGTTTCTCTACCTGCTGCACACCCAGACTGTGTTGGGGAATCACATGCAAAAGAATTAGATGTCCTGTTTCCCACACCTAACAAATTGATAGCTGGTATGAGAGCGTACTTGCTTTTTTAGCACATATCATCCACAAGGTGGCCCCAAGACCATGGTATCTGTGATGTGGTTCCCACGATAAGGGAACACAAGACATCATTAGTGTGCATGCTCTTGATGTTTTAGCAAACACGGGCCCTGAGGTATAATTTCAAGTCTCACAAATTGAATAATTTAGAGTTCATAGATCTCTTACTATTTAGTTTAGTGGGAGCATCGTCACTTCTTCCTTTCCATAGACCTTGACTGCAAGGGGAGAGCAAATATATTTTTTCTAATGGGGTAGCACTCTGGAGCAAAGTCAGTGTGGCGCCCAAGTTATACCATTTTTGGAGCTGCAGGAGAAAATTAGTGCAACTAGACTAGTAGGGTATGTTTTATCAAATATAGGTAACGCCGAAATTAGACCTTTAACTCATAAACAATCGTGTGATAGTATTTTATGGCAATAAAGACTACTGGAACTAGGCAGAAGAGAATGCATTTTTTCTAAATACTATACATTGAATTCCACATTAGTGGCGATTTGAAGTTTTAATGGAACTTTGGGGGCAGGTTATTAAGATAGCAAAAGAATGAACTAATTCAGATTTGCAGCAAAATACATTATTCATTGAGAGGGCTAAACTATGAAAATTGTTATAGTAGAGTACACCATGCCAGAAAACTACATTGGTGAATCCCGGAAGTCAATGAGAATTGTGGAATTCTGGACCCTTAGAGGTAGATCATGTCTGATTGTGGTATACTTAAATGTAGCTGAAAAGACACATCATATTTTCTACAAGCAGAAATGGGGGAGGAAGGGGTGAGCTGTTCTGGCAAAATCTATGCTAACTGGGATCCCCTAAAAATCTAGATGCAAATGAATCCAATTAACCATATTATTTTTGTTGGAATGCCGGCCACTCGCCAAGTAATAGCTAAATGGAAATATAAAAGTCCCTTAAAGTTTGTTCATTCTCTACATAATATTCAGAACAGTGTCTCCTTGGAAAACGTTTATTGAACTCAAATAGGGTTAGGAGAAGGATGGAGCAAATTATGGGGTGTGAGACTGGGTGAAATTGGGTACTGTAGATTCTGAGAGATGTTGAGTGGGAGAGAGATGAGAGAAAAGCTAATTGTTTTTGTTTCCATTACATCTTCCCAGATTCTTGAATGAAATAGGTATCGTTGTCTACTTTCTTGTGATATCTGTTGCACTTATAAACCCCAAAAACTCTTATCCAGACCGGGAGAAATGGCTTTAGAGTGAGAGGGAGGCAAAGATATTCATCATTTGGAGAGACCACTAACAGACATGTTTTAGTCTTTCTATATTTTCTTCCTTAGAGTCAAGACAGTATGCAGATCCATAGCAAAATGTTTTCTTGCTCTTTGTAATTAATATTGTTATGCCCCTTGATTTTTTAAGAATTATACAGGGGGTACATGAATCATACCTCAATGTCTTGGACACATATCACCTATGTCAATGCTTTGATCTCTTTTTTGAACTGCAGAGTTCTAAATGAATGCCAACTTTTTGAAACTCAACTGCGATAAAACGGAGGTTCTGATCCTTGGCAAGGACCGCAGGCTCTGGGGCCCTCAACATTGGCCCCCAGAAATGGGTACGCTACCACAGCCTTCCACTCAGGTGCGCAACCTTGGTTTCAATATCGATGACTCTCTTTCCATGCGTCAGCAAGCAACCAAGGTTGCTGCCACCTGTTTTACCATTCTGAAATGGTTAAGGAACGTTGTGTGGATGCTTCCATCTCATGCCCAGCGTACCGTAGTCCAGGCCCTGGTGACTTCAAGGCTGGACTACGGGAATATTCTTTATTTGGGTGTCAAAAAAGAAATAACACGTAAACTGCAGCGAGTACAAAACTCTGCCGACAGACTACTTTGCCGGGCTCCCAAAACTGTCTCAGCGGCCAGGTCGCTGGTCGATCTCCACTGGCTTTCAGTGGAGAAATGATTCAAGTTCAAGGCTCTCACGTACATGTTCCGCATTAAGCATTCCAAGGCCCCCGACTATGTACAACCGCTAGCCTGCCCCTACGTCCCCCCCGTACTCTTAGATCCTCTACTCAAGAGAAATTCTGAGTTCCGAGAGTTAGACTATCTGTATGGGAGGGCGCTCCTTCTCTCACCTTGGCCCCACTTTGTGGAATGCGCTTACATTGCCCCTCCTCCTACAATATGACCTTCTGTTCTTCCGCAGATCCCTTAAAACATGGCTTTTCAGCCAATAGGCCCATCCTTTCTTGGTTGTTCTCTGTCGGCGCCGGGAAACGCCTTGGGGTAGCTGTGCGATGTTATTCAAATTTAAATAAATAAAAATAGATATTCAAGGAGAGAGAGTGCCCAAGTCGTGCTGAATGTTCTGTTGTGATATTGCATGGTATGGTTCCTTAGCTTCACAATTACTCGAAAGTTACAATTACTCGAACAGCTAAGAGGTGTGAGCTGCCCTTACCGATGACTACTACCTTGCACTTTGCACTTTACGAATTTTTTAACATTTGTCTAGGCTCGTGATTTGCAATTATTTTTAAAACTGTGTGTAATTTCTTAAATCTTCACGCTGGTGTGGGATCGTGCATTTTTTCCTCTGGCCCCCCCACCCCCGGTCCACCGCAGTCAAGAGCACACTGTTTGAGTGGAGGGAGAACAAGGGAAAACTTTGCTCGCTAATTTTTACCCACTTCCGGGTTGTGCCATTTGCTGCCGCCATCTTTTGGCAAGGGACACTCTAGTGATTGCGTTCCCTGCCCAGGCGGGCCCTTTATATTCAGCCCATGGAACTTGCGCGCAGCAGACGCGCGCAGCGGGCGTGCTGGCGGCGCGCCGAAGGCTCGCCAAAGGCAAGGCCGTCTGCGCCCGTCCTCACCAGGCCAGGACCTGGGGCCCAAACACCTGCCCCTCAAAATAACACCCAAATTAAATTTTCCTCGACCCAGCTGCTTAATCTTCGCACGTCTCCTAGTCCTTTGTGTGTCAGCCGGGATGCTAATGCTGATGTTCAGACCAACATCTCTGCCTGCCCAGATTGCACATTTTCTTGTAAAACTGGTTTTACTGAACTTAGCCACACTACAACATCTAACATTACCACCCATTCGCCTATCCAATTTGCTAAGAAATGTAAGCCTGCTACCCCGAACAGTTTCCTATTTTTTAGTATTAACTGCCGCTCCCTCCCCAAACATCAGGCAGACATTTTTGATCTCTTAGTAGATCTACAACCCAATGCTATCTTTTTAACGGAGACATGGCTTAACAATTGCTTGGGACCTGATGTGGCCAGAGCCCTGTCCCCTAACTATGTGATTGTAAGAAAAGATAGAGGTGACAAGGTGGTTGGTTGGAATCGCTATTATTTAAAAAAAAAACCTTGCACTGTAAATTTGATGAACTACTAATCCCTGATTGCAAAGCAGCCAATTATAAACTCACTCTGTCCCCTCAGTTCACCCTAACTGGGCTATTGGTGTATCGCCCTCCAAGCCCTGCTGGTTCATGGGCTCTTAACTTCCCCGACTCTGTCGCTCCACTTTTACTACATTCAGCCAATTTTATTATCATTGGCGATCTCAACCTCCACTTAGAGGATCCTAATTGCACTATTGGTAGCACTTTGGTCAATGATTTGGTGGCGATTAATATTATACTTCACAATCGGGGGCCCACGCACAAAGCCGGCCACCTTCTTGATCCCATTTTTTCAAATTTGACCTCTTTACATTGCCCAGCAGCCATCCCGCTTATCTGGACTGATCACTTCTTAGTGGGCTTTAATTTAGTCGTCCCCCATCCTTCACCTGCCAATAGAATCTCTACGGCTATACCCTTTAGGAACTGGAAAAACCTCGACATCACCAAGTTTAATGCATTGCTGTCTAATAATGTCCCTAAGTTCCGTAATGATATCACCTTGGATCTGTCAGCATTCTATAACTGGATCCAATCCACCCTCAACATTTGCCTTCCTCCTTCAACCAAGAAGCTTAACAACCATCGCCCCTCTGCTCCCTGGTTCAATGATGAACTTTAAGGGGAGAAAACTAAATGTAAAAACGCAGAGTGTCGATGGCGAAAAATTTATTCACCAGAAGCTAAATCTGTCTACCTGACTTTTAAGCGGTCCTATCATTCCCACTGCAGGGCTGCGCGCGCTAACTATGTCTCTTTGTCCATCACCCAGGCGAATAAGTGTGCTAAAACTCTATTCAATCTGGTTAAGGATTTATCCGGCGCTGCCACCTCGGTACCGCCTCCTATCCTCAACACTACACAATGTGAAGATCTGGCTCAGTTCTTTCTTAATAAGGTTGAAACCATGTATTCCAATCTGGCCAGCTCTGCCAACCCCTCCTCTTCTCCCCCTGCAAAGCTAGCTACCTGCTCCACCTCAACGCCCGATAACTGCTGTGTTCAAACACAAACAACGACCATTCTTAATTCATGGCCACTTCTGGACATGAAATCACTTACTCATCACCTCAGTAAAATTAAATCCGGATCTCCCTGTGACCTATTGCCCATTACAGTTCTGCGACAAATTGAATCGCATTCCCTTGATAATATTCTTCAATTGCTCAATTCATCTCTCATGAATTCGACTGTTCCCCCTGACTGGAAACATGCGATGGTTGTTCCATTGTTAAAAAAGACTAATGCTGATCCTTCTCTTCCCTCCAATTTCCGTCCTATTTCACTTCTGCCTTCCCTCTCTAAGATCCTGGAAAGACATACCAATGGGCATCTGTCTAAGTACATTGAACTAATGGGCTTCTGCAACCTTCCCAGTCCGGTTTTCGGACGGGATACTCTACGGAGTCAACTCTCCTTGGGGTGACCGAATTGCTACGCCAAAAGATTGACACTGGCGAAACCATGGCTTTGATATTACTTGACCTTAGTGCGGCCTTTGATACGGTTTCCCATACCTTACTCATTAAGGCCCTTCAATTATCGGGTCTCCCGGGGGCTGCCCTTAACTGGCTTCGTTCCTTTCTTACTGGTCGCACCTTCCAGGTTTTTTCTACCACATCAAAATCAAAGCCCCATGCTTCATCTCATGGAGTCCCCCAGGGCTCTATTCTCAGCCCCTTGCTGTTTAACATTTATGTTAAGCCGCTGGCAGAAATGGTTGAGGAATCCGGTCTATCGCTGTTCTCCTATGCCGACGATACCCAGATCCTCTTCTCTCTTTCAGCAGGTAATACCACCCAGCCCTCTGCTCTGGCCTTTGTAAAGTGGTGACCTGGATGAACGCCAACTCTTTAAAGCTTAATGGCGATAAGACGGAGATCCTGATCTTGGGTAAAGATCGAAACCTCTGGGGCCCACAACACTGGCCGCCTGAAACGGGTCCTCTCCCACAACCCTCCTCCCACGTGCGTAACCTTGGCTTCATTGTGGATGACTCTCTCTCCATGCGTCAGCAGGCAACTAAGGTTGCTGCCACCTGCTTTACCATTCTGAAATGGTTGAGAAAGATTGTGTGGAAGCTCCCACCACATGCCCAGCATACCGTAGTCCAAGCCCTTGTCACCTCTCAGCTGGACTACGGGAACGTGCTTTAATTATTTATTTATTTTTGATATTTATAAAGCGCATACAAAGGCCCATGGGCGTCTCGGCGCTGAGTATCTGAATAGTTTACCCTGAGAGAATGAAACAGGATCTATTAATTAAAAAGCCAGGTCTTAAGTTGTTTGCGAAAAGACCATAAGGATGGACTGGCTTTAATCACGTGTCGCAGAGTGTTCCACAATTTTGGGGCCAATACCAGGAATCTTCTGTCCCCCCATGAAACCGTTTTTGTTCGGGGTACCACAAGATCACCTGAGCAAGATGAACGCAGTGTTCTGAATGGACGATAGGGAATCAGGTTACGGATGAGATGTGCTGGTCCTTGATTATGCAATGCTTTATACACGATGCACAGAGTCTTAAACTTTATCCTGTTTTTAATGGATAGCCAATGCAGCTCTTTGATGGTATTGGAGGCAGAGTGATGTTTGGGAATATTTCCCAAAAGCCTTGCCGCTGAATTTTGTATTATTTGCAGTTTGTTCAAGACTCCTTCCTGTGCATTGAGGAACAAAGCATTGCAATAATCCAAGTTGGACAGCACGAGGGAAGTAACCAAAGTTTTACCGGCTTTATCAGGTAGAAACGGGAGAATTTTTTTAATAAGCTTCAATTTGAAGAAAGCTGAGGAGGTAATCTGGTTAGCATAAGGGTGAAACGTAAGACGATCATCAAAAATGACACCTAAGTTCCTCACTTTGCTAACAGGCTCGGGAGGTGAGCCTAAGGAGGAAGGCGACCAATTGGATGACCACTCAGGTGTTAGTGGTCCGAAGATGACTACTTCCGTCTTATCGGAATTTAACTTTAAACAATTGGAGGCCATCCAACTCCCTATTGCTATCATGCCTGATTTGAGATCATCCGCTACTTTGTGGCCATTGTTCTTGATGGCTAGGACCAACTGGGTATCATCTGCATAGGAGGTAAGGCTCATCCCATAAGCCTGAATGACATTGGCTAAGTCCGACACATAGATGTTAAAAAGTGTCGGACTTAGGGATGAGCCTTGAGGTACTCCACATGGCAGAGACATGGTGGACGCCCTTTACTTGGGCGTAAACAAAGAGGTTACACGGAAATTACAGCGAGTTCAAAACTCTGCGGCTAGATTACTCTGCCGCGCTCCCAAACTCTGACCCACATCTGGGCTGCTGGCTGATCTCCACTGGCTTCCAGTGGAAAAACGGGTCAAGTTTAAAGCTTTAACTTATATGTTCCGCATTAAACACTTACAATCTCCCCACTTCTTGCAACTTTTAGCCTGTCCCTATGTCCCTCTTCGAAACCTCAGATCCTCTACTCAAGAAAAATTGTGAGTCCCTAAAATCAGGCTTTCCCCTATGGGGGGGCGCTCTTTCTCGTATTTGGCCCCTACCCTTTGGAATAGCTTGCCGCTGCCTCTCCGCCTGCAACCTAACCTACTTGTATTCCGTAAATCCCTGAAAACATGGCTTTTCGGCCAATAGGCTGCTCTTCTCTATGCTGTTCCTGTACAGCGCCGGGAAACCCTTTTTGGGTAGCTGCGTGCTGATATACAAATTCAAAAATAATAATCATAATAATAATAATAGCTTCACCTTTTGACACAGGAACAGATTCTACCCATAAATCTGAGTCCACCTGATTTCCCTCTCTCCCTATTTTTTCTGTGGCACATCAATGTCTACGCCTTGAAGCAAAACGGATAGGCTTCTATAACGTGATCAAGACCATGGTAGAAGGCCTGCCAGACTGCTAGGTAGGTGGAGGCCTTAGGCTTGATTCCTTGGCCTCAGACCTCTCACTATGTTGTGCGCATTCCCTCCTGCCTATTGTGGATCCTATTGACTTCAGAAACCGCCGAAAGCAGAGAAATATGCCTAGTGGATACTATGATTTCTTGCTCACTTTTCTCACTTTTTTCTTTTAGTGAAACAAATACTCCAAAGCAGGAATTGCTTGCTGTAAAACAACACACATTGACAAAACCAACAGCTTTGGCTTTGAAGGAATGTTGTAAGGTAATAAGAAACATTACAAGTAAAAAGCATGGCAATAGAAATGTATTTGTGTGGAAGCAATGAACTGTAGAATAATAGTGGTGTAGATTAAATGGTCAGATGACAGTTGTACTGCCAAGCCTGACTGAGAAATGCATGTAGGTTAATGATTGCCCTCCTCAGATATGTGCTACGGCCAGAGAAAAAAATAGCATACATTATCTATTTATTTAAGACACTTTAATAGCATTCCAGAGTCATGTGTGTGCCCCTGAAAGTTCAAGTTTAGGCAACTGGATAAATAAAGCAAATAATCAGAGTTACTGCAGGGCAAGCACTTTTTTGTGGAAGTGCACACACTCTGCCCAATCAAAACATGTACTCCTGGCTCCAAACATGTGGGTGAAGCCAACACCCCTATCTAGTGATCACATAATTGTCTGGTGACAGCTGTGGTATGCTGTGAAGCCAGGCCATAACAAGGGAAGGCCCTAATGCAAATGACGTTTTTTCCTTGCTCATGGGGTTCAATATATCTTTACCCTGCCTAGGTCCACCATGCATCATATGGTAGACATAGGCAGGAAAAATTAGTGATGCTCATTCCACCCTAAAAAAGGCAGAGTGGCTGACACCTTGACATGGTAGCCCGGTGGCAGAGGGGCTCTCAGATCAAAGATTTCTGATACTAGATAGAGGCAGCAGAGTCTTTGCTGTCTGATATCCTGCGGTCTCCCAACTCTGAATGGGTTGAGTGTACCAAATATTATGCAGGACACAGGCACTCACATGTGATGGATATGTTTGTTTATACCAAACTCCAAATAACTCTACTAGTGTCACAGATTACCAAGGGCGTTGACAAGTCACACCAAAAATTACTTTTTGTACCTGTAGTTTGAGATCCTATTCAGGACACAAGGCAATCTTTCTGTAAAAGTCCTTGGCACCTATTTACAAGATAAATACCCATGTGTATATTTCCTCAAGTGTATGTTATCTACTACACCTATGTAACTATACTTTTTTCTATCCACCATTTAAAAAGTCTTGATTTACAAATAAGTGTAGATTTAGAATGTCTCCACCCCTCAAATTAGTGGCCTTCTACCACATTGTTTATGAGTGTAAAGATATTACTACTAACATTGCACACATAAGTAGAGATCTCTGTTACAGTGGTGTGAGAAAAATAACAACTGTTATAACTATTGTTAACAATACTGTTAAAAACTGTACAATTGTCAGTTAATTTAGTACTCTGCCAAACATAAAATTATACTAGCAGCAAGTAAGAGGAGTTTGATATTAAGGCATACCCAAATGTATACTCAACTTGTTTTCCGTATTAAGAACCTGTGGCACCTTGGTCTCCAGCTCCATAGTCTCGACTCCAACCTGCTGATTAGGAATTCATGATGCCCTTCTCTACTAAGGCAACTTTATCATTGGCAACTGAGTGGATTCCTGTTGCTATTATGGTGCACAAAAAATGCCTAGCGACCAGATAGTGGAAATCCTTGTTCCGTGTCTCCTTCATATGCTCCAGCACTCTTTTATTTGATTAGATGAATAATGCATACTGTTTCCCACATAGACACCCCAAAATGTACTCTATATAATCTGAGCACAGGTTAGGTATTTAGTGATAAGTTTCCTCTTACACAAGGTGCTTCATATTCATATCACAACTGGATCTGCAAGTTTTGCACTTCCTGCTTCTGAAAAATCCACTCCTAGCCATGTGTATAGATTCTGGGTTACTTATACATAATTGTTGCTCAACCTATCTCTTAGGGAGGCACGCTTACTGAAGGTAATGCTAGGGTAGTCAGCAATCTCACTTGAGAATACTGGATCAGTCTTAAGAATTGATCAGTGTCTCCCCGGTATCTTTCTGACTTATTTTGCTCCACTGTTGTATGTTGTAATAAATCCAATCTGGTTGTCAGTCCGGCATCGCCATCGCTCACAAAGCCAACCTTCGTCTGGGCACCTACACCGATGGGCCCACAGACCTGATATAACACCTCCACTTCAAGATACAGACCAACCCGTTCCACCACCTTCCAAGGAACCCTCATCTACAGACCCCTGGACCCGAACAGCTTTTTCCGACTCTATCACCGACGTCATCACCCCACATGCCATCACGTCCAATGACTACACCCTGCTGGGAGACCACAACTACCACCTCGACAACTGCCACGACCCCAACTCCACCTTCCTCCTGGACAACCTCCACAACATCGCACTCAAACAGATCATGCCAGAACCAATGCACTCAGCAGGACACTCCCTCGACCCTATCTTCACAGCCGGGAACTCC
This sequence comes from Lissotriton helveticus, assembly GCF_964261635.1. Classification (NCBI taxonomy): domain Eukaryota; kingdom Metazoa; phylum Chordata; class Amphibia; order Caudata; family Salamandridae; genus Lissotriton; species Lissotriton helveticus. The sequence goes on along the minus strand of NC_136059.1, from coordinate 957,653,560 downwards.
ATCACCTTCAGCCGCACCTCCGAGCTCCCATGGAGGGACCCCGCTGCATACACTTCATCTTCAAAACTAACATCCCCGGGAGACGTCCACACTAACTCCAGCGCAGGAATTGGACCAAGATTTCCAATGATCAGCTCAACCCCACCCTCAGCAGCTCCGCTCCCTCTGCCACAGATAATGAACCTACCACCGCCACCCGCACCCTACATAACTGGATCACAGACTGTGCGAACACCATCGCCCCCCTCAAGAAAGCTTCCATCCCTCATGTCAAGAAAGCCAGCTGGTTCTCCACCAAACTCCAGGAATCCAGAAGCACCTGAAGATGCTTTGAAAAGCTATGCAGATACTCTAAAAGCCCAGTAGACCTCGACAACTTCAAAACAGCCACAGCCGTCGACAACAAACTCATTGGATTCTCAAAGAAGAAAGCACTCCGGGACAGAATCGCCACTCATGCACAGAACAGCAAGGAACTCTTCGGCATCATCAAAGAGTTCTCTCAACCCAACAGCAAGACTACCGACATCTGACCATCCCAGGACCTCTGGGACAGACTCAACACCTTCTTCCACCAAAAAATCAAGACCATCTATGACAACTTCGACGACAACAACCACAACGAGGAGCCCTCTCCCACCGTTCCCCACACCACGCAGCCAACACTGGACAGCCAGACCCCCCTCAGTTTCGAAGTCACTCTAAAGACTATGATGACCACCTACTCTGGGGCTCCTATGGACCCCTGCCCACACCACATTTACCACAGAGCCGCAGACATCATCGCCCAGAGCACCAATGAATTCTCAACCGATCCTTCAAGACCGCCTCCTTCCCCGATGACTGGAAACATGCAGAGATTAACCCTCTCCTGAAAAAACCCTTGGCAGACTCCACGACCTCAAAAATTTCAGACCAACCTCCTTACTCCCGTATTTGGCAGAAGTCATGGAAAAATCCATCAACAGTCAACTCGCCGCCTTCATAGAAGGAAACAACATCCTCGACTCCTCCTAATCAGGCTTCAGGCACAACACCAAAACTGCCCATTTCTCTGCGACAGATGACATCCGCTCCCTCCTCGACAGAGGAGAGACTGTGACTCTCATCCTCCTGGACCTCTCTGCAGCCTTCGACACAGTCTCTCACTGTACCCTAGCCTGCAGAATCCACGAATCAGGAATCCGGAACAAAGCCCTCGACTGGATCCGCTCTTTTCTCTCCAGCAGATCGCAACTGGTCAGACTCCATCCTTTCCTCTCAGAACCTACACCGACCACCTGTGGAGTCCCCCAAGGTTCCTCCATCACACCGACCATGTTCAACGTCTACATGGCCTTGCTCGCATTCATCGTCAGATCGCACGGACTGACTATCTTATCATATGCAGATGACACTCAACTCATCCTCTTCCTATCCAACTAACCCAACATGTCCAAACATAACTTCCAAGATGGAATGGAAGCTGTCACGAGACGGATGAAGATCAGCTGCTTACAACTGAACACAGACAAAACCGAGGTTCTCATCATGGGTCCCCACCCCAATGCCTGGGACAACACCTGTTGGCCCCCTGCCCTCTGGACCTCTCCCTCCCCCACGGACCATGCATGCAACCTCAGAATCATCCTGGACTCCGAACTTGAAATAGACCACCAGATCAACGCCATCACCTCTTCCTACTACCACACCCTCCACGTACTCCGAAAGACCTTCAACTGGATTCCCCTAGAACACAGGAAAACCGTCACCCGCACTCTCATCAGCAGCAGACTGGACTACGGCAATGCACTCTATGCCGGGTTCAACAATAACCTTGCCCCCAAACTCCAGAAAGTCCATAACGCTGTTGCCAGACTAGTCCTCAGCCTACTGTACCACTGTCACATCAGCCAACACCTGCGGACACTACACTGGCTCCCAGTCGAAAAGAGAATCACCTTCAAGCTTCTTACCCACTCCCACAAGGCCCTTCACAACACCAGACCAGCCTACATGAACCACTGCCTTGCGTTCCATGCACCCCAAAGGTCCCTCCGCTTGGCCCAGCTTTCACTTGCAATGGTACAACGCATTAAGAAGACCAGATCAGTAGGACGTTCTTTCTCCCTCCTCACTGCCAAGTCATGGAACTCCCTCCCTCTTCACCTCTGATAGACACCATCACTCCCCAAGTTCTTGAAGGAGCTCAAGACCTGGCTCTTCCACAGAGCCCCGTGAACTTCCGAGAATTTCCATGTGCTGGGCGCCCCCTTTTCCCCCCAGTACTTTGAGACCCCTTTGGGGGAGTAGCTGTGCTTTACAAACCCCTGGTTGATTGACTGATTGACTGTTGTTCAAGGACCCTACAAACTTTTGTGCCTCACTCAATAATGTTTTTCATATAGCAAGAATGCTATAATTTAATCCGACCCCTAAGGATACCATTAGCTCCAAAGGGTTACTGCTCCCACCAGTCCATAATCAGGCTGGTAGAAATGGGGGTGAAGCAAGTCCCCATAGCTGAATCCAGGACTAGTTTGTACAGTTGGCTAGCAAACAAAAAATAGCTATTTGTCAAATAAAAGTATACCACATCCAACAGCCTTTCATTATGGAGACAATAGAACAGTGATCTCATAAAAAGAACCTGCAAGCCCCTATTCTTAACTTAGGGTTTATGCTGGTATACATGCTGCTACATCCAATGTGATAAGAAGGAAATCCTGATCACACACAATAGCTGCAATCCTAGCCAATAAATCATAGGTATCCTTAAAGTGATATGGTAATACTAACACATGGGTGTAATAAGCAATCAACATCCCTAGAGATATTCTCCAGGAGGCTCCCAATAGCTGAAACTATCGGTCTTCTTGGAAGGATCAAAGAGGGATCAATGAATTCTCGTGTATCTTGGGCAATAATAAAGGATGGCAATTCTAGTGTCCTCACATTTTAGAAACAAGAACTCTTCACATTCCAAGACCCTCTCACATTCCAAGAGCCTCTCATCTCGCCAACCATTGGTAGCTACCAAATTTTGTGTTAGTGTGGGCTACTTCCTCCTTTCCATTACAGATATAACATGCATGATCAGTTAGTGTCCCACACAAACACTACATTTGGTGAGCTACTAGAGTTTTTAAGGATATGGTTAGCATACTGACATCCACGCTGAGCTAGAAAAGTGACTAAGGGCCAGATGTTGGTAGCCAAATACCGGTCGGTAAAGGCCGAAAATACAGAATTTCGGCCTTTACCGACCTGTATTTGGCCTTTGAGATGTAGGGGACCCAAAAACATCCGAATCGGTAAATTTACCGATTCGGTAAATGTAAAGAATCTGTCAAGTTTCCGATTCGGAAACTTTACCGAATCGGTAAATTTACCGATCCGGTAAAGTTTCTGAATCGGAAACTTACCGATTCCCTAAATTCACCGAATCGGTAAATTTACCGATTCGGAAACTTTACCGAATCGGTAAATTTACAGAATCGGAAATTAAGAAATGGAAAAAATTAATTTTGAAATGTAGGTAACCTCTTAAATACAGAATTTGCATGAAATTCGGTATTTAAGAGTCGGTATTTACCATGGATTGAAATCAGGTGATAACCAGGTGCAGGCTATAAAAAAAGCCCAACAATGCAACAGTTTCACCAGAATGGCGGCATTCTATGTCATTGCGAGGCGGCTGTGGCTACAGGCAGAAGGAGAGAGGGTCTGGAGGAGGGAGGAGCAGGTGTACAGGCAGAGGATCACCCTATTCCAGCTAACTGAGCCAGACAAAGGTAGAGGCTAGAACCCCAAACTATCCTGGACCTTATCAGGGACCTCCACCCACTGTTGGACCATCCAACCCCAAGGGCGCACACCATTCCACCCCATGTGCAGGTGCTGTGCAGCCTACACCTGCTTGCATCTGGGAGTTACCAGAGTGTGGTTGCTGCGGTAGGTGGGGTGTCCCAGAGCTGTCAGTTCCATTTCTTTAAAAAATTCCTAGACGCCATGTTGCAGAGAACGCATTCCTACATCAGCTTCCCTGCAACACATGCAGAACTGCTCAGGACAAAGACAGACTTTTATCAGATGGCGCATTTCCCAAACATCATTGGCTGTATTGATGGTACCCATATACCAATATGTCCACCTGCTGCCACAGAGTACATTTATCGGAACAGGAAGTCCACCCACACCATAAATGTACAGGTGATCTGTGATTCCAAGTACATGATCACTGACATAGTAGCCAAATTTCCTTCCTCCAAAACAGTGGGATCTACACATGCCTGACAGCGGGGGAATTCGGTGAAGGATACTTGCTAGGTAACACACTGTGTGAAACTCCCTTTATACATATTTCAGATGGATGTGTGTGTGTGCATGTGAGTAATGTTTTTTCTTCTTACAAATAGGGGACAGTGCATATGCCCTCCGGTCCTTCATCCTCTCTCCCTACCTCAACCCTTCAACACCCAGCCAGAGGAGATACAACCGGGCACACAAATCTACCCGAAACATTGTGGAGCGCACCTTTGGTATGTGGAAGAGCAGGTTTCGCTGCCTACATAAAAGTGGAGGGGCCCACCAGTACACACCAATCACCTGCTGCAAGATGATTGCAGCCTGTGCAATGCTGCACAACCTTGCGGTTAAGAAGGGCACCGAAGTGGATATCTCTGATTATGAGGACCATGATGATGAGCAAGCAGTGCCTGAACCACACACATCTGGAGTTGCAACACCAACTGATGGCAGACACAGATGGGAAGGGATCACACGCAACTTTTTTAAAGTAAGTAAAGAGACACAGACAGGTGGAGTATGCACCCAATGTAGTTTAATTGTGTCATGCCGTAGGTTTCTAAAGCACAAATGTGCAACAATAATTATTTAACTTTGATGATGTGAGTCCTGGTTCACTTCCCCATGAACTGTAATAGTCATTTGCGTCCTCGCTTCCCAGTGCCAGTTGTATGGTGCTCACTGTGCTCACTTTCTTGCTGGCCTGTGGCCTCAGCGTGGCGCCTGCTGCTCCTCCTTGTCTCTGGGACAAGGGGGCTTGCCATGCTGCTCCTGCTTATGCTCTCTTCACTCTCGGGCACATCCAGAGCAGCACTTTGTGCTGTTTGGGCATTCAACAGCGCCTCAAGAGCACTGGTCATCCTGCCCAAGCCCCTAGTGACCTCATTGCTGTTTTTGGTTACAGCCTCCTGCATGTTAATGCTTCTCCTGCATAGTAGGAATGTTGCTGTGGCCAGGCGGTTGGTTGCTTTGTTTTGTTCATGTACACGCTGCCTTTCCTCGTGCCTTGATGCTAATTCGTTGTCCAGTTTGGTGCGTAGCAGCTGCACCGATTGGGTCATTTCGCGAATCCCTGCACACATGTCTTTGTTGACATCTACTAGTTCCCTGATGCCCTTTCCTATGTCTCCCATGTTGTTGTTCAGGGACCTCATTTGGCGTTGGCAAGACAAGATGGCTTTTCCCTGCATCCTCTGGATTCTTACCATGCTCCCCTCCAGGCCACGGAACACACTTGGACCCTCAACACGTGCAGATGCACTGCTTTCTTGGACTCTGCGGGACTTGTACCAGTATGGCCCACCTCTGCACTGGTCTGCAGTGTGGCAGAGCTACCATCAACAGGCAAGGTGTGTGTTTTTTACCCCCTCCATGTCACCTGCTGATGAATCCATTTCTAAAAGTGGGGCCACGACATGCCCCCTGCTTGGTTGTGATGCAGGTGTTGTCTCATGCAGTGATGCTGGCATTTCTGGGGATGACAGCAACAGAGGGGATTGTGATCGGTCAGGATACGCCTGGTGCACCTGAGTCCTGTGAGACGTTCTGTGTACTTGGACCTGGATCCTGACTCTCCTCCCTCTCTGGTGCCGTGCCTCCAGTCTCCTGGGAACGCCTGCGAGATGTGTCACCTGTGGACATATGAGCGTACATTAGCTAAGTGCTACTGTCTCACAGTCACTACAATTAAATATTTCTGAGTTTAGCTTTCTTCTTTCTGCAATCATTTTCCTAACTTGCTGGCTGCTGTGCTGCATGACATGGTCTTACATTTCCTAACTACTTGTACCATGATGCATTGCTCCTGTATAGTGCTAGCAGTACTGCACTGGGGTTCACTTGGCCACAAAGGGTAAAGGTAAGGATGATGGAATGGGGGGAACGCTGTGCATGCATCTTACCTTTTCTGCTTGCAGCTCTGGCTAAGCTGTCTACTTCTCCCAGTCCGCAGATGCTGTCAGGTTCAATGGTTGAGGCCACCATCTCCTCCAGGTCAGTAAGGGGGGGTGCTGGGTTCTTGCCTCCACCAGTTTTGGTTGCCTGCTTGTGGAGTTCAGCCATTTTTTTTTAGTGTGGCACCTGAGGTCGTAGAATCTCTTTTTCAGGTCCTCTGTGTCTCTGGTTGTCACTCCGACTGCATTCACTTTGTCAAGTATGTCCAGCCATAGTTTCCTTTTGGCAGATTCTGCCACAGTGAGGGACTGCCTGCCCAACAGTTTTTGGTGCACCTTCACCACCTCCTCAACAAGGACCTGCAGCTCCATGCTGCTGAATTTCAGTTTCCTCCTCCTCTCTGGCTGCTCTTTGTCTTTGCTACTTGCCATTTTGCAGTTTTAAAAGTGCACAAAACCCTTTCTGCTGCTCAGGGACTCAGTTCAGCTCCAACTGCCTCTCCAGAAGCTTCTAATTAGTTGCAGCTGCCTGTGTAGCTACTTCCTGGTAGGGAGGGGGAGGGTGGTAGCACCTGATTGGCTGCCTACTTAAGTTTCACTTTTGTTTGCTTTCCGATTCGGTATTTACCGAATCGGTATTTACCGATTCGGTATTTACCGAATCGGTATTACCCATTCATTCCTATGGGCCAAAAGGCCCATAGGAATGAATGGGGAATACCGATTCGCTAAATACCGATTTGGAAAATACCGATTCGGTAAATTCCGATTGTCCGATTCCGATTTTTACCGAATCGGTAATATTTACCGATTTTTTTATCTACATCCCATTTACCGATTCTAAAATACCGATTCGATAAAATTCGGTATTTTAGAATCGGTAAATTGGGATTACCTACATCTGGCCCTAAGTCCTTTGCCATTGTTACAGAAAAGTCTTTAAGCATAGGATTAGCTAGTCCTATTCACTGCAAGCTAAAAAAAAGACAAAAACCTTTTACCACTCTAAGCACATATATATATAAATATATATATATATATATAAATATATATATACTAGCAGCCCGTCCCGACCTTGTCCGGGTGCAACAGGCTTCCCCGACCCCCGCCCGCCCCGACATTGTGCAGCAGCCCGGGCCCCCGCCCGGCCCGTCCCCCGCCTGCCCCGACCCCCGCCTGCCCCGACCCCCACCTGCCCCTACATGGGTCCCCTTACCTGAGCCACCGCTCCTCCCGCCTATCTGCTGCTCGCACCGCCGCTGACCTGTCCGCTGCTCCTCACGTCACCGCTCCTCCCCCGCGCCATGTCCGCCGCTCCCTTACCTCAGCCGCCGCTCCTCCAGCCTGTCCGCTGCTCGCACCGCCGCTGGCCTGTCCGCTGCTCCTCACGTCACCGCTCCTCCCCCGCGCCATGTCCGCCGCTCCTCGTCGCGCTCCTGGACGCCGCTCCTCCCCGCGCTCCTGACATGAGCACGCACATCGCGGACGGCACTACTTCGGAGGGACTACTTTTTTTTTTACTGTACATTTTTTAAATCACGTTTTTTTTTAAATGTATGTAGCCTATTACCATCTACACACCCTGACGATTCCAACGGTGTATCTGGTGTGTGGATTGACGCTGTGGTTCCCGAGTTTACCCGCCTCAAAGGCTGAAAGTTCTTCCTTTATTATAGTAGTATAGATATATATATATATATATATCTGTAGATATAGACATAGATAGCGATATAGATATATTACACAGTGGCAGTCACCGCTGTATTGTCATAAATAAGTCAGAGTTTCCTTAAAAAGAATCTTTTTTGTTTCCCAAATTTTAGGCCTTTGATGAATCATCGCAAACCTTTTAAAAAAACAAGTTTATCCATCTCTGCTCCTTCCTGGTAAGTTTTAGGGCCAGAGAAAAGGAAGTGTTTCGAAACATCATTTTTTCATGCAGATTCCATTAGGATTTTTAGTGCAATACAGAAAAATCAGCTCAACAGAATGATACCAATTTTGGCAGAAAGTTAGAGTCTTATTCAGAAAGCATGCTTTTTAGGTCTCGGCCTAGAGACGCGCGAAGCGCGTTCTCGGCAGAGAACTATTGTAATTGTGTCAGCCGCCAAATCCACCAAAAAGGAGACAAGAGCTGGGCACGCGCCCAGTATTCCTAATGGGAGAGGGAGCGACAAGTGCTGGCCACGCGCGGATTCAGTCGCGCGCACACTCACGGCGCCAGCGTCCCCGCCGCGCGCCGATCACTGCTCTCTTCCTGGCCGGCATCGAGAAGTTTCGCAACGCAGTGAGGGCACTGAGAGGTAGGTGCTTGTTTAATTAGACTTTGCTATCTATTTATTGGTGTGCTGCATTTTCTCTACAGCACTGTGCAGCGTAGTTTCTATGGTGATGTATACGCCAGAAGAAGCATTTCCTGATTTCCGGCGCCTTTTGGCCACGGCTCTTCGAGGTGCAGCCAAAAACCTCCTTCACACCCACACATTGTCTCATTCGGCGCGAGCCAGCCTCTGGGACCAGTTTCACAGTTACAACGCGGCCAAGATTGGTTTCTGCTCAAGATTGATTTTATGTTGTAAGAAGGAAACACAAAGAAAGCTGTAGCAGGTCGGCTGAGTAAAATGCAGGCTTAATGATCGAAGACAGGAAACAGTAGCTTGAGTCAAGGCTCGTGAACTGCCCTGAGACATGACCCAGCTTCTACTGGGATGTGCACAAAATGACAAAGAGAACAGGCATTAGCAAAGCCAAGAGTTCTCGCCTTTGCAATCTTTTGACTTTGCAAGTGTTTTTTGGCAATGCTGTACAAAAGGTGCTCCACACAACACCAATGGAACACAGACAACTCAGTACGCATGCTTGATGAGGTACTTGTGCTCATGCATCACCATACATGTACATGCATATTGAATGATGCGAGTGTCATTTTATTAGTTGTTTATTTACTCATCCAAAATGGCGGATGCCACTTGGCTCAATAAGTAAAAACAAACAAAAAACAAGCATTGAAAATGCAATAGGTCTCGCCTTTGATTAAGTTAAAGCCATTTGCTTTGCTAATGGTATTGTATAGCAAAGCAAATGGCTTTAACTTAATCAAAGGCGAGACCTACTGCATTTTAATGCGTGTTCTTATTTGGTGAAACTCCGATCAGGCATTTTCAATACATTTGAAGTTAAAAAGCTGCTCTGGACATGTTGGATAGTTGCCAGAAACTATTCTCTCCTTGGTAAGAGGGGCTCATAGTGGCGCTGTGAGCTAGCTGGTCCGCAGACTAACATATCCTTTGGAAGTGCCTGGAGTCAGTCTGGACACCAATCCCTTGGTTTATGGTGTCTAAATGCGCAGAGTCTATACAGATTTGTAGGAACTACACGACACAGTGCAACTGCCAGACTCTCAACCGCATTCCATCGAACACCCAGAGAATTCAGAACCTCAGTTAAGTATGAACACCACATCTTCAATAGCATTACAAGATGTAAAACACCTAACCTTCTTTGTACACTACTACACTGTAATACCGATATTATTTCAGTGTTACATTGTCTAACTACCTTAGAGGAAGTGCATGCAGAATCTTATGGGAAGTTATATTTTTTACCCTCTTGTGAGGTGTCTAAATAGTAGATATCATCATCATCATCATCATCATCAATAGTCTTTATTCGATTTAAGTAAAACAATCATAAAAGCACAGAAAACACAGATACCGTCTACCCGAAAAATAAAACCACATCTCATATCATACATATGAATGAAACACCCCTGATGAAAACCAAGAAACATAAAAGCAGACAATTGGAGAATCTAAAAATTGAAGCTACAATAATGCTGGTGTGATTTGCATAAAATTCTGATATAAAAATAAATGGCGCATATACTTAAATTTGAACATGTTAAAACAATGTGCAAAGCCTCAAACGTAGTAGCATGCTCACTGGAACAAGGTGGCAACTCAGATTGATTGTGCCAGCCCACTAATAACTGGGGGAACAAGTTCAGGTGAAAATAGGTCAAAAGGGGCCAACGGTGAGCTGGCATATCAAGCAGTAAATACTGCTCAATCAGATTTGGGGATTAAATCCTTACATAGTGCCTAAGAGATTTCTTAGATAATGCATTCTGCACCCTCTTTTTATGAGCTTTGTCTAAAACAGCTATCTTAGCCCAGGTAATATCTGCCTTAATGATAGATTCTGGGTTGTTTGCCAAAGTTACTTAAAGTATATTTATCATAGTTTATCCGCAGTGTATGAAGCCAATGATCCAGTGCAAGGCAATCGCTTAGGATCCTTCTATTGCATGCTAATTTTTCCTTGATCCAAATTGAAAGCCAAAATATTACCAGGCGTACGTGGATACAATCTGAAAAAGAGGCAAACCCCAGTTCCTCATGTACAATATCCTACGGGACAGTTTGTGGCAACCTCAGGACCTTTCTTAGTGATTTATTTTCTGCCACCTGAATACGGTTGAAATCCTTGTATCTCCAATCTCACAGCCAAAACTTTCTGCTGAAATGCATTTTGCTTTATAAATGCATTTTGCTTTATAAAGATCAATAACTGATCTATGTGCCACCTTGAGAACTCCTCTATACTATGAAATACTCTGTAGTGTTAGGAGACTCAGCCTGGGCATTGAGTAAGAATTGCCAATCAACACAAAGGGTCCACTGGGAAGTCAGATAGCAAAATTTGTCAAACCTGCCCATTTCATTACCTTGGAGTATGTAAGTTTTGGATTTACTATTAGCCGAACCAAGTACCATAGTTTCAAATTTAGTGAAATTGGTACTCGAACCCAGGATATCCATAAATGAAATGAACCAGTCTGACAAACGCTGCAGGCCATTAGCCGTACGAGCTTGAAGAACCGTGTCATCGGCGTATAGTAAGACTGACACATATCTATGATCCACCTTAGAGACATCTTAGCAGAATTCCACTCAAAAAGGTTTATGCTTATGAACATATCAAATAAAAAGCATCAGGGCCAAAATACATCCCTGGCGTACACCACAGGCTAATTTAAAGGATGTAGTGCACTCCTCATTGGGGCCAAATCTTACAAAGGCCTCAAGCCCAGTGTGAAAACTCTGCAAGAAAGTGACTAGTGCTACGTCTACCCTCATGGACTCCAGCACAGCCCAGAGTTTTGGCCTGTTGACTGAGTCAAAGGAAGTGCTGAGGTCCATGAAGGGCAAATGGATAGAGCCCTTTTTCTCTCAGATATGCTTTCTAATTAAATGAATATTAAGGTTTTGCTTGATAGTTCCCCGACCAGGTCTGAATCCACATTGGATGTCTGACAGTATTTATGGTCCTCTGCCACCCTGACAGCCTCTTCAGCAGAATCCGGTCTATGATTTTAACTTCCACATCGAATAAATAGATTGTCCTGTAACAGGCTGGGTCGGCTCTGTTCCCTTATTTGAATACCGGATAATTACTGACTTTTGCCATGACGATGGATAGGACTACAAACGACCGCGTTCAGGTGTTGTGTAATAATAGGGGCCAAGAGATCGACATGAGCTTTATATAGTTCTCCTGGTACGCCATCCGGGCCTAGGTCTTTTTCGGATGGCAATGCCAGTATAGCATCCTGAACTTCCTCCTATTTAAAGAGGATTACCTCCTTCCTACTAGGATGAAAAGGAGAGGAAGTTGTCATTTCCTCTTTATAGATAGTCTCAAAATGGTGTACCCAACCTTGGGGAAGGGGGGATGGTGAGAGCCAATTTAGGCTGGGATTCTGAATGGAATAAGGGGAGGTTCACCACCATTTCCAGAATGCTGCTCTATCTCTAAGCAAACAAGCTGCTCTTATGTCCTCCCAGGCCTCCCTTTTAAGCATGTCTTTACGTGCCCTACATGCCGCTGTGTACACACGCCTGGCTCCCCTCACTGCTGTTGTACAGCTTTGTTTCTGATGAAGGGCCACCAGCAAGGCCTTGTGTGAGTGCTCATCTTATCAAACCACTTAGGTCCTGAAAATGCTGCCCCTCGGCCCTTCCAAGGAAGGACTGGCTGGATTTCTGTAGCAACATGCCCAGGAGAGACTAAATTATCATGATCAGTGTTCACAGACTGTAAACAGATTCAAAATTTGTGTGGCAATATGTTACCAAATTATTTAGGAAGTCATTGGGGAATATTTTGGCCGATCTTAATCTGCGCCCCTGAACCGCTGGGATAAGTAGCCCCTTATGCAATTGTGGCTGTTTATTTCAACAGTCTTTTATTAGAAAGTTTTATATATATATATATATACAGTACAGTGATAGCATTGCCTCGCGGACTCCGCAAGGGTTACAACGGGTTTGGCGGGCTCAGCAGTCTTTTATTAGCAAGTTTTATATATATATACAGTACAGTGATAGCATTGCCTCGCGGACTCCGTAAGGGTTACAACGGGCTGGCTTCATGGTGGAGCGTATATCACAGGATCGGTAGTGTAGGCACATTGTAAAATCTTGTTGCGCCTTTGTTGAAAAAGAAGGTGAGTGAGAGATGAAGAGAAGAGGGTGAAAAGGGAAATGAAGTGGAGATAGAGATGAGTTATCGCATGGTTGTGCTGTGCCATGCATAGGTGGTCGGTGGTGAAGTGGAGACTCCTATAGGACCATCTCATGGAGGTTTGTACGTACCCAGGTGTATGTCTAGGGATGACCACATTTCGCCTCTCGCTGTGTGGTTGGGAGCGTGTGTTGCCGCTATGTTGTCGGCCCCTCTTAGAAAGGTGATCCAGTTGACCCATCCCTTGAAAGTGGCCTTCCCTGTGTGTTTCCAGTTTGCTAGAATTGTTTTGACTGCTGCCGTGAGGAGGAGGTCTATCAGGTGTCTGAACCCGAGTCAGGGCCTTTTGGGCCAAATTCACAGATTTCATCGCAAAGGCAGTGGGGAGGGACATACAGAAATTGTGGCTGTTTAATAACTAATGTGTCTATTTTGGACTCAGCACATATTGGGTAGTGATCGCTATAGGTACTCCACATGGTTTTAAACACAATAAGGGAACCAATTAGACAAGCAGACGCAATAAAATAATCAATAGTGATGCTAGGGCCTCTGCCCTTAAACGTGTAGTAGATATCAAATAAAGAATGTTTGCCAAGCCCTCGACTAAAAGGAGGCATGACAAGTGTCACCAAAATTGAATTATTTGATCATAATATGGAGTCTGCACTGTGGCAAGAAAACATTGATACAATTGAACAAGCAAATAAATCTGTTTGTTTCAAAACTAAATTGTACCGTTGCATTATCGATATATTTCTTCTGTACTAGTCACATGCACAATGTTAATTGCACAACATCTATTTCTCAAGTGAGAATTTTTGGTAGACAGTTCTCATGGGCCTATAATAGAAACTTTAACTTAGTAATGAAGTGTCCTTCAGTGTCCTAAGGTACACATTATGACTTTTGGCATATGTTCAAAAATGTGAAGTTTCTGAGCTTCCTGCACTTCCAGCCTCCGGGTCCCTCATGAGGCATGCCATAGATTGTTTTCTCTGTGCTGTGCTGAGGCAGCAAACTGGAATAATCACAGCTCAAACAGTGACAGCCTTTCTTGCCTCCCCATGGTGTACAGATATGTGTCCTATTTCACGGCAAGCTTATTGCGAGTTTTGCACTTTCTTCGCTTGATAAAGTATATTTGCCTTCTGCCCTGACAGTTAATGAGCCCAACAGCTATGACTTACACAGCCTTTAATGAAAAGAAATGCTTCACATCTGGAAAGAGCTATTTACAGACATATTGGTTACTGGATTAGCGTGTTGTCAACAGCACAGTAGTCGCAATCAGAGACCTCAAGATGTTAGTAGATTTTGTATAGTTCCAAAGCTTTACATTGATTTTAATTTAACCAATCTAATTGAATCAATAACAGTGAGTTTTCTCCAAGAATGGGAACGTGCTACTAATGATGCTTCCTACTTGTGTGATATAGAAGTCTGTTTCAACCTGCAGAAAGTATTTAAAATGTAGTCACAAGCAAGCAAGTCTTTCAGAGCCATTCAAACTTTGATATTGGGCAAATTCTCATCCCTTCTGATCCCAAATGCACTTTCAGTTGATCAGGACTCAAAATCTTCATCCAGTCCTTCCGCCAGCCTCAATCCCTATCTGGATTTGGGTTGTTAAGATTTTACTTCTGTTTCTAAAGCTTTACTGTTAGACCTGGCATCTTTTGACATGATTCCCCCTGAATGTTTGCTTTTGACCTCCTTTTTTGACTGGGTGCTGAACCTCATTTTCTGTGGGGACTTTACCACTGCTGACCAGTGCTAAAGTGCATGTGCTCTGTGTCTAAAATGTATTGGCATTTGGTGTCTCCATGATTGGTATATTTTATCTACTAGTAAGTACCTAGTGCAGTGCAGTATAGGTACCCAGGGCCAGTAAATCAAACGCTACAAGTGGCCTTCAAACTTGTCTCAGGCCTGCCACTGCAGAGCCTGTGGGTGCAGTTTTAAACTGCCATTTCAGCCACTTGCCAGGCCCAACCCTTCCCTTTTATTACATGGAAGTCACCCCTATGGTAGACTCTAGGTAGCCCTATAGGCAGAGTGTAGTGTATTTAAAGGATAGGACATGCACTTTTACGTTTTACATGTACTGGTGGTAAAAAACTGCTAAATTCCTTTTTCACTACAGCAAGGTCTATCTCTCCCATAGGTTAGCATTGGAGCTGCCTTGTAACACTTTACAAGTGTTTCTTCCAATTGGGAGGAGATGGAAAATTAGAGTTTGGTATCACTGTACTCATAATTTAAAAACACATCTTTAAGTGCAGTTGGTTTTTAAATTGCAGGTCTGAAAATGCCACTTTTAGAAAGTTATGAAAAAAGCCGGGGGTTGGCCTAATTTTATGTCAGGAAGGCTAAGCCACTCTGTAATTTCTAACAAAAACACAAACAAGTGCCAGTACTGGCCATACTTTGTACGAGGGTGTATATTTGTGATCACACAACTGAATTGTTATGATCACCATTTATTTTCATAATTATTTACGCAACACATATTTCATACTTTTTTTAAAGACATATAACCAGTGGGACAATCACCTACATGAATTGCATCAAACGAAACTCCTTTTCAAAGTATCCCATATCACATATAACAGAACCTCACAATATCACCACAAATAATTTTTACAAAAAAGATCAAAGAATTATGGATATACATGTAAATCCAGGCCCCAGTTCTGTCATTTCAATGCCTAAAGGTCAGTACTGGCACTTTTAGAAAGTTGGCATTTTCTTACTTTAGCCATTCTCTGCCCCTGCCTGTCCCTAGAATACACATCTGAGTTGGATGAAATTTGGGCTTTGTGAATTCACTGTAGACAGTCACACACAGAAAGGTAGCTGAGGCATGCCCTGCATATCCTGATGGCCCATCATCAGGCTGATGAGCCTTCCTGAGTTAGAGTGGTGGGAGGAGGTGACATTTGCTCCTGAGTAGGGCTTTGCCCGTCCTCACACAAAGAGTGGCACACTCCCCTGTAGTTTGTCTGGACCAAGGGCAAGGAAGGGCAGGTTCTTGTGCACTGCAAAGACCTTTCTTTGAAGTCTCTTTTCTTCAAAGGCTGAAATAGGTATATGTCCTGGACCTCTGACACATATACCCAGAACACTCCTCGAATGAGGACATTCTGCTGGGAAGAAAAGCTGTTGTGCTGCCAGGAAGGGCTGCCACGTTGCTGCATGCTTTGCTGATTTGGCCTGCTCTGCTTGCCTGGGAGTGATATGACTGCACTTTACTCTTTGCATCATGCTTTCTAAAGATTCATTCTCCAAGGGCTTGACTGAGCTTGCCTCCTGTTGCTAAAGTCTCAGGGACATGAAAGACTACACCTGCATCTGCAACCAGAACCTGGGCTCCTATGCTGTGAGTCCTGACCTAGCAGATGGTGCCAAACCCCACTCTGGGCCCTTGGATGTGAATTTGGTGCTGTAAACATAAAACCCAACACCTCAGTGCTGAGTGTCAGTAGACATTGCTGCCATCAGTGCAACCGATGCATCGCTGCTGCCTGCATCAAAGTTGTAGACACCACTCGCCGGGTGTGCAAAACCATGACCTCTACATCAACGCAGACCTGACTTTGCGGCAGCGCAGAACCGTGGCATTGTGAGTCTCAACACTGTGCCACCGATGTCCATTGCCCCCCATCCCGGCTCTGCCGCATCCCTGGCCCTGCATGACTTCTGATCGCTGTAGCATCTTGGGCACAGCAGTTTAACACTGATGACGAGAAATTGACACCCTGCACTCTTGACATCGATGCCACATCGCCTTCTAAAACGGAGGTCTTGCACCCGCAACCGACACATCACGTCCTCTGTGCAACGCATCGTCCTGGAGCGACTAAAACTTCCACGACCCTTCCCTGCCTTAAGGAACTGATCCATCAACTGCACCACAATGCCTCCTCGCCACTGTGCGATGCCGCATTCTTGGTTTCCGATGCCGCGTTTTTGGTCCAAAGTTGTGTTTTTGGTTTTTGCCACTGCTAAGGTACTGAAGCAGGGCCAGATAGCCCCAATTGGAGCTATAGACATCTAAGCACTGCAAATTTGATTTAGTCTGTAAACATTCATATCTTGACTTGTGTATGTTGGATTTTAGTTGTTGTGCTCAAAAAAATATTGCCTATTGTTGTAAACTGGTGTGGAACACTTTTGTGTTGTTTTCACTGTTTTACTGTTTTACTCCAGCATGTCGTCTAATATGTCGAAGCACAACATTGTGAATCCTTACTGCAGGTTGTGTGCAATGGTTATACACTAAGTGAGGTACAGCCTTAGTCCTTGCCAGTGTTTCCTTCAGCCACATGTTCCAGAGTATACGCCTTGCTATTATTTCCTAACTCCTTTGTGCCTATCAGAGAGCCTCAGGCAGTATCAGTGCCACCAGTGCATTGCAGATTGAATTGTATTGTATTGTAATTGCATTTAGATAGCGCTTACTACCCCTGACGAAGCATCGAAGCGCTTTTTCGGCGGGTAGCACGCTACTCCGGGACCCACAGAGGATTAGTGTTGAATTAGTATAGTGAAACATGCAAGTACATTTTAAGTGGTGGATAGGTTAGTCAGTTAGTTGGATTTGGAACGATAGCAGAAGGATAGAGTAGGACAAAGGTTTGTATTTATTTATCGCTCGCTTGTTGACGCATGCTATTCAGGAAGCCTATAAAGGATTAGTGGTGAATTAAAATGGTGAAATATGAGGTAATTTCAGTGGTGGATATTAGTCTGTTACTTGGAGTGAGAAGGATAGCGGATGGATAAAAGGGGAAGAAAGATTTGCATTCATATAGCACTTGTTACCCCTGATGGGTGTTGAAGCGCTTTTCTGGCGAGTAGCACGCCACTCCGGAACCCATAAAGGATTAGTGTTGAAAATTAGTATAGGATAAATATGAAGTAATTTGAGTAGTTGATATGTTATTCAGTTATTTAATTTAATTTATTTAAAATGTAATTGCATAAGAGCACATGTTTAGTCTTTGTTTTCCAGAGCTGCACCAGCACTTGGTTGATAGCAGACTTTCTGACCAAAGGAAGCATGCTAAGGAGGCTTACTGCTGGCTTAGCATCAGGGTCCATAAAAAAGTTGTACGTGGGTGAGTCAGCCAAGGGTGGGCAAGGTCCCCAAATGAAGATGGAGGGAGGACAAAAACAAAGTAAGGAGTTCTCTAAAGGGCCCCAACTAGTTTCCAAGGTAAAGATGTTCAACCCCCCGTTGAGAAGCAGAGTTGGCTCCCTTCAGGAAATCCTGCATGAAAGGGACCACTGAAGTGTTTTGTGTGTAAACAAGAAGGGCACTGCAAGGGAGACCCCAAGTGTCCCAAGCGGATACAGCCCCCCACCCGTTGGGCAGACACTGGGGATGCCTAGTGTAGCACTTGGGGAGAAGTTGGTCCTAGTTAGTGGTGCAAATCCATCTGAGATAACCCTAGCTTCCTTTAGTGACAGTGAGATGGTCCAGAGAACCCTCATGCCTGACAACACTAGGAAGTACAGACAATGGGTGACCATCAATGGGAGGAGGGTGGAGGCTCTGAGAGGCACAGGAGACAACATGACAAACGTCAGGTGGCATTTGGTGTCTTCAGAGCAGGTAGTCCCTAATGTGGTCCAACAAGTAGTTGCTGTAGACAACAGTAAGCACCGATGTTTGGTGGCTCAGCTTCCCTTTGAGTGGGCGGTCTCAAGTTCATTAAAGGTAGCTGTGAGTCCATCGATGTTTGTAGATTGTAAGCTGGGCAATGACCTGGAGCATACCGCCTTCAAGGAGGTGGAGCTCAGGTCACACTAGGAGATATTGGGATTGACTGAGTGGCTGTACCTGACTAAACTGTCCATGGCAGCTCGTTAGGTTGGTCAGAAGGACCTGGAGCCTGAAAGAGTGGTCCAGGTCTCTGCGGCAAGAGGCATGGGAATCCAAACTGGGGCGTCGTAGTGAGCAAAAGAACGAGGAATTTGACCCAGATGTCTTGACTGGGGAGAATGTTCGATTTATTCAGCATTTCCTCCATCATTTGTTTCTGCAGCACTTTTCACCCTACGTGGGATGGGTATGCCCAGACGTGGGTCCCTTGCTCGCTGTGTCACTGGACTCAAGCTAGCCCGGCTGATGAGGGGTGATATACCCCAAAACCGGTCCCAGGATGCTTCTCTCCTGTCCAGGGAGGACCCGACCTGGCTGTTTGGGCCAGACTGTTCTCATGAGGAGCAGGGTCAAGAATCATTGCATATCGCTGGGTCCAAACTGGGGTGGCGTTGTTAGCAAAAGAACAATACATTTAACCTAGATCTCTTGACTGGGGGAGAAAGTTTGATTTATTCAGCATTCCAGCCATCATTTGTTGCCCTAGCACTTTTTGCCCTAAGTGGGATGGGTATACCACAACATGAGTCCCTTGCTCACTGTGCCACTGGATTGAAGCTAGTCTGGCTGAGAATGGGTGATGTACCACCCAAAACCGGTCCTAGGATGCTTGTTTCTCGTCCAGGGAGGATTCAGCTTGGCAGTTCGGGATGGACTGTTCCCATGAGGAGCAAGGTCAAGACTGATTTGCATATGGCTAGGTCCAAACTAGGGTGGCATAGTGATCAAAAGAATGATGGATGTAACCCAGATCTCTTAACTCGGGGAGAATGTCTGATTTATTCAGCATTCTGTCCATCATTTGTTGCCAAAGCAGTAAAGAAACACCTAAAAACAAAGCAAGTCAAATACATCTGCTTAATCAAACTGACTAAAGAGAGTTGTTCTGCCACAGCGCTGGGGGAAGTGACCTCACAGGAAGCACCCAGAGTTGTGCTTGTGGAGTCACCTATGAACAAAGCAGCACACTACCAAAGCTGCCTAGTGGGACTCAGAACAACTCCAGAGGTTTCTGAAGATCAGAAAACCATGAGCGGCGACCAGAATCATAAAAGTTTGCTTTTCCAATGATGACCAAGAACGATGTCAAGGATCCGGCAAATATCAAAGATGACACTTAGGTCAGCATGTAGCAAGGCCTCGGATATGGTTTGCATGAACATGACCACCAAACTGCTTCAGAAAGAGCACTACTTTCCGCATCAGTAAGTTCCACCAACGGTTACAGTGCCACTGTCTTCTTGAAACCATGACCACCATACGATGGGGCCAAAAAGCTGAATATTGGTGACAGATGGACTGCTTGGATGGAGGAAGTTCATGATTTCAATGATGTGATAGAGAATTAGATAACAAGAAGATTATGAAATACCTTAAGAATCTTGCTGGTGAAGGTGCAAAAGAAGTCATAAACAAAATGCTGCGAACTGACTAAATTACATACTGTCAATTCAAAGCAGCCTTGAATCTCAAGTTCAATCGAATGGCAAATGTAGATTACGAAAGATACATTTTCAGTCAAGAATGACAAACTTGTTGCGAGACTGGATATGCTCATCAAACACAGAAAGTTCAATTGATCTAATGATGAGGAAGCTAAACGCCTCAGAGTGATTGACGACAAATGCTGAGAGAAAATTTTAGTATAGAGCGAGTTCTCATCGCTGCCAGAGCTGAAAAGTGCGTCGATCGATAAGCTGCTGATCTGGAAGTCAGAGGTGCCCAGAGTGAGTCAGTCATGAACATGAAAAGTAAGCCAAAGCACAAGGACGAAGGACGCAGAGTGATGTCTCAGTGGAAAAAGAAGTTGTGCTTCAGGTGTGGATTTTTGTTTCCACGCAAAGGTAAATGTCCCACCACTGGACAGATCTGCCAAGGCTGTGGGAAGCAGAAGCATTTTGTAATAGTCTTCAAGGTGAAAGAAAAAGTAAGTACGATATCAGCACAAAGACAAAATGGCCACCCGAACATTCCAGAAGCGACATTCGATGCACCCCCTCAAGGCCAAACGACCACACCAGCTGAGGCAAATCGACACCAAATTAAGTTGATCGTCTTCTAAATTATCGTCAAACAGTTCTTCAATATCAATGTCAAGTGAAAGTGAAGAAGATGGTTGTGCAATGTCAACGTTTCAGAAAAGTTGATATGACAAAGCACCAAAGTCATTCAAGCATTGTACGAAAATAGCACTAAAAGTCAACCGTTGCTCGATACCTTTTACTCTTGACAGAGGTGCATTAATAAACATTATGCCCGAGGAGAAACACAATGGACTATCTCCATTGCCCCGACTTATGCCAACGAAAATTAAAGTGTGTACATGGGCTGCAATGACCCCTTTAAAACGTCAAATTTCATTTGTAGCGACAATGAAACACAAGAAAACAAAAGTACAAGCACCAATTCATGTACTTTAAGGTCCGGCGTCAAGTGCCTGTTTACTCAGCTGTTGCACAGCTGCTGATATGGGACTGATATCAGTGAACTATAACATGAATGCTCATCATGAAATAGTAAGTTAGTTTCCTTTGTTATTTCTGGGTTGGTAAAACTCAAGTCTATGAAAGTAGATTTACACATTAATGAGGATGTACATCCTACTGCCCAAAGGCACATACAAATTGCATTTCATTGCAGGATTCTGTTGAAACAGGAAGCTGTTGACAAAGAACTCAAATCCTTACTCAGACATGATATCATTGAGCGTTCCACTGGTCCAACGCCATGGGCTTTTCTCATAGTGGCAGTATCTAAAAAGGACAGTGAAGGAGCTGTAAACATCTGCGTGGATATGCATCAAGAGAGCAAGACAATTGAAAGAGAACAACCTGCAGGTCCGCACATTGCTGACATGATAACACGCGTGAATGGTGCAAAGGTAATCTCTCACCTTGATTTGAATAAAGAATATCATCAGTTGGAACTCAAGGAGAATTGCATATCTTTTCTACCCATATTTGTCAGAGCTGTTTCAAGAAGTCATCTAACATATCATAAATAGGGCTGGGCGTAGTTTGTGCAGTAGCGCTTCGCGAAGCTACGCAAAGTACACTTCGCACTACGCGAGCTACGCGCAGCACTACGCGAGCTACGCGCAGCACAACGCGAACTGCGTAGCACTACGCGAACTGCGTAGTAGCATGTTCGCACTGTTCAAGATGCCGTTTTCAATGATTGCACCGTGCCGGATGCTTGTCTGCACTGTTCAATCATTGAAAACGGCATCTTGCACAGTGCGAGCTGTAGTTTTCTGCTGCTCGAGGAGATTTTTCCTCGAGCTGCAGCTTTCTGAACGCGGACTGGTAGTTTCTCATCACGAGCGGTCGCGAGCATACGCGACCACTTGCAATGAGAAACCAGACCTCCCCGCGTTGAGAATCTCGCAGGGAGGTTTATGTTCCACGCTCGCGATCGGCAACTTTATGTTGCTGATCGCAAACGAGGAAAAAGTCTTGCCAGGATGTCATTTTGCTTGCTCGCAGTCGCCAACTTGATGTTGAGGACCGCGAGCAGGCAAAAAATGACCGCTGCTCTACGCTACGCCTGTTCGCACTGTGCTACGTGCAGTTCGCGTAGTGCGAAGTTGTGCAAACTTCGTAAACTACGCGAGCGTAGCGTAGTACTTTGGCCAGGCCTAATCATAAAGCCTGTCATGAATGCTTTCAATTATAGTGATGGCATATTGGTTTTCGGATCGACACAGATGGAGCACGATAAAGCTCTCATGCAAGTGTGTTGTTTGCTCGTTGATGCTGAATGCTGAGAAATGTGAGTTTTAGAAGACAAAACTAAAATTCTTTGCCCATATATTTTCTGATGGGGGCCTGACACCCGATGCAGCTAAAGTGCAAGAGTTGTCAACTGCCAGTCCCCCACAACATGTTTCGATTTGATCAAGCATTTTCTGGGCCCACTTGCTTACCATTTGGTCCTCTGACAGACCATTCTTCCTGACTGAGAGGTGATGAGAGTTAGAGGTGATGAGACTCGGATGGTCCCTTGAGCAGGGAGGTAGAGCGGCCTTTGATACTGTTACTCATGAGCTGCTGGTAGATAGTCTGGGAAGGATCGATATTAGTGGTGCAGCTCAGGATTTGTTATGCTCTTTCTTCCTGGGTAGAGAGCAGTCAGTAGCACTCAGTGATTTTGCTTCCCAGCCTTTTTCATTACGTTGTTAGGTCCCTCAGGGGTCTTTGCTTAGCCTGACTTAATTTAATATTCATGTCATCCTTCTAGCTGAAGTAATAAGATCTTATGGTTTCTATCTTACATCTTATGCTGACGATACACAAATTGTCATCTCCCTGGCTAGTGGTGAAAACGGGACAGGGTCTAGATTCTGTGACTGCATGTTGGTGGTCAGAGGCTGGATGAATACGAATGGCCTGAAATTGAACTCCGGAAAGACGAAGGTCCTATTATTTGGCTCTCAGTCCTCTTTTTGGACCCTCATCTGGTGGTCACAAAAGCTGGGTGTTCTCCCTACTCTGGTCATGAAGGCCCCAACCTTGGGAGTGCTAATTTATGATAAACTCACATATACGGACCAAATTAATGCTGTCACGTCCTTCTCATTCCACACACTAAGGACCATTAAAAAGATCTTACCTTATGTTCCCTCTGAATTGCAGAAAACGGTAGTCAGTTCTATGGTGCTTTCTAAACTTGACTACTATAATGGTCTGTATTTAAATCTACATCAACATTTAATGAACAAGTTGCAAATTCTCCAAAATGCAATGGCATGCCTGCTACTGAATATTCCCAAATAGCAGTCAGGATCTAAATCCCTCAGGAAGCTACACAGGTTGCGAGTTAGACAAACGATCAAATATCCAAAGTCCTCTGAATCGCCCACAAAGCACTACATGACCTAGGCCCAGAATTCCTTAAAAACAGGTTTAGCTGGTACATCTCAGGTAGGACACTACAGAATGTGATGGCCAAATGTGCGGTAGTGTCCAAGTTTAAATGATCCTCCTGGGGAGGGAGAAGCTTTCTGATTGGAGCTTAAAAGGCCTGGAGCTCTCTCCCGCTGCAAATAAAAGCCATGCCCAACTTACTTACTTTCAGGAAAGCTTTGAAAACTTAGTTGTTTACTTCTGAATCAGTTTATATTTCCTTTCCATTCATTACTATGGTTCTCTCCTGATAACAGCAAAGCTAGCACCGGGTATTTCTGTGCTTTTAGAAATGTATTAACATAACATTAACATCAAACAAAATTCAATTAACAGTGCGGCCCATTTGGCTACACAATGAGGAACAGGAATTGCTAGCTGGGTTAAGAAGGTTTATTTCAAATTAATAATCAAATTCACATTACACTACTCGCAGCACCATGCTGTAAAAATACAGAATAACAACTGGGATTCCCAACGCCTGAAGAAATTTAGATGAACTAGTAACAAACAAAAAGCAATTTGGTGACAGCAAAACAGAATAGTAGCATCAAAATAAGGTGCTCAGAAAAAAATCTTAAGTATCTCCCTTCTATACATTAGAAAGCTAAAATTTTAAGTCCAGGGGATGGTTGGGGAACAAACCCTCGCAAATCGGGGAACTTCCATGAAGGGAATCAAGTCAGGGCAAAATAATTAATTAAGGAAGAGTTAGCCCTGCTAAAATTCAATCAAGAGTCTTCGATGGGTCAGGGATAATTGTTAGCCCAAGCCACACTTAAGCAAGAATCAAAAGGAAGCATTGAGGTATAAAACCTCTCCAACTCCATTCAGTTGGTAGGGAATCAGGGAAGGTGTCTACAAGAAACCTGCAAGGGAGATCTGCTGGGGCAAGAGGTAAGAAGGAGGTAAGAAGGAATCTGCAAAGCATTTCCAAAGAATAAATGAAAATCTAATGGGAACAATATTATCATAATGTGCTAAGTCCACTGAGCATCACCCTATTTTTGTGCACATCATCAGGGGTCCATTGTTCCAGTCCGGTTCTCAGATAGCAAGCTGTTACACTGCAAGATAGCCGCACAATGGACATGGGAACGTCATCAGTTTCTCACACATTGCGGAACAGGCTTTTCAGTTAGTGCTCTGGTTCTTCATGTACCTCCGTCAAGGTCTTCCATTTAGACTCTTTCTCTCTATCTCTAGTACAGTAATGTATTTATTCTACAACTCACAATGCATATATGCAGAATGGTGAAATAAAGGCCTACAGAAGTAAATGTAAGTATTAATTCAATGATGCACATTTATTATTCAGTAAGTCATTAAACTAATCAGCTGTAAGAAAGGCTAAGAACTACATTAAATTCAAATATATGGAATATTAATCCACACATTATATAAATCTCATACCGGTTTAAGCAGGATTACATTCTATATGTATGAGGATGATTTTAATCACAGTTTCAAATCATTACGTGTCATTCATGTAAAGAAGCACACACATTAGAAAAGTCACATTTCATCTCTATGGTAAGTACATTATCTATTAAATGAGAAAGATACTTTATTAATCAGACTTAGTTAAGGTAAGACATTTGTATGAGTACGTTCTGTAATCCTACAGTGAAGGCACTCTTTAATAATGTTAAGTGCAACACTTTATTATTCGTCAAACCATACATGAACATGTGCTAAATGCACTTTCCATTAAGTACCGGTTAAGTCTCTTGTGACATTTTTGTGACGTGTAAGGGTGTGTAAAATTGTGCTGAACCACATGTTACGTTTATTCCTTGGTATGGCTAGCTTCTGTTCAAGATATATACAAGACTTTGCCACTGTCAGTACGCCATTATGAAATTTTACGAAAAATAATGTTTCTTTTCAATGGTCACATGAATGTGAGCAAGGTTTCGAAAAATCAAACTGGTTTTTGATAACCCCACTAAAATGGCATACTTTGAACCAAAGTTTCATACCGAGGTTAACGCTAGCCCAGTCAGGTAAGGGGCAATCCTTGCACAGCATAGCGGCCACCCAAATGCTTGCAGACTTATTTTGGTATATGCAACCAAACATTTGTCGCAAACTGAACTTGCTTATTAACAACCTGGGAAAGAAAGCTTAGCAGTGGTGAGGGCTTGTGAACATTTCCATGTATGCTTATATGGGAAGCATTTTATGCTTTTGACAGATCACCAAGATTCGTTGACCATCTTTGGCAATCCAAGGACAAAGATGCCGTCTCGCATTGAACATTGGGGTGTACGATTGCAAGAATACAATTACACCATCATGCACAGTCCAGGGGAAGACCCAACAGCCTGCATGTGGTTTGCGAGTATGGCCTTCTTTCTTTACATATTACATAGTATTATGAATATTAATTGATTGTTGCTAAATGTAAATACTGTAATAGCTCACAACTTTTTGGAGGATCTCTTCATAGCACTTGGATGGTCGTCCCCTATTCATGACACCGGGAAGTGATGGATGGAAGCACCAGGTGTGGCTTTAACTCAGGTGAGGGCCAAAAGCTTCTCAGTCCCACTTCCCAGAAAATAAGCTAGAGAAGATATTTACATTAATACTGTCAAATGAATGGAAGTCATATTTAATCATATTTCAGGGCATGATTTACAATCATTATATAATACACTTCACATTAGCTATATGCTAATCAAATCCTTCCAACGATTTCCTACATTGCAACAACTATTTTAAGTAAAACATATTGATGAAACTCAATGAAGGGAATAATTATTATCATAGATACACAGAGGTAATTAACATCTATCAATCAATCAAAGCATTTGTATAGCGCGCTACTCACCCGGAGGTTCTCAAGGCGCTTGGGGAGGGGGGGTCCGCTACTGCTCGAACAGCCAGGTCTTGAGCTGCTTCCTGAAGGCGAGGTGGTCCTGGGTCCGGCGGAGATGGGTCAGGAGGGAGTTCCAGGTCTTGGCGGCGAGGTAGGAGAAGGACCTTCCCCCTGTGGTGGCTCTTCGGATGCGGGGGACGGCGGCGAGGGCGTGGCCGGTCGATCGGAGCTGGCGTTTGGGAGCGTAGAAATTGAGGCGGCTGTTGAGGTATCCTGGGCCTTGGTTGTGCAGGGCTTTGTGTGCGTGGGTGAGGAGACGGAAGGTGATTCTCTTGTTGACCGGGAGCCAGTGCAGGTCTCTCAGGTGTCCGGAGATGTGGTTGCGACGGGGGATGTCCAGGATGAGTCTTGCTGAGGCGTTCTGGATCCACTGGAGTCTCTTCTGGAGTTTGGCGGTGGTTCCGGCGTAGAGGGAGTTGCCGTAGTCCAGTCGGCTGGTGAAAAGGGCCTGGGTGACCGTCTTCCTGGTCTCGGTGGGGATCCACCGGAAGATCTTGCGTAGCATGCGTAGGATGTTGAAGCACGACGAGGAGACGGCGTTGACTTGTCTGGTCATGGAGAGGGAGGAGTCCAGGATGAATCCCAGGTTGCGTGCGTGGTCTGTTGGTTTGGGTGCGCTGCCTAGGGCGGGGGGCCACCAGGAGTCGTCCCAGGCGGAGGGTGAGGATCCCAGGATGAGGACTTCCGTCTTGTCCGAGTTCAGTTTCAGGCAGCTGTTCTTCATCCATTCGGCTACCTCTTTCATTCCTTCGTGTAGGTTGGCTCTGGCGGTGGCGGGGTCGTTGGTGAGGGGGAGGATCAGCTGGGTGTCGTCGGCGTAGGAGATGATGTTGAGGTTGTGCTGGTGTGCGATGGCTGCGAGGGGACTCATGTAGACGTTGAAGAGGGTTGGGCTGAGCGAGGAGCCTTGAGGAACGCCGCAGATGACTTCGGTGGCTTCTGATCTGAACGGGGGGAGGCGGACTCTCTGTGTCCTTCCGGAGAGGAAGGAGATGGTCCACTCTAGTGCCTTCTCCTGGATTCCGACGTTGCTGAGGCGCTGTACTAGGGTACGGTGGCAGACAGTGTCGAAGGCCGCGGAGAGGTCTAGAAGGATGAGGGCCGCTGTTTCTCCGTTGTCGAGCAGAACTCGGATGTCATCGGTGGCTGCGATCAGGGCGGTCTCGGTGCTGTGGTTGGCCCGGAAGCCAGACTGCGAGAGGTCGAGGGATCCGTTCGTCTCTAAGAAGGCGGCCAGCTGCTTGTTGACGGTCTTCTCGATGACTTTAGCGGGGAACGGGAGCAGCGAGATGGGTCGGTAGTTCTTGAGGTCGGAGGGGTCGGTTGATGGCTTATTTAGTAGGGCGCTGAGTTCGGCATGCTTCCAGTTCTCCGGGAAGGTGGCGGTGTTGAAGGAGGTGTTGATGATGTCCCGCAGGTGGGGTGCGATGACAGCGTCGGCCTTGTTGAAGACGTGGTGAGGGCAAGGGTCGGTCGTACACTGAGAAGCATGGAAAGAAAAGTCTAACAAAGGTGTCTAGGAACATTGGCTATATAAAATGGAACAGTGGGAATGCCCGCACTATTGTGCCTCAAACAGTGATCTTAAGGATTTAGTTAAGGTCACAAACTTAGTAGTACCATTTTTATAACTCCAAATTGTTGCCGTTATTTATTTCACCAAATTTATCATTACACTTCACACTTTCATCTGACGTGTTTCATGCCTCAATTGGAAAAGATGTAACAGGGTGTAGCCCTGTAGAAGGTGTCGAGAGTGGGTACCAGACTCACGGTTCCACTGCAGCAATGTCTGGACTTTGATGCTACTCTGAAGAGACAAAAAGCTACTTCACTTCAGAGAACACAGAGGGAAAGGGAAATTGGAGCAGATACACATATGATGCAGTGTTTTCAATGTGTAGAAGGTGCTCTCTCTGACACTGATGAGGTGTTATCAAGGAGAGGTCTGGCTCCATGGTTACTCCTTGCCTTCTCACATTTCTTGATGTTGTTGGAGGAGCCTCGAGTTCTTTCGGCCATATGGTGACAGGTAGTTTTTTTTTACTAATGTTCCTAAGCCTTGATTTCTGCCCTTGTGGCCTTGAGTTTTAGGTAGTTACTAATCCATCTGTTTATGGCATGACTGTCAGGTGTTTAAATTGTAGAGGTTTTTTTCAGGCCATTCATTTTTAGAATGATTTGTGTGTCATTTTCATAGGAGTAACCGTTGGAATTGAATGATTTAATAAATCTTGGTAAGTGTGTTAGGTAGGTGTTTGAACAATAGAAGGGATATGATAAATCCATGAGAGACACCACAGTGTTAGGTGTGAGGAGCTGTTGGGAAATGTGGTAAGTAAACTCGGAGGTATGAAGCAAATTATTTTAGAGCTTTTTCATATATTCTGAGATGAGGAAGTCTTTGTTGTAGCATGCAGAGCAGGACTGTTGTAGTTGATTAATCCAGAGGCAATAGGACTGTGTTCTTGTACACTGTGAGTATGAGGTCATTCGAAATGGATACGATGGCTGGCTCTGTGCTTCTGCGTAGTATGAAGACAGACTGTTGGTTTGACATTGTAATTTTCTTCTGTAAATGTTGAAAATTGAGCAAATTCTTCTCTTTCAAATATTTGACCTAAGAACGATTCATTTGATAAAGGCATGTGGTATGCTTCGTTGGATTGGTCAAGGTTTTCCTGTTTGTAGAGTTGTCTTATGTAGGAAGTTTTCATCTCAGGGAGGGAATGGACCTAGTTTGAGGGACTTGATGATTACGCTTTTAGATACCTACCCTTCACAGGTTGTTTGAATGATACCTTTAAAGATTTTTGGAGGTACTGGGCCACAAGGTGATCCTGATGGTCTGCTTACGATGATAATGTAAACTAAATCATTTTCTGAGAGGGTATTGAAAATATGTAAGGGTGGATATTCTGATGGTCTGCTTGCGATCATCATGTCAAGAAAATCTTATTCTGAGAGGGTATTGTAAGTATATAGTGAGGGACAATTACTTTCTTCTCTTTTTCCGTTGCTTGGGTCAAGTGTTGGGGGGGGTATTGTCTTTATTTTCCATATTATAATTTTCTACTTTTCTAATTTGTTAGTTAAATTCCATGGATATTTTGACAGAGAAATCATGCAATTATGATCTCTTTGCATTTTGCTACTTTGGATTTGTGAACTCTGCTAGAATCTTGTGGAGTTCCTTAGAAGATCAACCATCTTCAGTTATGTGTGCGCTGTTAGGTATCACTGACTTCTTACAGAGATTATTAAACCATCTTCTTTCATGCATGATTTAGTACTAGGCAAGTCAAATTCATAATCAGGTAAATTTTTGCTCATAATTTGAATGGAAAAAATAATAACTCAACATCATTCCGTAAAAAATAGACATTTTATGAAGGAATGCCTCGGTTTGTTTGTAGCAAAAACAAACAAGTTGTTTAGAAAAGATTTCTTTGTTGGAAAAAAAAAATAGCAAACACAAATATACCAATTCACTAAAAAACAGATGTGGAAATTGCAAATCTTATTTTGGCACAAGAGCTTAAAAAATTTCGAATGTGCAAAATCATCAACTTTCTATGATTTTCAGCACAATATGCAAAGTAAAAAAAACAAGGAAGCATTCACCCAGCCTTATTAATCTGTTGTATAATGTCAGAACTATTTTAATAAAAGTGAGAAGTTGCTGCTTTTAGAGTCAACTGGGGGAAATATCAAAATTTTGTGAACTCGGATCTCCGATATCTTTTTGCTGTGTCGGATAGCTATTAGATGCAATAATTAGCACACCGGACAGGCCTACAGATAACCAGGCCCTAAGTGGCTACTGATACCGCTTAACATGGTTAATTTTTTAAGTTTCGGGTTTACTGTTTTTGCTACTTTGATACAATTTAAACGAAGTATCCTCCAAACTCACTGTGTTCAGTGGCAGCTGCTGTGGAACCTGGCTCCGAGTCCGCACTGAAAAATAAAATGATAATACATCGTGTTATTATCATTTTATTTTTCCTTTTTTGCACTTCTCAAAGAGCAGTGGGGCGAGGCTCCTCCACCTTAGCGGGGGAGCGGCCACACTCTCTGTGTTTACCATCCTTGCTTTCGTGTTTATTGGCATGGACATATGTTTATTCTCCTGTATATTACAAAAGATTATAAAATATCACTTAAGTAAAGGATTGCATTTAGTACTTGTGAAAGTGACTCTCATAACGAGCAGTGGTTCTGGTTACATAATATACCTCCAGAGTCGGTTTAGAAAAGTTTGTTATCAAATGTATTGTAAGATGGCACTTCCTCAAAGATGTGATGTTTCCCGGACTTACAGCAAATAGGAGGAACACATCAGTTGTGTATAAAACTGTGTATAAAAAACATGAACTCTAAACTGTTTTAAAAGGGACATGTTTTCCTATCAGTTCGGTGAGTTTGTTTTTGTAATCTCTTCCAGATGCTACCACATTTAAGGACGTATCAACTCTCGCACTAAAGCATGTAGACATGGGCGTACAGTAATACATGTGCAATAACGTGTATTGCATATTGAACAGTTACCTATACTTGATCGCCTAAAGTTATATGGATATAGTATGCTTTGTTCTGACATTTTAGATTTTTTTGGAGTGCTTATATGACAGGGAATAGCATCTGGGCAGTAAAGTAGCCACCAAAACTATAACACAACCTCAATGTCTAGCCAGGGCCCAGAGAATAAAAAACGCATTTAGAGTTTCACCTGCAATAACAACAAGGTGACAAATGGAATGCTTGAATTAATTTCAACCACTTGCAACAGCTCTATGCCGCATTTCAGTCCAGCAGTTTTCGCCCATCATGCAACTCTAGACGCAGGCTTGCCTTATGCAGATTAGTACTGTTCCTGCATCTCATAGGAACAGTCAGTCCCAAACTATCAGGCAAGGCCCCCCTCCAGTAGGGACTAAAATCAACCCCAGACCAGCTTTGCCCTGCTTAGGGCTCATCAATAGGGTGCAGCTTGAGTGTTATGGCATAGTGAGCATGGGACCCATGTCTGCCCATACCCATCGCACTTAAGATAGCAACTGCAACAAAACAAGGTGATGGATGACATGCTGTGATTATTCTGAGCCACAGGCAATCATTTGCACTTCAAAGAGGGAACGGAGATCCCCCTGAAGGTGGGTTCAGTGAGTGACTGCACCCGCTTGCAGTGGAACCTCATGTGGTCATGCGACCACCTTTCCTCCCTCCAGAATGGCAACCTTAGAAGGCACAGTAATTGTTCATAACCTCTTTGTGGCACAGTCAATGTGCCTCCTGGTGGTCTTTTTGTGTCTGCACCCACATCAGACAGTGACACAGCCACAGATGCAAAGCGATTCCCTCATTAGTATGAGGCTCCCTTGACATAGCTCTGGCGCTATATGGCCACCAGCTCTATCTGTATTTTAGAAGCGTTGCATAAGTGTCTGCAGCCCCTTCTGTAACTGAACAGTGGCCGGGTCTAGGAAAACAGGCACACACACTAGTATTGCCCCCGGAGCACTGTATGTGACATTGCCCCACGGTTTAGTCCTAGGTTATTCGAATTTAGAATTAAGTACATTTTTATTTATTTATTTATGAAGTTTTATATAGCGCAAACAAGATTCCGAAGGATATCAGTGCACTTTACATCATCAGCTTTCTATAATTTTCAGCACATTTGCAAACGAAAAAAAGAAAGCATTCGTCCAACCTTATTAATCTGTTTTGTAATTGTAATAACTGGAAGTACAGTGGTTGAAGTAGAAAAGTAGTTTATTCAGTACATAACAACCCCAGATGCATCCACGGACAACTCCTTCAGCAACTGTATATCCTTGGACTGCTCTCTGGATTCCACACTCTGGAATCCAGTGAGCACAGAGTGACACTTGGAACATTACAGCGTCATTAAGAAAATATCAAGATACAACATATCTCCCTTTCTATAAAAATACAAAATAAAAATATATAAACATATAATTAAAAATTAAAGAAAATAAATATATTGTGATACAAACTTACATTTCCCTTGTATGCATTTATGATGCACTTACATTACGAACATATGTAATCTCTCATCCACAATGGTCTGCATTTGGGCCTAGTTGAAAGAGATGCAGAAATAGGCACATCATCTCTCTTTGCAGCAATTGTTTTCGAAGGACCATATTTTTGACCATCAATTTGTTTGCATTCCAGATCATTACATTTCGTTATACTTCTTATATTCCATTGCTTCCCATCATCCAATTTCACTTTATTTCCACATACATAAATGATTTGTTTGGGTTTAGACCACTTGGAAGATCCAGTTTTTCGATTCCCCATTAGCTGTGAGCGTACCCAATCACCCACTTTAAATGCTCTGATATTATAATTAATTTTGACATTATGATCTTGTACATATTTGTTTTGATATTGTTGCACTTTATTCAATAATTTTTTACTATCAATTCTTTCTGTAAGATCTTTTGACATCCATTTTGGTTTGACGCTAGATGTTAAAATGTTTTTGTTTTCATTTGTATGTATGAATTTTGCCTTCGTTTTTGATGCGTGTATAATTTGTCTTTAATTTTGTCTTCGTTTTTAATGTATGTAGAATTAGTCTTTTATTAGTTTTCTGTAATCGCTGCCGCTTTTATTAGTTTTCTGTAATCGCTGCTGTGTTTACATCCAATTCTTGCTGAAAACGAGAAAACAGCCGACGATCAAATGTTTTGGGTAGTCACCATGGAGATTCAAGATGGCCGCCGTAGTGCGTGGATAGCGTATTCAACGTGATGACGTGATGTCTCAAAGCGTTGCAGCACAAAGACGAGAGCTGTGACGGGCGATGTGGTCCCGTTATGACGCGGATATGTCCGGAGATCAACACGGCATTTTTTAAACGGTAGGAACAGAAGTTCAGTTACGATGCTTTGCCTTAGTACGAGATGAGTACTGATAAGTGAATGTAAAAATGTAGTTTCACACGAAATGGCATGTATTCACCAAACGAAGTTTTTTTTTTGTATCAGTTCAAAATTTCCCTTAAAGCGCAACGAGGCATATTTAAAAGTTTTAAAGCTTTGAAGGTGACATTAACGTACCAGCGCTATTTCAAAATGATGTAGAAAGGAAATTTTTTTTATATATATATTTATCAGGAATTTTAAAAGTTCATACCGTGTTCAGTCTCAATCTGGGGTTGTTGCAGGAAATCTTCATAAGAGAAATTCCACTTCTTTAATCTTCATAAGAGAAATTCCACATCAATTTGATTCTCTTCTTTGGATTCTTTAAATGGATCCCGTCCTCGTGGCCACTGTAATAACTGGAAGTACAGTGGTTGAAGTAGAAAAGTAGTTTATTCAGTACATAACAACCCCAGATGCATCCACGGACAACTCCTTCAGCAACTGTATATCCTTGGACTGCTCTCTGGATTCCACACTCTGGAATCCAGTGAGCACAGAGTGACACTTGGAACATTACAGCGTCATTAAGAAAATATCAAGATACAACAGTAATGTCAGAACTATTTTAATAAACGAGAGAGATTGCCGCTTTGAGAGTCCTTGTGCATAGTACTGCCTTGTGCTCAGATTGAGCTGGAGCTGTGGTATAATTTGAGTTCAATGCTGCGTTTTGTCTTTTTTAAGAAACATATCCATTTATTCATGCATTTAGAATAAGAAGTGACATATAAATGTAATTATGTAATTACAATGGAACTGCAGTACAATATGGTTAGACCTGGCATCCTTGGCATGGTATCCCCCCTAACTTTTTGCCTTCAACCCTCCTGGTTACTGACTTAGTTTTTGCTGGCTTTAGAACTCTATGCACTTTATCACTGCTAGCCAGTGCTAAAGTGCTGGTTCTCTCTCCTTAAAACACGATTGAATTGGCCAATACCCAATTGGCATATTTATTTTCTTGTAAGTCCCTAGTAAAGTGCATTATCCGTGTCCAGGGCGCGTAAAATAAATGCTACTTGTGAGCCTGCAGCACTGGTTGTGCCACCTACTCAAGTAGCACTTTAAACATGTCTCAGTTCTCCCATTGCAACTTGTGTGTGTGGTTTTAAACTGCCTTGTCGACCTAGCAAAACAAACCTTTTGCCAGGCTCAATCCTTCTTTTATGATACATTTAAGTCACCTCTAGGGTAGGCCCTGTACATCCTGTACATCCTAGAGGGCAGGGTGGAGTGCATTAACAAAGTAGGACATGTACTTTTTAGGTTTATATGTTTTATATGTTTTGGAAGTGAAAAACTCTTACATTTGTTTTTCACTACTGTAAGGACTACCTATCCTATAGGATAATATTGGAGATATCTTATTACATTTAAAAAGCTGTAATTTCCAAATGAGAGCAGGTAACTAGTTCATGTTTAGTGTCTTTAAAATTGCAATAAAAAATGCTATGTTATGGTGAAGTCACATTTTTAGTTACAATTCTGAAAAATGCCACTTTTGGGAAGGAGCCATTTTCCTGCCTTGGCCGTTTAGTTCCTGCAGCCTATCTCTAAGTCACCTGACTGGGTGTAGCTTTCCTCCTAGACGGTCACACACAGTGGAGAGCTTAGGTACACCTGGGTGGGGCTTCACTGGTAGGATGGGCAGGCGAAGCTGGGCACAGCCTCATCTAAACTTGATTAGGCTGTATCCTGCCTTCACACAAAGGGCTTTTTTTTCCCTCCCTTTTTTTCCCCTTCACAAACTACTTGTGGACACCCGTCCATTCCGCTATACTGTTGCCAAGTCCCTCGGTCTGTACTCCATTGTCCCCTTATCCTTGACAAAAGCGGAGGCCCATTACAGTCCTGTCGCTTTGGTGCACCACCGCAACCCCTTTGGCCTCTGCGCCTCACACCAGTTTTCTTTGACCGTTCAGTCCCCTTAGCCTGTACCGCGATTCGTCTCCTCGCCTCCCCTGCCTTGCCTAGGCCCCTGCAGGGGGAGAATTTTTAGCTTGCACCTCAAATCGTGGCCCTGCACCTCGCCTATGGGTCTCACCTCCGCTGACACTACGAGCGGCCCCTTTCTCCTCCTCCCCTGCACTGCTTTCCCTGCTCTTTGCCTACATAGGATCCTACAGCAGGCTGTCCCTTCCCTCCTTCCACAGACAGCCATCCGAGCTACTGCGATTGATTTGCATCCCGCTCCGCCCCCAAACCTTCATCTGTGAGTATGGTTTTCACCCCCCGCTTGTCTTACTCCCTGTCCCTCTGCAACTCCCCCTGATGCTCATTCCTTGTCAATTCTTCGCACAGATAATCCCTGGACATCCCGTGTCCCCCTGGATGAAGCCCATACTTGATCCCCGAGTAAGGCCTGAGGCATATTACATCTGGCGCTCTTAGTTCACCTACTCTTCTCTTATGAGCCTAGACACGTGGTAATTAGCAGCTGCGCCTTTTTCCTGTCTCTACTTCCATACGGTTGGCCCGATTGGTTTAAAGCCACCTTCTACTCTACCTGTTCCCCCTTTTTTGGTCCACTTATTATTACCTCTGTACATATGGAAATTTGTGTATTCCTTTATCCCCAGCACTGCTAACCAATTTATGTAACCGGGTCCTGAAGATGGCCTAACTTGTCTACAGGCCTGAAACGCTGTTGACTTCCACGGCGGAACTCCTGGCGCCTTTATATACCGGATGCCCAACCTTACTTCTCTTTATTTATGTACCATTAACTGTTTGGGTATCTCAAAGTGTATAAATAATTTTAAGTTCACTTACATTTTGTTGTGCCCACCACAATCGCTGTACATACCACATCACGTGTCACTTGCACCGTCACCAAAACATCACGAGCACTTGTGCGTAGTATATTATCGGTTACATGTCATTTAATATAACGCAGTGCTACCGCCTCATGTGCTTGGACAGATCAAGTTTACTATGTCCAACATGATCAGCAATTGAAATAAAACATTCAGAAAAAATGTCTCCCTGGTTTTCTCCCCTCTTGATTTAATCCATGGTAATTAAGTGTGCCTAGTATACTTGTACGCAAAATAATACCCTTGCTTGAGACACTGTTGTTACATATTACTGCCCTAGTCTCCATGGGGTTTTAGGGCTACCTCCTGTAGTCCGATACTTCACACAAAGGGCTGCATACACCCTGTAGGTATTCTGGGGCCAGGACAGGGAAGGGCGGATGCCTGTGGACTTCAAAAGGAAACCTCTACACGCTTCTTCCCACTTCAAAGGAAGGCCAAGGTATTAACATTTGACCCCAGACACCAACTCATTAGTATACTTCTGGACCTGAGGAAACATGGGCAGAAAGAGACGAAAGACTGCTGTACTGCTGAAAGGACTGTCACTCTTCTTGGACTTCTGCTATGAAGGACTGCTGGTCTGCTGTGCCGGCCTGCTGCACACTGCCCTCTTTCATATTTGAGACGGGCTGGACCTGCATTTATTGAACCCAGGACCACCAGAGTGACTCTAAGGGCTAGTTGGCTAGCCTCCTGACTTGAGCCTCTGGGACAGAGGGCTTCAACAACCTCAACCAGCACCCGGACTCTGGCATCTGTGAGTCTACCCTGCCAAGTGGTGCCACCCCAGTCCTGGACCCTGGGAAGTGGGCCTAAGGTGCTCTTCCAGCCTCTGTGGGCCTAGTGGAACTGAATCATCTCCTCTGCTGAGTGGCCCATCCCGAACAGAACCAAAGCATCACTGCTGCTGTGTGGATCTTCCCTGTCGCAAAAACCCGAATTGCCTTAGCTGCCTCTTAGGATCCACCATGGAACAACATATCCTTGATGTAGGCCCTCGCATCCCTCATGGACAGCAGCCTCGACGATGATGCTAGACTCTGCAGCATTGCCTTGCAGTTCATCTGAACCAATGCATCGCCCTGACCGAGCGACGTATCCTAGAGACCGGACTTCACAATGCAAGCCCTCATCGACAGGATTCTCAAGGACGACACAGGCCCTTACACCGCAGCCTCACCGCATCTTGGAACTGATGCTTCGCTTCAGTTGCAAGATACATCTTCGACGCGGCCTATCGCAACACTCTGCAAACCAGGATTTAAAGCACTATGTTCAGTGGGCCTGACTGGGTCCCTGTAGCCGGCCCATGCTCTATTCACCCTGAGCTTGTAACTTTGTTACAGTCTGGTGCAAGAAGATACCTACAGTTGACGCTTTGTGTTTTTTGGTGCTATTTTCACTCAAACATTTGAAATTGCCATTTTGGTATTGTTTTATTTATTTAAATTCACTCTATCTTTCCAAAGTGGTGTGAGAACCTTTTTGTGTGGTGTTTTCACGTTATTACTCTTTGAAGTGTTGCACAAATACATTACACATTGCCTCTAATTTAAGCCTCACTGCTCTGTGCCAAACTACCAGAGTGTTGAGCACAGGTTAATTTAAGGTTGGCTTGAGCCTCACCCAGACAAGGATTGTTTGTGGTTAATGCTTGACCAAGGCTCACACCCAAGTCAACCATCAGCCCAGTTTCTCACAAATATTTATTTATTTAGCACAGCTCATTAGTGTGCTGGTTCCCCCTTAAAGAAATTGCTGCATATAAGCACAAAGTATGTGCTGGCATTGTTTAAGACAGAAAGGCCCCAAACTCCGTTAGGTAATATCGTATGCATGCCCAGTCTAGCAGTGAGCACACATTCCAATATTTGCATTCTCTCATTTTCATATGGCTGTGGACCCATGCAATTGAGGAATTACCTTTGTCCCTTTGCATGTCCTACTTTATCAAAACGTGCACTTGTGCAAAGAAGCCCTGGAGGAATGCACAGAATGTTTACCACCTGGATGGTGGGTAAATTTGGCAGGCTCCTCAAAGGGTGCATTTAGAGGGGACTCAGAAGGTCTGAGGGCATTTTGAGATTGCTCCCCAACACTGGCATGATGACGCATGCCACACACTTTCATAGATCCCTTTTAAATGCAAGCCAGGGGCAATTCCATGCAGTCACTGCCAGAGAGGTACTGGACACTTTATAATGAAAATATTTGTGTTGTGCTTGTTGTTGTGTCATTACACTTGGTTTGGCAACTTTTTGTTGATCGTGTGTTTTTGCTTCTGTGGGTCTACTGGAGGTGTTTCATGTGGCGTGTGCATCATTCTCTGACGCATTGGTAGGTTCTTCTGGACTGGAAATGCCCTCAAACTGTACTACCGCTCACAGTAGATTGTGTCTACTGCCATCTCACTTGGCTGTGGGGAGCCACACGGTAGGTCAGTATGTAACAGCCAGAATCATATTCAGAGTCAAAGTCCTTACACTGTACACTGGAGAGAGGAATCTACCAACCATATCTGTGTAAGATTGACACACTCCTCCATAACAATTCACCTATCTTCTTTAAATGTATATTGTCTGTTTGGGTCTAAATTATAAATGAATGGGATTGTTTACCATATGAATGTTGTCTTCTGTGAGAACATGTTGGGTTGGCAAAAGGCAGTGGTTTCTGGTGCACTAGACCGTCTTCCTCGTTTCCCACTGTTTGAAGCCGGCCCTTGTACTGATCTTCAAATACTCTGTCACAGTTGAAACCTTGTCTAGCTTCAGGCTGTGCCTTTGGACACAAAAGAGCAACTTAAGCCATTTTGACAACTTTGGCAGATCTTCCAGGTCTTCCTAGAAGTAGCATCTCCAGTCTAAGAAACTGGGTTGTGTGAGATCCAATCAACATCCAGATACATATGTGGCCTCCACCTCTTTGTGCTCTGCAGAGGACAATTTTGAAAATCATTGCCGCTCAAGGGAGGGAGTCTGCAATGTCTCTGCAAAAACCCACATATTCTTGAACAGTTGGTATGTGGTCTTCATCGCCTATGTAAAAACCTGGTGGAAAGTCATAAAGTGACTCTGTACTAAGATGTAGGCTACGATTGTTTATTGACCTTTTTTAGGTCGAGCCTGGGCAGCACATGCGCTGCTCTGCAAGGCATGCTGTATTGAGGTAGGGACTTGAAGCTTCGCCCACTCTCTGCCCACATTTTTCAGTGGCTTGTGTCATTGTCCACTGTAAACTGTGGCTGTTCATTGATCAAAAGGCTTAGTAGTCTCTCCTTAGTACCGCCTTGTCTCAGTTTGTAACCTTTTATGGCGACACCCACTGTTACGTGTGTTGTTGCTCAGTAGGCTTTAATTACAGCCTCCTAACACTATTTTCTCAAACAGCGTTGTAGGACACGCTGTGTCCTTACGCTTTTTAAAAATGTTATAGCATGCATTTTCAATGCAATAGGTCTCGCAATTGGGAGAGTTTAACGTTTTGGCCTTGTAAATGACAGTGCCTTTCATTTATCTGTTTTTAAAACAACACTTAAATAAAAGGCATTGTTATTTACAATGCCAAATGCTTAAACCCTCATAAATGCAAGACCTATTGCATTGCAAATGTTTTTTTAACTTTTACCTTGCACCTCAACTTGATTGGCCCAGACGTCCTGCAAGTGTGCCAGATGAATATTTCGCCTATTGAGGTAATTGTTGGGAGAAGCTGTGCTGCAACAACATAGAGGAACATCTGACCAGTAAGAGAACTCTGGAAGGGTCTGTTTTCTCCAGCAAGGTGCAGAGAAGCCCCTAAAGATGCAAGGCCTATTGGAGGGATGCAGCATAGAGGTCATTTCAAAGAAATGAAACATCTAATAGCTAAAGGCAACTTTCAGCCTACTGACGTGAACTAAACCTAAAATAGTTTGCTTCACATGTGGGTCAAGGGACTGTAAGAGACAGTCCAGGTTATTGCTGTGAACTTGCACTGTCCTGACCCACCCTATAGCATCACTTACTTTGTGAGAATTTGCATCATCTCTATTCCATCTGAACAGACAGGTCTAGTTATTAGCAGAATGTCTCCTTAACGGAGGTTCATTATTCTAATTCCAGAACATTTTGAACCGTTACTTCAGTTCCTAAAGTTGCACAGATTGTTGCAGTTAAATATAATACTAACCCAGCGATTGTACCAGGATGTGCATCTATATTTTGTAACCCCAGGAGTCATGTTGTGGGTGCATTCCGCTCCCAGTACCAGATTGTATCCTGACTTTGTAAGCAGCTGGAGCTTAGCTAGTCCCTCCGTCTATTGTATGTATTAAACAACCCGGTCACCATCTGTTATGTATCAATGATATATCAGTGATGTCATCAAATGGATACAGAACCTTTCATTTTGGGCATTTTCTTTGGCAACCTGAAACCTTTGTTTTCTTTGGTTGGGAAATTGGAGTATTTCTAGATTAAATTGAGGCCACGCATCATCCATACTATGCTCTGTTTCATGTAGTTGCTCTGCTCCCACAAATCACTATGAGGCTGCTAAGTACACTTTTAGACCTTCATTTCAAAGTTCTTTTACAGAACATTTTAAAATCTTCAATTTTACATTTTGCTTATCCATCTGTATCCACTTAATTATGCTGTTAATATTATTTAATTTTCTAAGCAGTCACGAACCCCCTGTGTAGCCCCCCCCCCCCCAAGGGTTCCCGGACTACAGGCTAAGAACCACTGCCATAAACTATTGTAATGCTTATGTAGTAAAGAGTTACAGAAAATCCTGACAAGGGCCCAAAGACCGGGTATTGGTGTCCACACTAGCTTTCATCCAGTCTACAGTTTTACCATGGGCTTTACTCACTACAGTCTGTCAATGCTGCCAGGCAGGATGCTATAATATATCATGCCAGAACTTTGTCCTGCTGTCTCGTCTTCCTGGGTGGAAGGCTAAACGATTTGGGATTTGAAACCATGTGGCTGAAAAATCCAGCACTAATAGTTCAAAAAAGTGGTCCAAAAAACCTGAAAGCATTTAACTCAAAATTAACAGGTGCCCAATCCAAGCCCAAGTGTAGAATACGCAGTGCAGGGGATGGTTCAGAGAGTCTAGCTGTCCGCTTCATAAGTATCCCAGGGGTCTGATAGATATTCT
Source organism: Lissotriton helveticus (assembly GCF_964261635.1). Taxonomy (NCBI): domain Eukaryota; kingdom Metazoa; phylum Chordata; class Amphibia; order Caudata; family Salamandridae; genus Lissotriton; species Lissotriton helveticus. The sequence goes on along the minus strand of NC_136059.1, from coordinate 957,612,246 downwards.
TGTACTGAGCACATTTCAGGAATTTAGGGTGGTGGTCGAATTGGTTTCAACTCCAAAGTATGTCCCCTCCAGACGGTTTCTTGAAAGAGGCCAGTCGCAATTACGTTTTGTGGGTTGGTGGGGGCAACAACAGGACTGGCCTAATCCACTGGGTCCACCTAGATTACCAGTTGGCAATATTTGTGATTGGAGTTTAGGTTCAACTGCACCTTCAGTAAGACCTAGAAAAATAATTTAAATTGTTCCAGGGCTATAAAGTTTGATCAGCAATGAGAACACTGCTTTGTAGTCTAGGATGACGAAGGGAATGATTCGTGCCTCGCTTGGGGGAGGGGGGAGGCAGGGAGGGGGAGAGGGGGGCTGGCACAGTCTTGGAATGCTGTCTGCAGATATTTGTTGTCATGATGATCCAGAAAAATATTTATTACCAGATGGGTTGCAAGGTCCTCAGGCTCCTGCCGGGCTCCTTTCGGGAAGGCAACCTTTGTGCAGGCATCAGTCAGCGTATGCTTTGTCTTTGTTTTCACTGGTCAGGGGCATGCCCATCTCTCAACCAAGGTCTTCTCGTTGCTAGGTACTGCCAGGCACAGACAAGAGTGGCAGGGATCTTAGGTACTGTGACTGGGCAGATGTGAGCCTAAAAGTTGTCACATCCACAAGGAGGAAAAAGACAATCTAAAGCGGTGCCACCATTTTGTGCAGCATTCACTTTAAGTTTTCCCTTTATATTACTCTGTGGTCAGTTATCCAGAATTGCAACACCCATGGAATAGGCCGCACAGAAAGCACACAATACATACACATGGGGATGTAAGGACGAACGCCACGCCAGTTATGTGGGCACTTTCCCACCCTGTAGTCCTTTGTTCCTCCTTTGAGTACACTTTGGGGACAGGCATGCTGGCACACATCACCAAACATCAACAAAATTGTGGTACACCTTTAATGGACTCACGGAGTGTCATAAATAGATGCTGGTGCAGAGTGAATCAGCTTTCCCAGCCATGCAAGAAATGTACACCCATGCATTGGTGCGAAGCAAATCAAATAATCATGTTGCATTACATTTCTAAAATTAATGCTAACAATAACTGCTTTACTTCATCAAGCACTTTCTACTGTGAGTGAGTTCCTCTCCTATCTTGATGAAGATGCGGAATGAAGGGGACGTGAATTCAGCAAACTGTGAGTTGCACCCACCGTTCACTATTGTACATGATGTTCTACAGAAGGTACCAGATATTCTATTAAAAAAAAATATTTCCGAGAAATACAAGTTTCTACAACAGTGTCTCTTCTTTGTTCCCTTGAATCATGAATACATTTCGGGAATCTGCAGAAGAAGTGTTTTCCTCAAATTTCCCTGTGGGTTGAAAACCTCAGGCCATTCAGAGATCCACCAGAGTGACTCGCTTGAGTGTCAAATTATGAGAACACCACGCCTTAACTTTGTTAAGGCTTGACAAAGCCACCCCTTTCTTTGGGTTGGCATCACTCAACGTGCCAGAATCCTTCCAGTCACTGCTGCCTGTAATGTGGTACAGGTACAGTCTTCTCATAAGTGGGTGGCGTGGAGCCAGCCCTTCACAGCTGCATTCCTGAAATATATTAAGTACTTGACATTAGTTCGCAGATTGTGGCCAGACCATAACTCTTGCAGTACTAACCCAATTCAGCGTGTAATTACTGTCAGGCTAATATGTTTCCAGCAGAATCAGGGCTTTGTTTGTTTGCATCAGTCACTGTTCCAAAAATGACGACACATGCCCTTGGCAATGGCGGATATTGTTCTTTTTTTAGAGCTAAAAGTACAAATATTCTGTATTTATAGCGAAGAAGTATACATGTATCGGTACTTAAATCCTGTGCTCTATTTGTAAAAGACAAATAGCCTTTAAACATTTAAGCGCAACCAGAGAATTTGAATAAGAAACTGAACTAATAAAACAATTGTCAAAAGTAGCTATTTTACCTATATGATTTAAAACAAAAAGTTATAACAAGACTCGGGGGTTGTAAATGCAACGTGACCATCAATAATGTTAGTGTTTTCAGGGTCCCACTCAGAATTACAAAACCACAAATCCTCAAGACAATTTTGTTACGTGCTGTAGTTAGAAATTTTTAGGAATGATGGACCCGGTGTATCATTAGGGACTCAAACCAGTCACAATTTACGCTTCAGAGACTGGTCTGCGACGCCCCGTCCCCCCCAAAAATTGGCTCTGTGACTGATGTAATTATCCATATCTGCACAAAAATGGGCATCAGGTAACATTTTCAAAATCTTGCCCCGTTAATATTAATGAGGCAGTATTCTGCTGTGAATCATACAACATTGGCTGCAGGAGCAGGGATGGAAGCCTGAGGGGGATAGCAGTCCTCCAACCCTCCAATTACATTCTCAGAATGCCGAGCTTTTTTTATTGCAGCTCCTGTCTCTCAAATGTCAAAATAATGAAACTGTCAAGACAGGATGCAAAGGGCACTGGACACCTGTGTGGTTATCCCTAATGCCCACAGTTCACGTTCACAGAATGAGAAGTTCCAAAAGTTACCAACATTACACCATCCTCTTTAGGGTATTGCTATGAAATGAAATGAAATGAAATGAAAAGGAGTTTTGTATAGCGCGGCTGCTGCCCAAGGGCGTCCAGGCGCTGTCTATCCAGTCAATGGTTTGCAAACGCAATTGAGGTCGAACACCATTGATACATTCCATTATGAATCACTATGAAGGGAGACGCCCAATTCACACCCTCTTGTCTTAACTAGTCGTAATCAGCCACAAAGGGTACATTACAATCAGCAAAGACAAATGCGACTCGCAATGTATTTTTGATACATTGTGACTTTGGGTTATGCAGTTCCATAGCAGCCTTGCATACATTGAGCCTATTACATTAATTTGAAGAAACATGATTTTGAGACTCAAATAGATACCTTGTCTTACAGCTTCATTATATTAAACAGAACCAAAGCTTGGCAAAGGAGTTGCCATGCTAGGCAAAAAAGCCTAGGCTGCTACACCTTTTCTTTGAGTTTGCCTATTTTAAATGTTCTGGAGTAAAACAAGAGGGGCAAGGAACAATGTGGGCATAATTCTCAAACTGCACTCTGTAGTACGTTTTGTAGTACTATGAAACATACTACAAATTCCAATTCATAAACTACTGGCAGAGTTGTACGACTCCTCACTGCTTATACTTATATGTGTGGAGTTCTCTGCCCCGACTGCTAAGCCTCCACCCATGTAAGTATACATTTGAGGAGTATAAGTGGGGGAGACTAGAGGGAGTGGGGTGGAAAAGGTGCAGACTTCTACTAAAGGGGATGGGATTAGAAGGGAGTAAAAGGGGATTGTGGAGGATCAAGGAGGGGTTTAGGGAGGGACATCACTCACCACACAAGAGTAATCCAGTTGTATTACTCTGCTGGTGGAGACATGTAAATTATACTTTTTTAGTAAAGAATACACTCGGAGTTTATGAATATGGAAATTAGTAATATTACTACAAAGTGTAAACTTGCTCAAAAGGGTAGCATAGGTTTGTGAATCAGGCCCTGGTAATAGAACCAACAATCTTCATGATGGTGGGTGAATGAGAGCATGTGCATGAGCTTATATTCAATACAGTAGTAAATAAGCTATGAAAATGGCAAAATATATAAACAGGCAAAATGCAGCATAGGGCAAGACGTGAGCAAAACATAAAACAACTGCTGATAAGATATGGCAGTTGGAAATGTACAACTCTGTAGCGGATGTTGTTTAGATTTTCTGGATCCCCACCCTACTTTTTACACACGGGTGTGAACTAACCAGTTGGAGGCAATGAGGGATTCCTTTTGTGAGGGAAGAGTTGATCACTTTGGTCCGCTGTGGGCTATGAAGTAGGTAGTAGCCCATAGGAGGGTAGTAGCAATGAGTTTCAGAAAGTAGATATAGACTGTGATTCTTGCAATGATGTCATGAAGGTCAAATGTAATGATTTTCATGAAGTATGACCAGATGTCAGCCGATTTCAGATGAATGGTAATTCTTTCAGTTTTGAGTTATGTGAGGGAGAGTTCGATGTCCTTCACTTTTTTCTCAAAGAATCTAGTAAGTGTATCATAATTTTCAATTGAGGTCTGAGAAAAATGTGAAAGAAACGCTATGGTTCTTTACTTCGAAGAGAAAACAAAGTTTTTCATAAAAATAAATCATATACATTTCCCAAAAAGAGTGCTAATAACCACTGAAATACACCTATTATGGTGAGAAATATAAGTATCTTAAACACAGAAAGGGAGGTACCCTCAAATCCAATAAGGGACAGGGCGAAATCCAGAAATAAAACAGGTCCCTATTTCAGTATCTAAAGTATCACTAATAAGATATTACCGTCCGCTATGATAAACATATAGGAGGCAGTAAATAAGAAGTACCTGAATATGAGTAAAATACCAGACCAAATTAACTAATATAGAGCAAAAAATAATACTTTATGATAAAATTTAAAAACAATACACAGAATGTCAGGGGAGCACTGTAGATTACAATATTATTGTGTGAGTAACTACATATGTTTTAAGGCAGTATATGTGAGTGTTGGAGTATATAAATGACTATACGTGAGAGTAAGTTATTTGAAGAGTGGGTGTATAAATGAGTGTCTGCATGTATCAGTGATTGTATAAGACAGTATCTGCATTAATAAGTGATGTGGTGTGTGTATAAATAACTGAGTTGGTGTGTAAAACTGTATACATGAGTAAATGGGTATGTGATTGGTTCTTTGCATGACTGACTAGATGTGTGAGTAACTATGGATGAGTGGGGGAGTGTGACTGTATGTATAGGTGTATGAGTGCATATTGTAGTACTGTATTGATGAATAACTGCATATGTAAGTGACTGGATGTGTGCATAGACCTAGGAAATAGTGGGTGGTATGTAGTATCTGAAATTGTTGTGTGTATGGTTTCAAAAATAGTAGTCTGTATTTTAGAGTGGGCGTTTCAAAGTTTATATTAGGGCTTCATTATGTGCATCAGATTATCACGTGGATGATATCATCAGTGATGTCATTTGAGATGTCATCAGTGATGTCACTGATGAAGTCATTAGTGATGTAATATATGATGTCATCAGCAGTGCATTGCGGGCGCGCAAGTTATAGTTAGCTCAGCTAACTATAACGGGAGAATTTCTCTGGTTTTATATGAGTCAAATGTCCAACTAACTATAACGTCCCTGAAACCTATAGTTTTTTAGTTAATTTCGAAGGTTTTTTAAATGCAAATTCCTAACTATGTCTGTATAACCTATGGTTCATTCAGTGAATTTAAAAAGTTTTATTAAATGTTAAGTTCATATTTTAATATTTATAAAACCTATATTTTTCTATTGCTTTTTAACTTTAAAAATTATGTAAGGTTTTATATCTTAAAAAACAAACATGTATATCTATTTTTTTTTACATAAAACTGGAGTCCCCTACTGGTAGTGTACCAAGCTCGATCAGCATGAGAATCCTATCCGCCATATTGCTAAACTCGTAAATGATGCGCATTTCGTATCCGGCGGGTTCGTGGCACCGCGTCCCGCATAACATCATATACGTATGAGGTCGCACCAGCTGCTACTTTGGTATGCAACGTGTATGCAGTACCAAGCCGCACGTTACATCATGTACGTATGGTGTTGCGCCCGCTGCGCATTGCGCATGCGTTGAGTGCACGCTGCCAGGCCCTGTGTTACGTCATAGAAGTATGGTGTCGCGCCAGGTACACCATTCCCTCCTTTTTTTATGTTCAAAACTATATCTAAATAAGTTTAAAGTGTATATGAGAGCAAGCGATAATCTAGAATATTTTAAACATTTATATATTTCTAACTGTAATAAACTTATATTATGGTAAATATATTTTCTCAAAATCGCGTCAGGTGTGGCTTCCTTGCGCGCTCGGTGCGCGACTGCCATGTGACCTTAAAAAAAGCATTTGATTGGTTCATAACATTTCTCATTGTAAAAGCTGGAGGACCCCACCCATTTTAGTCATTCTCTCTACAGCGTTTGATGAGAGACACCTCTTCTGCTTAGAGAGCTTTTTTGATTTTTTTTTTGCTGTGTACACATATCTTTTACTACACACAACATGCAACGATCATCTTGATCAATATTCATGGTCTGTACAGTAGCCTTACATGTGTGATGGCCATGCATCTGAAACATTACATCAAATAACAAATGTGTGTTACACAATGCCCCTGGTGTGTGTGTGTGTGTGTGCGCATTATTGTGCTGCCTTTCGGCCTGGGTATTGGTGGCTCGAAGGGGTATCATCAGCTAGGGGCAGAGTGCACATCATAGATCACATGTGACAAACAGTAAAGAGTAATGTGTAGATTTGTGTTGCAGTATGCTCTGTTGTCAGGCTTTACCAGTATAGTACTGTGTCATATGTGAGACTTTCAGATTCACATTTGACATGCATTGCTTGACTGTAATGAGCGTTATCACTGTGTATGACATAGCCTCACTGCTAGTCCTCCCTCCTTCCGGGCACATTCACACGTGTGCGCTTCACGATAGCAACACTTTCAATAATACCGCACACCATTGACATGCGTGTCTGCGCATATTCACAAGCTTGACAACGACATGTGATGTTGTCCATTCAATGTTTTCGGACAGCATCTCGTTAGCGATAGTTGCCGCCCTCCTGATACATGCTACGTTAATGTAAACTGCGGATTGTGCGACATCATAACTGCAACAGGGACACACACATAAGTACACTTCCTGGCCAGGCAGGAACTTAACAACGCCCATGTCCCCGTAATGATTATTCACACCCCTACGTTGGCCTGGCATACGCAAGCCCAGTCCACTTTGCATACATATAAATAGGATAATGACACCACATGTCCCAGTTCTGCCACACTGCCTCAGATGATCTGGCCGCATCCACCTCTCATATCACAATGCGTAATTAAAAAAAGGGATCCATGAGGTGTACACCATCCTGGCAATCAAAACTCGATTTGAATTGTGAACCCTGCTGGTCGTCGTGTTTGGACACACAACAATGACAGCAGGTGAGCAGTGGGCCCTGGGTGCACAGGGGCTGTAATTGAATGCAGTGTGGCGAGAGGGGTGGGGTGCACCAGCCTGGGTGCGAAGGTGCGAACAAGCGATGTTGCCGTGCATAATGATGTGATCTCTGACCTCATTCAGTCACTGCTCTGTCTCATTTTAAGGACCTGCTAGAACGTACTGTAGGCCTGAGCCAGCGGGCAGCGCTGCCCTACAGACACGTGGCATTGGCTTTTTGGGCACTGTAGTGAGCTGATTACTAAGTGTACATGCACACAGGCCTGCGCCACTGCATTACAGGCGCACATTATGCTTCTAGCATGCGCTCTGTTCCTTTGTATGTGAACGTAGGCATAACATAATATTATTTAACCTTGTGTATTCGTGTGCACTCCAACTCCTCTTTGAACCACGATTACCACTAACAGTGGGTAGATCGTACTTCAAGAAGGAAGGATGCACTCAACTGGTGTTCTCTATAAGCCTGAAATAAACCTTAATTTACCTCAAGACGTTTACAGCATTATATTATTTCTCCCTTTTCAGACACTGAGTTGGTTGTGCCAAAATGGGCGGAGCCCGTGATGATGCCCTGGGCATTCTGACGCCTTCCATCATGGTATCAAGACACCGTCCCCGACCGGAGACCTGCTGTGCCACACTGAGAGAGGCATCCCGGACTCGGAGCTCGCACCAGCACGTCGGTGGACACACCGGTGGTGGCAGGTGAGCAGTGATGCCTCGGTGCGCAGGATCTGCAATTGAGCACAGTGCTGGGGAAGGGGCTGGGTGCAACAGCCTGGGTGCACAGGTGCAGGCAAGCAATGTTGCTGTAGATAATAATGTAATCTCTGGCCTCATTCATATCTCTGTTTCATTTTAAGGACTTGCTGGACCGCACTCTTTCTCGTGGACCCCAGCGTCCCAGACACACGAGTGATGGGAGGTGAACAGCGAGGGCTGGGTGCAGGAGGCCGATGCTCTGTCTCCTCCTCCCTCTATTCTTTTGACTCTCCCTCCCCTTCTTCCTTCCACCCACTCGCTCTCTGTCCCATTCTTACTTTCTTCCTTTCATTCTGACTACCTTTCTTTTTATCTTGAACATGGCACACATACTTATGTTTCTCTTTTGTTTTGCAGGTTTTGTACGCTGCTTCCGGAGGAGTCCCACCCACTTATTTCATGTTATACTGTTGTTTGTTCAAATAAAGTTGCATTTCTATTTATTTGTGTTCTTTTAATAAAGGCTATTTTTTTACCAATAAATAAGTGAGCATATGGGTCTTCTTTTTCTGACAACACTTGTCTGTAATTTATTGTGAAAATCGGCTATTGATAGGAGGTTATGGGGGAAAACACTTGTAATTTTGCGGTGCACCTACCAAATATAAACCAACAGACTATTACATAAATGAAGCCTGGGTACTTCTACAACTGCAAGGGTTCTATGAGTGAATCACTTTAAAACACCATGAGTACTGCCCGTGTGATTACAGAACCAATAAGGCACTGCCTAGGGCCACCAAGGCTTCAGGGACCGGCGAGGTCCACCCTGCATATTTAAATAAAGCCCCGTACGGTGGCGATCCCCCGACTTGAGTTGGCCTCGAAGCCCCCCCGAACAATTAGTAGACAATACCCGTGGACGTGACGATCCCCTAGGCTGCAAAACGTCTCTGTGCCCTCCAGCGCCTAATTTACATGTGAGATTAAGGTCCCAAGTGCTGCAGGGACCCCGCAATATAATATTAGGATTGGCTCTTGAACATTAACCACCAGGAGGATCATTTAAATTAACGGGTGAGACCCCGCTTCATTTTTTTTCTCCATTTTTACCATCCGTATCCACTTTATTGAAGCGATATGAGGTTTTCCTCCTCTCGCTTCAACGAGGCAAACAAGGATTTGCTATCACAGGGTGGAAGCCATGCCCCCACCCTGTAATAGCAAACATAAATGTCCAGCGGATACACACCCCGGTACATTGATAGAGCTGCACCTGGGAGGGTGCCATGATCCATTGATTACTGCATAACTACAGAATTAGTATAAACGCAAACTAACACTACTTGCACACGTGTAGTACAGCGATCAGAGTGTAGTGAAGAGGCAGAGAATGCTCAAAATCAAAAATTATCAATCCTACCAGAGGTCGGAAGACATAGTTTGATGAGCCGACGACCCTGGGATGAGTAGTAACAGCTTCACGAAGAAAACGAGTTTTCAGCAGAACGCAAGGAAGCTGGAAATATTGGTGAGTGCTGCCTTCTTTTTACCTTCTCACGCTCGTTGCCAAATTTATGTGGTGAAGAGGCATACATCAGTGGATCCGATAAGTAGATTTATTGCAGGAAAACAAGACAGCTTAAACACCCACCAACAGGAGCAGACAGCAAGTCAACCAACTTCTCCAGCACCGTGTACAAACTCCCCAAGAGTCCCCTCATGACAGCCCTACATTCTCACATTACATACTTAGATTCTAGTAGCATAACATACTAACATTCTACTATGACTTACATTGGAATACAACACAGAGCACATGACTTTACAGCAATGAGCTCATGGTTTCATCCACGAGTCTTGAGACCGGTAGGGTTGAGTAGTTCGCGTCCCACTCCCTGTATTGTATAAACGCAAACTAACACTACTTCCACAGGTATGCTACAGCGCCCTGAGCACATCACTTTACAGCAATGAGCTCACAGTGTAGGCTCACAGTTTAATTCCCGAGTTTTCAGACCAGCAAGGGTGAGTAGTTACTTCCCACTCCCTCTATAGTATAAACGCATACTAACACTACTTACACAGTTATAATACAGTGGCCAGTATGCTACACCGCCCAGAGCCGCAATCAGCTTGGTTTGATCCCCGAGTCTTCACACCGGTAGGCGTGAGTACTTCGCTTCCCACTTCCGGTATAGTATAAACGCACGGTAGGGGTCAGTAATTCGCTTCCCACTCCCTGTATGGTATAAATGCCTACTAACACTACTTGCACGCGTATGCTACAAAGACCAGAGCACATCACTTTACAGCAATGAGCTCACGGTTTAGGCTCTCGGTTTCAAACCCGAGCGTAGCAGCATCTCATCTCAGCACCATGTCACTCTGAGCAACACCGCACTTTCAGACCAGTAGAAGTGACTACTTCGCTTCGCACTCCCCCACAGAGGTTACAGTGCTCCTATCCTCCTGTTTCCTACTCTTTTTGTCCTTTTTTTCCCCTTACTCGTTTCAACTGAATTACAAAATGGCTGCCAACACTTCCTAGTTGCAACAGCTCACAGCCAATAAGCAGCAAGCTCGTGCTCGTAATGCCTCAGGCAAGCAGATGATTCAGAAAAGGGGGTGGTGATGAACAGAGTGCCTGAATTAAGCAGACCACTCTTACCCAGTCCAAAGATCAGGGCTTGATCCATCACCGTTTTTTAGCTCACTGCACCATCCCAGCTCAGAACTTGGCTATATGCAAATTAGCCTGTTCCTGTCCCAGTGCATGATGGGAACAGGGCAAACCAAACTACCAAGCCAATTCTTGTACTGGGAAGGAAACAAGCTTCCGGGGACCGGTTTCTGCCATTTCAGGCGTCGTCGGCCCGGCTTGCTTGAATCCTGATGGTGCAATGAGCAAGGGACTCACATCTGAGTATACCCTTCCACGCCCCTTTTCTGAATCGTTTTTGGCCACTATAGGTGTGGCAGGGTATACTCAGACATGAGTCCCTTGCTCAAGTTCGAAGAAGGTAGTGTGTTGATTTTTAAACAGAAGCCCTGCGCTGAATGCACTGACCGCCCTTAAAGGAACAGGCTTGTGTCGTGGGGCACTGTCGTGAGATATTAATGGTTGAAGCCTGACCTGCTTGCCCCCAGCCTTTGCAGTGTGCGGCGAGTTGGGAGCAGAGGAAATTATTTTCCGGACTGTTGGTTTAAGGAGCATTTCAGAACAGTGAGTGAAACTGAAATAACGAACTGTGTGAGCTGGCAAACTTGGCTTTGAGCGCAAAGGAACAATATATTATTAAGAAGTGTTTGCGCAAAATTGTCTTCTACCAATATGAAATGACAGCGCTGGGACACCTTTATTAATTTGAAAAAGTTTTCCTTTGCGTGCTCTTCATGAAAAATACGGCCCATGCAAATCAGATTTAAATGGAAGTCACATGGGCCTTTTTTGAAAAAAGAGACTGCCTCCCGTGATCAAGGCTCGAGTAGAGCAGAAACGTTGGGATTGATTGCTGCTACCTTCGTGCTGTCTCACCATTAAATGATACTGAAATGCAACTTACCAGGTGTCGGTGCACTTCTTTGAAGTTCGAAGAAGGTAGTGTGTTGATTTTTAAACAGAAGCCCTGCGCTGAATGCACTGACCGCCCTTCAAGGAACAGGCTTGTGTCGTGGGGCACTGTCGTGAGATATTAATGGTTGAAGCCTGACCTGCTTGCCCCCAGCCTTTGCAGTGTGCGGCGAGTTGGGAGCAGAGGAAATTATTTTCCGGACTGTTGGTTTAAGGAGCATTTCAGAACAGTGAGTGAAACTGAAATAACGAACTGTGTGAGCTGGCAAACTTGGCTTTGAGCGCAAAGGAACAATATATTATTAAGAAGTGTTTGCGCAAAATTGTCTTCTACCAATATGAAATGACAGCGCTGGGACACCTTTATTAATTTGAAAAAGTTTTCCTTTGCGTGCTCTTCATGAAAAATACGGCCCATGCAAATCAGATTTAAATGGAAGTCACATGGGCCTTTTTTGAAAAAAGAGACTGCCTCCCGTGATCAAGGCTCGAGTAGAGCAGAAACGTTGGGATTGATTGCTGCTACCTTCGTGCTGTCTCACCATTAAATGATACTGAAATGCAACTTACCAGGTGTCGGTGCACTTCTTTGAAGTTCGAAGAAGGTAGTGTGTTGATTTTTAAACAGAAGCCCTGCGCTGAATGCACTGACCGCCCTTCAAGGAACAGGCTTGTGTCGTGGGGCACTGTCGTGAGATATATATATATATATATATATATATATATATATATATATATATATATATATATATATATCTACGTCTCGTCTTGGTACCTTTGGACGGGTGTGGCACTCTTCAATGAAGGTGGTGCATTTCCACCGGCAGAGCCAAGCAGGTCAACATTTTCACCAGTTACTGATGTCCAAGCAACAGCATATTGAAATAAACTCCCAGGGAATCTTTACAATGTTTTACTTTATTATCTAAAGCAGTTACAACATCCAATGTGTTTTGGTTCGCTCCTTGGACCATGATCATAGGATGTTATTTATTTAACCACTCCTTTGCAGTATAGGAAGGGGATGTGGACAAACTTTATTTCAATGGAGCGGGCATGCAATAACTTAAATAATGGTTTCTATGCCTACTTTTGGGTGTGAACTGTGAATGTGGTCCACAAAGTAATCAGGCATGTTGTCACTGACAGAATGACAGGGTCGGTTTAGAACTGGAGGATTGGGAGGGATGGGGAGTGGACATCAAGTGAATCATACATTCCTGATTGTGTTCCACATTGGGCTGATTTAAGGGATGTTACCAGGAAAGTTTGATAGTCTGATATCAGAGGTGTTGGTGTCCACTGTGACTTTATTTTGCTAATACAGGTTTCATCTTTGTGAGGTGCAGTATGCGATGGGAGAGTGACTTTGCCCATCAATAGCCAAATTCTGTGAAGCGATTGGAGTAGCAATTTCATTTTAGTGAACAAACAAATTGTAGAAAATGGAGGACCTCCGGAAACAAACTCACACCCATCACTACGAGTTGTACAGGCGTTGTAAATTAGAAATTTACAACGCTGATTTAATGATTTTAGGGTTCAGGTAAAAAGGAGGAATAGGATTGGGTATTCAGACAGTACAATGTTTGAATGCCCCTCTGTAGAGACTACTACTAATCCTTGTCCTCTTTATCTTTCCTCCTTTCAAAACAACCGAACAGAGCCAAACAGGCCAAGTAGGGGAAGGCCACCAGAAGCAGCACTCCTGGGGCCCACACAGCCGGTGGTGCTGGTGAAGGTGCCCTGGCCACAGAATCCATTACTGCTGGTACTGTTAAGTAATGTTTGTTTTCTATTTCTCACTTTGACTATTCAACCAAGTGTGCATTATGGTATTTCGTATTTTTTATTTTCTGAACTTCCCTTGGTCTCCTTTAATATTTGTTATGCCCACATATTTCCTTGTGTTTTCTATATTCCCTGTTTCTGAAGCTGATTCCCTTGTGTTTATAGTTTTTGTCCCCCCTTTTTGTTATGGTGTCAGAACCCTTTACCACACCCATCTTGTACATATCTCCTCTCCACCTCTGTGTAGTGCAGTTTGTGAAGGTGGACTGACTTTGCCCATAGCTTTCAGAAAGACAACATTTCTAAACTGTATGAAACAAGGGAGGGACATTTGTAGGAACATGTGTATAAGACAAGGAAACTATTTTATTTTTAAGGTTCAACTGAAGGTAAGCAAAGGATTGCTAAGTCAGGCATTATATTGGCTCTACTCCAAAATGTCCCCCCTTTTTTTTAAAGTGTATCTTGTAATAAGTAGTATTTTATCTCTTTATTTTTCCTCTTTGCAGGACACCCCATCACTGCTGACCCCTCAATTTCCAGAGAGACTGAGCCACCTCTACCTCCACCATTCCTGTTGGTACTTGTGGTAAGTAATGATTAATATTTTCTGCTTGTTTTAAACAAGTGTGCATTAGGGTCTTTCATATTTTCTCCAACTTCCGCCTATATTCTTTAGTGCCCGCTTTAGCCATGCATACCTGCCTCCTTGGGTTTTCTTTAAATTACCCGTTTCCACAGCTGCATTACTCTTGTCTATAGCTGTCTTTCACTGCCTTTTTTATATGCCCTCTTTTATATGTCTTGTGTTAACAGAAGATGGTTGGTAACATAAACAGAAACACAGGCTTAAGTATTCACAACATGTAGGTTGACACATGGCTTAGGTACAGAGATGGTTATCATGGACCTCAACATGATGTCATGTAATACAAGGTTACATTATGTCATGGCAGTGCAGCATGCCCTGATACCACCATATATCCTTTCCATTCCCTTTCAAGACTCCATTGTTTTTCCGATCCCTTGAGAGCCCTGTCCCTATTTTATGATATATTTATGATCTTGAAAGGAAATAACATTTGATTCAGGCACTCCACTAGCCTCGATTTCTCCACCTACATTGTCATGGCTTTGGCAGTTGTGTCCCTTATCCTTAGAGTTACATAATTGTTGACGGACTTGTTTTTTTTTTTTTTTGCAGAGTTTTATATAGCGCGAACTAGAACCGAACCGAATCAGTTATCAGAGCGCTTTACATAGCACCAGTTACGTTACATGAGGGCACACTTTCATTTTAGGCACGGGGAGATTAAGTGATTTGCCCAGAGTCACAGGGGGTTTTTGGCGTCGTTACCGAGACTCGAACCCAGATCCCCAGGTCCGAGGTCGAGCGCCTTAGCCGTTAGGCCAACCCCTCTCCCCTCTTGTTCTGCTCAAACAGGAGTTCCAGCATATAGAAGGTTGAGTTCCATTGTGTTGGCACCTCTTATAGGATAGTTTTTACAGATAGCTTATTAGCATGCTCAAGGATCCTGAACTGCTTCCAGGCTTCGGAATGAATGACGGAAATTAGTGCATATTATTCAGCAGGTGACAAGTATGATGCTGACTACCTCTTAATTGTTTTGAGAACATCGTGCACAATTAGGTTGCTGCAAAGCGCTGTAACAACAGGACTCTGGAATACTGACGTTAAGCCATGGCTTTGACTACATCAATGCCATTGTCAGTGGCAAAAAATCCAACTGTGAGACCTTTGGATTTAGCCACTTGTAGACCTTGTTATTAAACTCTTCCAAGATGTTGGTAGTTGTAGGCTATTTTTCTATGGTGTAAATTGAAACTGTTGCATGATGCTGAATGCCCTGAAAAGGATCATAAGTGGTGAGACCAACAACTAGCGTTTTCCTGGAAATATATCCAGTGTGCAGTGATGCACAGGTAATCTGTTGCTCGACAAATGGCCCAAATGGTAGTCTTCTGGTAGATGGAGTGAACAGCACTCTGCTTCATAGTGTTGCCAATGAATTGCAGCATTCCATGATGCAACACTGAAACGGCTGAAACTGCCTCTCTGGCAAAATAGGTCCTGCTGGGAACCTTCCATTTTGGGCATAGGGCCTCCACAAATTCCAGAAAGTCCACTCCTTCTTCAAAACAAAAGGGAGGAGGTTGAGCGCTAATATTTTAGCAAGCTTCCCACTGTAGAAACAGGCTTTTTTGTTGGGTCTGGTGGTATGGCGACTACTTGTTAAACATATCCTTAATAGTAGGCTGTGTTTCTTGTGGTATACTACTGCCACAAGCGATGTACAGGTGCCCGCAGCAGGTAGGCTGCCTGGGTACTATGTAGGGGTGGACGGAGATCGCAGAGTTGCACTACGCGGAATCCTGAGTTGCATAAAGCTCAGTGGAATTCAGCAGAGTTCCACTCCACCCTACCTCCTTTTCCAGCCTCCCTGTCTCTCGATATAGCATAGCTGCCATGTCCACCCATGACATTAAATCCATTATGTTGTTGGCTGACAAGCCAGGCTAGATATTGGTAGCACTCAAGACAAGGAGACAGGCTGAGGCCACGTCACTGTGACACAGTCTTTTTTATTTACTTTTAATAGTAATTTTTGGGATTTTATATTGATACATATTTATTTTAATGACTTAGGTCCTAATTTGGATGTCGGTCGCAGTTGCCTCTGACCGACATCACTGCGGTTTCGGAACCGACTGACCTTGGGTCGGCATTCCAAAACCGTTATTATGATGTGACCACACTTGGTGCGGTTACAGACTCCCATTTCCCTATATGAGCTTGTGCGGCGGTCGGAAATCCACCACAGAACGAGCTCCCATAGAAAAATGGGAGTCACTGTAACTCCCTGCACCGTGTGGCAGGCACCTCACGGTACCTGCCACATGGTGCAGGGATTTACAGGGGGGGCACCATAGTTGCACCCTCGGACCGCAACTGGAGGCCGCGGAAGGAAGGGCGGTCCAGTTAGTGGCCCCCAAAAAGTCGCTTTCTGATAGGGAAAGCCAGTCAGAAACCGACATCATAATCCCGATGGCGAAAACGCTATCCGTAAGCGATTATGTTGCGGTTCCAAATGGCTGACGGGTTACCTGAGTGCATCAGAAGCCAGACTGATCGACAGGCCGGTTTGAAATATTTGGTAGTGATACTTTGTTAACTTTTTAAATGTAATATACATGTATATATTTGTTTCATTGCATATATGGATTTTATGTTTGTAACTAGTAAATATGATTTTTTATAGGCTTAAAAATTTTCTTCTGCTGGTCAGGTTAGATTGGGAATAGTACATTTGACTTCTTCAAAGTTCAACAGCTTCCCTACTGTTGCTTAGTTTGACGTGGGAATAATAGTGCACATAGTAAGCCTGACCCTTCCAAAGTAAACAATGTTCATTATTGACACTCGGTTTCGAGTGTTCAACACTTTCCTTACTGTTGCCCATGTTGGTATGGGGATCTTAAATCTGACTCATCCAAAGTCCAATAACTTCTCTCCTCTTCCTCAGGTTGGAGTGTGAATAGTAAATCTGACCCCTCCAAACTCCAATGCTTTCCCTGCTTTTGCTTAAACTGGAATGGGTACAGTAAATCTAACCCATCCAAAGTCCAACACTGTTCCTAATGTTGTTCAGATTAAAGTGGGAAGAGTAAATCTGACTACTCCAAACTCTAACGCTAACCCTCATTTTGCTTATGTTGAAGTGGGTATAGTATATCTAACCCCTCTAAAGTCCACCACTTTCCCTGCATTTGTGCTTACTTTGTAGTGGGAGTAGTAAACCTAAACTCTCCATAGTCCAACAGTTTCCCTGATTTTGCCTAAATTGGTGTGAGAATAGTAAATCTAACCCCATGCAAAGTCCACCTCTCTCCATACTGTTGTTCAGAGAGAAGTATGAACAGTGTATCTAACCCCTTTTATATTTTTGTAACATGTTGTAATTGAAAGGATAGAATTATTTGAATTTGATATTTGTATTTTATGTTTTCTTTAAATTTGTGTTTTCTTTTAGAGAAATTATCTTTTTTGTGAAGAATTTTATAGTTACTTTTTTAAATATATTTTATATCTAAAAAGTGTTTATTTTATTGTGTATAAATATATATATATATATATACATATATATTAATTAAATCATCTATCTATTAAATATTAGTGTATTATTTGTTTTTATTTTATTTGAAGATACATAAATATTAGATTTTTTCAGGTTATTACATGTATTTAATGATTTTATTTGTGTATTTTACATATATATATAGATATATATATATATACACACATATAACATCTTTTTTAATTTAATTTAATTGTTAAAGTTAATTTAATGTTAAATACTTTTGAATATATATACTTTCCTATTTATTTGTAATATTTTTGCCACAATATTTTTGCATCACTGTGTTTTTAACCTTCATATTACATGATAGAAGTACACAAGAAGGATTACTAATAACTATTTAAGGATCACACAGGCACATTGTAGTTTCTGGCTTCTTTGTACTGTGTGGAACCAACAGGTACAAAGTCACACAAACCCCCAGGCATGTTGTAATTGAGGAACATATATTAACACTAATAAAATAGTTATGCATAAGATAGATATTCTTTGCAGAAATCAGATTAATTTCTTTTCCAATGGTATTCCACGAACATTTGTTACTGTGCACAGAAAAGCTTTAAGGAAGATAAACCAGCAGAGTAATACTTCGTGTACATTTTCTAGACTGGCTCAGTTCAAATAGAGTGAAACCTATCTCACTGTACAGTGGAAATTATGTTGCAATGAGGAAAATATTTTACAAGGATGAAAATAAAAGCAAGCCGTGGAACTTCACAACCTTTGGGCGAATATTGGAAGATTTGCAATCTTTGCTTGCAAAAAGAAGATTTTGGACATGTATAGTCTGTCAGAGGACAGAAGGATAATGCATTTAGGTGATTGCCTTCTGAGAGCATGATTACGAGTTTGGTAGTGCAGGAGCAGGCCACACACCACGCTCCTGCACTGTCAAATCCCACCGCCGCCTGACAGATTTTTGTGGTTTGGTAGGCGGGCTGCATGGCGGTCCGGTGGTGGTGCGGTTTAAAGGCTCATAGTGAGCCTTAAACTGCACCGCCACAGGTCCGACTGTGCACGTCCCTGCACGGGAAGGAATGCATGCTGTCGTGTATTTCCTCCTGTGCAGGATCTGGGGGTGAAATAAACTGGGAGGCATAACATGTGCCCCCCTGCATAAATCCTGTGCACAGGGGCAAGAGGGGGCCCTCTAGAGCCCTCTTTCTTTCCTCTCCGTCTGTAGTTTAATGGAGGGTGAACCTCCATGAGACGGCTGGCGGTAAGGAAAGTTGTAATATGCTTGGCAGTGTCTCAATGTCCCACCAGGCACATTGCAGCTCTTAGATCGCCGTCCCACCGCAAGGACTTTCTGATCCCTGGCGGCTGCAGCAGTGCAATGGTGGTCCAACCGCTCTAGTCGTAATAGGGCGGTCGGACCACGAGTGCAGCAATGGCCAGACCACCACTGCCATGCCACCGTGAGTCTGGCGGTTTGTGGACCGCCATGCTCATAATCAGGCCCATAGTCTTGCGTTCAGTTTTAAAGTTAATCCCTACTTTGCTGATTAATTAGATATGTGTGTATGCACTACTCAACTACACAGTTCTTACTTTGACCTGCAGGCAAAGGGCAGAGCAGTACCCTTTTCAAGCTTCACAGAACCAGGGAATTGATTTAGAAAGGTGTGGTAACCCATAGTCCTTCAGAAAGCATCTACGGAGGAAACTATACTATTGTTCATTTTCTGAAGATTATTAATTCTTTTATAGGAAGGTTAAAGGGCCACAGGACATGATGCACTGAAGTGGGATTGCAAACCTGGCAGTGTTTTTGCACATTGATTTCTTCACGACCCAAGTTAATTTTGCACCTCCAAAACTTTACAACAGTATTGTAGCTCAAAGCATCCGTTTTGTAGTATTTCAAGAACCCTGCCTCCTTAATATTGACAAGAAAGGATTCTGATCTGTGACTACTGCCCTGACAAAGTGCTCGGCCGCCGCCCCCCACCCCCCAGGGGGTTGGGGGTGCCACCGAGCTCTTTGCCAGGGCTCGTTTTGCTGCAAAAACGGCCCTGTAACAAAATCAGCCCCCATGGGCCCAAAACCGGCCCCCAAACGTGCGGCACACCGGGGGATTGTCCGGTGCCCGCTACTGCCAGTCCAGCCCTACCTGCTTGTAAATGCAAAAGTGGAGGCTTGCTAGGAACATTTCCCACCTCCACCCACGTCTGAGTTTTTTACATCAAAGGGGCTGATTGATGGATCATGGTTATGGGCCTGCCAAACTGCCAAAGCCAATTTGAGACCGCCCGCCCGATATTGACTGGAATCAAGATCAGGCGTTTCTGCGGCGGCTGGCCCACAGTTGTGCAGTGCTAAAGCTCATACGTGTGCCGTAGCAAGGCATTGCAGTGGGAACGCCATTGTAGATTCCTGCAGGGCATAGACTGTCAAGTCCATGACCTGCAGGAACCATGGGTGCATGCATACAGGGGGGCCCACCATGTGCCCCCCTGAATGCATCACCTGGTGCAGAGGCAATGGGGGCCCTGTAGGGCCCTCTTGCTTCCTCACAACCACACTTTTCATGGGGGGTCTCTGCAATGAAAACTGTGGCGGTGTGGAAACTCCTAATATGCTTGGCGTTGCAGCAGCAGCCCCACCAACATATTAGGGGCCTCAGATCACTGCGAGAACACCAGGGATCATGGATCCCTGGCAGCAGCAGTGGTCCCATGGCGGTCCGACTGGCCTACTTGGTCGGACCACCAGTGTGACGGTAGCCGTACTGCCACTGTGGGTTTGGCAGTCCATAGGACCGCCAAACAAATAATAAGGCCCTATATGTGAATCTATTCAAGATGACAGCCCTGCATTTATCATGAAATTTTCTCGGAGACAAAAGCAAATCCACTTAAACAAATTCACACAAGACAGGGTTCAAAAGTATAAACCACTTAGAAGCATAATGCAGGAGGCAAAAAGGCTTTTGTTATACAATCAATTCAAAATGTTCATAATACAAATAAATGAAAATATCTTTGGCAGTAGAAACTAAGCCCTAATCTAATCAATAGCCAGCACCAATTATGGTCTAACACAGGGGTACTCACAAACATTTTGCCTGGGGCCAGAAAATTTCTGTCTCTGATGTGACAAGGGATGCAGGCTGGCAGAGGGGAGCTAAGGTGGGCCTAAGGGAAGTGAAGCATGTGCATCTAGTGGCTGAATTGCACAATGTGAAACCAGAAAATCCGGGAACAATCCGTTTCTGCACTTGACCAAACTGTGTGATCCTAGGCAATTGTTTTATTTCACTTTGCCACCTTTTTCTTCATTATCACATATGATAGAATCACGAAATACATGACTTCAGAATGTGCACTGTACAAAACCTTCTTATGTGTTTGAATTGTAAAAACTAAAAAGTTGCCCGCGTATAAGAACAAACCAGGCCACCCACCAAAAAACACTTCTCAATGCACTAATATAATTGATGTACTAATATGAAACAATTTTTCATGTTGCCGAAATATACTTTTTGAATTTTGAAGTGACATTATAATATTTTCACTTGTCTGTTGCAAGATGTCTTTAAGAATGAAGGGTTTCCTATATTTAAGTGGTATAATACACCTTAGTTGCTTCCTTTCAATAATTTCTGTTAACCTGTAAATAAATACTTGGCCGTTTATCTAACTTATTTCTGAATGTTAGTGCTGAGTCAAGTAAACAGCAGCCCAGTACTGACATGTAATGGTCTGGAGGACCGCAAGCGCCCCCGGGCTGTGCTTTGAGAATCACTGGTCTATCTCTACAGGACAAATAAAAATGAAGGTGTCTTGGTCATAAAGACTACTCAATAAAGATAGAAGAGAAAAAACATCAACATTGTTCTAAGTTCAGATTGATAAACAGATCAACATTGAATCTGCTCTTTAAGAGGGTCACTAAAGAACCGTGACTTGTTTCCAAAATGATGAGCCTTTTAGACAGAGAAACTAAACAATCACTCTCATGTGACAAAGAAAGTTATTTTGAGTCACCCAAATGTAAAACCAAAAACACATCACATGATAAAATGGCATTCACTCTACATCTAATCATACGCTGTACTATGCCTTACACAGAAAACAATTCCATATGTAAAGATATAAACATCACATCTGTTTGGCTAAAGCAAGTGACTGTTATACCTGCTGCTCAGCCAGTGTGACTGGGTTGATGGAATGTTGGTGTGAGAGGTGGCAGTGGATTGTTGTATGAGTGAGGGTGTTAGTTGGAAGATGGGCTGAGCCGCAGGAAGGCTGCTCCTGTGGACTCTACTTTACATCATAACTACTTATCCTGAATAAGCCTACTTAACACCTTAAGTGCTCATGACAAGCTCAGCTCGTCATGAGGCACGGTGCTCAGGTGCTCATGACGAGCTGAGCTCGTCATGAGCCGTGGAACGCTCACACGCGGGGATAATTCCCCTGCTGTGCTGAACGTTCCACGGAAATGGGTGTGGTCATGACGAGCTCAGCTCGTCATGAGCACACGAGCACCGTGCCTCATGACGAGCTGAGCTCGTCATGAGCACGGGGGCGCTGTGCGCGCCCCCCTTCCCCCCAGCACAGCGGGGGAATTACCCCCGCTGAGAAGGGGTTAAATACATACTTGGACTACGAAGCATCCTTCTTCATTACCACACATTTTGGTGATTATTTTAAGGAAATTAAGAAGAATCTATGCTTGCAAGAGGACTACAAACTATGTTACTACAAACTGAAGAAACTACAAATGGACTTTAAAGGCATCTTACATCGAAATCTTTGTACAGAGAAGGACAGTATGCCACAGCTCCACCAGTGTCCTATGCTATCGGACAGCCTAACAGCCGGGGCATACTTTGCATCACTCTTGTGAGCTGCATTTTGGATATCCTTGGCTATATGTATTTTGCTGCACAGAGGACCTGCACTGTCTGTGTACTTGTATGGACTTTAACTTTGCCAGTCTGGTGGCATACCCGCAACTGTTCTGACTGTTGTCTCTGCACCTACCTGCATCTACACAAAGGGCAATTCTCCCTGGTCCATCGCGAGATTCCTCGTTTGAGTGGAGGGAGACCTGACCCGACTCACTTCCAGTTGAGCGGGAGTTGGCGGTCTAGTGGCTCAACTCCCCTCTACATAAACGGATGCCCCTCCAAGCGCACAGCGTGCGCTGCTGACTTGCCGAAGGCAAGTCCGTCTGCGCCCGTCCGTGCACGACCGCGCCTGACCGGGCCCAGGACCCAGTACCCCTGTTTTCTCGCCCCACAGTCAGTACCATTATAACAGCGCTCAGCTTAAATCTCTGAATTATACCATTGAGCCCCAATGTGCACATTCTATCTTGATCCAGTCATCCCAAAATAGGTGCCTCCAGTGTCAGTTTAAACTATTTTTACCCATGGACCTCCCTCCTTGCCTTGGGAAAGTATATAAACTATTCCTACTCAACGACACATCCCTGCCTAAGCACACAAGTGAAATTTCTATTCTTCTAAATGACGAATCCCCCGAAGTTTTATTTCTCACGGAAACTTGGCTCAATACCAGCTCAGAGCCGGATATTGTCCAAACCCTTCCATTAGGCTACTCGATCCAGAGAGTGGATAGTGGGATAGGTAAGGATGGGGGGGATCGTCATCATACATAAGGACCACCTGACCTGCCGCAAGATAGGCAGCCCACTGTCAGACTGCGAGAACACCCACTTTGTGATCGAATTCACACCTTCCCTCACACTCTACAGTATCCTTATCTAGCGCTCTCCTGGAGCAATAGGCCAGTTTGTGAAAACGCTGCTAGAAACAGCAGGTAACCGTGCTAGCCTCGTGGCCAATTTTGCCCTTCTTGGGAATTTTAATTTGCATTTTAATGACGCCGCAGCCCCACTTGCCACAGAACTGGCCCAGGACCTGTTGACCGACCAACTAATTCAAAAGGTCTCACTAGCAACCCATGAAAAAGGCCATCTTCTGGACCATATTTTTTCTAATTTGGATAATATGGTAGGGAAAAAGCCCATCCCCCTCCCATGGTCAGACCATTTTTTAATCCCCCTCCTCTGGACACAATCTAATATGATCCCACACACCTCTCCTCCTCGCTCCCAAATCCGACCATGGTCCAAACTCCCCGTGGAGAAATGGGCATCAAAGCTGGAAAGAGCTCAACCCATCCCTGCCACTGACCCCATGATAGCCAATAAAAATTCTGCAACTAGATTGAGGGGTCACTCAATCTGGTGCTCCCAAAAGTTTTCACTCAGAAAAAAACTGGCTCAAATAGATCCCAGTGGTGTACCCCTAAATTGCGCACTTTATGGCAACAGTGCAAAAGAGCAGAGAGAAGATGGAGGAAAGACTTCTGCCCTGAGAAAAAAATGGAATACAGGTCAACCATACGCCAATACAAAGTCAAAATCGAAACTGTTCAGGCCTCCTACTATGAGAGAAAGATCATAGCGGCAAGTAACTTCCCTAGAGAAATCTTCCACATTGCCACTAGACTAATGAAAACCCTCGGTCCGGCAGCTCCAACAGACACCTCTAGTCACCGCTGCACTGAACTGGCCAATTTCTTCTCTACTAAAATCCAGGACATTCTCAAACACCTGCTCCAAGAAGACCCGAATATCCAATTACACACACGAATGATGGCATGCAACCGGGAAAGCAGGAGCTGAGGACCTCCCCTCTACTAACTCAGGAACTTTTCCTTACCTTATTGTCATCGGTAAAAAGCGGATCTCAATCAGACCCCGCACCTCTCAACATCCTGTCACTGATCGGACCAACCATCGCCCCCAAATCCACCTGTCTGATCAATGCCTCATTTAAGATGGGCGTGGTACCTTCGAGTGGAAAAGGGCAATGGTGCGCGCACTGTTAAAAAAATCTAACCTAGATCCAACCGATCTAGTTAACTACCGCCCCATTTCACTCCTGCCTGGTATTAGTAAGTTAGCAGAGAAACATGGCAACCGCACTCTATCTGCTTTTCTTGAAACCAATTGTGCCCTCCACCCCTCCCAGACGGGCTTCCGCTGCGGTCAAGGGACGGAAACCGCCATACAATTGGTGGTTGAGGAAACAAGAAAAATACTGGGCGTAGGAGAAACAGCTGCAATAATCCTCCTCGACCTGAGCGCGGCTTTTGTCACGGTTAACCACCGTGTTCTGATTCACCGCCTCAGGAGGGCAGGAGTAACTGTAACAGCTTTCTTATGTCTGCAGTCCTTCCTAGAAGGGAGATCTTTTTAGGTCTTCGAGGACAATTCCATCTCACTGCCCATGCCCTTAAAGTGTGGAGTCCCACGGGGCTCCTCACTAAGCCCCACACTTTTTAATGCTTATATGGCCCCACTGGCAGAAATAGTGTCTCCCTTTGGGATCCACATAGTGACATACACCGACAAAACTCAGTTGGTCGTATCGCTGAGCCACCCTAGCCAACAAGCCAATGGTCTCCTCCCATGTCTGGAGGAAGTAGTAAAATGGATGAGTCTTTCACACCTGAAACTCAATGGTGAGAAGACAGAACTCATGATACTGGGCGACTCATTGAGTCCCTCTCCAAAAACCTTGTGGCCGTCTTCTATGGGATCATTGCCAACCCTCAAAACCGAGATTAAAAGCCTGGAAATTTGGCTTGACCAGAACCTCACATTCAAATCCCAGGCGAGGAAGTCGGACGCCTCATGCTATGGCCTACTAAGAATTATTCGCAAAATCCTCCCTGTCCTACCACCGCTTGCCAAAAGACATAGCCCTGATTCTGTCTAGATTGGATTATGGCAATGCTTTTATTTAGGTGCCCCAAACAAGGTTATTTCAAAATTACAGGTCATACAGAATTGTGCAGCAAGGCTGCTCACTGACACCCCAAACCGCATGCTCAGCAAGACTAGCCCTCCGCTCTCTCCACTGGCTCCAAGTACAGCAGAGAATATACTTTTGGGGTGAGTCAATTCTTCTTTCACTTGTTTTTGTCATTGGCAACCCCTGGTCAAATGTCAGTTCAACCGCTCTAGTGCCATTTAAAAATGAGGCACGTGCTGCTTACGGCGCACGCAATCTTACCTGCTTCCTTTAGTCCTTCTGTGCCTTTATGGGATCTGTTCTGACGTAGGTGTTTCTAAGCAGCCTGTGGCTGCTGAGGGACGCTCTGCTGCGTTGACACGCTGTGAGCCATCCGGCAAGGCGGCAACAATGTGCCGCCATCTTGGGGTTGGAGCCGCTTGATGTCATCCCGCACCTGACGAGAACTCGTTCTGCGTCCAGGCTGCACTTCAGAGTTTGTTCATCTCAACGGCAACCTGACGTTGTGTGGAAATCGAAGTACACCTTTATAATAGATAGTGCGGTGTTGTAACTGAAAGTTACTGACACACTGGACCCGATTCACATAACTAACTTAAGGCAAAATCCTAAACTAACTACCATTTTGGTATTCACAGAAGGCACTTACTCATTTTGGTATTCACAGAAGGCACTTACTCATCAATGAGGAAGTGCTTTCTGTGAATACCAACATGAGTAAATTACTCAAAATGAGTAAGTTACTCATTTTGGTACTCACAGAAGGCACTTACTCATCAATGAGTAAGTACCTTCTGTGAATACCAAAATGAGTAAGTGCCTTCTGTGAATACCAAAATGAGTAAGTGCCTTCTGTGAATATCAAAATGGTAGTAAGTTTAGGATTTTGTCTTAAGTTAGTTCTGTGAATCGGCTCCACTGTGTGTGCAAGACTATATTATAGTGTGAGGTCTTCCAAGCATGTCGGAGTGCACCCTGGAAACCTCAAGAAACGGTCCAGTCCAGCCACTTTCATACTTCTTGTAGCAACATGGAGTTTGTCGACAAGTTTACTGTATGGGTGAGGACTTCGGGTGAGAGATCGCTCACCGGAGTAAAAGATTTTCTACCTGTTCTATCTCCTTGTTGAGGATTGTACTTGAAATCTCTTGTTTTGCTAAAGATTTTTTTTTACTTTTCATTCTCGTTGCTGTGTTATGTATTGGAATGACACCCTTATCTGTATTTTTTGGTGCTGGCAGTTATATTGTTAGGATACTGTGCTTTAGTATGGAGTTATAGAGGTGAGTACCCAGTACTGTTCTTCGGGTTGTGTGCTTGATACTTAATCATATTGTTGTATTCTACTGCTGTGTGTAGAGGTGTGTATTAAGAGGGGTGTTGCCTGAGACTTGTAGTAAGGGTACAGCACAGTGTTTGTGTTTTACGGTTGGTTGCTGTCATATTAGCACTTTTGTTTCCTTGAAGAGTTTTTCGTTTGTTTGGTGTGGTGCTTTATTCCACACTTACCACCCTTACTTCAGGTTGGGCGAAGAGCCGATTTAAAGCCAGTTTTGCAATGAGTGAGTGTTTTTGCCAGTGATTGCTGTTTCCCTTACATTTTATTGGGTGTTGAGTTGTGCACTTTCACATGTTCCGTGTGGAGTACCTTTCCACACGTACCACCCTAACTTCAGGTTTGGGCGAAGGGCTGAGTTGAAGCCAGATTTTGAAGAGGGAGTGTTTTCCTTGTGATTGCGGTTTCCCTTACATTTTATTGGGTGTTGAGTTGTGAACTTTGACATGTTTTGTGTGGAGCGCTTTCCACAGCTACCACCCTTACTACGAGTAAGGGTGGAGGGCAACATTTATGCCGTCTGTTTGCTGTGGAATGTATTTGCCATATTTCCTACATTTATCTTTTGCTTGGGTTTGCAGTGTTCCCTACCACTGTGCCGTGTAGTTGGTATCCTTCCTATACTTTCTTGTTGGCCTGGCCAGTCAGCTTGTTTTTGGTATCTGGTTTTCGTTGGTGTTTGTGGTGTGGTAGTGTGTGTGTTTCCTTGGTTTGGTTAAAAAGGGAGATGATGTGTGTATATTCCTTTTTATTATCTTAATCTTTTCATTTGTTGTTTATACGCATGCATGGTATGTTTCCATCTGTTATCTGCATGCTTTCACATCAGCAATTTGCTTCGATGTTTATTTGCTTGCATTTGTTCTGATGCCCCTGTGTTGGGTGCAATAATTTTATTGTCATCTTTTGCATGCACTATTTTTATTGTTATTCCTTTTAGAGCTTCTTTGTCATTTGTATAAAGAAAAGGAGATGTGTTGTGCCTGCTGCTCAGCCAGTGTAACTGGGTTGATGGAATGTTGGTGTGAGAGGTGGCAGTGGTATGTTGGATGAGTGAGGGTTACAGTTGGAAGATGGGCTGAGCAGCAGAAGGCTGCTCCTGGTGGGACTCTACTTCACATCCTGAATAAACCTACTTAAATACATACTTGGACTACAAAGCATCCTTCTTCAGTACCACAGTGACCTTCATTATTTATAACTGTAATCTGTTTTCTCTACGACCAGAGTGAGCAGGACCATTGAGTTAGCTGAATTCCAGACAAATAGTTCACATATGAAGGTCACAATCGAGGCTCCTCGATGCACAGGTAGGGAGAGAGAAACGACCTTACAGCACGTCACAAACATTAACAATTTGCAATTCAGAAGAGTAAGCCGAGGCCCACTAATGTGATCCAAAAGATTTCTTGTTATATTAAACACAGTGAAAACATTGGATTTGCAAACCTCCCTAGAAGTAAGTAAAAGTGCAGAATTATTTATTCTGGAATCCACTTCCATAATCCTGCATTAACAATCATTATCAAGAATGTTAATCGGAATTATGTTCAAATCCATAAAAGAGACAAAGATCAGTATTATACCTGAAAGTGGCATATATCATCCACAGATATAACAAGAACCATACAAAATATATTAAGAATTTCAACTATTACAATCAAAGTTAAGGGGCTGGTCATCAGATCGTGCAAATTACATATTCCATTTTTTAAAATAATTTCAATTTCAAAGGGTTATATAAATACATTAACAGACAACTGTTAAACCTATTAAAAAACGAAAAAACATTTTAGCACAAAAAAATAAATAATAACATTTAAATCAGCCATTCCCTTTCCTGGGAATTGACATATCGCTACAGCATTTTCAGTTTTCTTCGTAGCATAAACCGTCTAAGGGAGATAGTGATTTACACCTACGAAGAACCATTTTAATGTAAAGGAGGATTGTGCAACACGTGCACGTTTCTCAGAGATTTTAAGAATGCAAGGTCTCCTGATAGTACATAACGCCTTGCGTTAGGAATAGGGGTCGTGGAATAGAAGATCTAATATCACAGTAAAATTTACAGAATAATGTAAAATGAGTAGTTGACTGTGTTGCCTTTCCATTACAAGGGCATCTCTGTAAGTTCTGGGGACACAATCTGTTTTTGGAAAAACCACTATATGATGAATCAATTCTAGGCATAATCTAGTCAACACAAATCTATCATATGTTGTTCTTGCACCTTCCAGGTAGCCTTGTTATCCCCTGGTCATATTGGCCCATACAGGACCTATTTATTGTAGGCTCTCTACACATATTCCTTTTTCCCACCAGGATGAATTTGATTTCCTTATTGCTAAATTGCAGGATACTATGAAATTCTACAAGGTTCAAATCTTCCTCTAGTTCGAGCAATAGGTTATATATTCCCTGAAGCCAGGATATTTGATCAAAATGGTCCATACGCAAGCAATCCTTGATGAACAGATGGCTGTGCTCAGACAACCTCCATCCCGCCGTAGTATCTAGAATAACAAGCATTGGAAATGCAATAGGTCTCGCATTAGAAAAGTTGGAGTTATTGGTCTTGTAAATGACATATTTTATTTATTTGTTGGTTTTTAAAATTGCTAAATTGATGGCTTTGTCATTTACAATGCCAATAGTTATAACTTTCGCGAATGTGACACCTATAGCATTTGGAATGCAACATGTTTTGTATTTACGTCACTTAGATGGCAGCTCTGGTCGTTAGGCCACATCTCTAGAGAGCAGGAGAGTGCAGCAGGGGAGAGAAGCACAGCAATGCAATAGGTCTCGCATTAGGAAAGTTTGAGCTATTGGTATTGTAAAGGACACATTTTTTATGTATGTGCTTGTTTTGAAAATAGCGAAATTAACAGCTTTGTTATTTACAATGCCAATAGTTTTATCTTTCGCAAATGTGACACCTATTGTAACACAATATGTGTTGTGAGGGTGAGTGAGGGTGAGGGGTTGAGGGTGAGTGAGGGTGAGGGGTTGAGGGTGAGGTGAGGGTGAGTGAGGGTGAGGGGTTGAGGGTGAGTGGTTGAGGGTGAGTGAGGGTGAGGGTGAGTGAGGGTGAGGGGTTGAGGGTGA
This sequence comes from Lissotriton helveticus, assembly GCF_964261635.1. Lineage (NCBI taxonomy): Eukaryota > Metazoa > Chordata > Amphibia > Caudata > Salamandridae > Lissotriton > Lissotriton helveticus. Next base: position 957,582,668 of record NC_136059.1, on the reverse strand, counting down.
GTGAGGGTGAGGGGTTGAGGGTGAGTGAGGTTGAGGGTGAGTGAGGGTGAGGGGTTGAGGGTGAGTGAGGGTGAGGGTGAGTGAGGGTGAGGGTGAGGGGTTGAGGGTGAGTGAGGGTGAGGGTGAGTGAGGGTGAGTGAGGGTGAGGGGTTGAGGGTGAGTGAGGGTGAGGGTGAGTGAGGGTGAGGGTGAGTGAGGGTGAGGGGTTGAGGGTGAGGGGTTGAGGGTGGAGGGGTTGAGGGTGAGGGGTTGAGGGTGAGT